>NC_073721.1:76105809-76730809 GCF_023634155.1 Falco peregrinus
AAGAGTGACATTCCTTCAGCCCATCCCTCCAACATTCTTGTACTACACTTTTTGCTCCTGACTTGTTCAGGTGGCCTTGGTCACAATCTATCCTGATATACATTAAGAATTAGCCACATGAACAGAAAGAGAACCCGAATCCTAGAGAAACAAGCTGACACTAGCTGTAACTGCTATGTTGGCACACCAAAAGAACTAGGTAGCCTGTATTGCAAGCTTCCATTGCTCTACGAGTTGGGAGTTTAGAACACTGTTCTACACCCCTACTGACTGAAACTCTGCAAGAAGTTTGTAATATTCTTGTAGAAATAAAAAAAAAATAAGTCGTAAGTGCACAGCAATCCCAGAAGAACAAGAAAACTTATTTGATACAAAGTGACAAATTCTGCAGCCATCAAATTAATAGATTCCACAAAGCTCTTTCAGATGCTAGTAAAGCATGCAATCTCCAAGTTCTTTTGAAGTTCGCTTGAATTCTGCACATAACCAAGTATCTGCTTTAAGTCCTCTCTTACTGTCTACCTTCATCAGGTCCCTCCATGTGGAGAGGTTTCTCACTCAATGTAACTCTTTGTGCCACACCTCAAGAAAGCCCTGTTTACACAGACGAGTGTCATGAGCAGCAACTCATGCATTTACCAGACACCCTCATTGTATTACTGATACCACAACGTACCGAGAAAGGCAAACCGGGATTTGCTTCAGATGGAGACACTTTTCGGCTCTCCACAAACTCGTAACTTTCCAAGCATTAAGCCAGCTATAAGCTTTAGAATTTAACATGTTGTCACTTGCCCCAGTCACCTGATGTGCAAATGCCAACAACATTGCCGGGCTAAGATTCTCCATGCTGCATTATGCTTACAGTAATGGGTACAGCAGATTTTAGAGAAAACATCTATCCTTTTACAGTCTACCTACTCATCTGGGCCCTTTTTTACATCAATTTTAAGGCTTATTACTGTTAGCCATTTCACTATTAAGGAGATGCTTTCTCTGTGAAAAAAGGATAAAAAAATTCATTGTTAGCATTCTAAATCACATTACTATTATCATAGGGACTCCAAACTTCTGTGTAAGTTGTGCGATATACTTGAGCATCAGTGGAAAATAAAAGTGTTCCTATCCATCAATAGTTTTGCATAAAAAAAAACAAATGAGAGGAATACTGCAAGTGATACAATTATATTCACTACTAAACACAACTGGAACTGTATTACCTTAGCTATATTACCAGTATATCCTGGAACCAGAGTAAGATGATTCTCCTGTTCCCACAAACCACTTAATTGTCGTTTTAAAATATGAATATTTCTGAAAAAGAATGAGCAACACTTTATAACATACATATACCACACTTCAGGAGACTGACTGAAACATTATTAATACTATATATAGACTTAGTTTACATGTTATTGTCACTATTGGAAAAAATTGATCCAACTTCCTCAATATTTGTATAACCTCTGATATTATGTTCTACATGTATTAAAACTCCAGTAAAAAACCACAAAAACACGAAAACAAAGACATGACAATCCTTAGGTCTGTTTCAAAACACCACCTGTGTATTAACAGAACAACTTCTTTTAAGTACTTTCAAATTATAACTTTTTATTTTGTAGATAATGTATGCTCCTAGTGATCAAAGTTAAAACAGACTGAGATGGAATAAGCTACATAAATATATTTAAGTATTTCCCCAACACTATACTCACCCATCCTCTGCCTTTTCTGAATGTGCAGACAGTTCTGACCACCATCTTTTAATGACAGCCTGAAGCCAGTTTAAACCAACTATCACGTATCTGCAACAACATATTTTACACATAATGCTTTTTTTCACCCCACTCCAATATCTACAGGTCAGCTAAAGTGTCAAGACAAATTGGTAAGCAATTTAGAGCAACATGTTTTCTATTCTGTAATTAAAAATCTAGACAAATTGGCAAGTTTAAATACTTGCCTATGTTTTCAATTTCAAAGTGGTTAACTGAAGCTCTTATTGAAAAACTAGAAATTCTTCAGGTATTTTGCCTGAAAACTGCCCTGATTTCATGTAAAGCATACTAAAACCTCAGTGCTATTCTGTTTTACTGTTCAGGATAAATAAATCTGCATAAGCAGTAAAGCCAGTCCCCACCAGTCCTTAACCTTGCAGAAATGAGTTGTTGAGCCACTGATTTGCTAGAGGAGAAAGGTCCAGAGGGAAGTTCCTCTTCAGGTTGGCGTTCCCTCAAATTCAGCATTGGGTGAAGGGGCAGAGGGAACAACAGTCAGAGGACTAAACACCATTAACTTCTAGGGCACTGCATAGCCAGGAAGTAATAACGTTTTGAAAACATCCTAAACTCATACTTACTCTTCGTATTTGCTTTTAAGCAATGATTTCACTAAAGGCAAAAGATCTACGCAGCAGCCAACTGAAATATGTGGTTTTTCTTCCTGTAAACTTAAAAAACAAGATGTTTCAGAAGTGTTTGAACTTCATCATGGCTATAGCAGATTCTTATCCCTCCACTTTTTTGTTTGTACCTGTTTGTAAGCACAGGAAGGCAGTCTACTACTACTCCAAGATCTTGTATCCTAGAAACATTAAGAATAAAATCAGATAGTAGAGCATAGGTTGAAGTATGTGCTTCCACCATGACTTAAAGAATAAGTGTAACGAAGTTACAACATTTACGGAACCCCTAAAAATGCTGCAGCATATTTGAATTTGCTACCACTTTAAGAATATAAAAGAGACACTCAGGTTTACCTCACTAAGTAGGCTACCAGTTCACTTATACTTCTCCTTCTCCAAAAGGTTAAAGCTACATTCAGCCTCAGATTCCTGCTGAAAAGAACTTGAGCCATAGTTTCATGGTCCTGAGAAACCTGTGTATTTTTGAAAATATAGAAATTTACCACAAGTAGCCAGCAACAACACAATAAGCTGCTCTAATATAGCAATTTGTTAACGTACAATCCTACCTGTATGCTGACGAGTTTTAGAAATTTAGCTCACAGTAGCCTTAAAACCACAAATTTCCCTTAGAAGGGGGCACAAATAGATTAAGACTACTTTACCCAAGAGCTACAAGAATAAGGTCTGTAGACACCTAAAGACGTATCTAAAAGTTAAATACAGCATTCATGAGAAACCTGTAATTCAACCAACTCTTGAGAATTTTTTACTTAGATGCTTATTAATTTTGACACAATTTAGACCCAAGTAATTACATGTATTATTCTGAACTTTGACAGAAAAGATTAATTTCTGAAAATAGCTTGTTCTTGGAATGAAGTTTAGGTATTTTAATAAAAATAGACCTTGCATTGGTGAACACTGCAGAGCCACCCACATCTCTCAAAACAGTTAAACAGGCATCTGTGGCAAGTGATCTAGTCTTCAGTTTCTCACAGGATGAATCCTCCCCCACTCTTCATTTCTTTACTCTTCTTCCCACAGCATCTTTATTCTAGCTATTTTGCTGCTCCTTCCTTGAAACGATCAAACTCAATGGAGTGCAAGAGTGCCACAGACTTGTACCTCCAGCCCACTGGACTCTCAGGGCTCTGTCTTCACAAGACCAGTACCATAAAAAGACAGCACGGTAAGAATCTTCAATCTTATCTTCCCTGCTATGCCTCACTTAAAACAACTGCAGGCCTCAAAGGGTAACAAACATCTATGGTGACAGAAATGGAAACTTCAACATTAAGGGACTTAAATGGCCTTCACTGTCATAAAACCCATTTCATTTAAATATCTGACCTTTGTCCAGTTTTGGAAGCCCTACAGCCATTCACTGTGTTTCATCAAGCAATCTTAACAAGAAACAGTCTTACACAAACACTTAAGTTCATTTCATACACATGAAGCTGATACTGCTATTGAAAATGGTCCTGTCCTACCTCACCAGCTTACTTTCACACATAAGCACGCATGTGGCTATACATCATGCCAGATCATGAAACTCAACCAGGTCAAAACATTTTCCTTTAGTGTTGGTACAATTTTAACCCAGAGTAGCCTGGCAGATCTGAGCTTCTGTGCTGACAAACATGTGGAAAACTGGCAGAACTACTATTGTTGGCAACTGTATCCCCGGTAAACTGACAGATAGAGATTGTAAATCACAAGACTGGAGCCAATCTGTATGTTAAGAAAATGAATCTCTGAAAACTTTCACAGCTAACTACACAAAGAAACTATCAGGAATACTCCTATTTTAAACTAAAGTTTCTTTAAACTCTACTTACCTCTGAAAAAAATCCACTATATTTGGATGATGGGCCTTCTGTTTGAGATGAGCCAGAGTCACTAGAATTCAACAAGTGCGTACGACTGTTGTTGTGTAGTTTTGCTGGCAGATTCCCTGCACAAGCCAGTTCATTTTCTTTATTTGCCATGTCACAGCCCCTAGATTTAGGGAACTGTTTCTTTCTATAGCAAGGCTTTGGAGTATAACAACGAACTTTTCTTTTACAATATACTACTTTGAAAAGAGAGAGGGGACTGGTCACCGTTTTTCCAACTGTTATTCTGCAATAATAAAGCAGTATTTTAGTGAAAGTTGCTCTAAATCTAAGCAATTCTTCATGTTAGTAAGCGAAAATACATCATTATGAATTCAGCAGTCAACTTGCAGGTTAGCAAAGACACTTTATCCCCAAAATATATCTTCACAACATTTGGGTTATCAGAAGTAAGAGCTACCACCAATATTTTTCTCCTGCTTTTATAAACGCAGACTCATTATTATGGAAGTGGACACAAGAACCAAGTATTGTCAGTAAAGAATTAAGTAATCAAGAGCTATCTTCCATTTGTGTCTGCTTGAGTGTTGTAAAAAGATTTAAACAGCTTCTTCCTCCCTGCCTCCCTCTCACTTCAAACTCAAGCGTCTGCACAGCCCTCGTACCTGTTTGTGTATGAAGCCAGCTGTTTTGGAGATTTCTTACCCTGGGAGAAAGGGAACAGAGAAGAAAACAAGTTTTTTTACTAAAAAGGCTCAAACACTCCCACAGTTTGTCAAAAGGAAGTTCTGCTTTACCACTGCCTAAGCTTAACATGGATTCCCTCCTTTCCACCCACTCTTCCTATTCTGTAGCTAAAGCACAGCTATGTTAACCTTCCTATAATCTTCAGGTATTTTATGGTGACCTATAGATGGACTAGCTCTGTCATCACTATCCTTGGAGCACCACAGTCAGCTGTAGGCTTGGGGTGTCTTTGGCCAGAGGCAGGACTGTGACATCACAGGGAGAGAGTTTTTACTTACTAGCAACTGTGACGAACATAAAAAGGCTACTGGAATCTGATGGCAAAACTGCATTGCTTGTCTCACACATGCATTTAAAAAAAAATAAATCAAGACCACTGTAGACAACACCAGCTTGATTATCTTGAATTCATTCATATGAAATAGATTAGCACCCTTTTGCACCATTAGGCTGCATAGAAGAGTGATATCCAAAAGGAATCACAAAATTCATTCAAGGTTGTGCCAAACAGATTAGCAAAACCTTTGAAAATTAAGCAGCAGAACCTGAAGATTAATTTCTAAATGATTTTTTATACAGTAGTCTTCAATGTTTTAGAGCTTCATGTAATGAAGATGAGTTGAATTGTGACATACTAGTCTACTTTTTTCATTAGTAAACAGATTAATAATAAAAAAGAACTAAGATGCTAAAGTTAGAAATACATTTTCATACAAACAGGTACTATACCCATATACTGCAGGCATCTGAACTTGAAAATTTATACTACTATTAACATTTACATTGCATACATCAGCAAAACAATGTTATGACTGTTTTTTGTTAACACCAAGTCATAAAATCATGTAGGTTTTAATACGTAAGTTTCAATAAGCAAACAGACATAGAGCATATTGGCATCTTGACTGCTGTTTGAAGTGATCTTACAGGAAGTTTACCTCCATACTCCACCGCCTTCCTCTTCTACCAGTAACACATGTAAGAGGTTATGAGAAAATGTTTCTGACTAGCAAGAATCTAGTGAAAGTACATGTTACTAAATGGGGTAGATCAACCTGCATGATATTAAGACGACAGGTCCTTTTCAATGCAAGTATTTCACCTACCCCACCTCTCAATTGTGCCATGTAGCTCTCTTGGCAAGAGAGAATTTTTTGATGATACAATTTCTCTACTGAAACAGTTCTTGGCTGTACTGCAGCAAAGCAGGCATAAGTAAAACCATCGTTAACTACTGCTCATGTGGATGATATGATACATGTATCTGTGCAGTCACTGCCTATGTCTATAATAATGCAGAGTTTTCATAATATAATTGTGTAATAGCTAAAGTTCTTGCACATCTAAACATGAAATGCCAATAGGGCACTCCAGTTTTAGACTGCTTAGAACTATGAACTTGTTTGAATGTTTGCTTCAGCTTCATCAAAGAATAAAAAAAAAACCCAAAACCCCACAGCTTACCTCCTTCATGATCTTTTTAGTGGAAGAAGAGATTCTTTTTCTAGGGAGATCAATGGGATGACCTTCAATATGCAATACTTTCTGTTTTCTAACATTGTGGGCTTCAGATGCCATAATCTCTCAAATCCCTGTTTTCAAGGGAAATATATTTAATATAAAATAAGAATAACCAAGTATCTTTTCTATAAGTTAACTTTCTTCAAATGCAGCCAGCAAAACCAGTTAAAAAGAGTTAAACTATACACAAGATCTTCCATCATATAAATAATCCAAGACATCCTTCAGCAGCAAATGTTAGCTGGAGACCCTATCATTAGTAGCATGCTGATGAGCACTTAAAAATTCCTATTTATTTAAAAAAAAAATAATAAAATAAAACCAAGACACCCCCCTCCACCCCCTCTGCAAGAAACAGAAGCAGAGATCTTGTTTTCAGACCAGCTTAGTACACCTGCACTGAAAGGTGCCATACAGACAAGAATTCAAGTAAAGGTGGCAGCAATTTATGAGACTTTCCACCTCTCACACTAGGAATTTCATCTGCCACCTAGAAAAAAAATAATTGGTCCCACAACCATTTTCAAGTGAGGAAAAGCAGGAAAATAAAAATAAACCCTGTTTTTCAGGAAGGAGGCAAATTTCATCGAACAGCAAAGGTTAAAAAAATGGAAGTCAAAGACCACCCTTAGATCACTGGCAAATCCACCTCCCACCCATTTTTCTCAGAATATAAATTTGGCTATTCTTCATATTAAAAAAAATATTTATACCAGTTAACCAGCAAGAAAATGCCTGAAGTACTTTGTCTTGAAGTATGCAAAGAATCAAAACCAAGATTGAGACAGTTGTACACATGGTTTTGCATTTTTTCTGAGTGATTCAGAAAATTCATTGCTTGAGACTGGATTCAAGATTACATCACCATAGTGCACTATTCTTAAGATGTTTCAGCAAGACATCCCACCTTTTAAAAACCAACTATTTGCTTTAATTTTATTCGTTTTCCTCTAAACAGTAAAACTCTGGTCCCAGCATGAGTGTCCTAATCTCTCCCCTCCACTTTCAGTACCAACATTCCTATCCCTTTTCCTCCATGCAGCAGATTTATCTCACATTAAGAACTTCAGTATTTAAAACACTAAGACACTGAGCACTGAAAAAGCCAGATGGGGAAACAGCTTGTTAGCCACAGAAGATTTTCCAATGCAGTAGCTAAAGGCCATCAAATAAAACAAACAGGTGGCAGGCTCAAAACCAAGGATAAGGTGTACTCTTCACATAATGCATATTACATTCAATATTTTAGGATACAGCGGAAGCAAAAAAAATTCGAGTGCTTCAGTTTTCTTTAGAACAGGATCAGTACTAAAGAATCAGATTGGAGAACTCTCTCTCAGAAAAAGGAAGTTTTACTGACAGAAACCCTTACTCCTAGATGGGAATATAGAGCTCTCAGACCAATGACTTCAGCAAGCACTGCAAATGGCAGCATTATTTACGGCAAGATCTTTTAACAGTTGGTGGCCCATACTTTTCCACATACAAGACTGGCTTAAAACTGGTTCATTAAGTTAACTTTTCCTGCATACTATGGAATGCTGATAGAATAGTTGTCACCCTACAAGTTCTCCACACTTTCAAGGCTTCCATCCACCAGGCTTATAAGTAGTAAAAATATTTTTTCCTCTGAAGTTTAGAAGAAACAACTTTGCTGCACACCAGACTGGTTCAAGTCATTGTTTGGCCTCAAATGGGCTGTACATTAAAATTTGAACTTGGAGCACAACACAAAAGCAAACAACAGAACTTTTGACAAATAGTCTAACCCAACAACCCTGAAATCCCAACAAATCCAACCTTCTGTTGAGGCTAATGATGAAGGCAGAAAGCTAGGAGGATTTTTTTTTTTTTTGCATCCCCTGTTTGAGAATGTTCCTGAGGGGGCAGCAGTAATGAAGGACAACCTGCAGCCACCAGAGCTAGACCCCATAGAATCATCCTGTCAAATGCTAAAAAAAAAAAATATCCATAAATTCCATTTCTGAAGAATCATTTATTGCAACTACTGCCGTGACACACTGACAGCTTACAATTCTTCATGCAGAAGAGCTACCTGTCCTTACTTGCTTGTTTAGTAAGTGATCCCAAAGCATCCTCCTCTTTCATGCTACGTGCTAAGCAAGAATCTGATCTTCAATACCCAAGACAGCAGCACCGTTAAACTAGAAGGCTAGAAAGAAATGTCTTGCCAAGTGAAGTCAGTTAGTGCATCAGAGTCTAAGATAACGTCTCTAAATACCTAACTAGAAAGAGGTTATCCTGGAGGGAAGGAAGTTCCCCCCAAAAAAAGACTGAATGTGTCCAAAACAAAAAGAATTACACACACTAGCAATTTGATGCAAGAACATAATGCCCCTCTAGCCTCACAGCTGAAACAAGAAAAGACAAAACTGCCAATTCTTTCTTTAAAGACTGGGAACAGAAACCCAAAAGGCTAACAGATGATCAGACATAAAGGAACATCTGATGAAATGAAGTAAAATTGAGTGTTCACTGTCCTACAGTTTAGAAAGGTTTCCATAGTTTAACCTGGTTTGTGAGGGTCTCTGAGGATGCAGAAGCAGCAGCGAACATACACACAGTAATGGAATAGCTGCATTGTTAACCACCGTGCAGAACCTCTCCCTTAGAGCTGACAAAGCACCTGAAGAAATCATGTGTGGAAAACACAGTCAGTATTTAAAGATAGCCTCAAGAAAGATCCAGACTGACACCTCTGTTGTGCAAATCAGTAAATAATGTAATCAAGAACAGAATTACTGGACACAAACAATAATATACTGTGAAAGATCCAACCTGGTTCTTGTGAAGGCAAGTCCTGCCCTGCACATTAATGGAATTCTTTGAGACTACGAAGTAGTACAACATGGATAAAGGACAGCTAAATGATAAGATTCTAGCCGAATATTCCAAAAAGTTTCCAGAAGTCCCTCACTTTAACTTCTTGAGGAAATTAAGCAACCAAGTGATAAGAGTGAAAGTTTTTGCATGGAGAAACAGCTAAGTCCTAAACTGTTCAAGTGGTTCCCTCACTGAAGGCAGCCACCACAGGAATCCTGCATAAAAATCTGCATTTGTTTATGCTGTTTGATACATTCATGGATTACCTCACAAAGGGGATGAATAATTAAATGACAAAGACCATTGACAACACAAAGTTAAACCAGACACTGAAGAGGAGGGCTAACTGATGAATTAGAGAAGGACCGTCAAGTAAAATAAACAGAAGCAATGACTATAGGTTAATAAAAAGCAAAGCCTGTGTGTCTGCAGGCATGAGGAAATTCTGGGCTCCCATATAGAATCACAGGCTCCGCATTACTAATTGCCACCCACAACATGATCTGCATATATGACGGTTTACTTTAGATCATTCCGATTGCTCAGCGTTCCATATGGATCAATAAACAGGAAAATAAACAGAACACTGTTGTGGCAGTCTATAGTGACTGTTTCAAATATTGAGCCCAGGTTTAGACTCTTCCCCTCAAAAAACTCAGAAGACTCCTAAGTAAAAAAAGGTCAGACAAGTTAAAAAACCAGAATACCTTCCACACAATCAGTAACTGAACAGATGAGCCCTTTTCAGTTTGAGGAGGCGGCCACTTATACGAGAGAGGGGAAATAAAACAGAGGCCTACAAAATGAATGGCTTGGAGAAGTTACACTGAGATTATTCACTGTCTTGCCTAATATAAGAATGGTCAAAAAGCACTAGCTGAAGGTAGGTTCAAAACTAACGAAAGGGGGTGGCTCTTTGTGCAAATTATAATCAAGCTGAACTTGTCACAGGATGCTGTGACCCAAATGTTTACATGGGTTCCAGTGCAGACTTCATATGTAAATTCATAAAAAAATAAATACATTTGAAGTGATTAAGTCCAGAGAAAGCAGAACACAAGCAGAAGAATCTGGTACATCCAAACCCAATACTGCTATAATAAACTTAGTCCACATCAAGAAACCTGCTTCTAAAGGCTTAGTAACACATGATAAAATGCTAGCTGGCCAGTAATTAAAAAGATGAATGCTAGAGGATAAAAACACTTCATAGGGCTCTTTACAACTTTCATTTTATCTGCTATCAGATACCATCATGTAGGGATAGTAATTAGATACTACCACACACTTATTTTGGAATATATACAGGGGATTTTAAAACTGGCATTAGATACCAATTTGTACAGGATCAAACAGACACCTTTACGTCTTGAATTTTTGACTATCCCCTTGTGAGGGGCACAGCTAGTGGTATTTGTTCAGAACAGTCTGTTATACCATCTCATTAAGTCCAATGCAACTATTTTGCTTTACAAAACTTAAAAAATAAACTAAGGTTAGAATGGAAGTCTCTTCATCTCTACCTTAACCCTTCACCACACAAGCCTAAACTGTTTTACAACTGTAACAAACTAGACTGCAAATCTGAACAGAGATTTCATTCAGATGATAGGCTCACATTCCACCAGTTTCCCCCATCCCATGCATGGCTTCTCACAGAAGATGCCAACCCTTCCTTTCTCCTCCTTTTAGTCTCCTAAATTTTCAGGAAACAAGACCAGAGTAACAGCAGCCCTACATCCTGATAAGCAAGCACATTTGACCCTGCAGTCAATAGACAGTATCCATGCAAAGTTTTCTTGATGGCCTTACTGCTATTTTCTAACTCTGATCTCTCCCTTCAACTCTTCACGTCATACCAGTATCAAAGCAACGAAAGACAGCACGAAAAGGCTTTCAAGTGCACATCTATCAAAGGCAAGTATCAACAGCTCTGCCACTCCCTCCCATCATTCTATGTTCTGGGCACAGCCCCCAGAGAGGGACAAACTTTTCTTCACATGTTATGTAATCTACACATGTATTAACATAACATTAATTTCTTGCAGAACACAGACTGGAGTACTTCGCGTGACAGCAAAGCCAATGTAAAATAGCTCGATACCTTAAGTCATCAGCAATACCCTTTAAAACAAACATTCTTCCTGTCCTACTCTGTGCCCAAATTCTTAACAGCTATTTTTTCCTGTAGCATTCCATGTACCCTAGCAATTGCAGACGTTTCTGTGACTCTCCCCCGCCCCATATTAAATCAAGTGCAAGTTCAAGGATGGCAATATTAAACTCAGATGAAAGGGTTAGTTGTTACTCCCCAAGGAGGGGAGTTCATACTGTGAAAGCATTCAAAATAGGTATGCATCAGGGAACCAGTAACAGTCAATTTCTGTAGTCATTATCAGATTTAAAATGATCCTGAGAAACTTCCAAAAATGGTTATTCCAAGTTAACTTCCGCAAGGGTAATCCATCTACAAAAATAAATCAGCACTATCTTGTGATGTAGAAGTGATTCTGTAAGCTTGGCATAATTTCCTTCCATTTTAACTCTGACAAATGTTACAGAATCCATCTGTCTCTCAGTTTTAGATGGCTTCCACATGCTTAGAATATGAAATGGAGTGGGGTTTTTATTAAAAAAAACAACACTCCTTTTAGTAGTTTATGCCCTGACAGTTTTAAATACTGAATTCTCTTTTAAAAAAAAAAGTGGAGCTCAAGATTCCAAGAAGTATGTTAATGCAAAATTTTTCTGCAACTCTATAGAAAGTTTTTTAATATGCCAGCAGGACACATTTTTGCAAATGTGCTATACCTGTCAGGCCATTTGTTTCAATATAAAGTTTCATGCGTGGACAGAAGTAACAGGAATTTCATTAAGTTTGCAGTAAAGGCAAATATATTTGAGTAACTAGTTATGGTAAGTTAGCTTATTCCTACAGTTTAAGCTCATTTTCCTATTACTCTTACATATGGAATTTGTATATGGCCCACTGGCACAAGCAGTCATAATTAACCTCCAAAAATGACCACAAGTCAGCATTTGGTTAAGTTTATTGAGGATGAAGCCAGGTGTGAGTTACCTCTCCTTGTGGAGCTAGCTTAAGAGTCTAATAACTGAACCTTATTCACATTCTGGAAAAAATATTTTCTAGAAAAAAGTCAAACAAATACCCAGTTTTCTGCATCTGGGGATACCATTTACAGATATGTTAAGCTGCCATAACATAGTATTGTCAGTGTTTCAGACCTTTCTAAAATCATCCTTCACTAATGCAGAGATGCTTTTACCGGTTCATTTTCACTTATGAACACCCTAAGAAGAGTAAGGTTGGAAAAGTGCTGTCAGTGACATTATCTGAGAGTTCTACATAGGAAATCAAGTTCCAATACACCGACACTCCTACATTAATATTTTACACAAGATTTAAGAAACTACTCAAAATGAAATACAGTGTATTTTTCTACTCATTGCTGAACCCCAAAAGCTTCAAAAAAACTGCAACAAGAACTTTAAAGTCAAACCTAGAGAAAGACTTACTGGAAAACTCCTCAATCTCCAAACTTGGTGGAAGCATCAGTACACATCTCATCCCTACTTAGCTGAACACAGTCTGACTACACTTCGCATAGCTTGGGATCACATGACTTATGTTACCCTCGAATACACTTCCATTATTGACTGTGGTCTGTTTATAGTACTTAAAAAGCCTTCTTAATTCATACTTAAGCTCCTTACCCCGAGACCAACATACAACACTGTTACAATAAATTAAAAAAAAGCTTATTAAAATGATTCCAATAGAAATATATTGAAAAGAAGCGTTTCGAAACTGGGTGAGAGACAGAATACATATACACTAATATAACACCACACACATATCACTATACTCACATTTTTACAAAATATATACATATGAAATACTTTAATGATATAATTCCTAAGACGTTATAATGAAATTCTGAGTTATAAAGTTTAGGAATTCAAGCCAATGGTAACTTGAGTTCAGTAAAATCATAGTACATAAATTTTAATCAAAATTACATGCACCGATAATATGAAACTGACAGCTTTTGACTAGGACAATTTATTTCTAATCAGCAAGGCCAGAGGCACTAACCTGTCTTCTGTTATGCTTTAGTTCTAGTAAACTTGGGTAACTTATCTCCCCCCCCCCCCCCCCCCCCCTTCCCTGACTACCGGAACAAAAAACCAGGGGAGTGGGAAAAGCAGAATACATATTCCAAGAAGAGAAAGAATAAAGCTGCTTTTAAGCAAACTGACTTAACCTTGCCCTATAGCACATCATATTACACAAAAAGAGCAACAAAGGTTTCTAAAACTTCCTCCCAGTCTCTCTCATCAATAGATGTCACTATTCAGAATATCTTTATTTTGTATCTATGTTCAACAACATGCCAAACTACTCCAGCATAACAGCGGACAAAAAAAACTTTGAAGGTTAACAAAGTAATTAATGCAGAATCTGATCTTCAGGCTTCTGAAGATCTGCCTCACACCCCCGTCCTTTTTTTCCCCACTGGAATCTGTCACACCCAGCGAATAAATCCCGTCAGCAGGCCTCACACCCGGCTGGTTATCCTCCCTCTCGGCAGCACCGAAGCCTCCCCTGCCCTCCCTCCACTTACCTGCCAGCGCACACGCTCGCTGCGAGCCGCGGCTGGTACCGCCGCTCCCCCAACAGCGCAACCGCCAGAGCTCGCCCGCTACGGGCCGCCAGCACCGCGGGCAGCCGTGCCGCAGGCCGGCGGGGCTGCCCCGCATTGGCGCGCCCCACGCGCAGGGGCGCCGGCCGGGGGAGGCCTGGCGGGGGCCACCGCGGGAGCGGGGAGGCGGCAGCCCCGCTCCCCCACCGCCCGCCCGCCGAGAGGGGCGCCTCGGAGCCGCACCCGGCCCCGGCGAGCCAAAGCACGGCCCGGGGCGCGCCACGCACCGCGCTCCTCCAGAGCGGGCGGCGAGCGGGGTGGGGGTAGGCCCCGCCGAGGGCTCCCGCGGCCCCGGTTCCTCAGCGGCCGGAGACGAGTCCTGGGCCAGGAAAGCTCCCACCCCGGCCGCTAGGAACCCCGCCCGCCGCCGGCTCGAAGCGCCAGCTCCTCGGCCACGGCCCCGGGAGCCTTCATCCCCGCTCACTCACCCGCTGCTCATGGTACCGGGCAGGGCCACGCCGAGGGGGGAGGAGGAGCCACGGGCACCTACCGCCGGGGCCCAGCGCCCGGAGCCTGCGCCATTCAAACGGCGCCGCGCTGCATGCTGGGCCGCGCCGCGCCACGCCCCACCGGCCGCGCCGCGCGGCGCAGGCACGCGGCGCCCTCTGACGGCCGCGCTGCCACCTCCCGGCGGCCGGGGGCGTGTCCGCCACGGCGGCGGCTGCTTCTCGCCCCGCCCGGCCCGGCCCCGCCCCGCCCCGCCCCGCCCCGCCCCGCCGGCCTCCCGGCTGCCCCGGTGCACCCCGCCCGGCGGGCCCGCGGCCGTCAGCTGCGGGAGCCTCTGCCGGTACGCCGGTGCTGTGCGTGCGGAGCTGCGGGTCAGCGCGGTGTTGCTCGGCGTAAGGAAGCCTTGCTGATGGGCAGTTATCCTCGAGTCTTTGCATTTACCGGGAGCCTCGCAGCCCGCGCGGAGTCGTGTGCGCCGGCTGCTGCTGCTGACACGCGGGTGCGGACCTGCGGTGTTCGAACTGCCCGAGAAATCCATGCCAGCGCCGGGCTGCAGCGGAGCCTAAAACCCTTTAGTATTCCTGAGGCTTGGGCGTTACTAACATTCTCTTTTTGATCGGGTGTAACAATCTCAGAACGTACCCACAGTCGGTGAGAAAAGCGGCTTGTTTTAGTGATAAACGGAGGGAAAGGCGAGACCTATTCCATGTCTCGCCTCACCCTGCTGCTCCTTCCCATTGCAAATTCTGACCCAAAGTGTGCTTTTTGTTATGCAACTTCACAGCATCCCTGTAAAACAGAGACTTCATCTGTCCCCGTTATAGGTGTGTAAGTTTTGGCTTGGCTGAAATGTTTGGTTTTGGGGGGCGAGAGGGCAGCCTTTGACAAATCGCAGCCTTTCTCCAGTAAGTTAACTGTACATGGCAATTTAAATTGTAACTTGGTTATTAAAGCATTTCCTCAGTGTCTGAACAATTCCAAGACTAACTGGATTTAATCAGAGGCTCCGTTACTACTTTTTGTGACCTGCTTTCCATTTCACAGTATCATCCGACTTTAAAACAAGGTGGTCTGTAAGATAACAACTTACGACACAAACCTGCTATACAAAGAAGGCATTTGATAGCATTAAAAACGAGCTGCAAATATATAATCAAGTCCTTAGATCAGGCAATGTTCCATCTCAAAAGCTTCATAACCGTATTGATCTTAAAAGTCATTGGAGTTGTTCTCCTTTTGACCCAAAATGCCCTGATGCTATGGAATTCATTCTGATTTCCAGTCTAAATTTATTCATGTCCTGTTTATTCTTCTAGCACCAATATTACCCTATAGTGTAAACAGGTCTCATCTTCCATCATTTCTGTTTGCCATAAGAGAATCATTTTATTCTCTCATCAATTTCTTTTTGCTAGCCTAACACTCTTAGCCTCTTATTGCAGGACAGCGTTTCTGTTTGTTTAATCTTGCCAATGTCACTTTTAGCTTCATTCTTGCAGCTGTTGCAGTTTCAGTTCAAGCTGTCCTGTGTGCGTAGTGTTTAAGGTATACATGGTTCTCTTACTCATATGAGCACTTCAGCCATGGATATCAAGGTGCACATGGTCAATAAGTGTTTTTTAAAAAAAATTTTTTTGAGCTGCGTGTGGTGACAAAAATTATATCAAAGGAAACAGATGATATGTTATTTTAGAGAATGTGACAAATATCAGATGGTGGACACTTAAAAATGCTTGGGCTTTCCGAAACAGACCTTTCTTGTGAAGTCTGTCAGGAGCACAGAGCTGTCAAATGGTTTTGCCAGCTAAATGTGGCTAAGCTGAACGTCGACACTAGACAGTGGTGGAAATGGCAGAATTGCTTCTTATATGATGTGAGCTGATGTTGAGCTTTTAAAGGGGAGAACAACTGGTTTGTTCAGTCAAGGTTGCCGAACAGAATAATATTTTTTTTACTGGGCCTGGTTATTAAATACCTCTTCTGAAAAGAAGCTGTTCTGTAAGTCCACATAAGGGTCAAATTTTGTAATAGTAATATCATTTCTGTCAAGGGCCCAGTTCTGTTTTCAGTAGCACACAAGCTGTACCCTGGCTACTTAGCAAATACCACGGCCCATCTAGCTGCTTATATTAAGAGGTTAACCATGCTGGGGCTCAGCTGCAGTCATTTCCAGTAGGATCTCCCACTTCTTTTATGTATCTTCCTTTGATTCTGTTTTTGAGATGCATACTGTCAGCTGCTTTACATTGCTATCTGGGCCTTGAAAAAGTCCTCTTAGCTAAGCATACTTATAAATATGCTTTTCTAAATATCTTCCTCAGCCTATTTTCTTTCAACTTGCTTTTTGCTGCTGTCTTCGCTAAATTAAATAAAACCCCAGAGTTTCTTTTATTAACTCCAAGGTACTGCAAATTCTTATTCTTTTTTGAAACTTTCCTTTCCAATTCCACATTCCTTTTCATGGTTTTTTAATTTGTGTAAATTTGACTGGTAAAGGAAAGATCTAATGTTGCTGCTTCTGCACAGTGCTAATAGAGGAGTGCCAGTGTACCACACTTACAGGATACTTTTAACATGTTTAAAGTTTGCATTGAGAAAATGGTCGTTCTCTAACATTGCTTATTTTAATCCTCTTGAGCCAAATTTGCTACACTGGTATGAACAGGGGATTTGAGCAGTAGAGCTACATTAATCTTATGGAAGCTGAGGAAAGATGTCATGCTTTTTAAATAATTATTTGCCATAAACTCAAACCTCAAATAATTTTAGCTACCGTTCTAATACAGGAAAGTGTATACTTGAGGAATTTTTAATATGTTAACATTTTTGGCAAGACCTAATTATGTATTTTCAAGGACAAGAATTATGTGTGAGAGATTCCAGTGTATGTAATCTACCTTAAAACAATGTTTTTTACTACTATTATTTTGACACATAGTGTGACATGATAGGAGGGCTTTATGGACAAAAGATGGGCTATTTTCAGTCCTTAGAAACATCATAGTTGTAAACGAACTGAACGGGTTATCATAAATAAAACTGAAGAAGCACTTATATACACTGCACGACATTCTGTACCTGCCATAAGTGAAGCTGTACGAAACGTGAAGTGAGGAATGAACACAAAGGCATCTAAGACAGCACCAAGAAGTTACGCTTACCTTTTCCCCTCTGTCAAGGGCAGAGTTTTTACAGTACCTTTCATGGTTCTCTTTTAAATGAGTTCTTTGTGCACTGCTTGGCATGTTTGAACAGTCGTATCTTCCAGATGGGTAAAAAAAGTTTAATTAGATAAGATAATTACACTATAATAGGATTTTATAAGATCATGATATGTAATCTGAATCATGTTTTTCTGCAGGAATAAAAAGACATAGATCCAAATATATGCAGATGTAACGTACAGAAATTTAAACATATCTACATATAAAAAATAACCTACTAGCTCCTTCCTCTTATATTTTCAAAATTTGTATTCATATTAAACATATTTGGATTTTTAAAGAATTTCACTGATTGAGTCTGGTTATAGAGAAGCTCAGGAATTCTTTGAATTGTTTCCTTCACAGTTATCTTGAACTTCAAATTATGTGTTTGGTGCCATCTTTACAAATGTAACGGTAGTTCCTCCAGCAATTTATGGTGGAAAAGAGAAATTTTGGTAGTGATTTTGTATGCAACACAGAATTCTAATGTATAAAAATTAAAAGCTTGAAAGTGCAGCAAAGCAAATTACTTGTGCAGAAGAAAAGAGACTTGTAAGGATAGGATGGATGAGTTTACTAAAAAAATTTTCTAATTCTACTGTTCGGAACTGATTGAGATGTTATGACTGTGTAGTGTTATATTGATACTGTGACTTTTTTCCTGAAACCTGCAAAAAGAAGTTGCATCAATATTTTCTGCCTTTTTTTTGTGTTTGTGTTTCCTCATTGTGATGCTTCCTCTCTTTTTTCCAGATTGCACTTCTCACAAGCAGCTTACTTCTATTTTTTCTGATATTTCAACTGCAGTAAACTTTTCCCTCCAGCTGTTGTAGTACTATCCCAAATGATGATGTTATTTTACCAGCCTGGATTCTTTTTTTATTCCTCTTCAGGTAGAATTTAAATTCAATTAATTGTACCCACATTTATGGATCTCCTCCTAGATATACCCAGTAGATGTCTGGGATGTGTAGTAGATGGGGTATTTGAGGGGGTGGTAGTTGCTTCAAGGCTATTAACTGTTTTAATCTTTAGCCTGCAGGTTGGAGACAGGATGGCTCAAGCAGCTGGTAATGGGATAAAGCTTTTCACCTCTGAATTGCCAGCTCCGGGCCAGATTAGTAGGAACAGAATATTTCCACCATCTGGTGTCTGGTCAGTGACCCATATGAGAGAAATCAGTAGCCATCCCTGCTACTGGTGAACAGCTTTACAATTAAAAATACCCAACAAACCCACTGTGAGAACGATTGCATCACAAACAGCTGCAAATGAACATGAGGGCTGAATACCCCATTAAACACGTAATGGTCAGGCTTCAGCATGCTGAAGGGAGCATAGGAGAATTTGTCAGTGTGGGCTGTCGGGAGGTGTTGTTTCAGTGGGAATATTCAATTTATAGAAAGCTAGTTTTTTTAAAAACAAACAACTGATAATTCTTGGCTGAAAATGACAGCAGAAAGACTTTGTAAGAAAAGTGACTTGATTTTTCTGTGATACAGAAAAGCAGATGTCAACATCCTCCAGAATCCTACCGGTCTTCAAAATGCAAATATCCATCAATAATATTTCTGGTTTGTATATGATGGCAATACTCAAATGTCTCAGCTGAAAAAGATGCTCTATTCAAACATATAAAGTTTTTGCCTTATTGCAAACTGAGACAGGTTAGCTCAGGCTGACAATGAATAGTAAGTTATGAATCAGTATGCCAAGTTGGAATTTTTTGTACTTAGCATACATAGCACTTCTGAACACTGCATCCATTTCCTGTTTTAGAAATAATGTCAGATGTAATTACAGAATCTCTGAATTGGGCTGGTATCTGAATTTCCATAATCTTCTGAAGAAATTTGCTATCTGAACAAAAACCCCCAGTTAAATAGCCACTTAAGAAAGAAAAAAAAAACAAACCAAAACCCAACCCTACTGAATATCCAAAAAAAGTTACGTCAAAACCTATTATTTGTAACTATAATATTTGATTTTAATGTGGAAATCAGAAACCAATACTAACCACTTCAGGGATTTATTCAATGTTCCTGAAGCAAAACTCTGCTTTTAGGGTGATAATTTTAAGAGAAGCTAAACACCTAGGCCTTAATAAAGAGATGTAAGAAAATGTATGAAGAATTTTGGATCTGGTTTTCCAGGTTGCTAACACTATGTGTTTTTGTTTGAAGTCAGGCATCTGAATCACAGTTATCATAGTTTCAGAGCCGTAATTAATAATAGGGTGAGATAGTAATACAGTATGCATTCGTCTTCGCCTAAACGTGATGCTGTTGCGTGCCGTGCCCGGTGCAAGTGGGTTAAGAATTCGTTTCCACCGGCAGTTTTTCCAGCTTTCCAGCCGCTGGCCAGGAGGTGGCGCCAGCGCACCGTCCGCCCCCGCACCGGCCCGCCCGGCCCGGCGCGACCGGCGCGGCTGGGGGTCGGCACGCAGCGGGGTCCCCCCGCAACCGGGTCCCCCCGCAACTGGGTCCCCCCGCAGCCGGTCTCCCCAGCCGCAGCCCGGCTCAGCTCATCACGCACCGGACCGTGGTGTGCGGTTCAGCAGGCTTGCGTTAGGCCAAGCAGTACTGTTCTGTCCAGCGCAGGGGTTGTTTTAATTGAGGTTGTGTAAGTCTTGACTAGCGAGAAACATACGTTCAGAAAATATGTATTTTGTGCATTTGTTCTCTCATCTTAGCTTTGTGCTTGGAATCCTTTGTCTGGTTTCTCCATGTATCTACATACTTTCCTCTTCTTTCGTTTCATTCTTTCTTAGTAACTGATTCTTTCTTCTGCCTGCTCCCCTGTATTATTTCAGCCTTTTTCTCAGTCTTTTGAACTTCTCTCAGATATCCTTACTGAGATGCCCAGATGCTGTTTATTTTAAAAGATGATAAAAAAAAAAAAAAGAAGAAAAGAGATGTCATTAAGATATGCTGAAGTAACTCCAAATAAAACCTAGTATCTATTTTTCAAACCTTATTCTCTTTGCACAGATATGCTGAAATTTCTTTTGCAATTGTGACTGTTTCATTAAAATAAAATAATAATCACCTGTATTCATTTATGTTTAATGTTGTATACCTATGGTTATCTTGTGCTTGTTTTAGCTTCAGCGACTTCCTACCCCATGAGCTATGGATCACCCAGGGATCATATCCCCTGAATAATTTTTTCTCATCCACCATATTCAAGAAACAAAGCCTGTAGGTTTTCTTTAGAACAAATGTAGGGAGTTAATTCTCACTATTAATAGCTTACAAGGGCAGTAGGCTTTTAAAACAAATAAGCTGGGTGAGCTTTGTAAAATGGTGTAACTCAGGGTGGTGTAAGGTGAAGGCTGGAATTCTCTTTGGATGTGTATGGCAAGAACCTTCAGGTTTCTGGGATAGGCTGTGGTGGGTGTCACCTCACCCAGGGTTTGTGTGCTGGGTTTTCACTTTCATAGCCGTTACAGAGTATGTACTAAATTTGCGATCTGGGATACAGAGAAGTTGGCTAAGATGTTTCACCTCAAATAGGTGCTTGTTTTGTTAGGTCTTTCATCTCAGAAACATACAGATGTTTTTTAGAAAATACCTGTCTCTGCAGATTCAGTTACTGAAGAGCAAACAAATACAGCAAAATCATGTTGCCTTCAATTGCAACTATTTAACAATCTTGTTTCAAAAACCTTACTGGATGTAATATATCTTTTTGTGCTGCCTTCTATACCTTCATTCTTTTCAATTGTATTTATTTATTTCTCCCTTTAATCCTTCCATGTCCTTAAATCTCTTGGTGCAGCCTAATCCTTCAAATCCTATAATTACTCAAACAAAGCATTTTAACCTTGTGGCCTTCCTGGACTCTTGCCTATTGCTCATGACGTGTAGGTCTCGCTTGACTAATGATGTTTACTGCTGCGTTTTCTTTCCTAGGATACTCATGGAAAATTTCATGCCACATAGCTCCTGTTTATAGGAGGGCTCAATGTCACAGTATTACTATGAGCATTGTAAAAATTGTAGTGACTGCTTTCTACTATTAGAACAATTGCTTCCTTTAGTCAGAATTTATAGCTGACCTTGACGTAATCCCGAATAACAGAAGTCCAAAGCCTAGATTTTTATTTCAAGTAATGATTCCCAAGTTCTCTGTGTCTCTTCAACAAGTATTTTTTTAAATACTGTGCAAGGCATACAACCAGTTTAATTCAGGCATTTAAGGATGACAGCACTTTATGATACTATGTTGGGTTGCCTGAATGTTTTTCTAAACACTTCATAAACACATTGTATTAATTTCCCTTGGAAATTCTGAACACTAGGGTGAGGACACTGGTTTATGGTACTTACATTTTTTCATGTAAGGTATATTTAGAAAGAAGCAGTCAAAGTTTTACATTTTTTTTTTTTTTTAAAGAATAATGAGTAGGCCAGGCTCCGACTAAAATTAATCAGTGATGTTGTTAATAGAAGTGATATTTCAAAATATGATCAAGAACAATTTTATTTAAGGGGAAAAAGGAACTAAAGATATGGCCAGAATTTTAGAAAAAAGTTAAAATTTTAATGACATGGTACTGGAAGAAAAAGCAGATGTTAATATCTTAAGGGGTTAGGTAATAGTAGGGTCTAAAAAGTACAGAGGAGAAAAGAATATAGAAACAGCAGGAGACTGGAAAGATATCAGAGAGATACGAAGAAGAGGGGTATCAAATTAAGCGTGTGAAAGTACAGGAAAACAAATGCCTGGAATGTAACAGAAACAAATTGGCCTGAAGGAATAAAGGAAGTATATATGTGTGTTTATACATTTTGTATGTAGTTGAAAATGCTGTAATAAATTTCATGATTCTAACTGAAGAAAAAATAATCTGATTTTCAACTTTAATCATCTATGTTAGGGAAAAATTTGAAACCGTTCTGAATATCTTGCGTAGTGAGAAAGAGATATTTCTTTTGGGGGGTAATGATAAATAAAAAATGCATGAAATCTGCACTGTATTCAGTGTTCAGCTGCTGTCATTGAGGGTATGTACACATGGTTATACAGAGATGTACATAGACAGCTTGAATCCTATAAGCTCAAATAGCAGGAGACTGTGCTTGTTACTGTTTTTACGACCTGTGAGCAAAATTCTCTAACAAATGTTTGAGCCACAGCTTCTGGTCCTCAACTCGGTGCCTTTTATGTACAGTTAATACATCACATATTTACCAGATACATGTTGAGTGATTTTCTTCTAATGTATATCCATCACTTTAAACTGCCTAAACAAACCATGGAAGCATTTATAAAAATAAACTGACTTTTAGGCACCAGAGTCTTGCACATCTGGACCTGACACAGATTTATGGCCTTACCTTTTCCAACATGTCTTTGAGAGAGGTTCTGCCTAAGAAAATATGAGTTCTCCTTATAAGGCACAAAAAGCCCAGCTGGAAACAACAGAATGCCTGGAACTATTTTCTCAATATGATTTCTTGGGATAATATTTTTTCTGTGCTTGGGTAACCAAGCCTAAGGTACTGAAAATGAAAGGTTTGTAAAGCAGCTGTTCTCTCTTTCTCTTTACTTTTTGTTGTATTTAGAATAACCAGACTCCTAAATTCTCTTACCCATCCCATCCCATCCCAAAAAGGACCCAACTGTAGGTACCAGAAGGGGGAGCAAACAGGGTAAAAGACAGGATGTGGGAGAAAAGGCATTTCCAGGGAAGAGGCATTAAAAAGACCCGGACCATACAATTTGCGAAGATGTGTGAGCTCACATTTCCTCCCAGTGAAGACAATGAGAGCAGAGCTGTCCCATGAAAAAGCTTACTAATTAATGAAGAGTATTGAGAAAGTCACAGTACCCAGCATACATTTCTTGTATTCCTAAATACGGTGAGAAGATCAAAGAAACTATGAAGAAGCAATTAAAAAGCAGATGCTGTGCCAAAATGTGTAGGTAGAGATAATATATTTTTTTAGACCAAAATAATACTGTTGGAAAAATGGAGAGCTTTTGGGACACACACAACTTTTGTGCATGTGAACAAAGCAAACAAATGTCTATATCAGCACAGAAAACTAAGCAGTTGAGTTCAACTCTGCAGGATGTTGCTTAGACATACAGCACAATACAATTGTGATATAATATAAATGAGAACAGGATTTCAGTTAGACTAAAGTTAAAACGTTACAAATACTGATAATTTAAGGGATAAGATTATAATTGGTGGGAACATGAAAAAAGTGGCATCATTTTAATACTGCTGCCAGACCCATTATTTTCCTCTTTCCTTTAACATTTGTAACCGTTGATAAAAATACTCTAGATTTACTGAAAATACCCCAGATGAGTGCATTGCTTGACTGTGTAAGAGAACTCACAGAGACTGCAATATTTTTGAGCTTGCCATTGCTTGCATGATTACAGCTATGAAGAGAAGCTCTAAGTGAATTAAATCAATTTAAGGACCAGCCACACTTGTTCACAGTAAGCATTATTGAATCCCTGCAGCCTTTTTAGTAACAATCATAATAGGCATTAAGCACAATGACTATCAGAAGTCTACCATAATTAGACCAACAAAGCATTGTCCTAGTTTCTTCATTTTAGGCCTGCTTCTTGCTGTTAATCAGCAGTAACTCGTTAAGTGTGCAACAAGTTCTGGGATATTTTCCTCTTTTCACTAAATGTTAGCTACAGTAACCTTAACATGCAAAATCCTTTGTGTTTATTCTACAGCTTAATCTTGTACAGATCCTAGCCCTGTCTTCATAGCTCTTTCTTGTTGGTTAGTTACCATCTTCTTATTATCTTTTTTGAAGCCTGTCAAGACAAAAACAAATGGTATTTCTGCAGGGAGTTTTGATTTGTCCAGTTTTGAAACTTTTACTTGTTTCTGCAAGTGTTGGCTATGACATGATGAACATGTTGCCACTTTTCTAAATGGTAAGGAGATACTAAGTTCTATTTTTATCCTTTTATATATGACTCTATTTTTATCCTTTCTGTGGCTGTTTACTGTTCTGTATCTGTATTTTGCAATTTTCCAATTTGGGTTTTAAAAAAATTGTATAGATAACTTGCAGGCTTAGTTTTTTTCTTTAAGTAAGGGCAATAAGTCTTCAAGCAATCTGATTTAGTATTTTCACATTGTAAGCTACATATTCTTTCTTTATATGGTTCACTTCCATGATTTATAGATTTGGAACATCCATGAAGAAAATTATTCTTCTTCCTGTCTCTTTTGTTATCTTTTTTTTTTTTTCCCCCTCTGTACTTGCTCTTATGTATCTGCCACCCAGATTGTCCCCGCAAAAAGGGGAGGGAGAGCTGTGAAGGAGCTGTGTGCCAGCTTCCAGATGTTGTCTGCATCTTGTAGAACCCATCTATTTTGGTCTGTTGCTGTGGGATTCTTCGCATCTTTCTGCACTTATTACGGAGAGTTGACTCCTCCTCATTCACATTTTAATATTGTGTCTTATGGTGTATTTAATGGCAATAGCACTCTTACACTGTCACATTACTGGATCTGAGATGATACCTCCATTTTTATTTTTGATAGCATTTTGCAATGCTGTCATTCTTAGAGAGTTTTTTAAACATAAATTCTGTGGCAATTGATTGAATAGAAGTTTTGTGGAGACTTCTATTTCTGTTATTTGCTGCTTTATTTAAAAACAGAAGGAACCGAAGCAGATAGTTTCTGCCAATCTTTGGTAAAGATACCAGGCTTGTCTCCATTCAGGGTTATCTACTTGATGCCCTGGGCTCCATAGGAGACAATTTGTCATAACTTAAGTAAAACAGCTGTTCTCAAAATCAGATGCAAATAGATTACATAAGCTGTATTTAAGCTGCAGTGGAATTAAAATGTGAAATACAACCTAAAATTCTGTGGTTGAGACAGTCCCCATCCAACAGTGAGAAAAAATAGCATGCAGCTGTTAGGCTACAAATGTGTATCCAGGCCCGCAAAGAAAGAACGAGGTGAGCAAATGTCATTTTATCTGCAGTACTGTACCCTGACAATCTCCCAACTCTGTTCTCCTGTGAGGTACTGTTTGTTTCTCTCTTCCTTCAAAGTGTAGAAAGTTTAATTCTGGGGCCAAACGATCACAGATATGTCAAAAAGAAGCTGGTTATAACTCTAGTTTTTATCATAGTTTACTTCTAAGCCTGTTATTCTGCATCACACCACATGGTGTCTTCATGGACTGTAAATCCTTAAAAATTATTCGGAAGCCAATTCTCTTCGAATCCAGCCTTTCATTCTTCTTTCCTTCTCTGCTGTGCACATATGTATTAACACACATCACGTGTCTGACCCACTTGTGCACTTTACAGGATTTAAAGCTGTTTACTTTGAAGGCTAGATTTTTTTCTGAAGGAAAGTGACCTAGTAAATGAATAAATTTAAATTGCTTTAGAGCGTTAAGGCTGTTAGGAGAAGCTGATTTTATTTTTGAAGGCACTGAAGGCATTCTTCTGTACTTTCCAAATACATTCAGAAGCAGTGCTGTTCAATGTGCTGCTGTAGGTGAGCTTCCTGAGTAAGGTCATGGAAGGCAGTGGGTGAAGAATTCCCCTAGAAGAAAGGTCAGACGAGTGGAGTTTGTTCAGCCTGGAGAGGAGAAGGCTTGGCGGTATGCAGTTGTGGTCTTCCAATACCTGAAAGGGTAGCTGTGGTGGAGAAGGAGGTGGTCTCTTGTCAGGCATGCACAAGGACAAGACAAGAGGCAAAAGGTACAAGTTGCTTCAGGGGAAATTCCCTCTGGATATAGGAAAGATTTTCTTCACTATGGAAAAACTAAACCCTGGAGTGGGTTGCTCAGAGAAGTGGTGAAATTCCTTACCGGAATTACTCAAGACTTGGTTTGGCAGAGCCCTGGATAACCTAATCTGAATCACTGCTTCTAGAAGTTTAGACCAGATAATCTCAAGAGTCACCTTTCAACTTGAACTCTTTGGTGATTGCATGGTTCATCTTGTAACCTAACTTCTAAATCCAAAGGTCTGAAATAATCTGTCTTTAGGGAGAAAAATCAAATACTACTTTTAGCGTGCTGGTGAATTATTGTGGTAAGGACCCAAAACATGGTGCTATATGATACACAGAAAGACAAAGAGACACAAAGACATGCAGAAAGAGGTAAGACATATAAAAATAATATGATATATGAAAAGTCATCCAGTCAGGCAGAGTCCTTCACAGGCTCCTCCCGTTTTGTGATGGCATGAGGTGCAGTGAATGTCTTAGTTACTGAGACTGTGGTAGGACGGCAATGAGCTTCTCGGACACTTCTCAGACTTTAGAAAGCCAGAGTAGCCACTGTTTTCATTGGTACTGGAGGAAGTGTCAGAGTGCATGGGTCATCTCTTCTACTGAGAAAGCTGTGTCTTTGCACCTAATATTATAATTCAAATATTTTCTGTTTATAAAGCAGTGAGATCTTTTAGTTTTTCTTTATCAAGAATAAAATGATGATTTTCATAGATAAGAAGAGACTGGAGACCTGGATCAGCCATTATACAAGCTAAAAATTACTTGGTAGCTTTGTATTTTTGGGGTTTTTTTTCTGTTCTTTTTTTTTTTTTTGGTTTTTTTGTTTGGTTTTTTTTTCCCCAGAAGAGGAAATTTTGGATAGAAACAAAAAAAAGAGAAGAGTTTTAAAAAATAGGTAGCTAAAAGCATGACAGCTACTATATTTAATTCTTTGTGTACATTGATATTAGAGAACTGGTATGAGAAAGCCTGGAAGTTCCCAAAAATTAGGGTATAAAGGCATTTTCAAAAGATCAAGGTGAATGTAAATGAGAGGTTTCCCTGAATTAGTATTCATTAATAGTAAATAAAGAGATATGCCTGCATGGCCTTCATTTGGTGTATAGAAAGATCTATGAAGCATGAAGTAGAAAGCATAAAATTGTAAGTTAATGAATACATTTAAGAATGTAATGAATACATTTAAGAAATTACATTACAGCAAATTGCCAAGGACAATTTAAAAGACTTGGAAGCCACAAAAAGCAGGTGTCACTATGCCTTATATGTAGCCAGTTGCTGGCATTCCAGATCCAGAACTGTGTGTTATATATCCTGGTCCCTCTCCAGTGCACGGGAACACTAGAACCATCAAAAGATAATTTGAACATTTTTAACTCTGAATAGGGAGCCGACTCAGAAACAGTAAGTAGATGAATGTGCCTAAAATCCTCTGCCTTGGATGGCAAGAGTGGAGCAAGTGGAGCAAGAACACTTCACGTGGCAGGCAAGTTCTTCATACATACACACCTCTGTTTTGTGTCTGCTGCTGTGAGTGAGTACTGTGACCATAGTGGCGACAGTGGTAGTGGGCTGATACTACGCAGTCTTCCCTGCTGCGATAGGGCTGTATGTCCTGACAGGTAGGCTGGGTAGGGGCTAAAGCTCTGTTAGCTGTCTCTGCATTTCCCCAGTGTTTGCCCTGCTTGCATCTAGATATTAAAATAATAGAGCATCCTACACTATTTTATTTCAAAACCCTTCTGAAAGAAGTTCCTATAATAGCTGCTGGTTCAGAGCATTTTTTTCACCCAGAAAGTGGCAGATTTGGTGCACTTCTCAACTGAACGCAGTTGAAACCCACTTTACTGCTTTCCCAGAAAATGTCTTAGTCACCAAATTATTGGCTACGCTGGTTGGAGGGCACTTTCTTGCTCTTTTGAAACTATCTGACTGTAAAGAAAAAAAAGAAATTCCAGGCTCTGTTATAGAATAAGAAAGCCCAGAAGGAAATACGATTATTTAGGGAGTATTCTGACACTTGCAAGGTGTCACTCCCTGTTTACATCAATGTTTCTGCTATTTCTAGTAAGCATGCATTAACATTTAAAATGCAAATCAAAAGATTATGGGAGCAAAGAATAGAATGCCCCCCCCCCCTTCAAGATGAACTCCCACTTTCCTGATAGTTTTCCTACCCTGAAAGCCTTACATTCCTTCCTGCATGGAATCATGCCATAGCTCCAGCTGGAAGGGAGGACATGGTAGTGTCTAACAGAAAAGACAAAACTCTGAGTCAAAGGTTGTAAATATTCATATCAAGCATGTAAATAGTTTTGTTATAATAAAGCACAAACTAACTTACATGCAAGACAGCAACATTCAAGGAGGGAGAGAGTTCTCTCTCAAGGTCTTTGTCAGGATGCAAAGCTAGCTCTTGCTGCTTGCAATGAAAGTGTTCCATTTCTTTAGGAAAGAAATCTACAGTCATGCAAGATCCTTCCCCATGCTTCCTTCTTTCCAGGTACTTGTAGGATAAACTCACAGCAAATTAAATAGTAATTTTGTCCATCAAGTTATTACATCCCACTGGGAGCTTGAATAAACACTACACAGTGAAATAAATGACAAATCTTTCACTGTTATTGTTCAATAGTAGGTTAGGATTTCATACTTGGTGTCTTTCATATTATGTTTTTGAAGTTTGGTCACCAGCTGCTGCAAAGTGCAAAAGTCTATGTACAGACATCTTTCATTGCTCTTGTTTCATAAATTTAGATATTCTATGTCAATGTAAAGTCCTATTAAAATCTTGTTTGGTAATTTATTGTTGTTTCTTCTCATCACTTTATCACATAAACAGACTCATAAACAACTGCATCAAGTTCATGAGGATCTATATGAAATTAAATCATGAGGATTTAAATGGAAGAAGATTTGAGGATGAGATTCCCTTTTCCTTTGTGGTTTTAAGAATTCTGAGGTCAGCCTTGGTATTATAGCAATAAGGTGTAAAGGCTATGAGCCATTAATACGTGCCACTGTGTGACACCATTATGTTTAAGTTAAACATTAAGTTTACATTAAAATAGCCATTATGTTTAAGCTAAAACAGGTTTGCAGGTTCTCAAAGAACAACCATTGCAGGACCTCAGCCTCCCAAACAAGTTATTCTTAAAAAGCTCCACTTTAGCAAGATCAGAAAAAAAGAGAAGCTAATCCCAAATTCTGTAAAATGAGTAAGTAAGTAGATGAGTGATGGGTAAAGAGTTTAATTACTATAGTGGTCAATTTATATTTTAGTAAATTGCAAATGTGGCCAGTTTTTAAGAGAATTTTCACATAAGACAAGTTCTTGTAAAGCATAGCATGAAATAGTGCCCACTTCATTACAATCCCTGATAAAAAACAGTAATTCTCATTCAGTGAGAATAAAACAGTCCAGCACTACATATATTTCACATTATTCAAATTCTGCTTTTCAGAAAAAGTGATTAATTCCATCATCCACCTTTTTATTTCATCCATCAGTAATATCTCAGAAGTGTACAGAAAATACTCATTTTCACCACAACTCTGCAAAAGACAGAGACATTATTGGCCTTATTTAACAAAAGGGAAACAAATATTTAAAGAACTGTGTTCACACTATCTACTGCAACCTCAATTCAAGATGACAACTAGTGGTTTAAGCCAATCGCTCTTCAAGGCTTCCAGTTTTGCCAGCAAAAGGAGGCTAAGACTGTCTATTTGGTATTATGAATTGCACAGCAGTCTGGTGAATTTACACTGTATTAAGAAGTTTGAATACCATTCAGAAAAATCAGGTAAAAATAAACAAAAAAATTTAGTATCTAGTTTGGGATACAGTGCTACTGTAGTTATGATAATGGAGAGATGTATAGTTATGATGAAGGAGAGATAATGGTAAAGCAGAAACTCTTCTTGGCTTGCCGTGTGTCCCACATGCATATCAGAATGAAGTATGTCTGCCAGATAATAAAAATAAATCCAAACAATTGCTGGATATAAGAAGTTGTTACTTTTAACGATTCCTTCATCTATGCAATCACATTTGCTAATCCTATTTATTTTTTACTGATTGAATTTTATACATACTAATCTCATCTTTACCAACCCACTAACTAGCATTTCTACATCGGTAATTGTTGCAAACCTTACATATTGTATTTTCTCTGTAATGATGTATCTGGTTGACTATGAATGCCATTTTCTCAGAACACCAGCATAAATCGACGACTTAAAGGAAAATGTTTTATGGCATGTCCGATAGTAATAGAAACATGAGACTGATCATTGCATTTACACTACCTCCGTCCCCCAGTAGTTTAGCTTTCTGCTGGCTTTAAGTAAGCAGAACGTACTGGGGAAGATCTCTCTTTTGAGCGACAGGAGGAATAAGCATTCCTAATGATTAGTAGAGATGAAAGATTGTTCAAACAATATAAAACATCACAAGGCTATAGTCTTTTAGGTCTGCTGCTTGTTCTTTTCTTTTTGATTCATTGGTTGGAAAATTCCCAGGACTCCTGAAATACTTGTGGTCAGTTGGGCGTTTCCTTATAATTTTTGTTTTATATATTACCTGTCCAACCCATATGACACGTACGCCTTTGAATTACAATAGATAACTGTGTAACACTGTATTGTGGGAAGTCAACTGAAACTTAAAAAAATATAAAGTATATTATATTGATTTATAACAATGTGCAAGTAAACTCATTCATCTTTTCTTCCCAATAGTTCTTCATACAGCTTAACACAAAGCTGAAGTGGACATAACCACATGTGCTCTGGAAAAATTTAAGAATCAGCACAGAGCTTTTCATATAGTGGTCAGAGAAGTAATATTTACACAGTCTTTCTGCGTACTTAAGTCCGCCCTTTCTTCCCTATTTCCCAATGCATATACACACACATTCTCAAGAAACAGTATGGTTTACAGAATAGAGAGATGAAGGTTTTTTACGTAATCTTTAATATTTTTGGTGTTGTGAAATGGGTTTGAGTTTACAAAGAATATACTGCAGTTTCAGCCTGCACAACCTCTCAGCGTAACTTGTCTTACATGGCTAGCTCTTTGGAATAAAGCTTTAATTACCATTTTCCTTTTATAAATAAATATTGAGATTAAGATAACACCGATCCATTGATTTTTTGAATGCTTAGTTAGGAACGCATCTATTTGAGGAGGATGTTATGCATTATATGCATCCAATCCACTTTATGAGAGAAGAATTTAATATCTAATTTAGAGATTTCTAGTTTTTCCCTTTCTGTCTTCCATCTGCTTTACTTCTCTATTGCTTCTTTTGTGCTGACTTGTTCTAACTTGCCTTTTAAATTAACAGATGTTTTAAGGTGGGTTATTGGGGTGTTCGGCCAATCAATTGCACTTTGACGCCTCCCCTTATAACTTGTTATGATGTTTCTGCAAAGTAGAATGCATATCTATGATACAATGAAGTGCACACAACATTTTAAAATTTGTTTAAACTTTGTACTTTTTCTCATCTTTAAGTCTGCAAAATCCTTAAGGAGCTTTTCTGTTTCACACAGAAATCAAAGCAATGATAAAGTTTGTTTTGATGACATTTCCTTTGGAAATGAAATCATAAACACTGTTGTTAAACTTGGCTATTTTAACACATTAATTCACATGGGATTTCATTTGGATTCCATGTGGCCAAAATAATTTTGTTTTCGTAACAATTCAATTTGATTATAAGTTTGTTGTGTGTATCAAGTAGTTGGCTATTTTCAGTGATGTTTTGTAGTTTGAATAAACTCTAGTGACTTGCCTCAATTTTTAAACACCTCATTTAAGGCTAAATTTGTAGCAAAGCCCCTGAAATAGTCTTTGATGTAAGTCATTTTTCAAGCAGTGACAGGTCAAAGTGACAAAAGGGTACTTTCTTCAGAAAAGTTAACGAGTCTTTTCCCATTCTGCTCTCATTTACACTCTGCCTGAAATTCTAGGAATCTTACCTGTCCAGCTACTGCTTTTTCTGTGAGAAAGCCCCCATGGCTATAATCAGCATGGGTTTTATAAATCTCTTTCATAATGAGGTGTGTTGTGAAGTAGCAAACATTTCTATTATGAACTTAATGAACTTCTCTGTCAAACCCATAGAGAAAAGACAGCAAACAAAGGGAAAGAGCCAACACTTCTGACCCCATTCAGTTTCTTAAAAATGATATTCTACACAAGTTTATGGGGATACATGTATTGCTACTCATTAAATAATTCTTAATGAAAATAGGAGACTGTGATGACTGTCCATTCAAACTTTCCACTCTAATTTTCATTTTCCTGATTTGTACCTTTATGTAGGTCCCTATATATATTTATACAGTGAGGAATGGAAGTACTATTTTAAAGCTCCTGGGTACATTGAATTTTGATTTTTAGAAAGGTAAGGACTGTTCTCCTTCCCTATGTCTTTTCCTCTTGTTGTGTGAAACATAGCAAAATGAGAGCACCTTTAAAATCTTCAGAGGGCTTTCACACAGATCTAGGTTAGATTTTCATTCATACTAAATGGCTTTCACGGTGGGCCTGGTATGATCGTTTAGTTAGGTCTTCATTTATGTGGAAATTTAGGGTCAATACAGAAACCACTGGTAAAATTGCTGTGAATGCTTTTGTCTGTGTATTTTGTGGTGTGCTTTGATACTTGGTTTTGATGTGGAGGAATATTGTTCTTTAAAAATCCTTGTTGCTCTGTCCCTTTGTGATGTTCAAAGAAAGTCAAAAGCCCTCTTCTCCTATGCTGGTATTCTCCTCTACCACAAAACATAAATATTCTTTCCTGGAACATTTCCTTCTAAGTAGCCAAGAGGGCTTGACATCTTTCCTTTCTAATAGCTCACTTTATGGAGAATACTTACAGGAAGGAAAGTGTCTTCTTTCCATTTGATTTTCATTCCTGAAACAAAGATTGTAGCCTCTTTATCTACTTCACTGCATTTTCAGACTACCAGAGTGGTTCATTCTTTGTCTAAGACCCCTTAACCTCATTTTTTTCAAGTGAAGTCAGCTTGTGTTTTGGCACTGAGGCTGAAGAATAGATTAAATCCTTCATGGTGTATGTACATCTTTTGTAATTCATATTGGAATTTGTGTTTGTGTATTGGATACATTATTCTCCAATTGATTTGATAACTTATTGAAATACATGGTAGTTTTTAAAGGGAAGAGAAAAGCAAAACTTTTTTATCAGACTTAGAATAGATGTATTCTTTATATAGACATTCTAATAGTCACCAAAATAGCTGTAATTTGAGCAGAATTACACTTTAAAATTAATTTTTGGATTAATTTTCAATCACAAAGTGCTTGTCTTATTCTACTGCCTTTGAAATTATCACTAAAACTGTCATAGACATAGTCAGTATAGGAAACTTTTGAAAACTATATCTTTAGAGTTTATATTTTAATATAGGAGCTGTCTATATTTATTAAGTGTATAAGGAAAAACTTGTGATGTAAAGAGTTCTTAACATTTTCCAAAATGCTACATATAATTTTTATAACTCTGGAAATGGTTCTATTTTAGAAATTCCAGAGGGACAAGTATTGCAATGGTCTTAATTTAGTTTTATAACACCTGCCCTTTGAACAGTTAAGAAGCAAAACAGATGTTGTCCCCGGCTTATCAGCCTGAAACAGAATTCTAAGAAACTGTGTATCTTTTCACATTCTTCTAGGCACCATGATTTTCGAATTTATATTCAAAGAAACTGCATATATCATTTTGACATTCTAATTTATTGAAACTTTTAAGATAGTACCAAAACATTTTTTGTGAGCACACAGTTCTCATTTTGTGCAGAATGATGAGTCATTTTAGCCTACTGCAATTGTAAACAAGAAGAAATTGTTCTAAGAGCACAGATGCCTTCCTGCTACTGTTCATTTTAACATTTATGTAGGACAGGGTAGAGCAGCCACAGAATTTTCACTGTGAAATCTTTTCAATGCTTGGACTTCTATCTTATTTTACCTGATTTTAATCCAAAATTTACACCTATGAGATAAACATTTTTTCCAAAAATATTATCTAAATATTTTTTGTTCCAAATATTTTGGTCATTTTCTTTCTTTTATTTAAAGAAATCAAGGCACACCTTAGGAAGGAAAGTGTATCTGAGTCTACACCAGCTGATTTAAGTAATAATTAATAAAGCTGGATTTCTCTGCTTCCAATATCTCAATAATTTGCCTTTGATGTTTTTATTTGGTAATGAGAAAAAAAAAGAAATCCAAGACTAGATTCAGTAAAGTTAACACTTAGGTTTTCAGGCACTTTACCCCTGGCTTAAACTTCAAAACCCAGTTTTTATTATTACCGTCCCTCAACAGTGGTCTGAAGTGATAGAAAAGAAGGAATTTGCTAAGAAGAAATCTAGGCCAATAGCTAAAGTGAGATGAGGGGCAACCGGGAATCCCAATTCTCAGGCTATTTCCTTCAGTCTACAGGGATACACCCACTTACACAGGATCTGCAGCACTAAATTACCTCGTGGAGGTAGTTGCTGATGTCTTTTTTTTCCTAAAGTGCAAGTTAGACTTATTCTTTCTTCTGTGAATAGAGTGCTAGCTAGGGCATATTCTGAATTGAATTCTCAACTTTTCTGGAAGGTATTCACACCCATATCCAACAGAATTTCCTGATCAGTAGGCCTGATTTCTGCCTGACACTCACTACCTTTCCTAAAGAAGCTGTGCAAAAAATGAGCTGAGATTATTCAGAGCCACTCAGCTGAGAGATGGGTGATTGCAGAATTCCTGATTCAAAGCATGCTTTCTGTTGTATCTTGAAAGAGAATACAAAACTAGACAAGACTGAGAGTAACACAAAGAGCTACTTACTGCAATTTGGCCACCCAGCACTAGTCACACAACACATTGCCACTTTGAAGGAACACAAATGTCACTATTTTTTCTACAAAAATTCAGAATAAAGTGGTAAGGCAGAGTTCCTCCAGAAATTTAGGGTAACAGCAATCTTTGCTTATGCTTGACTGGATTCAGTGCATTAGGCTGTAATTTTTTCTGTGGTGCAGAAGAGGCAGAGCTGTAGTAGGACAAAGACAAATGGAGTGTGAAGGCATATTTTTTCTTACTGCCTTCTAAAGAATCTCTCAAAAATATATCATGGTTCCAATTGACATTGTCTTTCTTGGAAAACCTCATTCTGAGAATTTTTAGAGAAGCATTGCCCAAGAAAAAGTCCTGCTTCAAAGTCAGTGCTTGCTGTCAGGAGCCAGAGCTGTTGCGATGATTCAGTCTCTGCTCAGATGCAGTGTGATGAAGGGGACAGTCTCTTTTAGATGATCTATGGATGTTTCTTGCTAGAAGCTCTTCCTGGAAATTTCACAGGTGCATATCTGCTTCTGTTCCCTGGCTTCAGGAAAGGCTGGATTTTCACTGCTGTTATTAAGAACAAAGTTTGAGCTTGTGACTATAGCTATAGTTACTTAGTAAGTAAGACCAAGTGTTGTAGTGAGAATAACAATGAAATGTTAGCGCAGCCTTGGATCTGTGATAAACCCAAGGTTGTTTTCATACTTTACGTAAGTCAAGTTCAGAACTTAGTCATTCTTCACTTGAAGTAAAAAATAAGACACCCATTGCCTGGAACTGATGACAGTGCCTGGAAAATGCTAAATAATTTAATATACACATTTCTTGCTGTAAGCCTAGTTTTCACTGCAGCTGATTTAGTCAGGACCTATTACAGTAACATGTATTCCAGTATCTGCCCACCCAAAAGTCAAGACAAGTGATCAGTCATTTCAGGAGCAGCTGGTTTTGGGTATACTCTTTTTTCATGAGGTGTTCTTAACCTTGGGGTATTTGTTTCATTCTCATTCATTCAAGAACAGAAGTCAGTTTATGTAACTGACTGATTTTCCATAGCTTCCTATGTGCTTCTGGAATATAAGTTAGGTTATTTAATTTACAGCTGAAAGTACCCAAATTCATATTAAAATGCCCCTGTTAAGATGTGTGAGGAAGCTGTTTTAGTTCCTTCTTCAAAATACTTTTGTTTCAGTATTTCCCACTCTAATAATGAAATGTGCAAACTTAGTTCTTTTCAAGTATTTTGCTTTACAGTGTCTGTGAGTTGTGTACTATTCAAAGAAAACAGTTACGAGTTTGAGAAGCACTACATATATATTAGATATTTGATAGTAATTTTTTTTTCTCAAGGAATATAGACTAAATCTCACTATTTGAAAAAGTCATGAATTTTGAAAACACTACTCATTTTAATAAGGAAGAATAAGCCAAATCTTACTAAATGTGAAGTTTGAAGTAGTTGTATTGGTTTTTTAAATTATTGTTATAATTACTTCTGAATTACAAGCAGCAATACTAAACAGTTACCACTCTGTTGGAACATTTTTTTTTATATACTATTTTTTGTAGTATTATGTGAGTTGGGAAAGACTTCTGGAGGTCATCTAACCCAGTCTCCTGCTCAAAACCTCTCTAGGGTCCCCAGCTTTACCTCTCTTATTGCTTGTGGTATGACAAGTGGTGACAGTTCTTGTGTGCAAAGTGCTACTTGTGAGCCACAGTTAGGATACCACTGGCTTGGCAATAAGAAGAGCACATTTGTTCTTTAATTAGTCTTTGCTTCTCTAGTTTCGATGGTCCTTTGAAGCTCTAGTGAGTGTATACCTGTGATCTTGACCAAAGCCATGCAGAAATTAACCAGTTGAGCTGCATATAAAATTCAGAAAGCTGACTCAACCCTTTGCTCAAACCCTACTCTCTCCAGAGTGCTTTGAGATTCTTATTTGAGAAGATCCGTATGGAAATGAGCCTAAGACTTATGCTGAGGCATCAAACAGGAAAAACTGTGTGTCATGGAAATAATCGACACATCATAGCGCAGCACCATATGCGGCAGCATATTCAGCTCTGTACGTACCCGTAACATTCATAAAACATGAAGAAGAGATATTTTCTGTTGTCATATTATCATTGTTGATGTTCTGGAAAAAATGAAGAAAAAATAGATGATCATGATTAGATACTGGTTTTGAATTTTGTTCCCCACACAGGCCCCACAGTATTAATAAATGTTAATCTGAGCACATTTTTACATTGGCAGATGATCAAAATGGAGGATTAACACTGCTCACTCAACAGGCCTTAGAATTAGTTTTATCATGTAGTAATTGGATAAAACATAATTTTCTGATAGACTGAGGAAAGTTCACGTTTAACACTTTCATTATATATATATAAAAATAACTTCCTAACTGCTGCACTTAACAGTTTGTTAGCTAATTTTTAGTTCAGCAATTTCATTGCTAGTTGCAATGTTTGGTCACAAAGCACCTCTGAAAGAAAGGACATTCAGATGTTTTGGGGTTTTTTTTCTGTTAACTGCGGAATATGAGAGATGAGGTGCAGGTACAGATTAAGGGAGCAGCAGCTTTCTGGAAAGACTTTTCATAGGGTTGTGGGACCTGCAGCTTACAAGGTTCTGTTCCAGCTCCTGAATGGTACTGGAGGAGGTGGCATCCAGTGTAGGCTGCATACTCCTCAGGAATAATGCATACTGTCATACTGCAGGGTACTGTATTTCAAGTGCTGTCCTTACTGGCTTTTTTTGTGAGAGGACATTTGATAGCAAAAGCAAAGCTAAGATTCTAAGGTACAAATTACTATTTTTACATAATGTTTATGCAGGACAAAACTTTAGTGTTTATAAACAGGGATGACAATACAAGCTCCATGCAGGCAAAGGTTGGATTGAATGTGTTCCTCACCTTACTGTTTAATACATAGTAGCAGGATTCAGGATAAAAGAAGATGGCATTGCAGCTTTTGATTGCTGCCTCCTTTTGATGTGAATGGCATCCCAGTAATGGCTGAAAAGCGGTATGATGCTATTCTTGTTGGGAGGAGCAACTAATGATGCAGTCTATACTGTTAAAAGAAGGTTGAAATACAGTAAGAATTTTTATTTCCCTCACTCAGAAAGAAATAGATAAAGGGAAGACATAATGAATAAAAATTGTCCAAAACTGTATAACCTTTTTAACAACCCTGAGCCACAAAAATCTTTCCATCCTGTTTCCTGGTACCTTACGCTTGTTCCTGGGCTACTTTGCTGTTTCTACTTTCAAGGCCATCTGCTTTGCTATGTGAGGTGCTTAAGCCTTCACAGTATAGTAACCATCTACTTAAATGTAGCTGTGTTTGAATTGGAGGCTTTACTTCTTTTGGCTATCTAGTTCCTTCCATAAAGGGATTTTGCTTTCTCTATGTTTATTTCAAAGGATGTGTGCTAAAAGAGAGGAGCTGGTGAAGAGTTGAGTTTTGAATAGCTTTAAAAAAATGAGCGGAATTAATTTTTGTTAGTTGGTGTTACAGTGATAATGCAGGTAGTCTTTGGTTGAGTAGGAAGAGGAAATCAGTCTGCTTGTGTAAGTGAACGTGTACTTAGTTTGGTGGAACATGTAGGGTGTCCAGCTGGAGGCTGTTAAAAGCCATCCCAAAACAAACTTCTCTCACATATGAACCAGTGGAGACTGAGAAAAATGCAAGTAGTCCCTTTCCTTTACGAATATATGCATCCTAGTAATCTTTACCAGGAAGGTCTGTTCTTCTATTAGAATGTTTACCCAAATTATCTTTTCAAATTAGAATGTTTACCCAAATTATCTTTTCAAGGTATTTCTCCCTTAGAATAACATGTTCTCCCTTTTTTTTTTTTTTAACCCCAATTGAGGAAGTGGGCAAAAACTTTCACTATCAGGTTTCTTCGCAAAATAGATCTAGACACCTGATACTAAATGTGTATTTTTAAACTATTGTTTCCTTTGAGGAGATCCTCATGTGAGATACCGCACTGAAGAAAATTGTGAGAGCTCTACTTGATACAGAGAGCGTAGTGAGCCCTTCACATTTCCACACTTCATGTTTTTAGAGTCTTTCATCTTCAGCCAAAGCCTGAAAATTCTACTCACATCTCTCTTAAAAATCCTGGGAGGAGAGGTGGGCACAATTCCAGCATCCCTTCTAATCATACCTCAATGTAATCTCTAGTAACATCAAAGCACTTGGAGGATGATGACAGGAAAAAAAAAAAAAGTCAGCTGAAGTTCAGTCTCTGAATAGGCTGTGTTTTCCTTTAGATTGGTGTGTGAGGAGTGAGGTGTGTGTGTGGTGTCAAACTACCCACATTCAAAAGTTAGCTCTTCCTGAAATTAAGTCCATGTATGTCTGGATAATAAACTTTTCAATATCTGTTTGCCTCCATTAATGTGAAGGGAAACAGTTCATGCAGGAATTCAAACTAGTGATTTTTATCCTTTCAATATCATGCAGCTGAGTTTCATTTCTAGAAGCAATGACTGACGTGCTATGTGGCAATTTTAGACAAATTTAGAGTTGATTAATCACTTGAATTGCATTTCTAGTTAGAGAACTTCCCTGCTTCTCTATGGAGATAGGTATAGGCCGTATATATTTAATTAATTTGCAGAACTTGAAAGAAACTGATATAGATGCCACTTGCACTAACATTTTGAAAAACAGTCACAAACCATTTACTATTGTATTATTTACTATTTACATTATCTGCTGCATAAAAGCAGTAAGCAATAATAGAAGCCCTTTTCAAGAAACAGCCAGTGAATGCTGAGACTATAAGAATATAGACTTCTCCTCACATCTGTTTTAACTCCTGGTGAATTATTTACACAAATTCTGCTTGTTTTTTGCAGAAGACTTAACAAAATTATCACTTCTAACTCTTCCACTCCAGCAAAATATTTTCTGCTGATTGTTTCTTGGGGTTTTGCTGCTTTCTTGTAAGGAACATACCTATTAAAACATCATCAATCATAGCCGAACAAAGAGCTTTCTAGCTTAGACTTTTCTCTTGTCAGCTATCTTTTTCTTATTATGTCACATGGTCTTCCTCCACTGAGGGATCTCGACCAATACCACAGTTAGTGTTCCCAGACATCTGGTTACTTAAAGAAATGTTATTATCACAGAACAGGGCTCGATTTCAAAAGAAAGATATGTGAGGTGTCTTACTGTTGTGTTTTCTTCCTACTGTGATACTTGCCAAATTCTGATCCCCCTGATGATAGTTAAACTTATGAAAACATTTTGCCCTTTTCTGTGTACAAATCTTAGACAGTGGAAAATATCAGGAACATTTGAGCAAGAATTACTTTGGATGCACTAAGAACAACATATTTTGCTCTGTATAAGGCTATTACTGTAGCAATTTACAGAAAGATACAGTTTTCCACTACAGCCACTTAATTGAAAATTATGGAAAAAAATTATGGCTGAACACCTTCACCATCTTCTTGTTTCTCTCTTGAATGTAGTATATGTGACTGAGAAAAAGCTATTAATTTCCTATTTACTGTCTGCAGATTCATTTGCATGTACCCAGGTACCAGCTATGTAGGAATAAACCAGGCTGGATCACAGACATAAGCTGAACACAGTATGTTTTGTTTCTTCCCTAATTGCTTCTTCTGGCAATTCTTTTCTTCTAATTGTTGACTTTGTAACTTGGTTTCCCTGAAAGTGCAGTAACTTATCTGTTTATGTCAACTAACATAGCTGTGATTGATGGAGACTAAATAGAATTTAACTTTAGGTCAAATGGAAGGTCTTGGAAATCTGAGCAAATCAAATAGACTTGCACCTTGTCTAATACATTCCTGATTTTACAGACCTCATTGTAGTTCAGCGTATGGCTCCTTTTGCTCTTCCTCATCTCACCCTTATACAAATCAAACATCTCATCCAACTTGCTAATAAATGCAGAAGTGCATACAAACATGGGGTGGCTCCAAGTGCAGTGTAAGCTTTTCACAGGGTACAAGTAGGATTTGGTGAGGAAGCAGGTAGTGAAAAGTGACCAAATGTTTTCAGAGCATAGATTTTAACTTGTGCAGAAAAAGGCCAAAAGAAAATGACCCATGACATGCAAAGATTTTTACATAGAGAGATATGTAAAGGATTAGTGTTTAAAAACAGATGAATAAGGAGTGTTGTACAAATCTGAAATTAGAACTATGCGGTAAACCCATTGACCTCTTCTTACTACAATTTTTTAAAAACAGAACAAATCCACTAGAATTTAGCTGATTAGAAAATGACAAAGTAAATACATATGTAGCATCGGAAACTTACTGCCAGAGTTTGTTATCAACACTGAGAGATTAATAGGATGGCTACAAAACTAACAAGAACATGGAGTTTAACAGAAAGTATGGAAAAATACAAGGAAAAATGTACTGATGTTATAAAGCTATTGAATGCTGAGATCTGAAAGGAATTTCCTTTTTGGTGATTCTAAATATTTGATTTTTATTTTATTATAATATTTAATTCAATTTATTAGAAATTGTAGGGGTTTGTAACTTCCTAGGTATTATTAGAGAGAAGTCACTGCTTTGTGTATTGTTTGTCTAATACCATGTGCCATTTCACATATCGATATATATATGCATCGTACTGAATTGTCTACATAGCTTAAGAAATTGTGTTACAAGATGTTTTCAGATGGTCTTTAAAATTTATTTACGTATTCAATTCTAAGCTTGCAAAGGTGTAACCTTAAGTAGAGCAGATCTGAGAAAGAAAACAAAACTTCTGTTTATTGCAATTTGAAAACATTTCAGCAAGCTGGATTATTCTTAAGTGGTATGGATCGAATGGTGAGCAAACCTGTGATAACTGGTAGCTTACATTAGGTACCGTAATGGCTGCAATAATGTGAATCAAGTCCTAACAAACAAACAGATTCAACTCCTACTTGAAATATTGGTCTATTTGATTTAGGTCCGTAACAGTGAATTTCTATGACAGTCTTTTAAGCAAGGCACATAACAATGCATTCCCATAGTATTCTTTTAAGCAAACACTTGTCCAATCAATAATCATGTATGTTTCATGTTCTAAGTGTTCAGGGCCACTTGAAATAGATATTAGTGAGGCAATTCTGTACTTTCCTTTTGCAAATAGCTTTTCTATGTAGTTGACCACAAGGAAATCAAGGTCTTCTGGAGCATTTGCTTATGGAACCTTTCAAGGGTACAAAGTACACAAAGGATAGACTCTGAACCTGCAGCTTCCATTACTTGAAGTCAGTGCACTGGGTAGAAAAGCACATTAAGAGATTGTATCCCAGTTTTACACGTTGTTTAATAAGGCTTAGTGTGCATTCATAAATATTTACACTTGGTCACATACATGTAGACAATGTTAACAAAGTTAGACGTGGCCATTTTCATCTTATTTTCAATACTCTAAGTAGCTTGAACTAAAATTCATAGGTCTTGTCAGTGTACATCAACCAATATTGGAATTGCTGTTATTTGTCCTGGCATGTGTAAGGAAAGTATATTTCAGAGTGGGAAATATCTTTCTGAACTAAAAAATTAAAAATAACACCTTTATTTTTTTTTAATTGTGCAGTTTGTCTTAGGAAAGTGCAAACTTCCAGGGCCAGCTGTTACAACATTTCTTGAGTGTTAGGTAAGTTGTGAACTTCTTGTATATACACCTGTATTTCTGGTTTGGTCAAATCTCTATGTTTGATTTGTCCTGAAAATTGCAGATTTATTCTTAGGATAGTGGAATATTGCATTATATATATATATCCCATTCCTCAACTATATAAAACATTATGCTTCCTCATAATTTATAAATATTTTATATAGTATGACTATAAAAGCCTTCATAGACAATACGAAACTGAGAGTAAAGACAAATACAATCTTTTCTTCTTAATAATATAGGGGGCCATGTCATTCTTAAGGAAATCAACAGTACTTCACCACTATTCCCTATCATCTGCTAACAACACAGAGTAATAAAAACTTCAGAATTAAATAACTGAAGTGAGATTCATATGAGACTATGTGGATTTTTGGAGAGGAAGAGAGAATTCAATGTCTGACCTCTTCATTGCACCCTCAAAAAAGTGATTTCCAGTATTCTCAGGCTAGTAAGGAGGAGTGTTGATAATCCAGGCTAGACAGGTAGTTGTTACCTTGGCTGTGGGTATTATCTGTAGTCACTTAGAAAATACACCAAGTAGGCAACCTCAGGAAAGAGGCATAATGTCAACCCCACTATTCATTCCAAACTTAAATGATGGTTGAAAAATAATGGAGACATACTACATTTTGTAATTTTCTTTATATAAAACACTTGATTTCTTTTAGCAGTGTAAATCTATTGTTATTTTAATATCAACTCATATGAACAGTAATTTGAAGTAAACCTTGAAATTGAAGAAACCCAGCAAGAGAACTAAAATTCAGAATGCATGTAATAAAGTATTTATGAATGTGTAGTAGATTTGCATAGTCCTCACTCAGTTGAGACAGGAAGAAATAAAAAAATGTTTCTGAGGAACAGGTGAGTAAGTCCTCTTCACTCTGACTAGCTGTAAAAATCTGAGATCCTTTTGAAGGTCTGACACCATTTTAAAATGTGAACTCACTTGCATGTCTAAAAATTGCCTTTTGTAGATGGAAATTGTTGTTAGGTAATCCTGTAGTTTTCACAGCTTGTACAAAATCTGGAGGTTCACTTGGACTCAAAAGACCTCAGGGTTTGGTGAACTGTATGCGATTGCCAGCCATTCCACTTCAGCAAAGGAAAGTGAAATACTAGGTTAAGATGATGTTTTGAGCAATAATGGTTGTAAGTATAAAATCACTCTTTGATATTAGATTTTAAGAGGCAACAGAGTTGCAAGCTTGCAATGCAAGTTTCTGGATTTCAAGGTTTTAAAATGAATAGAGGATTGGGGAATAGATAAACATTATTTGTTTACTACTCTGTATTTGTCATTGTGGGAATATGATTAACTTCTAATACTATGAGTTTATTTCCTATAATAATTAAATTCTGTAAAATAAGCTTGATATTCCAGACTTGTTAGACTTCAAAACTAAATTGTGTCCTTCCTTGTTGTTAAATTTTTAAATGGACTTTTCCCAAATAAAGAGCCATTTGCTCACTTATATTTCAGTACTTTCTAGCAAAGATGCACTGAATCAAAAAATCCCATCATGACACAAGGAAATGGTGTGAAAGTTTGGAAATTCCTTAATAGAACTCACAGGCCTAGTTTAAAAGTATAACATTTTTTTTTCCTACTAGTCCTATTTAAATCAGTGAGGAAAAAGTCTAACTCCTGAAAGCTGAACTTACGTCTCAACAGATGTAATTTGTACACTACGATTTCTTAGTTCCTTTCCTCCTTAATATACAACTAGATGATCATACAAGTTTGTTACAATGTTCATAGAACCTTGTTGATCTGGACTTTCTAGGACATAGCACACTCTTATTCATCCTCATGGGTAAATACGTAATGCTTGATAAAGCAGCATGCTCAAAGATATGGATTTATGAGGGAAGAATTCTTCTCATGTTAGGCAGTTGAACCAAAACAAACTCGGAGCCAATCTGGACAGTTATCAAGCTCAACCAACATAGCGGCACATTATCCTCAGTATCAAGAAGAGAGGCTCTGTGGCTTGGGCAACAACTTATTTCAGGGCTGTGAGGGTGCTTTGAGTGTGAAAGCAAGTCTGCGGCTTTCACTCTGTATGCATAGCTGCTGGGCATCTGTCCAGCCATTTAATTCATGAAGTGGCCTTTCCTCTGCATCAGGTGAGGAGCTCTAACGCCTTGGTTGGCACAGGATGCATGCATTCCCAACCAAAATGTTCCAGTTCTCTGCACTTGATTTTTTGCCTTTGAATAGCAATTGAAACACATCTATTAAACAATCTTCTGTTCATTCTTCTTACTGCAGTGATGTGTTATTGAATAAAGTAAACCGATGACATCACTTGGTGAGTTAAGGGTACTCAGCACCAAACCATTCAGGAAATACTCAGACTATTGCAGAATTAGGCCCCTAATTAGAAACTTATGTGCAGTGTTCTGGTTCTTTTCTGCTACTGATCTCCCATTTCAGTGGCAAGTATTTTTTTCCTCAGCAACTCACTTCTGTGATGCTGAATGTGCTCCAAGGATGAATAAGGCTCCTGCAGAATGTGGGCCATAGTTGAATTTGAGGCACAAATTGTATAAAAGTGTGACAGAAACAATGTCTGTCTTGTAAAATGCTATTGTTGTCTCTATCATTAGGATCGATAGTTTAAAAGCTCATTTTTATGCTAGCCTGCATAGTAATGGGCCAGACAGCCTAGAGATCAGCGAGCAGCCTCCTGAGAATTATTACAAAGAAAACAAACTTTTTGACAGTTAGACACAATATTCTTTTCTTGGCTAAAATTCTCAATAAATACTCGCCATGTTGTTAGTACTCTTACAGGACAGTTTCTAAGAAGCATATAAGACTGCCACAATCTGATTTGCAACTGTACCTCTAGAATATCTACCCCATAAATTAGAAATGTTGTGTAACTAAATAATATAATTTTTAAAATAGGTGACTAGTGCATTATAATTTTGACATAGGGAGATAGGGAGCTGGTCAGCTATTACTATATTATTTTCAACTTCCCAAACACATTTTCTCTAGGACCAGCCAGCCACAGGGCTGTGACTTTTCTTTTGGCTTCCTTCAGAATTGTAATGGCCCTATCTCTTACAGACTATGATTTCTGGTATAACTCTGGTTGTCTATGCACTGAGGCGAGGAACAAGCAAAGGCTCTGTTCATCCTCCATACAATGCTGCTCCTGTTTACTGACCACACAGAGTTCCCTCTAAAAGTGGGTGACATGGCTAGAGATAGAGAACTGTGGCCTGGTGTAACGTCTGCAGAAGTGAGGAAGAGAGAGGCTTGTCATTGAATGCTGTGTGGGCCTCTTACAGACCTGGCATTTCCATACCTCTTAGAGCTTAATTAAGCAGCTGAAATCTCTAGGTATCACTGTAGAAAACTGTACACATGGATAGTCCATGCATCTATAATATTGTACTCCAATACCTCTTAAACACCACTGAATTCTTTGTTATATGCTTTTTAAAGAGTTGTCATTTATTTATTTATTTTTCAAGGCCTTGCCTAGTGTGGGCTTGATTCATGTTGAGGTTGCACTGGATTCTGTTAATGTGAATAACAGAAACTGAGGCTTCTGGCAGTTGAAAGTAGTATTTGAAAACTACATATCTTCCGCTCTTTTTCACTCTTCCAGCTCTTATGCAAACACATACTTAGAAGTAGAAGTCCTAATAATGTCAATGTATATTCCTGATACCCATTTTCAACTTACAATCAGAAGCCAGGAAGTACTTCAGCTAAAGACTTCAACAAAGATGGTGCAAATATTAATAGCTTGGTTCCCATTACATGCTATGAGGTACTGATGGCTCTGCATATATACTGAAGTACAGATGGCTCTGCTTACAGCAGCTGTGGAGCAGTATGGCTTCAGGAGTGCTTTTAGCTCTATTGCCCCTAGTATGTTCTCTGACATGATTCTTGACGGATGCACACAGCGAATTTTGAAAAGAGTATGAGATACAAAATACTCATGAAAATTTTGTCCTGAATCCTTTCCTTTACACTGATTCTTCAAGCTCCTGTTACAAGCTGTTAGAAAGTCCAAAGTTTTATATTCTGCCTTCTGTGATGACATGTTGATACATTTCTGTACGCAAAGATCAGAACACAGCTCTTCCTCTGGTTCAGTCTATCCCATGCTGCCTCTTTTGGGGAATGAACACTTGCAGTTGACAGTGTTGTATATTTTTATCATGTTATTGCTTTAGTAAGAACTTTTTATGAATATCTTAAACCTAATCATGTTTCTAAATCCAAGGAATTATTGTGCAGATGGGAAAATAGGTGGCAGAAACAAATAACTTTTTTATGAAGCAGGCATCCTATTTTCATTCCAAAGTTCAACAGACTAAAACTGTCAAGGAATAAAAATACAGGGAATACGTGATATATAAAACCTGCTTCTGAGCAGAATGTTTTTTAGGAGAGTTATCTGTTTTTTGAAATGATTGAGCAAGGACAGCTGTAGACATTTAAGGGAAACACGAAAAATATCTCTGAAAGTAATTAAAAACATGTTTTGACAACCTTTTCTTTAGAAAAATAGAAAATATTTCAAAGGAACCTTCTGATTCATGAAGCAGACCCAGCCTTTTTTGCTTTGTAGCTGTGAGTCTTGTTGGTTCCTACTACTGAAAGTAAACAGAGTAACTCGTAACAGCTTTGTTGTCTTCTGTTAGTTTTCCCAGAAAAAAGGTCTGACTGGCTTCTGCCTCTTCATTCTCTGACTTTTTATCTGTCAGAGTGAAATGACTTCATTTAGCTATATGATATTTCAAATCAAAAATTCTGTCCAATTGCCTAGCAAATATTAGATCATTTATTTTCTACTATGCAATGCTTACTTGATATGGATCTGTCCATTATCCTAGAAAAAGCTTTCATTTTAATTTGGGAACTCTGTATCTAAAAATGTTACCCTGACCACTGACTTTCATTAAAATTGCCTATCACCAGGGTCATAGAATGGCCTGTTTTCTTCCATGATAGTTGCATTTCAGTGGTGAACAATTAGTAGGTATCGCTTTGTGTCTCTCACCTAAACATTAAAGTTTTTCAAAGTAAACCATATTTTTCAAATATTTTTTTTTAAAAATAAAACCATAATGGGATTATGCAACAAGATCACACTTATACATAATTGAAGCTAAGCTTCCAGAGCTACCTGTCTGCCTGAACAAATATTCCACCTAACTTCTATATCGGGCTCTTGCTGTTACCCAGCTGCTTACAAGCTACGTTCCAAAATTATCTCTTTTTTATTGCCACAGAAGCCTTGCATTTTAAGTGCCAGTAAAATGCCAGTCTGTCTGTGATAGAGGCTTCAGGTTTATTCACATTGCTTATAAGCCTATAGGTTATTCTAAATAAACTTTCAGTTAAAAACATTGAAAATATATTGTTGACTGATAGGCCATTATTAGATAATTATAACTATATTACTATATAGTATGACTGTAATTTAATACCATTGGGTCTTGTTCCAGTTGCATATCTCTGCTTTCTCTTATGAGCACATAAAAAATCTTAATCTAAATTTTAGATTTTCTGGTATTTCTCTCTTATAAAAGGCAGAGAAAAAATAAACCAGAAATTTTTATTTAACCTACTTAGATCTTTTTACACATAGACTGGCAAGTTAAAGATAACTTCTCGAGTTATGCAGTCACATGTTAGCTCAAAACAAACCAGGAGAAAATGGTATCATTGTCAAATTTAAACTCTGTATAAGTCTTACTAGCCTTTCTGGCTTGGTATTAAATAAATAGTGATAGGATTTTGCATTTCTGCAGTGCCTTTCATCCTAGAGACCTTAACAAAGTTGAGTGAATACACAGAGCAAGCTCTTGAATTTAGCAGCTGCTACTGTGAGCTTTGATAGCAGAGTGTGAGTGCTGTTAAAGGACTAGGATTAGCTCTTACATCAAATACAGCATCCCTTTACAGACTGAGTGTACAAAGAACCTGATGCATAAAGTATAATTAAAAATGCTGAAAGCCATAAGGTTAAAGGACTGAATTTACTTAGTATCCTTTGATGTGACTCCCCAGGTTTTATACATTTCATCATGGATTGTATCCAGTGTCAAAGTATGCTTACTTGGAGCAGTGTATCTTATAACTGAGCTAAAATTCTTGATGTCCAAAATACAAACCAACAGTACACAATTTTGGAAAAAGCACAGATAGACTAAGAAGAGGTGTTTGAAAAAGGAACAAACTAGAACACAGGAATAAACTGATTCAGCAAAACCAACGAGAACATTCAGCATTTTCTGAAGTGCTCATGCTGAAGGTCCAATGACCTCCCAAGCATCTAACTGAACTGAACGTTATGTGCTCATATGCATGGTCCAGGTTCACCTAAATGCAGATCTGGCTTGGAATTCTCTATTATGAATCTTGTCTGGTTTCCTCACATGTGAAAATAAGCAGACCTTTACTATGTAGGACTCTGTCTAGGAAGCTCCTAGGAACTTTAGAGCATAAATAATATTTTTATCTGAAAATGATTCAAGTTCAGAAAGCTGTCTGTTGAGATTCCCAGCCTATTCCTGAGAGAGGAATAAAAGGGAGAGAAGTTCCTTGTAAATTATTGCATACGATAAATTCCAGGCCACAGCAATGACAGATAATATATATTTTAGCAGTTATGGGCTAGGGCACATGAATAAGAAAACCATGTTCAGAGTGCAATAGTAAACGGCTTTACTACAGCCTTTAATCTCATTCAATGATAGCTGATGTATGGCCACATAAGTTGTTTTTAAGAGAGAGAGTGCTGGACAGGAGCTAGGAACGAGTCTCAGCTATTTTCAAGAAATTCCATGACTGTTTGATTTCCATGTAAACAACTCATTAAAGATAAATTGCAAGACCATAGCTTCTATTCTACCCTCAAGACTGACAAAATTCAAAGCTTTTGATGTCTACAGTGCAGTTCTACTGGGACTAGCAATGGCAGAAACAGGATTGCAAACATGGTATAGAATTAGATGAAGTAAAATGCCTTAGCTTTAGAGCAGTGTATCCTTTCCTGTAACTGCTGCAGAAGATGGTATCTATTTTCTGCTGTTACCCTTGTCTGACAGAGCAGAAACATCTAGCTTAGCACTGCAGGACAATCCAAAATGGTGCAAGGCTTCATTTTGAGCTTTGGAAATGAGCCTGTAGGTCTTGATTGTAAGAGAAAAATTGTGCTAATACAAACAAACATTTTAGAAGAAATTCTACTAGTCTTTTTACTTTATCTTCTAAATCTGATAGAGGTGTCACAGACAAGTGGAAGGACCATTTCCCACATTGCCTGGCCAGCACATCTGTAAATGACTTGGAAATAGAACCTTTGAATGTATTTTAGTATTCCTTGTTTTCTCTGCAGAGGCTGCCAGCCAGTCTATGACTAATGCCAGATGAGGATACTACGTTTCTGATATTTTTTTGCTTGTCTCTACAAAAAAAAAGGAATTGTGCATTGATTTGTTTATATTTCACTATGTCAAATTTGTAACGAGCCATGCCATCGAATTGGGGTGGAGATCTCACCTTCATTTTTCACCTACAAGCAGTTGCTGCCTTAGATAAACAAGACTTTCTGTTCCTTCTGTTTTGTCTTAGATGGTCTTAGGCTGGAAGGTTGTAATACAGGATGAAACCACAGAACCCTTGTTTTCTGTTAAGAAAACATTTCCATGAATAGATGAGACTCAGGCCCTCAAGGTCACTATTTTGGCAAAGAATGTTTTAAAGGAAATATGTGAGAAATTGTGCTTATGCTAGAACAAATGACAGGAAATTTGTATCTTCATTATATTTCTTAAATATTGATGTTTTTAAACCATAGTATTTTAAAACTGAACTTTAGGAATATCCTAGACTGGAGGAGAACTTAGATGAAGATTTGGAAGAAATAAAAAGCAAAGAGATTTGAACCACTAAAGTAGCAAGACACAAAAGAAGGCAAAACTAAGAATAGCCCTGGCAGCACTCCTTGTGCGGATTTTGCAGGGCATAAGGCCTTCTGAACACACCTTTTGGAAGGCAGCTGAAGCTCTTGTCACTTTCCAGCATTTGTCCTTTTGCTCAGAGATACTACAGAGCAGTCAAGAATTTCCTTCAACAGCTGCTGAGCCAATTGTCCTCTTTGTCTAGTGCTGAAAATGTTATATCTAGTCTGTACTGCCTGGTTTGGTATTACATTTTTGACTTCTGAACTAGATTTTTCAGTCTGCAGTCTGATCACTTTAGCAGAGTTTATTTTGTGAAACTGGCATTTTTATGCCTGTTCTGGGCAGCAGAATTTTTCACTTCCTAGAGTCTGAAACTGTTCTCAAAGCTTCCTTCAAGTGTCCCCAGCAGTGAAAGAATAAGGATTAATTTATGCAGTTTTGACTAATATTAAATACTCAACTGTATAGGAAGTGTTTCAAGTAAGTGAAAATATTTCCTCTGACAGACTATATGAAAAAAATATTTATATCCTTTTCCTAATCTTTGTGTACTTGTCAGTTTGCCACGTGGTCATCTAAGGACATGGACTGGCCATTTGTGAATTTCTGGAAAGAGTGTAACATCGCAGTTGTTGATGAAAACAAATCACTGTAGAGCACTTATATTGCTGCCTTAATTTTTAAATAGTATGTTAGTCTCATATTCAAATTATTCAGTCATTACTAATCTGGATAATTTATTATAATCTTTGATAGCTTTATATATAGTGTATGTTTTTATATACACGTGTGCTTGTGTATGTGGGTGTGTGCAAACGTGTATTTTTATCTTTGTATAAATAATGCAAATATATTTACCATCTCTCCTTATGGTAAATCTCAAAATGCATTACAAATTATAGATCCTCTCCTTGTCTGCTGAAATTGCTGCCTCACTAACATGTTTAACAACCAAAATGTTTAACAATGTTTAGAGAAGTAGAGTAAGGCAGAGCAGACAGTTTTGAGAACACCACAAGGTTATACTTGGAAAACTGTCACATAACATATATTTCTTAACCAGCATATGAAGGCATATGCACTTCACATCTTACTGCAATGCAAATCATTTGGCAATACTATGTTTGTGGAGCAGATACGTCTGTGGAAGATCTTGGAGGTTCTTCTTTATTTGGGACAACATTATTTATTATCTGTGGTTCATGTAGATTTACTTTCAAGACTCTGCTTTTTAATTCCTTCAGAGATGATAGTGCTTCTGTCAGATGTTGAGATCAATTCTGTGCATAATGGGGAGGCAAGATGTTGGAACTGCTATCTACTGTTGTCCCTGAAAGGAAAATTTTGCCCCAACTGAAGAACTTGTCAGTGCCAGTGAAGGAGAACAGTTATTGTGAAATAATATAATTTTCACCTATAGCTATTCTATTCACAGAATGTAATTTAAGCTGAAAGCTTAAATCAGAAGCTTTTCTCCGCGTCCATCAGCCAGGGGACAGACTCATTCCCTGTAGGCAGCTTTCTCTGTTTTGTTGGCTTTATCTAGGTGTGTATGAAAGAGGTATTCTTTAACCTTTTCCAGGTTGCATCTTGTAGCCTGATTTATGAATTGGGTAAGTTTTCTCCAAGTCATTTCACTTGTACAAGGGCAGTGCATCCACAAAATCAGTGGAACTACTGTTATACATGGCCCTCTACTATGGCTGCTTGCAACAGAGAAAAGATAGGTCAGGTCCAAGTCATCCTTGAGAGAAAGCTTAACGCTACCCCAGGCCCTTGTGTTATGTCTTCACTGAGTGCAAATAAGATTTACCAGATGATCTTGGCTAAAATGCAAGAGAAATTCTTTTACAGAATACACGAACTGTAAGACTTTGCTGAAGTGACTGTCTGAAAATAATGACAGATAATTTTCTAATTAGAAGCATTTTAAAATATTTTATGTGTATAAAATTTAAAAAAATCAAGCTTCTTGGTCCCACTATACAGTTTACTTGTGTCTACCAAGGTACAATAACACAAGATACATAGACTTATCTGTGTGCATCTGCGCAAATTCAAGCACACAAATCCAAAACCAGTTCTTGTAACACTTCTTCTCTGATAAGCCATGCACAATCTTTTCTAGACCATTTCTTGCCCACAATAGATATGCATTCAGCTTTCATTCTGCTTGAAAGTTTATTGCATGCTTTATTGGCCAGACTTGGGTACCTAGGTGATTCTGCTCTCCCTAGGTGAGTCTGTAAAAATCGATCTCCACCATGACACTTTAGCTGTGTAGTAAAAAGCACCCACTGGGAAACCATTTATTTCCTTACTGCCTCCTTGAGAATTCACCATTGTTGTGAATCCATCTGAGAAGCTGTGGCAATGGAAATGTTAACAGAAACCAGACAGCAGTGTTTAGAGAGCTATTATGAAATTTAGCTTCTGTTCACACAGTTCTCAGAAAAACAAAACTTCCAGTTGCTGAAACTGCAGTCTGAAGGGGCTGAATGTTTACCAGATTCATTGTTGCCAGCCAAAGAATCCATAGAAAGCATATCCCATCATATGTTTACATAGCAAATCACATCGGCATACAAATGCTGCTTTCATCAGTTCAACTCCACTGGAGAGTCTCAGCTGAAAAATCTTGAACTAAAGCATATTGAAGTCACTGGCAATTTTCACAGGGACTGGAACAGACTTACTTTTGAACAATGTTCTAGCTTCACCTTTACCAGTTAAATTAAAGAAGTCCCTAACCTATAAGCTTGTAGCAGTTTGCGAGCTGTGCTAGACTCAGCCTTGTGACATGGCTATCCATTATCATGCTGCAGTAAAACCAGGGTGAATATTGTACATTTTCTGTTGATAAAATCTTATGACTGCATTCACAGTAAAATAAGACTATGCATATTTAAAATATTCCATAGAGATGAAGGGTCCTCTTAATATGCACCAATTGTCCTCCTTAGAAAGGATGGTTTGATTTGGCTTCAAAGGACATATGGATTATTAACCGGGCCTGTGGCAATTTCTTTCACAAAGATGTATTTTTTGGAGCTCTGCTATACAAGGGTAGGCAATGTAAATGGTTACAGTATGGCCTGCAGTTCAGCTTCTATGTCTCTTCTGTATTTTTTTGGAGTCTGGTTTGGGATGGCAATTTGAACAAGGAAATTACTTCAGCTGATAATGAAGAGCCGTCTCTGAACAGTCTTGTGTTGGGTTCCTGTGACAAATATTTCTTGCATTTCTCTGTAGTGATCCTGGAAGGCTGGGGTTTTTTCAGTTTGAGCCATGAGTATTTTACTGCATGAAGATGACAAAAGCCAAGTTTCCAGTAGTGAGTTCTTTATTATTAGATGGGATTGCAGAGGACTGACATTGTAAGTCAACGAATCATGGAATCATATAATGGTTTGGGTTGAAAAAGACCTTTAAAGATTATCCAGTCTGATCCCCCTACCATAGGCAGGAACATCTTTCGTTAGACCAAGTTACTCAAAGCTCCATTGAACCTGGCCTTGAATACTTCCAGGGATGGGGAATCCACAACTTCGCTGGGCAACCTGTTCCAGTGTACATAATACATATTCCCTGTGATGACTAAATGGGTAAACAGAGATTGCTTGGATACTAAGATCAATGAATCTGTGGCAGTGCAGACTTCAGGTGAAGTCAATAAAAAGTGGTGAGAGCTGTTGGCTGCCCAAGCAGTTAGTGGTGGTACTGGGCTACCATTTATTCAGTGACCCTGTTATGCAAGCTTTATCACTGTGTGTCCCCACAGGAAATTCTCATCTCCAAGCATGTACCAAGTGATATGTCAGGGCCATGCATAAAGAAATGTAGGTTCATATCCAAAGGACTGGATCTTGGAAGACTGAGGAGGGCAATGGAAAATGCTTCTCTTTTCCTAAGAATCTGTGAGATTTTAGAAGACTTTTTTTGTCTTTAAGGGTTAGCAAAATTCTGTTGTGAGAACTTTTGAAAATAAGAAATTGTATCCTTTTTCAGCTAGCTCAAGTCAAAGGATGTTTCATTTTAACAGCTTATCTTTTGAATATATAAGTAATCCAAATTCAGGCAAAGTATAACATAGAGAGTGTTTCTGTCTATAAAATTGTTCTAAATCCTTGTAGGTACAAAAGACAGACATAGAACATGACTTCAGAAAAACAGTCTGCTAACGGGCTACTTGAGGCTGAACTTTGCCCGCAGCATGCTCTAGGGAACATGATGACACACAGTAACTTTAGTCACAGAAAAACATAGAATAATTTTTTTCAAAACAAGAAATAGTGGTAGCTTTTGCTGTCAGTTTCTATAAATCTGGGAACAGAAACTGTGAACCAGCCTTCTGTCAAGACAATCTCCTAATAAGCCACAAGTGCATGTTTTTTTATTATTCCATTCTAAATATTCACTTAACTTCTTAGCCTACCAAACTTGACACAGTACTTGGACTTTCTGTAACCCTTCATTTTCTGTGTCGTATCACTTTTCTTCAAAGCATGAACACTAAATTATAAATCTAAGCTTAGGTAAAATTAAGGGTAGAATTGAATCCAAAACCTGGGATCGTACTCCCCTGAAACTGAAATCTTAAAGTAAAACCAGAATCAGTTTTATAAGATGGCTTTCTTTTTCCATAAATTAGTCTTGCTTTGAAAATCTGCTTTTTATTTCGGTATTTTTATTTGAAGTCAGAAGTAAGGTTGAGTGCTGAATTTAAAAAAATCTTAGTCCACTTCTGAGTTTTGCCACTGACCCCATACAGGATGGAACGTCAGTTCAGATATTTCAGTCAGGTTCCCCTAGTTAGGTACAGAGAGTCTTAAAATCTCTAATTCATGTCTTTTGCACCCAGAGACCAGTTTAGATAGGAGATCGCTCCCTAAAAATGTTGTTGGGGAAACAAAACACCTTATATAACAGGATTAGGTTTGCTTTGAAAGTATGAGCTGTTAGTTAGTGGCTACTTAAAAATAACCTTGTGGACTGGTAATTGACAATTCCAGTTTTATTTTTAACAGTAGGGGTTGCTGTAGGAAAAGAGAACAAAGCACACAAAGTAAACTGAATTCACAGGACCAGCACACTAGTGAAGCAAAAGGGCAGCCAGCATGCTTTACTTAGAACCACTTAAAAAAGGACTGATTGCACTTTTTGTGATTTAGATCTGATATTATGACCTTTCCCAGTTAGTTCTGATTAACTGCTTGTTAAAAATAATTAGAAAATTTTGCATTCTCATTTTTTTGTCTGATTATAAAATTACTAGCAAGAATGAAATCTTCCTCCTCTCACTAAAATTTACATTGATACTCTGCATGACAACTGAATCACAGACATATATGACTTCTCCTGCTGAACTGGCACGAATTGCAACCTGATGATGTAGGCAGATCAGAACAAAGGATAGTGTTTATATTAAATATTTATTGTGTGCTGCTTACCCTTGTGTCTAGATAGGGAATACTGCTGGCAAAGCTCAGAAAGTCCCTTTAGGTACCTATTTGTCACGTTCACTTAGTAGCTAGAGATAGCTTTCTGATATGCTGATATTTATTCATCTGTGTTGGAGTGGGTCCAGACCCTGGTCAGAGGAAACTCAGTATATATTGTGTAAATATACGGTATGTGCAGCAAAAAGTGATGTCTATTTTGTAAGCCTCTGCCCTAGATACTGAGGTACTGAGATAAACGCTGCAGTGCCTGAGAAGCAGCACAGCATGGGATAAAAATAAGCATGTTTATTAAATTTGGGATCTAAAAGCAAGTGGCTAGAGGGATTGCTAGGAGGCTGTTGTGGAAGCAGGTTTGGTTGGACAGGGAAGGGAGAGATGGCACAGCCATGGTAGTGCCAAGTGTCACCTGGTGCGAAAGCATGCTCTGCTCCAGCTGGTGCTAATGGTGGGAGGACAGCCCCTCTTTTAATCTGGGTTTTTTCTTTCAAGTTTTTCCCCTCCCTTACTTAGATAATAGTTCAGAACTTCAGAAGAGAAAAACTGTTGCCTTCTGATGTTTGGCAGGTTTGGGTGAAGGATATGTGGTGTCAAATAGGTCTGTGGAGGAGTGCTGTGAGAGTGAGCACAAGCTGACAACCTGCTGAAAGCCCAGTACAGTTTCCTTGTGAATTGTGCTCAGTTTATAGTGTCATTAGGGTTCCAGCCATGTGCGAATGGGGAAGCACAGAGAGCTTCTTCATTTCTCACTTTGTGGAGATATACAGAAGTCAGGATGCCAGCTATTATTTCTTACCTAACAACATTGTGATACTATCAGCAATGAGAGGTCTCAGTTTGCTGAGCATAAATAATTCACTGCAACATGAAAGCTGTATAGAAAAAGCAATGATTTAAAGTGAACCAAGATGCCTTATAAGGACATAATTGTAAGCACCAGAGCTTCAGCCTGCTCCCAGATCAGAGTACTAGATCCATCTGACTCTGCCAAACTGGAGCAATGACTCAGTAAAGTTACACATTCCAAGGATTTCATCAAGCTAATAAGAAGTTAGGAATACAGCGGAAAGATGCCTTCTTTGATATATCTAACTGAATATTTAAGCAGTGATATCTGCTGAGGAGTAGTCAGAGGTGATGAAGTGAAAATTGCATCATAGAAGTCATTTGAAAGCTCTTATAGCATGAGAGCTTTTACTATGCTGAGAAGTTACTCATGAAAGGTCATTTTGTACCATTCCTAAGAGAGGCAACAGGATTTGAGCTATGCTTAAAACTGTATAAAGTTTATGTATGTGTTGTTCAGGTTAGTGCGATACTGACAAATATCTTGGCCAAGGGTTAGAGATGTGATAGGGGCTTGTGAATGGGATTGATATTCTTACTCTAACCTTTCATGGGTCTGTTCTTTCAGGGGTATCTTGGCCCCCATATGGTAGACAAAATGAGATTTTTTTCTGCTTTATAACCTTAGGGTATGTGACCCCTGCGTATCTTGTGCTCCTCACAGTACACACAGATTGCTGCTAGTTCCATGCATGCAGCAGCATTGTCCTGCCTTGCACTCTGCTGTGGAAAGGAGCACCTCTAGCTGAGGCGCAGAGCAAAGCTGCCTCTTGCTTCTCATCCCTTTTGTTGAGGCAGCACTAGGAGACCTGATGAAGTAGAAACATAATACAGGAAACTAGCATCACAGGTCAATTGTTAACATTAGCACATCATCGTTTCAATTTGGTTTTGCACACCTTCAGATACTACTTCTATATTATCTGTAGGTTATACTCTACAACATCTGCAACTGTAACAAGTACATAGATGTGAGCTGAGACACGTAAGAATTGTTTTCAAATGAAGGAACAGGATTATTTTTTTTTCTGATTATTGAAGTCATGCAGCCCTGATATAATTATTACATAGTTTGGCTATGTGTAAAAGAATGTATTATGGCATAAAGTCTGACAGAGCTGAGATACTGACTGCCAGCCTCCAGTTAAGTTCATTGCTCCAGTGAGTTTCTCCTGGTATATTTTGCATACAGAAAGCAAAGATTTGTACTTATTAAATACATATATATATATATATATATTTTTACACATCAGCCTTTGCTTTTGGCTTGATTTTTTCAACAATGCAGTGAGACTGTGCCTCTATTGATAGGGTCACACTTCAGGTCATTCTTAAGCTCAGCTAAATTATTTATATGATATCCACCTTGGTTTAGATCTAAGAAATACCGCTGGATGCTGTAGTATGAGGTGCCTTCTGCCACAATTGGCTCTCCTAAGCCAGGTTCTTCTGCAGTAAGTTTGGAACTCAGCCATGAGCCATTAGATTTGATCACAGGCAATTTACCACAAAAGTCACAAAGTCACAAATCTGAAAACAGACCATGCCTGCAAGGGAACACAAGACAGTAGTGTGTATCAGAAAGACTTGCTTTTGCATAATGTAGGATAAATTATAGTATGTTCTAATTCCTACATTCCAACTATGATTGATTTTAGAAACATAATGTGGATATCTGTGCTATGGGCTGCAAGATATATTTGAACAGGTTGCTCAAGTTTTTACTCCAGTATCTGCTATGATCTTTTGAGTAAGTCTTATAATTCTCATGTAAAATCATACACAAGTATGTACATAACACGTTGTATTCACTATCTTGAAAGATGTAACTCCCTGTGAGGAGTAGGGAGTTGAAGCTGGTGATCCTTATGGGCCCCTTCCAACCTAAGATATTCTATGATTCTAATTTTCTGGAGTCCAAAGGAGCTATGTTTGAAAATAATTCCAAGGTCCAGATTGTGAAGAGTGTTTGTTTGCCTTGGGAGAAGCAATATATTTATATATTCAAATAGACTTAAAAGTTGAAGGTGCACTGCTCTTTGGCAAAGTGTAGTATATCTTGCTGGCTTCCCTGGCAGGTACTGAAAATTTTCTGGCATGGTGATACACCATGGAAGAGTCTTGAGTGGGTGGGAGGAGCGTGGAGTGTGCTTGGGGAGTGTAAGTGATGAATTAAAGTGGCTAGATTGTATTAAGAAAATAGGGAGCAAATCAGTGGGGAGACCAGGAACTGCAACAAGTCATACTATTCTTGTAAAGAGAAGATGAAGGAAGCAGAGATAATACCAGACCTCAGCAGATTCAGAGTCAGCTCTGTGTTCAGAGAAGGTCTGCATGAGACTGTAAGGAAAAAAGTCTATCAGGACTGTGGTTTCTTCTGTGTTCCTCCTTGCCCCCTCAAGAGTTTTCACTGCAGCTGTGCTGGTAGGCAGTACCGAGTTGCTGTTTCTGCCACTGCAGGTCCCCAAAGCCAAATATTTAAGCAGGAAGAATTGAAAGAAAATGGATAACCTCCTCCTTGCTATGCAGCACTTCTCATGAGCTCTCCCTTCCATCAAGACAGATGTCACTGTTTGGGAGTTCCTATTGCTGGTGCTGCCCCTACATATTGTTACAGAAACCCTTCTCCCTTTCCAAAACTAGCAGTGGAAGTTAAAAAGGAAGTGAGAAAAGAGGAAGAGTAAAAAGATTCCCACAACAGATCAAAGACAAAGCAGAGAATATTTTGCTTTTTCCAAGGCTCTATATAGTGTTGACTCACAAATTCAAATGCCTCCTTTCAAGCAGTAGTAAAACCTAAAAAGAAGTAAAACTGCTGAAAGATTGAAAGATTACCTTTACAATAGTGCTTAGGTCCCGTTACAAAAGGTACTATATAAGAATATAAGAGGCCTAGACCTTTTTCGCACATTGATAATAGCAAATCATGAATTTGAAAGAACTGGTTTTTGTTAATATACTTACTTGACTCTGTACCCAGTAATAAAAATTCACAAGTATTTAAAGTTCTTCCATAAAAGGACTGAATTCCTTTGAAATTAAATGATACAAAAATATGAAAATAGTCTGCAGTTGAATCATTCTTATTTTTTTTTAATATAGGATTATTTGGCAAATTGGCTACCACTTGAGGGCAATGGTTTCCATACTATGATTTGTGGTGTATTTAAAACAGATGGAAGCATCTCAAAGCCTACTTCGTCCAAAGCCAAGAACATTTTTTCAGCAAGAAGTCTGAACTTGTTGCCACATAAACAAAATGAGTGGTTTAACTTAGTGTCTACATATTTTGTATTGGCAAAAACTGCTGTAAAAAAGCAAAGCCAGAGAGCAGACTCCTTGAAAATAGGAAAAGAGAAAGCAAGACATAGAGGGCGATACACACAGAGCATGCACCACATACACAAACACACACATCCTGACAGTGGTTCAACCTGAAGTGTTTGTGTTGTGAGACTCTAAGCAAGTAGTAGGGTATTTTGGTCCACCTGGAAAATTTCTTACACTTTCATTCCATGAGTTTAGGCACCAGTTCTAAACATTGAACGTTTTCTATTGACTAGCACTAATAAAATTAAGCCTTACATTTTCTTCAAGTGTGTTTACAATATACAGATTCAGTGAGATGCTTGCCAAAATTTCAAATGTGTTCTAGAACTGTAAAATGCAGAAGGGTAAAGAGGGTAGATAATAACCTGAACAGCTGTATAGGTGTGTATTTGTGTCAAAGAGGCCAAATTCACTTAAATAAAAGTATCTTTATGGTAAATTTATTATTAAGCCATAGAGGCGAATTTCATTTTGGACTGGATAAGACTCATACACTGAGCCATTTGGTCCTGAACTTTACCCATGTGATTTTGCTGTAAAGAATATCATTGGGTATTTTCAAATCTGCAATTGTTTCTGGAGACACTGAAGTTCTGTCCTGGAGGTGCTCATGGATGTGGACTGAGCACAGGAGTAGACACAGGAAGTTGTGCCTAAGTCTGACTCTGCAATTTATGTCCTTTGGTGTTCTTGGTGTTGCTAAGATGAATAGGTGCAATTGTCTACGTTTGTTTCCTTACCTGGGGTAGAATGGCTAGTTAAAGTGCATGTTGGTCTGTTTGCTTAAATGTCTTCTAACTTTACTTAATTGCTTCTCCAGCAAAATTGGTGATGATGACATTAAATGAGGAATTATTTATGAAAAAAGTCAGGTATGGCATCAAGAACAAAATGATGCATTTTGTGAGATTTCAAAGCCTGTATGTGAGCAATACAAGATTCAAGCGCAGACTGTACAGGCAAGTGAGTTCCAAATGTCATTGACAAACAAATAAATTTCTAATAATAAAAAAAAAAAGCTAGGACATTCCAGGAGTGCTGCTGTTTGGTTGTACTATATTCTTAACTGCAGACTACTTTTTTACTATGTATCTCAGAATCTGGGAGCTATGGGGCACAGAATGAAATTGTCAGTACATTTGTGAAAAAGCCAAAATGTTTTTTCAGATAATTAATAACTAAATTATGGAAGCTATTAATACTTTGGAAGCTTAAATATTCTAGATCCAGAAACAGGATGACAAATTCATTTCTGATAGAAGATATTAAACACTGCAAAAATTCTAGTCAAGTCAGCAAAGTCCAATTTAGGCATCTTAATCAGACATGGAATAGCATTTGTCTGCAGTGAGAACATGGTAGAAGATGATTCAGAACTGATTTACTCTTGAACTCTGTTCAATGGCCAAGACTAACTATCAGAGAGAAAGCTCAATGCTTGGTTTTGATAAGAAACAGAACCATTAATGGCACCATGAATGGTAATAGAATTTGTATTATGAGATTTTAGAGGAAGGTGACAAATGGTCTCCAGCACAGGATCTGACATGATCTGGCTGACCTCTGTAAGAGGCATCCATAAGAGACAGCAGTTACAGAGGTGCTATGAAAGAGATCTGGGACTTCCTGCCACACATTAAGCTGGTCATGGACGCGTGCCCAAGCAGCATTTTGAATCTGTGTTGGGGTCAGATGCAGGTGCACATCCCATCATTCACAGCCCTGGCTTTCCTTCAGAATTAAATCTAGAAGTGCAACAGAGAAAAGCTTAATGTCAGTCTGGAGAGATACTTGATTTGGACAGATGGGGAAGTGATATCCTGAGACACATGGCAGAGTGCCATTGCTCTGCATTTTAGATAGCCTATGAGAGGCAGAAATTGGAAGAAATAAAGCCGTTATCTGGGCAATGAAATCTTGCAACTGAGAAAACCTCTACTTAAGAAAAAACTAAATGGGGCGTGTATCTGGCACAACAGCAATGATATATTTAATTTTTTTTATCACAATTATCAAGACTCCCTGTCAGAACAATTTGTGCTTGTTATATATATAAAATTCTACATCTAGATATCTTCATGGATCTCATATATTACTGAGATGCATTTTCTGAAGGGATGGGGCTTTTGAGATGTAGTCATGATTGTCCCACAGGTCTTTCACTATTCCATACTTTATTCATTGGCCCAGTTGCTCAGGAAATCCACACAAATACAGAAGACAAGCTCTGACTGTGGGGTACAGTTTGAATCAGTGATTTTTTTGTCTTTATATGACACCTCCTTTTCTCTGCTAGCATTTTATTAGCAAAAATAGGCCAAAGTTTTCTTTTGTGTAGCTCTGTTAAAGTCAGTGAATCAGAAATATGAACTTGTGTGACTGTGCACTTTTTTTGAAATGTGTCATATTATTAGAAAACAATCTTTGAATGTCATGGAATGAAAAAATGTTATCAAAACTCATGGGATTTTAATTTGGTTTGCCGATAAGCATTCAGCAAACACATTTATAGAAAACATTGTGTCTTTCTTTATAGTGTATTTTCTTCTAAAGTATAATGTAATGAAACATATGCCACATGAACATAATCAAGCACAAGGGCAATTTAAATGTGACTTCATTATTAGAAAAACGTTGCAGTTCATATACAAAATAAACAGCTGAGGAAGCACCACATGAGCTCTAAACACATATTTAAAAACTACTGTGTAGCGGTTTTATATTTTAATTCTGCATAAATTTCAATAAAATGTATAATATATACTTAGAAGGATATTAATTTTATTTTATTGAAATCAAATATTTTATTAAAGGCATTAGCTCAAAACTGTAGTAAAATTCACAGCTCGTTTAATGGATATGAAGGTAATAAATTTTTCAGAATACACCAAAGCTTTGAAGAGTTACACTAGCACTTTTTGCAGAGAGGAGATGAAATGGAATGGGGACATAGCACAACTTTTTTCCTCATCCCTGTATTTCTGATGTTCAAAATGATACTTTTAACGTAGCTGCATATGAAGGCTTGTAATTTCAGGCTGCGTTCAGTTTACATTAGATGCTCTGCATGTAGATTTCTGCCATATCTGATTTTAAAAGTGCTTTACTAATAGTCTTTAAAATCAAAACCAAAACCAGGAGCCTTTTAGGGATTCTGTTGCTTTGTGCTCCTTGTTGGATTTTTTGTGGTTAGAGAACCACACTTTTGTTTCAAATCCAGCAACTCTGTTAGGAGAAAAAAAGTAATGATGGGGGAAAAACTTGCTCAAGTGAGGATTCCTGGTGTACATAAAATGGAAGAAATATTGCTTAGAGTGAAAAATGGCTTCCCTGATTCCAAGTTTTACATGCAAAGTAAAATTGAGAATTTCCAATCTGGAAGAAGCTAAACCATACTAACAGTAAGGATTTTACTACAGCATCTTAGAAGAAGTACAGAATTTTCAAATGGTTTAACTCTGTGCGGGTGGTCCAGGTTCATAAATTGTCTCTTTTGATGTAGGTCTCAAAGATGTGTCAGAGATCCCTGAATAGCAGTAAAGCCAGGGTCTAAGATTGCAGCTGACTTTGTGGAAGGTGGAGGAAGGCAGTGAAGGAGATTAGTTTCTTAGCTACTGAGCCTTGGAAGCTGGTGGTTTTCCTTGTGTTGGTGCCAGTCCATCTTTAGGATTGAAAACATAGGCCTTTTGTAAGAGTAATTATTTTTTAACTAAGCACTTACTGGTCATTAAAAACTGTGATACTGAACCAGAGCTTGCCCCATGCTTCTCAGCAATGTAGGAAAACATTAATTTTGCTGCCTCAGGGGAGGGTCCTACCACAGAGAAATGTGGGGACAGACATCCAGGAAGCCAGGTATAGAGAAGGACGTTGTAGAGCAGGGATTAGTGCTCTCACTGCCATGGGAAGGATGATCTGACAACTGCTGTTTGAAAGGACCTGTCCACACCACAGAATGAGCCTATGCCAAACCCATGCTTGTTCAGAAGCAGCCAAACTGGTTTTCCAGACCTCAGGTGTGGGCAAAGGAAGCAACCAGGACAAGGTTATCGCTAACACTCCATAATCTGCTGCCTTAGAAAACCTTCTGCTTTGCCTGAGCCTACAGCAAGCCTGTATTGACCTGATACAGTCAGTTATCAAGTGGATGAAATCTGCATTATTTCTTTAACAGCTTCTGAGGTCTCCACTGGCTGATTACACAGTATTTCCTGTAGTAAGCTTACTTTCGTATCAGATTCTTCTTGAACATACCTATATGTCAGAATTTTACCTGTTTTCAGAAATGAATAAGTTTATGCAGGCCAAAAATGATCAAAGAGCAGATTCTCTGACAGGTAACATATATTCTTATACTTGCTCCTGCAGATACAGGATTTCATCTGCATGAACAGTGATCTGAATTTTTACCAACACCGAAAATCACCCTGTGAAAAATTGAAACTTACAGATGCCCAATGCATTGGATACATTAATAATAATGCACATTTTGTAAAGTTTATATTTGCCTGTGTATTCTGGTTGTATGTGTGCAAAGAGAATCTGTGGTTGATTATGCAGTTGAGATCCAGGAATTTGTGCTTCTTATTTTAAGCTTGAAACACTGTCTCTGTGGTCTGGATAAGCAATTTTTGAATTTTTCTGCACCTTTTTCTGGTTTCATAATATGTCAATCACAGACAAGACTGTGGCTACGATTTGCCAATGTTTGTAAAGGGTTTTAAAAACAAAACCTGATATAATCGCTAAATTTTAGTGTCACAGAGTGTACCATAAAGAGACTTGGTTTGTATTTTGTGCTGGATGGCACTGTTTATGTTCATGGGTGATTATCTCCTTCTTCTCTCATAATACCATTTTTACTAGATTATTCACCAAACAGCAGCTCTTTTGAGACAGGAAAAGTCCACCAGCTCAGCTGAAATGGCAGTATTGGAACCATCATAAAAAATGTCAGGCAACAGAGAATCCTTGAAGGAGGACTTCTCACCAAGGTCTAAGGTCTACAAAGCTTTATATTGAAATTTATATTATTTATATTGACCTCCAGGCCAGAAGATGCATGTTTTATGGGGAAGGCCATGGACAGCCATTGGGTTGACACAGAAGGCATCTCTAAGGCAAATGGTCAATATTCAGCTGGGACCAGCAAGCGTTCTGTGCTCCTCCTACACCACATTTTGGGCTATGTGTCTGTGCCTAACAGTGCAGTTATTAGGGTCTGAGGGTAACACACTGGTAGACCCTATTTTGAGAGGGTTATAAGAAGTCCTGCTAACACCAGGATGCCTGGAAAAGTAAGTGGCTATATTAGAGAATGGAGTATTCTGGTTTGAACAGTCATAACTGTGCTGAAAACCAGGAGAGTAAGATACACAGAATTATTCTTTCTTCACAAATTCCTTCCTCATGTGTGTGCTAGTTTTGCAGATCATATTTTCAGAATTGCAAATTGCTTGGAGAGAGAGAAATACTTGATAGAAGTTTATCTTTTAAATACACATTGAAATTTATGCTTTTCAAGTGCTGAGAAATATATCTTTTTCTGAAAGTATACCTACTGTACTTTATTGAACACAGATTTCAAAAACAGAGATTGCACAGTTATATTTTTGACTAATTGAGATTTCCAGGTGAATGAAGAGAGCTCAGCTGAGTCTTAAAAGATGTCTAGGATCCTTAACTTTAATAAGTACTAACTGAAAAATACTCTCTTGATTATACTTCTGGGGATTTTTGTGTCTGGTCTAGAATGTTAACTCTGAAAAATGTCTGGTTTATTTTTAGACCTTTAGAATGAGAAAGCTAGATAATTTAACTGTAATATTTCAACTCAGCACAAGTTTGAGAGGTCATGATTTTTCTTCCATCCCCTATGTTGCCTCCAGTTATGAAAGCACAAAGGGAAGTAGCATCAGATGATCTATGCATTTTCTTTGAATCTTAGCAGTTCATGTTGGCAATCATCAGACAGTATGTGGCAAGCACCAAATCACCAAATCTAAAGCTTTCAAGCAGGTAAACTGAATCAGTTTTATTGGGCAGAGAAGCATGCTGTGCAAACCCATTTTGAATTACAGATTTTTGTATCTAAGGCACTTGTCTTCCAACACTTTAGAGGTGAGCCTGGTTGGCTATACTGTCTATTAGCCTTGGTGGTCTGTAGTATAACTTTGTAAACAAAAAGTCAGAGTGTGCACAGTCTCTGAAAAGTGGTCCTTTCCATCTACCAGGTTTCTAAACACTAGGGCTTAGAAAAGAACCCCAGGACAAAAGAAGTCACCCTGTGTTCAAGGAGAGATGTATATAATTTGGAAGTCATTTGCTCACTGAAGAGATAAGAGGGTGAAAACATCTGCTGACTGTTGGGAGGCTTGCCAAACAAAACAGGAGTTGTGGTTGATCGTTAGGACATGCTAACAAATCCAGGGAAAGTAATAATTGTGTATAGAAGCATACAAGACACATAATACACATAGCTTTCAAAAGATGACCTTCAAACTAACACAGCTGGAATTTTTCTGTGATCAAAATTATACTTGAAGGCTGGTTATCTACCTTTGCTTTGCATGAAGAAAGAAAACAGGCTAAATTAGTTTTTCTTAATTATTGTATATATGCACAGAAGAAAACTGTCAGCTGTTCCTCAGCCTTCCACATAATTTGGAAGACATATTTGTACTGGAACTAGGAGAGAAAAACCTGAGACAGAAAAAAATATAGATTGTATTTTAGATATTAAAATTTAACTTTATGACAATCTGTGAAGTCTCTTCTAACCTGTTAGTTTTCTTTTCCTGAACTTTCAGAGTAAACATCCTGGCATATATTAATTTAGAAATTTTATTCTGGGGTGCTCCTGTGCCTCCCCTGTCAAAAGTGACACTTAAATCTGGTGCCCTCATGCAGGTCTTGGTGACTATGTTCTGTGGGTGTACAACTGTTAACTCATTTGGTCCTTTTTGAATTGCTGTGATAGATTCCAATTTAGGCCCTGCTTTTATTTACCTCGTTCATCTTCAGAAGATGCATTTGCTTGTGGAGCAAGAAAAAGCATATGGTAAGATTTTCTGTAGCTGGTGATATTGTTATGAAGGAGTTGTGCTAGGAAATCTGATATTTTTATTTTATTATTTTTTTCCAGGTGAATAAAGTATCCTAAAATATCAGAAGCCTTTCCTCTCCATCATCATAACATAGGTAACCAAGTAACCATCCATAGGTGGGACTTTGTGGCAGCTGTGCAGATTTAATTTCCATATTTTTAGGCTGCCCAGAAGGAAAACATTCTGAAATGGACCAATGAACCTCCTGTGTCAGTCTATGAACAGTTCTGAATATAGATCCTGGCATAGATGAGATGTGGCATAGCAGAAGCAGTTCTTTCACAATTAAGCAAAGCTGCAAAACATGTATGTCAGGGTATTGCCTCCTCCCTGTCTCGTGAACAGGCCTCCCTGTTTGCCATGAGGAATACAGCCTTTTCACTGCAATTGTGGGTTGTTGCTCTTGAATCCATAATATTTTGCCTGCAATAGTCTCAGTTTTGAGAAAGACTCTTAACTATTGCCAGCTATAAGGTTGGACTTTTGCTGCTTTGACTGCCAATTCAGTTTAGTCAAAAAAAATGATCAGCTCTTAAAAGCCTTTCCTGGGGTAAATTCTTCACCAGCAGTCACAACAGAAAGGAATATTTCCAGGAACTAATGACATTGCAATATCACAGCCAATTCATTTTCCTTATGACTTAGGAAAAGACAGAAGCAATGGGAACTGCGAGAAAGAAGGGTAAAGTCAAGGAACAGACTCTTCATCTACCGAGAGGTGAAACTGGGCAGGTTTTTCTGAGATAAGGTGAAATCAAGATTATTTGTGTATATAGTGTCTATATATATACTCCTCCTACTCATTCACTGTTATGTGCATGAATGTCTGAAGAACGGAAGAAATGCTTCAACTATCCCTAAGGATATCTTAACAATCGCCAGAAGTGTGGTAAGTTCCTTTGTCTTTCAGGAAATGACTCAGGACTGGGGTTTTAATACTTGGAATGATCTTTTGATCAAAGAAGGCTAGATGACCTATTCCTTCACCCTGTTGTTCCACACTTTTATGGGGAATTACCACAGAAGATCACAAAGTGGCTACTATTACTGTTAGCTGCTTAGTTAAATGGAGTTAATTTAAAATAGACAGTGCTCGATGTCCAAAAAGTTAAAGGAAAAGGAATGTTGGTGAGGTATTGCGAAACAATTTAGAACTTGTTTCTCAAATTCTTTGGGGTCTTTTTTTCTTTCTTTATAGAATATTACTGAGTACTCAAAAAAAGGATTTTTGTCTCTTAAAAATTTCCCCAGGTCACAATATACGGAGGTGAGGAAAATAATCAGCATGAAATGTAAGTGCCAAAATGAGTTAAACTGCATGGAACCCCCAGTGATGGGTATTGGAACAATGGAACTTCAAAGCTAGGAAATGGGCAGCTGGCACATGTCTTTAACCATATCTGTCTGGCCATCTCATCAGTAAAAGTTCTTGCTTTATTTCAACACTCCACCTGTGGTATCAGACAGTATCAGGAAATGCAGAAGCACAAGAAAAATGAAAGTAGTGGAGTACATTAAATAGACCAGTGTGCCTGTTTATGGATTTATGATAGACTGGGTCTCCAAAAGGCAGAATGAGTCTCACATAGCCTTCCATGAAATCTTAAAGAAAAGGCTAGTGAACAAAAGAAAATGAAATATAATTTCCCAGAAGCTTTACTATTGTTAAGATTTATTACAAATCAGCAAGAGCTGAGAAATATGGCTTTAGCTCCTCGATGGTGTTCCTTAATTTTTGTATCTTCTGGAGCTCTCTAGTATTGGTAATGCTAAAGTCTGTATAAGAAATAAACTTCCTAACTAACTGGAAAGAAGTTTGATAAGTCTTCCTACTTTCACTTCAAAGGTCTTCTGAAGGTCTTCAGCTCTTTATACAAAAGATATAAAAACACTTTTAATGGACCCACTGCTATTTAATTTCTTGTGAAGATGGTGGCCAAACAGAAAATTTAGGGAAAGTCCACATTTTACAAAATCCCACAGATACTTTAATTTTGGGATTACTTTTCCATCCTGGTGAAAGGGTATGTAAATCTACAAATCAGGGTCCATGGAAGACCTAATTATGTCCCTAGCTTTACTCAAGGCGATTGCTAAAAACAGGTGCTATGAAAGAATACTGCCCACAGAAATACATGGACAGGCTGGGAACTGCTTCAAAGAGGCTTTACATGTGAGATCAAAGGGACGAGGTGGGGATTCAGGCCAGCAAGCATTACAGGGATGGAAGTGGATCTAATTTTCCCTGTTTCTGCAGAAGAGAAGTGATCATCCCAAAGACAAGAGGCCAAGAACAAATGAATCCCAGATTGGACAGAGACCTAAGATTCATTCTATAATCCTCTGGATTTCAAGGAATGACTGTGAATGTGAACTTTTTGTTACCCCTGGAGAAAGGTGAGAACGTGAATCACCCCTAGTCCTTTGAGTAGTCTCTCATTCCCACTTGGTATCAATTAGAAGGATTTTTTTAAGAAAAAAGCCCATCACAATGTTTATATATGTTTCTTCAAACATATATGACTTTACATAAACTACTAAGTTTTATGGTTGTTATTTTCATTTCTTCATGATGAAACCTTTACCAAATGGTTTGCTTACAAAACTTGTTATTAAACATAGCAGCATAAATAGCTATGGATAAGAGACCTTCATGGTGTTTTGGATTTGCAGATCCTCTAAAACTTTTTCTGCATTTCATAATCCTTTAAACTGGTAAAATGTGCCAAGTCTTTTCCCCGCTAATTTAATTTTCTTGCTCAGCCAGTGTATTTGTAACTGGGTGGAATCGTGTTATTTAAATAATGACTCCTGTCTGAAAGTAATTTCTGCCCTGTTTGTGGAAGAACTGTGCACACAAAACCAAAACCTGTGGCAGCTTAGGATTTCTATTTGAAATCCTGAATGGAATGAAGTGAGTGGAAATAAAGCCTCCAAAATACTGTGTGTTGTAACTCCTTGTTCTGTTCTAAACATAGAGCTCTGAATTATTAAGAGGTCCAAGTTCTGGCACAAATAGTTTTCTCCATTTTAATTGCCTGTGTTAGCCAGACATGGTGACAACGAACTTTGATCCTTATAGTGGTATTTATAAATCTCCAAGTTGCATCTGGGTTGATACCAGCCAAATAATTTCAGTACTGGTTAAAATAAGTTGTTGCTTGCTAGATCTACACAGATCTATTATAAAAATATAAAAATTTGAATGCATTTTCTGTTGTCTCTTGTGAAGGAGACTTGGAGTGTTAGAAACCTGGAAGATCAACTTTACGGTTGCCTTTGTATCTATAGTATAATAGAAAAGTGCCAATATTAGTTTGATAATGAGAACAATATATGCCAAATAGAACGCAATCCCTGGCTCAACCATGTTTTATTTAAGTATTTGTAGTAAACCATTTCTTCATAATAGATTTTGTGTTATATACACATGTAAACTATGTATGAATATATGTATGCGTATATCAGAATGTTGGAAAAGTCATGTTTATATAGACTTCTGTAATTTTCCCTGGAATGTTTTTTTCTTTCTTCCTGTCTGTGTTTAGAACTATCTCTGAAGTATTATCAAAGTAATAAAGGAAATGGCTAAAATTCCACTAAAGCAAGGTAAATATTGTTTTTAAACATTGGATTAGTGTAAATCTAATCCAGCCTGCACAATTACGGATTCAGTGCTCTCCACAGCACTGCCTCAATTCCCAGAAAGAATGACTGCAAGCAGAAATACAATATTCTGCCAGGAAATCACTGGTTCCGAGTTATTAGATTCCAGCCTGGTTGAGACTGAGGCAAGGAGACGGCACAGGAAGCATTCAGAGTTCTTTATAAGTGTGGCTTAACATTTTTTAAATATTCTGCTTCCAAAGGTAATGGAGATGGACTGCAGCAACTGAACTGCAGGTGCAGAGAGACCCTCCTGTAAACTGATTATTTCTTCTTTTCCTGTTGAAAGGATAAACTTAAGTGTGAGCACAAGTATTTCATTCTGTTTTCCAACGCTCAGACTGGAAGTATTTGTACCTTTTGAAGTCTAAAATAACCTTATGTATTTTTGCATTAATCCCTGTGTGTGGGATGCAAAATGTCTGTTCTCTTTGTGCAAAGTCCACAAAGTTTTAATCTTCACTAAAAAACTTCAGCCTCAGTCAGAATCTTGGACCAAAAAGCCTGTAAGGTTACTGAAGTTGCTATTTGATGCCATACTCTCCTGTGCTAAGGAGCTTTACAATACCCATTAAGAGGATCCTATTGTCTACATGCATGAGGTAGAGAATTCAAACCTGAAAACAGATAGTCTGCACCGTATTAATTATGAAAATTGGTTGGTTGGTTTGTTAATCAAGGGAATACTGGTATTTTACATTTAATTCTTCTGATTAGGGAACACCTTTTGGAAAAAAGCATCTGTTTAGTGAGGGCCAAGAAAAACATCCTGTGATGTTGCTCTTTTGTCACATGGGACCTGTAGTTCAGGTATTTCCTCTTACCTTCTTTCAGTTGTGTTTCCCAGCTAGACAACACCTACCCCTTTTATTTTTCAGCATAAATCCTTACTGATTATCCTTGGGAAAGCACTGCTAGTTACATTTAACTCTTCTAGTTAACAGATCAAATTCTGTACTAGCCAGCCTTATAACTAGAATATCGAATAACATTAAAGGCTGTCTACATGGATTGCAATAAATTTATTTCAGCCCATTTAGAAGTGGACAGCTATTGTCTAGAATAAATCCCTGTAACATGTTTCCTATCATAGCAAACATTTGTAATGCTAGTTTTAGTAGGTGTAAAGGACCACATCAGTTTAAGGTCCTTTCCATGTTATAAATATATAGGAAAGAAAAAAACTTTGTCCATGACAATCAAGTTATTGATACAACCACGCTCTGGTGTTTACGTAACTCCAGGCAATGCTATCAGGGGGCAAGGAGGATCATTTTAATGTTCACTCTTCCCTCTCGAATAACTATCCCTGAAACTGCTCTAATGATCATTAACTTTACGCAAATCAGAAGGATCTTAAATAGTACTTACTTTGTCTTACAGGCTTGTCAAGAGATTTGCTATCTTTGATGGCAACCTTCAGGCAAGTCTGTGCCACTGGTTAGATCTGATTAGTATCTTAAAAAGGGTCATTGAAAGGTTTTGACTAAATTTGCAATTCACTCCTTCTGGTAGAAAGAAATGTAACACTTGGAGTGTAAAATAACAAGTGTGTGAATTCATACAGTAAATTATTGAAGAAGATATTTTCAAAAACCCAAGTAAACCAGAAACACATTTCCATAATTTCCTTTTCTCTTCAGTGTTCAGTTCATGGAGTCCAAGCACATTTCAGGTCACAGTAACCATCAATGCGGAAAATGATAAAATAGTCACACAGATATAGTAGAAGTAGAATACCTTTCTGACTGATATCCACTCTGCATTTTTCACTGGAATCTTTATCAGAAATTGTAGATTTAGCAAAGGTAAAATATTTTGCAGAAATGCTAATTTCTGTGAATGTTAATTTCAAAAAACACTGGAGAAAAGCAAAGCTATACTTGTCATGTTGATCTACTGAGTTGTTAGTAAGAGGAACAGCTGGACAAACATTTTTTCTGAAGTTAATAATATGCTATTAGAGGTAAGAGATGCATCTCCAATGCAATCTTCATGAAATAATCATGTTTTTTTCCTCAGTAATAAAATTCATGCTAAAATATTCGGGCTTGCCAGTCAAAGCAACAGAAAATAAAATAAGGAGCCTACAGAAAAACACAAGACTATTTCGTTTTTCTTGGATCTTGTGGAAGGATATTACTTTAAAATGGCAGCTCTGCTACCTCATCTGTCAGGTTAATTTCACCAATGTTTTCCATTTCCTTCTGTTGAAAACCATTAAAATTATGATATTTAATATGAAGCCTCATCTCAGTGCACTGTTTATTTAAGACAATTGATGCGAATGAAAGAATTTGGGTCTTTTTCTAAGGTTCCAGTATTTTCGCTATCCAGATATTTAGCCTTCCTAAAGTGACCTGTTAGTTTATTTTGCTTAATGTCATAAATCCTTTTAAAAATTTGCTTTAAGACTTATTCATAAGACTGGATTAAGCACCGTGGGCTGATACTGTCTGTTTATTTTCATTCCATACTCATTTAGTGTTGGATGCCTGTCCACTATCTCCGCCTTACAGAACTGGCTAATGTTACAAACAGGAATACATTTCCCATAATCATTCTGTTTGCGTGGTCCCTTTATCAAGATTAAGATGACAACAACAACAATATACACCAATTTGAGTGCTGGCAGTTGTGCCGGATGTTTTGCTAAACCAATGAAAAAGTGGAAAAACAGTGCCTTTCCGACAGTTTTTGGAGCGTGAGAGTTTCGGTTTTTACTAGATCGGATCGGGTTTGTTCTGATTAATATGAAATAGCCCACCTTGTATCCTGTTAGGCAGATTTGCTGGTGTAGAAGAAGCAGAAGGTCTAGAGCGTGTGGCTGCTTGAATATTTTTACTACTTGAATTTCATTTTTTGTGGCTGATGCACTTACCTACAAGGTAAGAGACTGGAGACCAAACCCTGCCCTTGGCTCCACATTGGTGTGATGCCAGCCTGGCCGCTTCGGCTTCTGTGGAGGCCCTGTCGCTGAACAGGGAGCAACGCCTCACTGGCCAGTTTTCGCTGTGCTTACAAAGCCCGTACAGCTGTGTGGTTTGAAGTGCAGCTCCCATAGTACTGACTAGGTATCGGAACGAAGGCAGCACACATCGGTGCACCCATGAATGCTTTTAATACTGCGGTGGCGTTCTCACCCCTCACTTCCACAGCGTTATCCTTTCTTTGAAGCGAAAATTGCGTACTCTTATCTTTTAACGCACCGGTAACTTCTGGCAGCCCGTGTTCACAACCCCCCGCCCGGCTCCCCTGAGGCGCCGCAGGGGTGCCCTCCCTGGCTCGCGCCGCCCGCGTGTTCCCGCCCCCGGCCGCCTCCTCCCGCGCCGCCGGAGGAATTTTGCGACGGCGGAAGAGGGCGCCCGCGCACCGCCGCCGCACACGGCTGGCCCGCCAGCCCGGGGACCCCCGCTGCCCCTCCGGCGAGCTTCGGCCGCTGGGGGGCTGCGCGGGCGGTGGGTTCCGGTCGGACAACGGCCTGAAGCCGTCCTCGGGTATTCCGCCAGTGAAAACCCATCAGCGGTAATTTACAGTGTCCATAAGCCAAAGACGAATTATATAACGCGGGTTTCGAGACGCCTTTCCTTTCACTTTGCCGCCCAAGTAGCAAACGGGGAACACCTGAAGGGAACTGGTTGCTGGCGGCGCGCCCGCGGCGGTAGCGCGCGCTCCGCCCGAGCCCGGGAAGCCCGAGCCCGGCCGCCCGCCCTCCGCTCCAGCCGGGCCTCCCGCCCCCCGCCCGAGCCCGGCAGCCCGCGCTCCCGGGGGCAGAGCCCTCACGCCCGCCTCCCTCAGGCGGTGCTGCTGCTCGCACGTCGCCTCTTCAAACTCTGACCTGAATCTGCCACCTCAATAGCTTTAAAATCTTTCAAGTGTAAATTTCAAAATGTAGGAGAAAAAAGATGAGTGCTTAAGTCTGACAGGAAGATCCAGGCGCAGTAATGTTTCTGCGTGGATCCATGTATTTATTTCAAGCGTACATCAGACCACTGATGATGGTATTCACTTATGCCCAGTAAATGAACAACATTCTATTGGTGTTGAGAGCTTTTCCAACATATTTTCTATCGCTGCAGGTTTTTAAATACTATTTTATTTAGAAGTGTCGCTAGCTTTTAATGTAGAGCAAGTCACAATGTGGCATTCCCAGTACCTTGGATGTGAAGTGAAAGAATCTCAGGGGCATTATTAGCAAACATTCTGTCAAATGAGAGAACTTGGCTTTCCAGTACTACACTTTTCCTTTCAAATGCCGTTTTCTTTAGCAATATGCCAGATAATTGATATGCAGTCATGGGAGGCTTTGGAGGAAAAAACCTTGTTTTTTAAGTTTTAAAAATATTTATTTCCATCTGGGCAGGGTTAGTTCTGACTGGGAATACCATCTTCCGTTTTGGAAATAGAGATATGAGAGGTTTGTTATTGAGACATTAGAGAGAGAGGGAGATCTTGTGGTCTGAAACAAGTTTCAGGGCTCTAATTCCACATCCTCCGCAATATTTACAAGGCAATTCACTTAGATGTAATCTGGCTTTACTCAGTGGAGTTCCTCCTGATCTACACACTGCAGTAGAAATCAGAAACAGATACTCCACATCTGTTTCTGGTTATCCACATGGGAAAAATAGCTTGGAACCAATACCTAACTTCTAAACTTAAGTCCATACGTTTTAATATTTTAACTGAGACATATCACCAGTAGGATGGACTTGCCTGCTGTGGAGGTGACACAGGCTAATTAATTAACAGCCTTTGCAGACACTTTAAAGTACACAGCACCAGAAGTATAGAGCTGTCAGTTACTTCAATGCACCTCCAATTGGCAGTGCTTTCCTGACTTACCTTGGTGATCAGCTTTAAAAACCATGGGTTTTCTGTGATTCTGTCTCAGATGCAGCAAAGCTGCATCACTGGCATTGAGTCCTACCATAGCAGGGTTTGTGGCCTTTCCCAATGACTAGGTTACACCATGGTTATAGTTATAGATGTTAATATATAGAATAAATTATAGGCCCTGAAGTAAAGCCCTATAAACATTGTGCATTGAAGGGATGATAGGATCATAATTAACCAGAAGAGCAAGGCTCCAGACCTTGTTGTTACAAGAACCCTCTGTATTGCAGCTGTGTCTGTGGTATCTTCCTGTTTCACTTTTTTCCCCTTACAATTCAGAGAACCAGCTAGCATTTTTAGTAGAAAACAGGTTGCTAGTAGAGGAGTATAATGTGACAGCTAAAAATTGTAACTATCAGCACTGATATTTTACAAAGCCTAAATAATTATCAACATGGAATGTACTTGACTGAATATGACAGTTCTGTCAACGGGGGATTAATGTTCATCAGAGGGGTTTTTTGTCAAACTTACTTCTTACATAGAAGTCAGGGGTGGGCAGAGAAGGTAATTGAGGGTGTTTCAGTTGTCTCAGAAGTTGAATGGTTCTCTTTGCAAAGAGGTGATGACTATTTGGATGATAATTTGGGATGTAGTATGCTCCCTACCATATACACAGTAAGACCTGGGTACATTTGCTGCATAAAATGGAAAACAAGGATGGGCCATAGCCAGATTGGTGGATGTGCTGAGGTGAAAGAGTCATTTGGGGACTATCGGCCTCTCAGAGCAGTTTTGTTGCTGGCTGCTGGCTCCCTGCATCTGGCCTTTAAGAAGCATGTCAAAATAGCTGTACTTGTGATGATTTCTAGCTGTTTTCTGCCTTGTTATAGTCTGTTGATCTGTGCTTCAAACTATTTTTTTTTGTTTCCCAATTTTTGTCCTTTTTCTATCCTGTCAAACTACAAGATACATATCAAATGCTCTGCATTGGTATTATTAATTCATTATAAATTTTTATAAACTTCCAGCAACAGAATTTGTGAGCAAGTGCTGCACTGCATCTTCTCAGGAAACTTGCATTTAGTATCTGATCGTGGTTTAACCCTGTCTGGCAACTAAACACTACGGGCAACCAAATACCACGCAGCCACTTGCTCACTGCCCCCCATCTGAAGGGGTGGGTAGAGGAATCAGAAAGGAATGTAAAACTCGAGGGTTGAGATAAGAACAATTTAATAATTTAAACAGAATGAAGAGATAAGAACAACAGTAATAATAATAATAATAATAATAACAATTAGGATGGAAAGGTGGGGAAAAAGGGTAAAATCCAAAGGAAGGGAAAAGGAAAAAAAACAAGTGATGCACAGTACAACTGCTCACCACCCGCTGACTGATGCCATTGGCTGTAATATTGGTGCTTCTGGCAGGAAGCAGGGGTTATGTCGTGACCGCATGGGGTGTGCTGATGGCTTCCTTCTGCAAGGCACTACCCGTGCACTGCACAAAGGCATGGCTGAGAGCTGTAACAGAATTTGTTTGCATGCAGTTGTTCTGAGCTCTCATGGGTGGCAAGAGATGCAGGGCAAGCAATTGAAAGTCCTGTGAAGATACTGAACTAAGTATGAGATACTGGCTACAATTTAGTGAAGGTCATAAAGGTTGCGTGTTTGGTTAATTACAAACAATTAAACAATAACCCTTTTCTTTGAGGATACCTGCTGCCATTGTGTGTGACAATTTAACAGGGCTAAAAAAACAATGCAAGAGCCATAGTGCTTGCTAATTATGAACTTTATCTTAAATCTTATATGAGATAGTGTAGCATTTTCACAAGCTGTTTCATGAAATTACAGCCTCATGCTTTAAATTATAATACCCATGACTGTAATGTATATATGATGCTTAACACATAGGCTAGGCTATCACTGTATGTGTCTATGCAGCAATGAGAAGAACCATGCAATATGCTAGGCTAAATGCTCTTGAGCAGAGGCATCACCTGGGGATTTGCCCCTAACTTGCCATTTGTCTGTATCTTGCTATTTGCTGTGTGCTGTAAAGACTGGATTCAAACAATGATCATTTATCTGATTCCATTATCACAGCCATTGAGATATAAACCCTGAATATGGTATGTTTTTCTCTCCTGTTTTTGGAAAAAAAAGATTGCCAATTTAGTTTTTGTTTTAGGAAAACACATATTCCTTGTGCGTTATTCAAATGGCAAGCACTGAGCCAAAACCAGGGCCATCCTGAGGAGCTCCTCCTCTCCTCAGGCTTTAGTGGTTTGCATTAAATAAAATCTTGATTCACAGCTGTCCCGCTGAGGTTTTTAAAACCTTTTCTTAAAATCATCTTTTGCCATTTTTGCATTTGCTGACCTGATGCTCTAGAATTATATAGCTTGCCATGGTTTTTACTACTTAAGTAATCTCTAAATTATCACAGTACCATGCCTTTTTAAAGTATAGTACTGTAATTACATTCATCCATGATTTATGACAAGCTTTCAGTGAAGAAATAGTAAACACTGTATCACTTTGATGTATGTGTGCGTAACTGTACGTTTCTCTGTTCTGCAAAATACCGTTCCATTGTTACTGGCATTTTCTATAGTGCATAGAAAATTAACTTGTACTTCATTCATTCATTTAATCCCTTCACTGTAATTTGACACAGAAGTCCCAAACTAAAAACAAAACTGGTGTTGCAAAAAGTTATTTTAACATGAGGTTTCATTCCCAGATGCTTGACTGCATGTGAAAAAAAAAAAAAAAAAAAAAAAAAGTAGTAGTATGAAGATGAAATACATGATGTGTGCTTTTGGTTCCTAAATACCTGCTGCTGATTTACCCCAATCGTAGTTTTGTGGGTTTGGCATAATAAAGGTGGTACTGAATTATTACAAAATGCATTGAGAAGTAAGCCACAAACTCTTGTGGCAATAACCTTATTTCTTTATATGGTCATTGAAATAGAAAGGCTGGGTGTGACCAGGAGAGATGAGAGTTTCAAGGAAATCTTCGAGGTGCAAATGAATCACTGATATAAAACTCCTGTTTATTTTAGTCCCATTGTATAAATAGGAAGAACTGAGTTGCTACGGAATGCCACTCTCAAAACTCTGAATCAGCCGTCACAGAGCTCCTTCCTGTGACTGATATTTTGCAGTATTTTGCTATCAAGCAGCAGATTTGGTGAAATGTGGATACTTTCTTCTCTTATTAGTAGTGACATCTGGCGTGAAGGTGTTTCTCCCTTGTAAAGAAGTCATAATGGACGGCAGCATAATCCTCCTAAACCAGTGAGGGCTGTGCCTTCCCCTGTGTTACTCCTATGTATTTATACAGGATGAGGCATTACAATTTATTTTTTCTAAGAAAGCACTAAAATGAAGCTAAAATTTTGTTTCATTAATGCATCACAGACATATTTTAACCTACAAAAATGAGTACAAGACTATCTCATTACTGATCTCCAAAAGTATTACATTATGAAAGTGACTTTATTTATCATTACAAGCGTACCTGGCAATTTAGCATGACTAGCCTTTTTTTTTTTTTTTCCTTTTACGGATTGATAAAGCAAAAGTTTTAGGTGATTTTGCAGAAATTAAACACAAGCTCTGACTTCTATGATTCCTTATTAAAATGCATACCTATAGACCTGTCTTTGTAAAAATACTAATAATTTACATATTGTGTTTCATATTCTCTGCTCTGGGAGAATGAGAGTAGATTTTTGTGATAACCAGATAGATGAAATTTGTGAAGTGATTCACCAAGTTTGCCTGGGATTGAAGGGGACAGCTGTCTTAATCCAATAGTGCTTATGATATTTAAAATGATGGGGGCTTCCAAGGTTAATGTTCACCAGACAACAGAGTATCCTCTCTGTTGAGGAGGTTTGCACAGAACCCTCAGATTTTTCTGGTTGGAAGGGAGGTGTCTAGTCCAACCTGGAGGTGTCAGCCTCAAATTCACTAAATTTACTTCTAAAATAGTAAATAAATCAGGGACTAGACTGTTTCCCTACTGATTAGTAAGTACTTCCCCCACCTCCCCAACTAAATGAATATGTAAATACTTTTTTCAGGGAGAACAGTGTCAGCATAAGAACAAATACATCCAACAGTAAAAAACCACATTTATAGTGCCTTTGTTAAAGTCAGACCCCTGGGGACTAGGAAAATGGCACAAGATATGTGTTTAATGAATTCTGAGTGAGTACTTCAAATGCACAATAGGTAAAAAAGAATTTTTGCCTATTTCTTCTTTCAAAGCTTTTTTTGCCTTGCTTTTTTTACTAGTATTTGGAAATACATTTTGGAAGGATTGAATCAGTTTGGTTTCCTAATCTTCAATATTTTTTCTCCTTAAAATATTTTTCAACTTTCATTTCAGATCAAACTAAGTTTGGGTGTTTCTGTTCAGTTCCATAGCCATATTGGCATTTTAGTTATTTACAACTTCACAGTTTCTCTAGCTCTTTTCTCAGAGACTCAGGCTTAAAACTGTGTTGCTGAGTTTCAAGCCTATGTTTCTAATAAGCTTTGTAGGGGATTGGTGAGCTTACAGGTGTACTTGTAATGATTCTTTACTTGTACCCTTGCCTTGAGATTCTTTAATCTTGACTTTTACAAAATCAGCAAAATTACAATTTGATTATTAATTTGTCTTCATGTTTAATAAGACAGTGTTCTATTTGTGCCTCTGGACGTATCATAACTCACTATCTCCAACTGTAAATACATATCAATTCCATCTCACAGAGCATTTACAAGCTTATTAGTAAGACCAACTCTTAACACCAGAAACCTCCCTGCAACTTACAGGGACTTGCCTTGTTTCCTGCCCAAGGGGCAGCCTTTTATTTCTGTGAGGGCCCCTTTGCCCTTTTGGAGTTAGGCTATGGCTTTGCACATTAGACAGTAATCTTAGTTAGGAATTCTGGCAAGTGTTTTCTGAAAATCCAGGTGCACAGTATCCACAGCATTCCCTGTGTTTGTGTTGGCAGCCAAAGGCTTAAACAATTCCAGCAAGTAAGTGAGGCATGCCCTTCCCTTCCACGCTGGCTATCCTTGATTCAAGATGTGGTTTACAGACTGTTCTTCCATTTGCTTTTTAACAAGCATTTCCAAGGCTTTCCTCACAACTGATGCAAAGCTGCAGAAATAAGCTTATCATTTCCTGATCAATAGGTCCTAAAAATGGTCTTATTTTGGTGACTTGCCACACTTTCAGTTCCTTCCAGTCTCTGTTCTTTGAGTTTTTTTCCTTTGAGTTGAAAAAGCCATCATTTCCTATCAAAGTAGGGTTAACTTTTATCAGGATTTGCTACCTGTAGCTGACAAATTGTAAGAGCTTCAAGGCAATAATATGGGCCTATGAAATGGCAAGGGGAAGACAAAGAAATTAAACAAGTGTTTTTTCTTTGGATGGTGAAGAAATTGTGCCTGGTAGGACTTGACAAATTTCTAGATCTTATAATGAAAAGTGATAGGAGCCTTCATGTCCCGTATCATACAACCTGTCAGTTTCTTGTTCTGTTGAAATCCATGGGCTTTTTTCTTTCATAATTGAGTAATTCTTGCAGCTGAAAATAAGTCTTTTAAATAAAAGACCATTCAGAATAAACAGAGGCAGAAATAGTGTCTTTGAACTATCCCTCTTCCACATCTGTTCATTATAAAAAAAATCAGAAGCCTTGTAAAGCTTATTTGCCTAAACTAAAAACTAATTGAAATGCGTATTTTGGAGAAATAAATGTGGCAAAAAAAGGAGGTAGAGATTTGCTCAGCAACTAATGGAGAAAGCTTTTGGACTTGTTATTTTCTTCTCTGTTAATCTCTCAAATAATTATCTTTTTTACCTTTTACAGACTTTTCTTTTACTAGAAGAGGCCCAAACAAAGAAGAGATTGCATATTACTGAGTTGCTTTTTGGTGGAAACTAATGTATTTCCTTAAAAACGTGCTTTAAAGTTTCTATATTAATACTAACCTTTTTCCTTTACTAAGTTGGGTTTTTTTGGGTTTTTTTACATTAAATTATGAACTTCATGTAATGAAGGAAAAAAATAGCATGATATACTCTTTCTGCAGAAAACGTAACTTTGCCATGACTGTTCACAGTATAGCATAAGCTTATTGATTTTGTGTAAAATCTAGTTCATATTACAGAGGATGAAATGGCAAAATAATAATTTATAAAGGCAAAATAAAGAACATTCAGATAAAATATGGCTAAATGGTGCAATTATATTCTAGTACTAGGCTCTGCCCACTGCTCAAAGAGAAAATGCTTTGATTTACCCTGCCTTTGAAATTGTATTTATAATAGAAGAACTACAATATTTTAAAATCAAAATTAGATTCTATAGCATAAAATGATTAGAAAATTCCTGAAAAGGGAAGAAGTAACTCTTGTTTTAGGGTAGAGGTAATCTATGTGTCCCAAAACCTAGTCTTCTCCTGCCTCAGGTCCACCGTGAAGCTGTTCGTATTCTCTGCTGAGGCTTGACCATTCCCTCTGCATTGGGGGAACCTACACTGTCTTCTCTTCTGAAAAACTTGGTTTGAAAGGACTTTGTTCTTTGTTCTTGCAAGTCATTTGTAAAGCATTGGCATCACTAAGAGTAAATAAACTAAGTAGTTGTTTGAAGGTCTAAGTCATTACTGACGCTCACAACAAGCTAGGAAGCTAAGCATTGCTAAGGTCCAGGGTAGGATTAGTCTCAGGATAGGCAATGTCAAACACAGGATCTGTGTCATGGATTTGATCTGTTCCACCTAGAATTCTTCCCCACAATTTCCAGACATGGTTTTGTTTATTAGGTGAGTTATCCCAGTTTCTATTGATCTGACTCAGTGTTTAGTCAGTTGTAGCTTTGCTGATTGTCTATCAACCTGAGAATGTTTTCTCTTATTAGCAGTGGCATTAAGGCAGACCAATTTCTAATCTAATGTTCTATTTCATGGTATTTCAAGCTAGAGCAAAACCCGTGGGTACATGCAATAATGTCGTGTCACTGCTCAAAATCTTTAGTGTTTTGGCCTTAGAATGATGTATTCTCTAGGAAAAAGGATCATAGCTTGAATTCATAGAAAAGCAGCACAAATAAAGAATCTTTTTCTTTAGTAGGGAATTATCTCCAAAGCTGGTGGTGAGCTAGTGCATTCGGAGCAAATTTCTTGATCAGGAAAAAAGTGCATGATAACCTGAGTGGACTGATAAAAAGTAATATCATTTGGATGAACTTTGCCTGTGTGACAAGGAATGTGCATATTTATTGGTAATAATGGATGGATAGACTACTTTCTCCAAGTCTTGCTGTTCCAGGGCTGTCTCGCTATCAGTAAATTTCCTTCTAACAAAATTAATAACAGACATTTGGGAACATTTTCCAAATTGTGCTATCAATTCTATGTCACTGGAATAATATTTTGTAATAGAAAAATAATTGTTAGTGCTTGATTTGTAATATTTATTAAAGTTAAAAGGACTTGACTTCAGTAACAAAAAAAGGAAAAAAAAAAACAGATGGGAAAAATAGTTTTAAATTTGGCAAAGTAGAAAATCTCTCATTTAATAATTTTTGTGATACACTGGATTAAAACTCAAAATTGCTTTACATATTATTCACACAGGACCTTTTTTGGCCATCTGCTGTTGCCAAGTGCTAGAGAAACACATTTCATTTTTTAGCACTGGCCTGCCAAATTATATAAAGGAAATGTTTGCCATCAATGTTGTTTTTCCCTAAATTATTTGGAATGCTGTTTCAGTCTCCTTTGGGTCTATTCATTTTACAGAGGTTCTGTATTCTGTCCCTTCTGTTCATCTTCCAATAATAGCAAATGTCCTATACTCAGAAATCCTTTCTTCTGTCAATGCAGATAGATTGCTCAATTCTTTGATCCCCAATATCCTTCATACAACCTATGCCTGTCTTTCCTGTTAGGGAAAAACCTTTCAGGAATCTTTTTTTCCCCATGCTATTTACCTTCATCCTTCATTGGTTTTCCCCCCCTGACACACTCTTTCTGTGTCCCCCTCTATTACAGTGATATAATACATATCTAACCAACAAAAAACTCTATAAGAATTTATAGTAACAGAGAATCAACTGACTTAAGAAAGGGGTCTGGACTGGGAGATTTAAAAATACCCTTTGTCTGTCAAGACAGAGGTGATAACTTCCCGTGGAGCCTTTTAGAAGTGTGTGCAAAGTTCCTGATATGTTGTAGCTAGTGAAATGTGGTTATGAAATATTGTCTGTCTTTAAATGAAGAAGCAGAGTGATTGGCCTGACAGCTCATCATTTTCAGAAGTGAAATGCTGTGTAAATTATGGGAATGTGGGGTTTAATATACCTTGTCTAAATTAGATCTTTGCTGCACACACTTAGCTAAGTGTCCTGCTGTTGCTAGGTGGCTGCATATATATATACTGAATGGGAGAGATCACAAGATTAGGTTACACAGAGACATCACACATGGTGACACAGGACATATTATTAATTTCTGTTCTCTGAGAAAAATGAATTTCGCTAAATAATAATTTGTGGTTCTTTCAGTGAATTTAAGACTTCCACCAGTACTGATGTGTTTGTTTTTTCATAAAACCAACCATGTCTCCACTCCTACTGTGGCTTCATTTGGCAGCTGAAAAAAGAGTCAAAATTCCTGAGCTACACTTAGTGACTGAGAAAAGAATTTGCCTATTGTGTGTAAAGGGCTTATTTCATAGCTTTTTTCACTTAATGATCCCAGTTTCCAAAAGAAACCCATGTGGCTCTGGGACTTCAGCACATATGGGATCTGCATCTTTGTTGCTGACTCTCTTTTCTGTTTTAGAAGGCTGCAAAATAAACGGATGTGTGACAGGAGGTTGACTTATGTCATGCCATAAATGTGCACAAATGTACTTAAGGTACGGTTATATCTCTGTTAACCTAAGCATCACAACAATGTAAACAATAGTATGTGTGACTAACAGTGGAGCACTGTTGAGAGCATTTGTGCCTATTATATTATTAATGATGGCATTTCAGGCACGTGTTTGGATTACCTATTCATTTCAGTCCTTTCCTGTTGTTGATTCTTTCTAGCTGTAATTTTTTCCAATTACAGGAATCGTTAGTTTTTTTTCCTGGAGACACTAGGCCTTTAGTATAGGTAGGAAAAGAGTCTGTAAGATGGTTTACATAGCCATATCCTCAAAGGGGCTACTGCATAGTGTATCGTTCAAAGCTTAGCAGAGTGCATACCACAGCTAGAGGATGTAGAACATCTCAAGGGTCCCTGCGGCTGTTTAACTCTTTGAAATAAACTGTTCCTTCCAGCATGAGAAGGAAAAACTACACATTTGCTTGCCAAAGCTGTGCAAACACATTCATCCAAATAACTCTGATCAATTACGTAAAAAAAATGAGACATTTTAGGAGCAAGAGGCCAATGAAGGGAAAGAGGTACAGTTTATTTATGTGATCATTTTTGCTCAGAGGCACCCTATACAAGGAAAGAACAGCTGTTAAAAGAGATGTTATGCTTATGCAAATACAGGAGACTGGCTTTTTCTTTATTGTTTTGAGAAGCAGAAAGTGCAATGTTGAAAAATCTGACCTATTTCCAGGAGCACACACTTCCTTCTTTTGGGAAAAGGTAGAAATACAGTGTTTTCTTAGTTAGAAATGTTGGCGGATCTAGGTATCCATTTGCCAATGCTGCCAAAACCATTTGATACTTACCCTAAACATGAAATAAATTCCAGGTATCAGTGAAAATTCTCAGCAACCATAGCAGTTTGTATAAATACTATTCTATTCCCAGTGCATTATAGTCAGAGCAGACTCAGTTTGCATGAAGATGGGGCAAAGGCAGCCTTCCCTATAGCAGAGATGAAATCCAGCTTGCTATGTTTAGCTGTAAACACTAAAGTGATTCCATCAGCAGTTCTGTGTGTGTGAAGTCTCTTCTGCTAGGAGACTCTGTGTACATCTTGGTGAATTACTTTCCCCCTCTAGGTAGATATGGCTTCATAATGCAATTTGAGCTCACCAAATATCTATCTTGTCTTTCTCCTGATGTAAAGGAACTATAAATTAGGGGAAACAAGCAGATTAAAAGCAATTGTCTTACATGTTATTAATTTCTTCTTGGTTTTCTCAAGTCTTTGTCATCCCTCATTTTTCTAATGAAAAACATCTACATACATGCATCTGGTTCCAATATTAAAATGACATTTATGTAACATACAGTGACTTTATTACTCAATGGAAGATAACTGTGATACGGAAATAAGGAGTATTAAAATGCTATTTTTGAGGATTAATAAAGAGATACATTTTGTTTAAAAAAATGGGTCTGCTATTCTGGGTAAATCTGGAAAAAGGGCTGGTACCATTAATTCCTAATGATGTGTCATCCTCCAGGCATTCCACAGCGCCCAGTACTGGGGCCAGCTCTGTTTAATATCTTTATCAATGACCTGAATCGAGTGCACCCTCAGTCAGTTTGGAGATGACACCAAGATGGGGGGGAGTGTTGACCTGCTGGAGGGCAGGCAGGCTCTGGATAGGGACCTGGACAGGCTGGACCCATGGGCCGAGGCCGGTTGTACCAGGTTCAACAAGGCTCAGTGCCGGGTCCTGCACATGGGTCACAACAGCCCCACACAGCGCTACGGGCTGGGGGCAGAGCGGCTGGAAAGTGCCTGGGGGAAAAGGAGCTGGGGTGTTGGTCCACAGCTGGTTGAACATGAGCCAGCAGTGTGCCCAGGTGGCCCAGAAGGCCAGCTGCATCCTGGCTTGTATCAGAAATATTGTGGCCAGCAGGACAAGGGCAGTGATCGTCCCCCAGTACCGGTCACTGGTGAGGCCGCACCTTAAATCCTGGGTTCAGTTTCGAGCCCCTCACTTCAGGAGGGATGTTGAGCTGCTGGAGTATCTCCAGAGAAGGGCAATGGAGCTGGTGAAGGGTCTGGAGCACAAGTCTTATGAGGGAGTGGCTGAGGGAACTGGGGTTGTTCAGCCTGGAGAGGAGGAGGCTCAGGGGAGACCTTACTGCTCTCTACAGCTGCCTGACAGGAGGCTGTAGGCAGCTGGGTGTCAGTCTCTGCTCTCAAGTAACAAGTGACAGGACAAGAGGAAAAGGCCTCAAGTTGTGCCAGGGGAGGTTTAGTTTGGATGTTAGGAAAAAAATCTTCATTGAAAGGGTGGTCAAGCATTGGAACAGGCTGTCCAGGGAGGTGGTGGAATCACCATCCCTGAAGGTGTTTAAAAAACACATAGATGCAGTGCTTAGGGGCAAGGTTTAGTGGTGAACTTGTCAGTCCTGGGTTAATGGTTGGCCTTGATGATCTCAAAAGCCTTTTCTAACCTAAATTATTCCATGATTTTATGATTCTATGTCTTGGAAGATGGAGAACGTAGATATAGCTGAGACTGTGGATGTTGATTCTTGTTCCCAGCTGCACATGGGAACCTCCTTTGTTATCCTGTAAGTTCTGTGGACCAAACTCCTCCATACTAGTGAAGTTCTCTTACAGTAGAATTTCAGGAGACATGGACTTTTACTCTTCCCTCTTCTTAAATAAAATTGAGATTGTAAACTTTGGTTTAAACAAGGCATTAAACATTAATGGTTTTGGGGTCAGAACAATGCGCTCCCGTGCTGTTTCTATGGGCTGGTTTGTTTTCCATGCTTCCTTTAATGAAAGGTGTTACAGTAGTGGTCTGTAGTAGGTGGTAAATACATTGGAAGCATAGAAAGCATTGTTTAAGTGGAATGAAGGGATTTGATCCTGAAGGCTGTCCTCTATACTAAGTGATAGTTTAGAATTACAATAATATACACAATTCCCATCGGCTCCATCCTGTTCCCATGGCATGTCATTAATAATTAGCTTGTGTCTATAGAAATTGTATTTCTTGTATTTTTTACACTTAATGTCTCAAAATACAAATATGCATTAAAAGTTTTGATTTTTGAGGAACCTCTGTGGGGTGATGAAAGTATGCTGATGCAAATCACTTTCAAAATTATTTAACTGAATATGAAAGATTTGCGGTGCCCTAAAATGTCCCCTCATCATGAATGAGAGCTCAATATGGGTAAACTGAAGTAGGAATTACTATGTAACCCAGTCTTTAAGACTTCTGAATTTCAGAATTGAAAAATAAAAAACACTGTAAGATTGGGTAAGTAATTTGGCTGGAAGGGGAAATCTGAATCTATGCAAATCAGCTAGACTGAAGTCTACTGAATGCAAGATAAACAGACATAGAGAGCCAGTTAGTATTTTAAGTAAGATGTCAATTGAATAATTCCTCATATAGTAGTTCCAGAAAAAAAAAAAGAACAAAACCTCTTTACCCAGGACCTTATCTAGCAATCTTCTGTCAGGAGAAAAGTTTAGGACTGCTGAAAACAAGTTTATAGCCTTCTCAGTGTTTGCTGTCATGTGCAATAGATATAGTGCTGTTCACTGGTCACCTGGTGAATGATTTCCTTACCTCTACTCATTTTTGTCTCTCTCTCTCACTTATTTTTATAAACTGCTTCTATAAATTGACAGATGCTTGTAGTGTCCCTGTGTAGGAAAAAATAACCATAGAAAGTATAATGTATGCTCAAATCCAATTGAAAGCAGATTTATTTTCAGGAACTGTCATAGGAAGCGAGGGATTTATGTTCTCCATAGAACAAGAATAAAGGCATGACAAGGAAGAGGCTAAACAGTCTTTTAATTGATACATACTCAGTTATATGAGGCAGTATGATTTAAAAGCAATAAGGCTTTCTGAAGATCTGCAGGCATACTGAAAATGAAATTGTTACTTCTATTTGACCATGAAATGGTCAAGTTCAGAGAAAGGCAGCTTTAAGAGAAGGCTTTTGTGATTGTCTGATGAGCAAAAAATTATGAATTGACAAGTTGTTTAATGTTTAAACCTGTTTGCCTTTATTCTTATGTAAACTCTTAAAAAATATGATTATCTTCTTGCTTAGCATTCAGCAGCTACCCACCTTTTTCTGGACTTAAGATTCCATTTCTAGTAGTTCTTTAACCTTTATCATCTGAAATGTTCCTCTACCTTGCAGAAAAGACAACATGAGCATTTCTGAAATTATGAGCTAACACTGCTCACCCTCAGGTTTAATGCATTGAAATAGAAAGCAGAAAATGGAGTGTTCAAAACACAAGGATTTGATGAACCAGACAAAAATAGTGCAAATATTTGCAGATCTACTTCGTTAATTAAAGGTTTTTTTTAATCAGAAATCCCTCAATGTACATGAAAATAATCTATCCATGGAGTACTTACAGGAATCTGTCACTGAATTGCAATTCTGTCACTGAATTACTAAAACTCATTCATTAACATAACAAAGTTAATTTGTAGCCTTCTCTGACAAGTGGGTTTTTCTCCCTGTTGGGTGGCAAAAATCTTATTTTCCTAACCTGGCTTTTCCCCTAGGATGCTTTTATTTAATTTTCTACCATGTGTAAGTCCTCTCCAAGTACCTATCAATGCAGTCGATGAATGAGTGGCTCCTTGGACTTTCACCTCATCTGCTTATCATGTCATATGATGTTATTGTTCCTTAAATGTCTGAAAATACAAAGAGCATGCCATGCATATGGAAAATATAATACAAGGAATTATTTGCTATAGAAATTTTATGAAAGGCTGGGGCTTCCCAGGCCATTATAACAAGCTTGTGAAGGGTTCTTAGCAACTTAATGACTTACACTAAGATTTCAGCTGGAAGTATATTTTGCCTTTTAAAAATTGACAAAAAATAGAGACATGCTATTATAGAAGAAAACCCACATAGAGACCTATCATCTGGATGTTGTTTAATGTGTCTGCATGGAGCAAGTCAGTGTCTAGGACTTTGTCTTGACAGGAGACAAATCACTTGGACTGTGACGTGGATATAATCTCCTACATGAACACTTTTATTAAAGTGCTTGCTTTAGCTTAAACTCTTTCCATGTGATGCAATTAAACTTTAAAAAGTTTTGTGGTATTGGAATCAGAACATCCTCATGTAAGATTGTAACTCTATTACTTCAAATTTACAACAAAACTGCACCAAAACAATTCTCTTGTGAGGACAAGACTGAGTTTGCAACCTCATATGCATGGTCAGCAAAAAGGAGTGATTGAAAAAGCTTGCTGTGCTCCACCAAATGAGTGGTTGGGCATGATGGATTTGAAAGAGAATAATCTGTGGCTATGAAAGAAAATCACTACCTAGTGGGCAGGAAGAAAAAAGGTGTAAAATATGACTGTTTTCAACAGACACAGCCCTATAATTGTATCTTATATTTACATGTCTATAGAAAAAGGAAGATCCATTTAATGAAACATAAACATTGCTTTCATAAAACAAAGAAAAATGAGGAGATGCCATCGTTTAACCGTAGTTTTAACTATATCCATGTTAATCTAATACACAGTAAATGTGGACTGTAATCACTTGTATAGGTTTATAAACAAATTAAAATAGCAAATTCCAGAAATATTGCCACCAAGAATACTTTGCACCATTCTGATACCTGATATTTTCCTAAAATGTGGGTGAGATGCCTTCTAGCAAAGAGCCAGAAAAAGCTGTATTCTGTCTCAGTTCCAGTGTCAGCATGGAGTCATGACTGATGCTTTCTTGATGCACATGGTCAGCTACGGCCACAAAAATGACTCCTTTGGAACCCTGCCAACCGGTACAAATTAGAGCTGCTTTCAGGATGTTAAAATTTGTACTGAAAAATTAGCCAGACACAGGTTTGGTCTCGGACAAAGGAAGCAGAGAGGTGGCTTGATAATCTCCCCCTGAGCCTTTTAGTATATGTTGGTGTAAGAGGACTCATCTTCAGACTTCAGTAAACCTGCACATTGCAAAAACATAAGCAAAGATATCCATAGTTATGGATAAAATCACTTGGGTCATTTTGAATGCTTAGTCACAAAGTTCAGAAGGTTTTGTGTGATGTTTCTTTTAGAGTGGACTTATTCCCATGACAATTTCTAAATTTTAGCAGCATTATTTTCCCCAAAGGGATATAAGGAATGATCCTATACTGAAATAGTGTTTGATAGCAATAGCTTTTACATGACTGCATTCCTGTTATTTATGAATTAAAGGATGTCTATTCCCCCCTACCCCAGTTTTTGATATTTTGGTCTTTTGCTTCTGGCAAGTATTGTATGAAGTCACTGAATATGCCAGTGTAACACAAAATTGCAGTGATGACTGGAGTCCTAAAGGAGAAATGTAGCTGTAGCACACATCCTGCAGTTTCTGTCTGAGCAGCAGATGGGAGAGAGCAGTTATTAGCTCCTCCATGTCGCTAAGTAAAAGAGTTTTGTGTTCTTAGGTTATTATCTAGCTAATGGATGGGATTTTGGTTTTGTTAATTTTAAATATCCAGTTTGTGGAGAAAATGCTTGAGAAAAGTGACAGATGGGTTATACTGAACAGTAGCAACATGTATAATACACTTTAATGAGTCCTGGAATATGAAACCATCTCATGCAATGTCTCAATTTCACATTAGATGTTACATTATTTTTATTTTAACTGAGTAGCTAAGTCAGCTTGCTCCTGCATTTCTTATGGCACTGAGTTGAATGTGACTGTACACTCCTGAGCAGCCATAGAAGTTTACAAATGAGCAGTGCTCCAGTACAGACATAACACTTTTTCCTTGGAAAATAGAGCTGAATTTTATGTCTTCATCTAACATTTGCTCTTTACAGGTGGTGCCTCCTTACAACGCTTCCCTTTTCGGAGGGCACCTTGGTTCAGCACAGGCTGCTGCTGACCAGCACCACCACAGGATGCTATTTAAGCATCTAAATAACAGTGACTCTGTCACACCATAACTAACTGCTGGTTTACTTTCTCCTCAAGTTTCAGAATTTTCAGCCATACAAAGAAACCAAAATGCCTTGTTTGCTTAAAAATACAACCATGTGATGTTTTCTCTTTAAGATGGACTGAGAACCCAGAGGACTGTTTGTATGCAAATTGTCTCTCAAACTAAAATAAATATGACTGGGGACTGGCAAAATCTAGTGCGCCACTGTGTTGTCTAATTTGCCAGTATGAGCATCAGGTGTCCTGAGACTGTTTTAAGTCAATTCTGCATGAGGATTAGTTTATACACTTGCTAAAAATGTATTACAAGGGGTTTTACTTTATTTCTTCTCTGTTGTTTTCCTGTATCAAAACCATAAGTTCTTGTCCTGGTTTGAGCTGGGATAGAGTTAATTTTCATCTCAGTAGCTAGTACAATGCTGTGTTTCAGATTTAGTATGAGAACAATGTTGATAACACAGTGATGGTTTTAGTTGTTGCTAAGTAATATTTATACTAAATCAAGGACTTTTCAGTTTCTTAGGCTATGCCAGCAAGAAGGCTGGAGGGGCACAAGAAATTGGGAGGGGACACAGACAGGATAGGTGACCTGAACTAGCTAAGAGGATATTCCATACCATACTGCCACACTGAGTATATAAACTGGGGGGAGTTGGCTGGAGCCTGCCGATGGCTGCTCAGGGACTGACTGGGCATTAGTCAGCAGGTGGTGAGCAGTTGTATTGTGGATCACTTGGTTTTGTTTTTTTCCCTTTGGGATTTTATTCCTTTCTCTCTCCGTCTCATGATGAGTGTTTTTGTTGTTATTATTAGAAATTATTGTTATATTTTATTTTAATTACAAAGTTGTTCTTATCTCAGCCCACAAGTTTTACTTTTTTCCTGAATCTCCTCCCTATTCCTCAGGGGAAAGGGGTGGTGGTGGTGGAGTGAGCGAGTGACTGAGCTGTACTTAGTTGCCAGCTGGGGTTAAACCATAGCAATTTTGAAGTATTTTTTCAGTAGCCAAGCTTTCATCTTTGCCTTGTATACTCAAGCAACTGACTTCAGAGTTTCTCTGTGATACTTGTTAACATGTGCAAGACATAAAGAAAATCTTATAAGTTTCTTACAAAACATAAATATCTTCAAGGCCCAAATTTAAAGAAACATAGAGATTCAGCAATGCTGAACATAAACTATCATTTTATTTATTCTCCAGGAAGAGTGTACAAATATTTACATTGAACTTGCAGCGATGTAGACTAGGATTTTATTTAGTGTGTATGTGTGTTTGTATGCTAACTTGAGCCTTCATGTCTATATATTTTCTAATACAATCTTTCTAGTTCTACTCAGCTTTCTTAAATCATTGTGGAGTGACAACTGTAATTTGCTAAAAGAAAAAATTATAAAAGGATGAAACCTTCATAAATGATCTCAGTTAATAACATTTTTGAATTTTTAATTCATACATGTATGTATGTTCTTACATATTATTTTTTAATAGTAAAGAGGAAAAGGTTCATGGCATAGAAGAGAGGGAAAAAAAGAAAATGAGAAGTGGATGATCAAATCAAAGTAGAAAAGAAAGAGAAAGAGAAAAAAGAAAAGGAAAAAGAAAAGGAAAAAGACAAAAGGCAAAGAGGAAGTGAAAAAGAAGAAAGGAAGGGGTAAGCAAGGAAGGCAAGAAGGAAGGGAGGGAGGGAAGGAAAAAGGAAAACTTCTACTTTGACATATTGACAAATATTGAAAAACAACTGATTATCTGTAAAGTAATATATTAGGTGAAGGAAGTCAAGGGAGGGTGAGAAGATAAAAGAGAGATGACCAGGCAGGAAAAAGGAATAAAAAGAACAGGCAGAAATTCAGTTTGATTCTACTGATGGTGGCTTTCAATTGAGGAATAAAATACCACAATTATGAATATGAACTTAATGCCTTATTTCAGTCAATATATTGATCAGAAGAATGTTCCATTAAGAAAGCCAAGACATGGATGAGATTAGTTACAGTAAAAGGCATAACCAGCTTCCCCTGCATGAAACCCCAGTATTTGTAGTCGCTGGTGAAACTGGGTGTAGAAGGATGGTGGTATAGCCCATCCTGAGTGACCTGTGTGCTTCTTTTGATGCATTCAGCACTACTGACTTTTTCTGGATGGTCTCTATTTTCATGTTTTATCTCTGGTTATCCAGGACATAAGGGGAACCATTCCTGTAACATGATGGATATCTGTTCAAGCTGCTCCGCTACTGGTTCCCAACAATGCCTACATTAAATTGCGGCAATACATGTACTTTGTCTCTTTTCAAAATAGTTTTACATTACCTTACTGCAGGGGAAAGACTCCATCAGAGAGAAATGATGGCAGCCTCATTTAGACTGTGATTGAGAAGACTACTAATGTGCATGCATTTAAACATGTTCTTAAGTGCTTTTCTGGATGAGGATATCAGTTAACATCTCTTCAAACAGAAAATTTATTAAACATGAGAAAAGGGAATATTTTATATGGGAACATATGGAAGCAATTTTTTATTTATATTAATAGATCTGGTTTTAATGTATGAAAATATGTAATGCTATAATTGTTGGAAAGCCAGGTAGTGAAGTCTTTCAGCCAGGCCTCTATCAAACATGAGATATTCTTACTCTTATTTAGATTGTGGTTTTTTTCTGTATAGGTGAGATTTAAAAAAAAAAAAAATGGCAAAAATATTCTATAAAATTTAATAGCACGTTGTAATATTTCTTTTCCTATTTTTATAAAAGTGTAGTGATGAAAACGGATAAAAAACAAAACCAAAACCAAAAGTGCTGAAAGATCTTTTTCTACTCAGGCCAATAGATTGTTAGAGTACATCTAGGACTATAGCACCCAGCAAGCATTTGTGTGTACTGATGTCTAAAACCCTATAGGAGTATTAAAAATTAGTGTGACACATTCACCTATGGAACTTCAGGTTTTTTTGGAGAGTCACATGCCCTTTCACTGCAGTACATGGCCACAGGTGGGACAGGATACTGCCACAGTGGATCTTTCTTCTGGGGCAGGTCCAGCATCCTCTGCAGCTGAGGAAGGTACATGAGAACTCGTTGAAGCACTGTTTCTTCATGACAGAGGGCAATGCTCTGTCCTGCCTGTGTCTCTGGGCTAAGGTGGGATTAAGACATCTTCTGTCTCCTTTGGGCAACACCAGCTGCCTGCTGTATTCTTTTTCTGCTCTTGTTTGATTTCTCAGAATAAATCAGAATTCAAATTAATTCCATAACTGGAAATGAAATATGACAGAATCTGCCTGTTTTTGAAGGGACAAAGATGCAAAGGGCAAGGCAGAAGTGGAGTTCTCTCTTTGCATACCAACCACAGGAACAGATTTATGCATCCCAATTTTATATATTACTGTAATAATGCCTTGGAAATTTTGTTGTATGCAATCATCTTGAAGTGAAAGAACTGTTTGTTTATTCAAATTTCCAGATACTGCTACATTTTCTGTTTTGCTTGAAGAGTGTGTTTTTTGTTTGTTTTTTCAAATGCTGAAGTTTTTAAACTGAAATGCACTTGTTTTCATCTGGTCAACAAAACAAGTGCTGTTTGATATCTTTGCTGAGCTGGCAGGCTGGCAGTCTTATATAGTATCAGGAAAAAGAAAACACCACTTATAATAACAGATTTAGTATGATCACCCTTACTTTAAAGTGAAAAGGAGGAACCATACTTCAGCTTAAAGCAACCATCCATGTAATTATCATTCCAGCTGTAAATAAATATATCCCAACAGTGGTTAGGAGAGGGTGTCTCATTGTACAGCCTTTATGTCCTCAAATGAAAATAGACAGTAATGATGCTGAACATTCTTCCTGTTGACCGTCACCTCTCCAGAGAACCATCTAAGCGGCAGACAGAAGTTGCCCTTAGAAGACAGTAATACTCTGCGTTTGATGTCATGAAATTGATAATTATCTCTTAAAGCTTCCAGAACTGTTGCTCTGATTACAGGTCAGATAGGCAACACAAAATATTAAAGGTGCAGAATTAAAGTGATAATTAATTGGGATTTATTTATTTAAAAAATATCTTGAAAAACTGTCATGGGATTTCATGGTAGGAAATTGGCTCACATTCCTTAGGGAAATAGTGTCTAGGTCACTGCCTATCATTTCAGTGGCATTGTGTGGTCTCAGGGAAGATTTTTATCATTATAGTGCTACCAGTGGATGTTACATTGTGATGCCAAAGGGAGTGAACACAAGATTTCATGCAAACAAGTACTGCTTTTGTTTAAAATGCAAATTACATCAAAATACCTGGCTGCAAAAATTTTAGTGTTTTTTTTGTGAAAGGATTAAAAAGAAAAACTCGTTCAGATTGTTATGTAATGACTGAACCAAATCTTCAAAACATAACATTCCCCAAATCTTTGATTCAAAAATCTCAGATACTGGAACTTTACAGATCCTCACCTGAATTTGGATTCAGTAGCTTAGCTTCTTAGCTTTGATTCTAGGGCTAACTGAGCGCTATCAGAGTTCTCTAACTTACGTTTCAAATCCATGATTTGTGTTGTCTTTACTTTGCAATTTTTGCTAATTGAAGCATCACCAGTAATATTTTCAACTAAATTAAATTTAAAGCAAATCATCATTAACGTGGAATTATGAATTTTTAATACACTTACTAGCAATCTTGCATTCAGTCAGTCAAAGAATCCTATGATGTACATATCCAGTGGTGTCCAAGGAGCATAGCTTACATTTAATAATATTTGGTTATTATTCCTCAGGATTGGTTCATAATCAATTCATATTTCCATGATTATTATCTAAGAAATATTTTTTTATTTGAAATTATGACAATTCACAGCAGGAATAAAACTGTCAAACATACTTTGTAAATTTTTCTGCCCAGCAGCATTTGTATCCACACATTGCCCAGTGGCCATTTTTCCAGATGACAAAACTTACACCTATAACAAAGATCTTAGAAAGCTGTTGTCAGAGAAGGACCAGGAGAGAATGTTCTCCCTCTTCTCAGCTCTTCAGAGCAAGTCTGGAGTCTGAAGGGCAGAAAGGGACTCCTTTTTTTGTTCTTTGGGCTTTGGACAAATTGATATCTCTTTGCATTTTTGAAAAGAAATATTAATGCTTAATCCCCATGCTTACCCAGTGAACACAAGATGTAGTTGTTGGGATGGATGCTACTTGACTCAGCATCCTCTGTTTTACAGCAGATCTGACTTCAATTCTGCATCCAAGATCGCCTTACATTCATTTTATATTGAAGAACTGATGATGGCACTGTGGAGAAGCTGGTGGAACAGACCAACATTTTTTTATTTACTGCATTTAAACTGTTTTAAGCTAAGTCTGATTGAAAGCTCGTACTGTGCTCTGAAAAGAGCTGCCTGGGAAAGGTTCTTCTGTGTAATGAAGTTCCTGATTTTTTTCCAAATCTTTCTACTCTTTATGGAACAAGTCTTTTGCATTTTTTCTTTTATTTAGTCATACCTCTATGTATTTTGAGAGAAGGAAATTCAGTGAAGGAGTATAATTGCTCCAAGGAGAGCTGTATCTTACCTGCAATAGTCAATAACTCAACAGACAATACCAGGAAATGGGAAATACAAGCGGAGTCCTTGTTTGCCTCCTTTAATGCAAGGACAGAACACTTTAGTAACAGATGAATGTTGCAGCCGCAGGACAACTGGAGTTTCTAGCATAAGGACTCTGTCTGATTTACATCCTGCATCTAAGAAACATTTCCTGTTGAAGTTGAGTTTCCACAGAAAGTTTCCATTTGGTCAAGCATAGGCCCGCATATGGCTTGCAAATGCTTCTCACTGATCATGGTAAAAGAGTTATTAAAAAGAAAGTTGTTGTATGGACACAAATCTCATTCACCTCCTTAAAACTATGACATTTTTCACAACACGGATAGGGTTGTGTAGTGAGTTCTAGATAGGATGCAACTGTTCTGAAAGCTTCTTATTAGGAAGCTACCTGATCTCAGGTCAGTCCCATGACATACATCCCTTTTCTGAACCAGCTATGGTATCCATCTGATTCTCCTGGAAAACAATTATTCTTTACAGGACACAAATTTTTCTTTTTCAAGAGACCAACAAGCTGAGCTTTGTAAGTGTCCATGAGATAATGCACGAGGATAGGTGTTTACTATCTTGATACTTGCACACAGACTGCTGCAGTAAAGCCAAATCCACATAATAAACACAGTTGCCACAAATCTGAAGTAGCTACATTGGTGCTTTGGGTTTAGCCAAATGCCTGGTGGTTATCTAAATGCAAGAACTTGGTCCTGTGTTTCCCTCTGACTAATATTGCAGCTCAGGTAGGAAAAATTCCAAAACCGATGTACTGCTGAGAGTAGGGCTTCCAAGGGAGCAAACACACTGTGCACCTCTTAAAAACACGCTGAAATAATTACATTAATTTATCAGCAAAGGACTATGTAACTGAAGCTGACTACTGTTGTGGTGCCAAGGGTGTCTGAAGTCTAATATTCTATATTTTGAGACACCTTGTATCTAGGGGTTGCTTTGATGAGCATGCCCCCTGCTAATATATCACTCAACAACATGGGTCCTAAAGCAGCGAGGCTTTGACTTCAGCATTCTTGCTTCTTGTCTCCGCTCTAGAAATACTTCCCCACATTAAGTCTCCTGGAAATGTGACAGATCTATCATTTGGATGTCAGTGATTGAAAACAGGTTGATAAACTCTGCTTATGAAACTTAATGAATCTTTCTTCATGAGAAAACAATGCAGACATCTGCTGAATTTAGGATTTAAGTGTGATTTCTCTTAGAGATCATATGACAGGTTCTGAAAGAAACATGTGGTGCTCTTAATATTATTTAAAAATAATTATATCAGATCAAAGTGCCAAGCCTATGAAAAAACCCATTATTTTTTAAAAATTATTTTGGTAGCCATTTTGTCTCCTATAAGTTATTAATTTTTACAATTTTTATATTTACTTTTCTTTAAAAATTGAATTTGCAAAGGAATGTCTTTGAATATTGTCCATTTACAAAAGAACACGTGGGCTAGAGTTTCAATGCATTCCTAAACAAGGGATGTGGGACACTCAAGAAACAGGGAAAATTGTTGCCAGACTATCAGCACTGTATTGTGATGAAGTCTAGCAGCCTCAATCATAAATCAGGTACTCAGCAAATAAAGAGGAAAAGCTAACACATGCCAGTGTAAGGACTGAATCAGAGGAAAGAACAACTTCAGTAAATAAACAAATATTAGAAAATGTATTTTCCTCTGGGCTGGTTGTCAAAGAATGGGAGATTCAGTGCTTTCCTCAAATGCATGTTGAAACTGCCTGATGTCAGACACCAGACATCAGCCAAAGTAGACTGCTAGAAAATGGTTTGCTTCTAAAACTCTCCCTTATCCCCAGTCTCTTGAGAAGGCTGTAAAGTAAAAGAAGGGCATTAACATCTCTTCTATAGGAAATCCATATCCATACCTACGCTCTTCACAGGATGAAAGGCAATGGAATCATGAAAGCAAGCAGAATGTAAAGGCAAACACATGGATAAAGGAAGAGCATTTAAATACAGAATTAAAAAATAAAGTCATGATTTCACCTCTGTCAAAGACAAAGAACAACAGGAAGAGCAGAGTAATATGGACTTTAAATACAGAAGTAAAAATTAAATTAATAATTTCAGCTCCATCAAACAAAAAGAGCAATAGGAAGTGACAAGTCTGCAAAGGAGCTATCCTTACTTTTACCTCTTCTTTTACTTTAATAGTTTTTCTTTCTTTCAGTGGAAAGTGTTGGCTTCTTTTTCCACCTTGTTTATTTTTTCCCTTTTCTTTTGGTGAAAACATATTCCATTCCAGAAATCCACTCTGCCTTCATCCTGGCAGAAAATTCCTACTGTCCTTAATATCCCCTCACATTTAGGAAAAGAAGAGGCAAAGAATGATTTTCTAGTCTGAGGCAAGACTATTCTCTAACTTTAGTGTGCCCATATGCTTCTTGTAGGTTATCCAAATTGCTGCAGACCACTCCATCCAGGTCCACAAAGATCTGATAGAATTATCTGGCTGAGTGTCAGTCTTTAAAGGAAATAGTTATTTTGGATGATTCACAGTGACTGCTTTTTTTTGCTACTGCTTCAGTAATAAACACACTATTTTGATGACTCTTAGAAACAAATCCTGCAGTCCTCACTCAGCGAAACTCCTGTTGACTTCAATAAGCTTTACCGAGCAAGTTTTGAAAAATGGCTTCAATATTTGGCTGAAAATAAGCTACCTGAAATGTGTGTCTTTTTCAAAACATTAATAAAATGTGTTGATTTTATTTACTTTTAAAATGACATCTTTCAATAACTTTCCCAACAGGCCCCCAAACCAAGAAAAAATCTCACCATTGCTGGAACTAAGTGTCCTTCAGGCATTTGATTTTTCCTGAGAATGCCAGGACCAAAATTCCTTTCTGAAGTGTTTGTGAACTGGAAAAAATGTGTATTCTGGTTTCTGGCATATGCCAGAAGCATAAGTTGGCTACTTTTCCTCTGCATACTTTAATGATCGTAATAGTTTTCCATTACTTGTTGATTCCTGTTAATAATGTAGCATCAAGGAATCATGGTAAAAGAGGCTGATAAAATTCTGACTCACGTGTAGCAAATGGAAATTTGGACAGGCAGAATTCTATGGCTTAGCACAATGAAAGGCTCCTCTTGGTGCATGAAGACATGTTACTGTAATAAACTCGGTCAATAGTGGGGTGTGGCATTTTTACTACAATGAATATGAACCCGAAGGGGAAGATAAAATTTGACACTTACATTCTTCTTCAGTTCTGGATGCACCTGTTTCTTGTGAATGGCAGAAGTATGTGTGACAGCTGCTTATCTACTCATTCAGAACTGGAGATAGCTTCTGGCTATCTGGAAGTGTTGCAGAAAAGCAGAGAAGGAGATGGGCTAAATTTAGGGACAAGGTTACTTTTCTGAGTCTGATACTAAAGTTCTTCCTTAGTGTTAAACAAAAGTAATTTTTTAGGGACTCCTTGCCATTGTGGCAGGGCACAAGATGTGCACAGTCTTTCTGTCACACCACACATACTGTGGTAGTGTGAAGGAAGAAGGTTTAGGTAGAACAGCACATGATTGGAATTGAAGATGAAAGATTCTGGCTGCCTGGATCATGCCTTTTTCACCAACACAGATGCCTGATAAAGAGTTGCTTATCCACAGCTGACATTTTTGTCCCTGTTATCTGGAAAACAAAAATTGCTAAAAATAAGTGCAATGGTAGCTTTTTTGGCTAGCTTGCAGAATCACTTCAGAAGTTCAGGTTTCCACTGGCTAAACATAACACCTCAGCAGCCAAGCCCAGAAAGGGACTTTTAATACATGCCGATCACTGGATCATACAAGAACTGTCAGGCAGGACAGGCTGTGATGAATGCAGCAAGACTTCTTTGAACTACTTTTTTCAGTTCTGTTCCACATGCCTCTGCTTTTGCTGAACTTGTTCCTCTTGTTTTCCTGAGCATGTAGCCTGTCTTTCAGATCAGAGGAAGTTGATCCATCACCATTCAACCTTCCTCTTCCCTTCCTCCTTTTAAAAAGCATTGCTCTAGTCCTGAATTGTTTCTTGTAACTGAGATACAATTTTGCACTGGAATAGCCATATTGTATTAAACTGCCTTCTTAAGTTCTTGTTTCCATAAAGGGATTGACAAATGGAAATGCTACCTTCATATTTTTTCCTCCATGGCAATTCTCATGTAGTTAGGAATGAGGAGCTGAGGTGAGAGGAAACAATTATTTAGGTGACAATTGCTTGTTGCTGCTGGAAAACCCGAAGTAAATTCCTTCATTTTGAAGGTAGCACAGGCATTGACATTCTGTGGTGGGAAGAATTAATCTTCTGTCCTCAGTGATTTCTCCACTGGATATGCAAATGCACTGTAGGCAAGTTTCCATGTAAAGGTAAATTAATTGAGAAGCCCAGGGGATTTTAAGGCAATTCAAAACTTCTAGTCAAGTCGGTGAGTCAATGAAAAAGATCAACAGATATATTCATAAGTCTATTGGTCTTGCTGTTAGATGTCTTATGTAATACATCTAAGTTACTTATATCTTATTAAAAAACTTCTATAAGCAAATTTCAACTAAATGTAAGTTAATAATTTGTCCTTTTGTATATTTTATATGCATATTTAAAACACTGTGTTCTTGGAAAGTATTCTGAGGAACTTATGTTTGATAAAACAAGCTAATTGTGGGAACATGGCATGCATCACTTGTGTTTTGGTCAAGAAACAGCTTTTCAATAACTTTGTTCTGAAGCTTTCTTCAGGAAAGGAACTGGGTTCAGTTTTTCCATTTGATACATACTGTGAGGGCATTGTGCAAGCAACACCTGTTTTAGAGGGCTGAATTGTGATTTTGTTCTCCATCCTGAATATTTACTTTCAGTTACGTTGCCTAGTTGAGTTTTCAATGTTAGACATGTTTGAGTGTTTGTTTTACTTCTTTAGAGCAATGCGTGGCCCTCAAACTGTGTGCTGAAATCCTGCATTGGGAATCAACATCAATGGCATTTTAGTGTACTTGAAACTGTATTCTACTAGTATCTGAATCATGGATGTGCATGCTTATTCTTCTTTAAACAAACCAATCATGATTTTGAAAAGTTTTATAGGAAATTGATTTTTACTGGCTAGTGTCATTCTAACAATATTAGGGTCACAAGGATGCTTTTGGGGGGTGGGGTAGGGTGTACAATGCAGTTGTTATCCTAGAAATCTGTTTCACTGAGCTACATGTTGAGGTGTGGTTAATCACTTTTTTTTTTTTTGTATAAACACAGCAGGTTTTGGAAAACACATGGAGAAAATATATCTCAATTCTGCATGCTATAAAACTATATAATGCTCAATATATTAATTTGCCTTAGAAGTTTTGAAACCAATAGTAATTTTGTACTAATCTCTGGTGCAGGGACCTGCTACCAAACCCAGTTTCCACATTGTCTTAAGATTGTTTCTGGGGTTTTCTTGCAATCCTGTTACTGAATTTTGTTTTGTACTTAATTTTTCTATTAAGAGGAATAGCACCTTTCGTGAAAGTGACTGCAGCCATTGCCAAAGTAGTGGGAGATAATTTACTAGGCAGGTCCTTGCACAAAATGTGACCTATGAATAGGTTGCTAATTTCAGCACCCGGCAGTTGCTTTATCATCCCAGGTCATGATATAATTACAGATGGAATTTCAGTCTCCCAGGACTCTGATTTGATGTCACTGACATGCATCCTTGCCTTATATTGCTATTGTATCTTGTAGGGGGTGGTGTTGATATGTTGTGCTGAAAAGATTGTAGTGGGTGAGTTTCACTTTGATTAACAAAAAAAACCAAAACCAAAACAAACAAACAAAAAACCAAACAAAAATGAAGAAAACTTCCGTTTATTTTTTTGTAGTTTAGTTGGAGGGATTGCATAAAGTAGATACCCAATTAATTATGTTGCTTTAGAAACTGTTAAATTGAACATCTTTAACAGAAAACCAGCTATTGTAAGTATCTATTGCTCTAGTAACTTGTATCACCATAAGCCAACCCACTTAGCACAATTCCTTTGGAGGTAACATAGAAAGAATCTGTTCTTACTGCAGACCAAATGTTTCTCATTGAAATTGGCATTGTTGACTTGTTTGTGACATATGTCAGGCAACTAATAAAACAAGGAAAAAATTCTCTTACCACATGCCAACTCTTTTTCATTGGGTATGGCATTGTAGAGGTATTTCTGATGTTTCTCAAGCAACTAACAAAACAGAGAAATAAACACGGTGACTAACTACAAAACAGACATGTCTCCATATTTTGGAGCTTTATCACTCATCCTGGCTGTCTCCAAGGTTGCCTGACAATTCAAATAGTTAAGTCTTTGAAGTATAAACCTGACAAATTATTCTTCTAAAAAAGGAATTGTGCTACAATTAGAATTGCTTTGAAGTCTGCAAGTTTTTAATAGGTGAGAGTAGATGGTGCTCAAGAACATGTAACATTGTTATTTAATAATAATAGTTCTTGCTATTGTGCACGGTAAGTGGTTAACATTGGGCAGTATTATAAAAGTTTTTAACAAAGCATACTATTGGCTTTGTAATAATAGCAATACTGCCTCGTCAATTAATATTCATATCCTTTGAAGCAAATATTCAACTTATATAAAAATAATTGAAATTAAATATTTAAAGTTTAGAAAATGAAGTCCATTTAAAAAGTTAATTTGCAATGCATTTATATATATAAAAGTGTGATAAAAGTACTTCTGTGTATGACCATATAATATGATGAACTTATGTTTTAAAGGAATTATTCTCAAGGGCCTTGGTCAAGATGGTGGCTTGGGGGAATAAACTGTTTGGATTTATTGCTTTGCTGCAAAATAAAAAGTTTGCCTAAGTAATGCAAAAGTATCTTTAATTTTGCAGCTATGATGATTAGTACATTGATTAGTTTTGTGCTGGAAGTTTTGCTTAGATATTTGTATATCAGTTTACAATTATACTGACCATTTTGTAAGTTATTTTTTAAAAAAAAAATGCTGTATTCAATGGAAACATCAGAAGTTCCCCATTCTTCAAAGGTCTAGTGGTGCCATTCCCAGTCATCCTTTCCAGGGATCTGTAGTTCAGATACATAGGTTACATGCTTAAAATTTCTGTGTTCTCCCATAAATGTCACAATTAGACTTGAAGACTGAAACAATCCTGCATGAGTCTTCAATTGCATATCTGGAATATGGATGATTTGTTCCATACTTTCTTTCACCATGAAATCTAGAATTGCAACTATTTATTATATTTAGATAACTATTTCCTAGACTGCTTATTAAGTATTACAAACAAATTCACATATTTAGCCTCCTTTGAGAGCTACAGAAGTATCATGAACATTGTGTTATACAAACTGGATATCAGGACATGAAAGTAAATGAAACTTTGCTTTATTTTCTGAATTCATTCTGTAAATTTTCTAGGCAAGGGACACTGTCTGCTGGAACCTTTTTTCTGTCCAGTGTATCTAGTGTGTTAAATTTAGCTCTCCTCACTTAGAATTTAAAATTGAATTCACAGTTGTTTACTTTCACAAGTAGATACAGTAATGTATTTAAAAAATAAGTAAAATAGGTAATGGAAAGAGTGCATCCATGGCCATGCTCATGACAGGGGGGTTGGGCAAGATGATCTTTAAAGATCCCTTTCAACCCAAACTGTTCTATGATTCTGTGATTCTAAAATCAAAAAACATCCTTCTTTCAAATCCAAATAGGACTGAGGACTGAAATTACTCAGCACTAGATTGTGTCTACTGAAATATTCAAGGCATCTGGAGAGGCAGCAGAAAAGAAGATGCACTTTATATTAGAGAAGAGAATTGGTCAGTTCTTCAGACATTCTCAGTGTACTTGGTAGTAACTATAAGCTTGGTCACAGTCATCCAGAGCTGTAGTAAGATATGTCAGGATTCCCCATAGCTCACAGATTCTATTTTTTCCCCTGCTGCATGCCACATGGTCCCCTGTTATGAATATATCCAGAAAGCTGCATCCTTTGCCTCTGCAGTGGTAGCTAGAGATTACTTAAGGGCACATTTTATTCTGTCTTGTGCAAGTATTTCAGGAGACATGAGGTTTCATTTTGGAATAATTGCAGTTACGTAAGTGTAAAACTGAAGTTAGAGTAATTGAAAATTAATGTTAGGTCTTTAAAACTGAAAGTGGAAACTGATTAAAAGTTTAAAAGCAATTTTTAATGTATGCTTATCTAACAGGTTTAAATAAAAAGAAATTTTAGTTCTGAACCTCTTCTGTTCATTGCCTACCATTAATTCTCTGCTCTTTCTGCTGTGTCTAAATGACTGCAACATATAATAAGTAACAATATCTTTTGTGTCCTTCTGTATAGGTTGTCATATATAATGACAGTATCCTACATTAAAGTCTTGTAAGCAACCTGTTTATAAAATATTCATGTGGCTTATTGAGACCTCAACAGAAGGTGCCACTCATTCACATGCACTATCCTTTATATATATACATATATATATATATATATATATATATGCATCATTGCAACTTTTGTCATCTTCTCCCATGCTTTTTGTTGCCTTTTATGAAAGGTGTTGCTTTTAATGCCTGAAAAATATTTGGGTAAGAATGTTGTGTACCATGTAAAGTAATTTTCAAGATATAGTGATCTCTAGTGTGTGCTTTTGTTAGTTCTTAACTCAGGCTATAGTCTTGAATTCTAGCTATTCTTGATGTGCCCCCAGCTAGACATGATTACCAAGCAATTGCATTTTCCCTTTTGCATATTGTGGCCGGTATGGAAGGTTTCTCCTCTGCCATATGATCAGACAAGCTGTGTTTTGTTAAATCACGATCGTGATTCTTGATGTAGCTACTATTTTCCAAACAAACTACAGATTGACTTCCTTTGGAGATAAGAAGGCCACTGCCACCTTTCTTTCAATAAGGAGCAAGGATCCAAAAACGTATTTAGGACATGGGACAGACACCTGCCAGGTTGGCTGAGAGCCTGGCCAGTTCCTTCTATCAGGTCCTCCAGCTCTTTCTCAGTTCACCATAGGTAAAATATTGACTTTATTAAAGCCAGTAGGAGTTATGCCTTTAATTTGAGCAGGTCCAGGATTTCAGCTCATAAATCTTAAACTAATTTTATAGCTATAAATCTCTTCCAGACAGCACCATGGCAAGAAGGAAGTATTGTTTTGCTTCCACAGTGATTGATCTAAGCTTTTCCTTCTCCTTTACATGATCTAGGAAGCAGTATGTCTGAGAGCACATCCAGAGACCAGACATTCATCTTCATAATGCTACTGAGAAACTATTTGCCTTCTGTGTTTTAGGTAGAAATATATGAACCTTTTTAATCAAGACTGGGGAACTGGATTGAAGTGACTTGAATTAAAAAAGGTTTGCAAGCCTTTGGAGGTTTGTTCTTTGACTTTCATATTTCATTTTGCTGTGATATTTCCTGTTTCTGTCTAGAAGCAGGGGCACTGATACATTACATGAAACATGGCTGCTATGCAGTTCTTAGTCTCAGTAGAAATTTTTCAAGAAAGGTATGATATTTTGGAATGGTGTCTAGCATTGAGTGATTTAGAGAGTGCATTTGCAGATTACATCAGCATCTCAGCTTTTGGATACTGATTATTTGAAGCAAATCTTTGTATCTCTGAAGACTTGCCTACCACCTTTTTATTTGAGCTATGATGCTTGCCAGAGGCTTTGTAGGAACTGAAATTTTAGTCTGGACTGAAAATATTCACTGTGCCTTTTGAGCTGTGTCTCAGTGTAGCAATACATAAGAAAATAACAATCTAAAAGGGCTTTCATATAAAATGAAATAGAATTAGCTATTGTGGCTCAGCATCTGTCAGATGTCCTATGCCTGAGGTCATTGGCTTAGGCCTTGACAACACTGATGAGATTAGCTTGTCATTCCTGGTGTTGAGTTGCAAATGTCTGGGTTTGGCTTCTACTGGCAGTAGCTCCAAGGATAGGAGGAAAAACAGCTTATAAATTCTTCAGAGTTCTTTGGAGCCAAGAGCCACTTTTTCATCTGGCTTTGCAAGCAATATTATTTAAAGGGCACTTGGAGACATGAGGGTAAGTGAAGAATAAAATAAGGAGTGAAAAGTACTACAAAAAGTTATTTCTCTTATAGAATAACAGATAAAACCTGTATACATAATTATCTCCAGTGATGTTTCTTATCACTTATAACCATTCTTTCTTTGCTTCAAGGGTAAGCATTCTTCAGGCACATGACCCGTTGCCTCAGCTATGTTTACCACTCTGTTTATTGCTCATTTTCTTGGAATATGTTCATGAAAACTGGGCAATTGTATTTTACTAAGATTTATTGGGTTTTGGCCAATAAATTCCATTGACTCGTTTTCTTTCAAAATGTCCAGACTGAAGCTGGCTAGGAAAGGCAGAGAAAGAATGATAGGGTTTAGTTCACTAGGAAAGAAAACACAACAGTAAGTCAAATCATGAAACTTTTATTTGGTAGGGGGGAGTCAGCACTTACTGTTCCTTGGTGAACGGAAACACGTGAAGTTACTGAGACTTTGCAGAACCATCATGGAAGAGTCCCTCAGACCTTGATTGACTCTCAGCTGATAAGCATCTAATGAATGTGATGAGGTTCTGAGAAGATACTTCACAAGCTATGGAGACCCTTCAATTTTAATGTATTTGTTTTATCATCCATCTGATAGAATCCAATAGAATCCCAAACCAGGGATTCTCCTGTCTTTTGAGATCATGAAACAAAGTATGACAAAAACCTTTTTGTTTTGACTTTGGTAGATTCCTTCATAAGTAACTAGTGCCTGCTGGTCTAGCGGATTGTTTTTTTGAAATGTCTGGTTGGATGTTAATGGACTTGAGGGCAAATATATTCACTGGAGCTTACAGAAATGATCCCCTAAAATCTGTGCAAGCAAGCAATTAAGCTAGATGAATGAAGGTATTGACAGTGCAAAGCCACAAAGCTTGTAAATACAAATGTTAATTGCAGGCTTTATATACTTCATCTGCATATTCATTTGTCAGAGTTAAATACATTGGCAAAATAAATAAATATATTTACAATGAGATAAGCTAGTATTTAAGGTCTCCTGCATAACAGATGCCATTATACTTCACCTGATTATCAAATAATCTATGTTACACACGAAGGAGGTTGGGTTTGGTACACAAAATCAGTGATTTTGGCTGCACTGCACTGTGGGTGGCTAGTCTATAACCCTTGGTGTTCACTCCACCGACTGAGGGTACTTAGGACCAGCTCTCTGCAAGAATCACATGTAATTTTGTACTTACCCAGGGAAACCTGGTAATAATTCTTTTGCTGTCTTTGAAGTTAGTTTCTATTTTTTTTAGCTGGTGGCTAAGTTCCAGATATTTAACATGCCTTAAGAAATTAGTGGAGTTTTCTCCATTTGCTGCATATTACCACAGGTGAAATTTAAATGAGGAATGCTGCGGTTGGAAGACATCGACACCTACACAATGAACCTCAGAATGACTAGTAGCAGGGAGCTGTCTTTGAAAAATGTGGTTATAACTCAGATTCTCTGAAGGTTTAGCTAGTCAGGAAAAAGGAGCTGATGAAAAACAGCAGCCCTGAAGTTTAATTCTTCCTGTGATCTTTTCAGGTCACAGGCCAAATTCAACTACAGGCATAAGTAAGACTCAGCATAATCAGTTAAAATCACAATATTTTAGTCTGAAAAAAAAGAAAAATAGAGTAATGCGGAAGAGTTATTTATTTTTTTCCTATCATTTTCATAAGGCTAGAGAAGATTCAATGAGAGTCTTGACCAAAGACTCAAGGATGGGTGAGCCGGGAAAACACTGTTTTGGAATTATTACCAAATAGCAACATTTCGCTCTGCATGCACTGATGTGCAGAGCTGGAGCTGTGGGGAGCCGGAGCCAGGAAGTGCAGTAGCTAGCAATGAAGCCAGACACCGGCTGCAGCTGAGCAGTTCACAGCAGAGCTGAGGGCTACAGGATTTAAAAATTAACTGTAGTCAAACTTTTGCGTAAATGAGACTAGCTGGGGATAAATGGCAATGATAACATCTTCCTCTGCTCTCATTGTAGTTACAGCAGAGTGGCACTGATGCAATTGTGACAAAAATTAGTCTCATGAATTTGATATTTGCAGGTGGGAATTCTGATACAGACCTTGGAAAATCTGTGCCATGTCCTGCTGAAAATAACTCGGTATACATGCTTGGATACCAGTGAAGAGTGTTAAGAAGTCTGAACCATGCTGTTGTCCCTTTCTTTGAAACTTGCTGGTATTTTTCCTGGAAGCAGAAATAAATTGAATCTTTGAACTGTTGCAGAAGTCTGCAGTAGAGCAAAAGATTTATCAGTAGACCTTTCTGCAAAAGCAACTTTAAAATGTTTGATTTATTTTTTTTTTAAATATTTTGTCTTTTAAGCTGAATGGTGGGAAATATACGGAGTAAGTAAATGATTCTATACATTCTTTTTTTTTTCTTATTCACTTCCTTTAATTTCTGCTTCAGACCTTTGGAAGAGACAGGACTAGGCAGACTTCTAATCTTACACAAAATGGCTAGTTAATGCCCTTGTCTTCCTCAGTGCTTCCTTTTGCCATTGTTTGGGATACTTTTGGCTAAGATTCTTTTAATGTAAATAAGCCTTTCTTTAGGAAAGGTTTTCAGTTACACATGACGTCTTACTTTCAGTGGAGCAGCAGTTAGGGAATTGGGCTGGAATGATGACAGATCTTGTTTGAGGTTGTCTTCCACCTGTTTCAGAATGCTCTGGGATGACAAATTTTATTCTGACTCCCAGGCCCATAGTTTCAACACCCAGTCGCCAGGATTCCTAATGTTTGGCTCTTGACACCCAATTCCTTTCTGGCAATATTTCCAACAAAAAATAAAAATGTTGAAAGCTTGAAAATTGCTATGAAAACAAAATACATGTCCTGCAGACAGCTCTGCCATCTGTGCTTCAGGTTCCCTAAATAAGTATTTTTAAAAGCTCCCACAGTTTTTAAGCTGTGTCAGGGTAGATTTAAAAGGTTTTTGTAGTCCATGTAATTATTACTTATTTATTTATTTTTATCAGGCGTGCCTAGAGAGTAAGAATAAGTATTGCTTTTAAGTGTGTCTGTGGGTACATGTGTACACAGAATTTAAAAGAAGTGGTAAAAAATAAGCAAAGTTTCATGTGTTGTGGAGCCAGCAGATATGTAACTTTGGCTCAAAAGGATCCAGTTTCATCCCTCAGTGGGAATTTTTGATATTTTTCTAAAAAACTTTAATTGGAGACTGCTGTTCGAAACACGGGACACAGGAACCGCTGGTGACATTGGGATTCAGAGCCACTCTGTGTGCCAGCAGTACCTGCTTCAGTCTTTAAAAATATTAAATCACCATAATCTGAATTTGACCTATTGTGAGAGCTAAGAGGAAGTTGGTACAGAGATAGTTATGATTTTACGTAAACGGAAGACTCTCTAGACAGAACTTTGAGCCTGCAGGAAACTGCAATGGTTATGAGAATAATTTTCTCACAGGAATTAGACTAAAGATGTTTATAGTCGCTTTGTCATGTGTTATGACATTTTTACCCCATAACAAAGCTATTTTTGCTGAAATTTTTTAGACGCACTTAAAGATAAGTAATGAATTACATTCCTTTTGGAATGCCTGTTTGTGTAATTTAAGCATTATCTTGAGTTTATTTTAGTAAAAATAGAGAGCAGAGGATAATTTATTAGCAACATGCTAATAGAGGGAAATATGGATACAATAATAACAAAAGTGGAGGATATCTTAGACAAAACAATTTGTACACCATGTCCAACTAAAGAATACCAAAGGCTTGCTCAGAGCCTTTATTCTATGTTAAAAAATTGTTGTATGTAATGCTGATGGTTGGCCACTATCAAATTAGTGGGTGATTGCAGTCCAATTTCTTTTCACATATCTACGCTCACAAGGTCACTATTATATTTGAAATAATTTGGTGGTTCTGCAGCAATGGGAGCAGAGGATGAATTCTGAAAGAATGTCGAATAGGGCAAGGCTTGGCTAAAATAAAGGATTTCTGGACAAGAAGATGTAGAAAATCTGCTCCTGCTAATAATTCAAATCAACCAGGACTTAGTGGATTTTTCTTTTATTTACATTTCTTTGTTTACTGTTTCTTGTAGTTGTGTGCTACATAGATCCTATTTGCAACTCCTCCAGTGGTATCTAGATTATTTCAGAAAATGGACTTAATGGACATGTTCATTTCCTCTTGGTAAAGGGAGGAATAGCTGGATACGGTAACAGGAATCACGATACATCCCGAGTTTAGACAAACATCTATGAAATGGTAGAATGAATGGCAAGGTAACTTAATACACTAAGAAGAAGAAATGAAGAAAAAAAAAAAAAGAAAATACATTTTATGAACTGAGAGCTAACTAGAAATTGGCAATATATAGAAACTATGATCTTTTTAAGGATTAGGTAGTAGGGTGTTGCTTAGCTCATTTGCTGTCGAGCTCAGTAAATATTGTATTGTCCTGATTGTTTAACAGATGGATTGGTAAATGTTTCTCTGTGCTTGGGTAGAGCTTGAATTCAAAGAACTCAATGAATGCTGCTTCTGAAAGCCCATTTTTGAACCCGCTGTACTGCATTATCTGCAGTTGCTTTGCCATTTGTCATTACTTATTCTACATTACCACTTAGTGGAGAAATTGCTATGGAATCTTACAGTGTAATGTAGTCAGCACTGGTGCCAATAATAAAATGAAGTTGCTATTATAAATTGGCTTGAATTTAGGGTGGCTTTTTTTGTCTAATGTAATTCCAATACACGTGGTAAATTTTGTTACTTTAGCTTCAACATCTGCAACATGAAATGACTGTTAGTGGCTATTGTATGTGATCCATTCTCATCATCGTGAAGATCTCTTTCTCAGACTCTTTGACTCACATTTCTGTAAGACACTGTATTTTCTGCTGCCAGAAATATGTTTTATATGCTGCTTGTATATCCAATTGCAAATTTTTGCTTAAATATACATCAAAGGGACCTATGTCACCGGTGACTTGTGGGACTCTTCTGTACTGCATGGAAAGAAAAAACTGGAAAAATTCCTTCCTTTAGAGTGCTGTTTTCTGAACATAAATTTCACCAAATAAGCACACTATTGCCAAGTTGGCTTTAAAAATGCCAAACTTATATGGAGGCAACTTACAGGGAGTTCTGTGTTAATTGAGATCTTCCCATCTGTTCCCTTTCAATGACATTATTGAATGCATTTTATTAAACATGCGGGTATTCACAAACATGGCCTTCTCCCCTGACCCTCTTCATTCCTTTTATTTCCTTATGCATGGATAAACCTCAGAGTATCCTATTCCAAATAGACCTCTGTAACTTAGTGTCCCATTGCTATTGGTAATCTAAGAGGAAACGCTACTTTTTTAGCTTTTAGAACATTGAAAGCTGAAGTATCAGAAAGCTTTAGGAAATAAACATTTTTGGTTGTTCACAATATTTTTATTCCTGTGTTACTGCTGGAAATATGAGCAGTTAAATCTTTTTCATCTAATATTCATGATGAGAAAGCTAATAAAACTTGGAATTATCTTGCGTAATTCAGAATGGCAGATTTTCAGGATAAAGAAGCAAGCTTCTCCCTTGTGAGGTCTCCAGAGTGAGTGCAACTGACCTCCACTTGCCTGACCATGATTCATAAATCTCCTCTTTAGTTTGCTGTGATAGAAAACTGTCCTGGTCCTTACTTGAATGAGGATTGCAGGGAGTGAGATCTGGCCCTGCACTGAACGTGAAGTCAGATGAGTCTAATATTGGGACTTAATTTTTTACCCTCACAAAATTTTGTTGCCATAAGAAAAAATAGTTACTTATTCTTGGTTGTGAAACTTGTCCGTGTCAGTCTAAGCCAGAACAGCCCTAGCCCTGTGTCTGTGTTTTGGTCTGACTTGCTCAAGAAGCCTCAGCACACAACACAAAGCTTCTCTGTCTCCAAGTTGAGTAACAGCTATATGATACTCCCAGACATACCTTTCCTAGCCACATGACATATTGCCATTCCAAGTACTGAAAGACTGTATATTTCTCTTTCCTGTTATTATAAGTTCCATGTAAAACCTAAACTTCAGAAATACAGTGAGCTATTTGCCAGAGACTTGAACCCAGGAGAGAGTTTTTTGGGATCTCTTCTGGCAGTTTGGACCTCTCCACACACTCAGGTGGCCCTCAAGGGATGTGTGGAGACCTACACTCAAGATGGGGGTGCAAGAAAGAGAAATGTTTTTATGGGCATAAAAGGTAGTAACCTGAGGTGGCCCCTGTAAATCAAGAAAATGCAAAAGGTTTCGGTTGCATGAGCAGAGAGAGCGCTTGAGTCATCTAGAAAGGTAAGGGGGAAAAGGAACATGTCAGATGGAAGACAGCAGGGACAGTGTGAGAAGAATGGGAGAGGAAAAACGCAAAATGGGCGCTGGGTTCATTGGGCTCCAAGAATAAGAGATGCCAGGGAAAGAAGAAAAGGATGTGATTGTAAAATTCATGGCAGAATCTCCATTAGGATTTCTGTTTAGGGAAAGCAAGGCAGCAAAATTCTTGACATGGGTAAGGATAGAAGTGTACTGAAAAAAACCACTAAAAGAGTCCCTCAGCCAGACCTGCTTTTGCTGTAAGAAAAACAATGAGATTATGGAGGCAGGAGTAATCATGCCTTCCAGATGAGAAGGCAAAATCTGTAGAAGATTGCAGGACAAAATAATCATGTAAGAAGTATCAAGAATTGTCCCAAAGCTGATAGGGATATGGGAGCTGCTGCCGATCTGAAAGAGAAGGAATTATCCAAGGCAGTCTGTGTGCTTCTGGTGTGAGGCCAGAGAATGGGATTTCTGTGTCACAGAGCAGCCTCACCAGTGTAATTAGTTTCACAGGCAACTCTTACAGCTCCACCAGTTATGGATGCCCTCCCCTGGGGCTCTTTGTAACTGACATTGCTTCCTGTGCATGCCCCGACCCCTTGCCCCCGCTGGGATGGTAGCCCATCCCTCTGAATGGAGGCAGTACCAGCTGCAGCCCTTAGGACTAGGAAGAACCTCTTTCTGTTTGTGCTGCTCTTGCTGTGGCGGTACAGTTCCTATCAAAAGTTTGGCACTGAAAGCAATATTCTGTGTAAATGGTGGAATTTCAAAGAACCTAACAAACCCCCAATTGTATAGCAGGGTAGGAATCTGCAGCTATTTCAAACAACCTCTGTACTGTCATCCTTACATCCCTCTTGAGGAAGGCTTGGAAGGTGCTCGTCTCCAGAGACAGTCTACTTGCCTATCATTCTTCATGAGGACTGGGAATAGTTTTTTGATTGGTACCCATAGATTTTGTCTTTCAGAGCTAAAATGCCTTCTGCTTTCATCCTTTTAGTTTAACACGTGATACTTTTTGGAATTCACATTCATCATTGCTGTGTCAGGTTGTGGTAGCCTAACTGCAGTCCCATTATTTGCAAATTTTCATCTCATTCAGTTAGGTTCCAGATTCAGATGCTATCCTTTTTTTGGTGGTTGAGAAAAATTAGGTCTGTTTTTTTGTTGAAGAGTTGCTGCTATGAGATAAACAACCTGCAGTATTTAAAAATGTGTGTCTAAAAGGCAAATTCTGTTCTTCTTTATCTTATAGATCAATATTTAAAGTCTGAGTAAATAATATCTGGAGTGAACAATTCTCTTCTTTGATCTGACTCCCGTAGGGTGAAATGCTCCATTTGGTTGACTTGAAGGAAGGAAGATTGACTTCAAGGAAGCAATGGCCACTGTCCATTCAAATTTGCTTTGTTTCTACTTAAATGTATCTGAGGGAAAAGAAACTTTGAGATGTTATATAGGAGAGATGAGAAAAGGTGAGACTATAGTATACAAAGTCCTTAATACTGCTTATGCTTGCCTGGGGAGAGTCACTGTTAATTTATACCAATATACACCTGCTGAACTGGGGGCACAAGTTGGCCTGTAGAAGAATAAGACCTAATTACACCAACAGAAGCAGAACATATAGCCATCTAGGCTTACAGTTAGATATTTGGCTGCAAATTAAAAGAGGATTTACAATATTTAAAATTCCCAACCATCATTTTGGCTTAGCCTGTGTCTACAATGCATGGCTGGTCTGAAACTGTAACTGAACTCCAAACTGTCAGTCCTGTACCACAACCATCCCTTTTTAGGACTGAAAATCCTCTAAAGAATTTGGATCAGAAGAAAGATGACTGTGTGAGAGCTTCCTTTTGTAATGCAGCTGAAACAATTGTCCATCATACTTAAGACTGGGCTGAGAGGTGGAAACTGACAGCAGAGAGAGTAAAGAACTTCTTCCAAAACATCTGAAGTGTATCTGACAGTATGAAGATGTCTCTCATGAGTTGCAAAGGTAAAAAGTTTAGCTTAAATCACTGTAGATTAAACAATCTGGTCCTTTCAGATCCTTCTCAGTCCATGTAGTTGTGCGGGAAAAAAAAGAATTCATTTTTCTTTTCTATGACAGCAGTATTGACAAGAAAGCTTTTCTCTATTAAGAGAAGTTAAACCTAGAGCTAGGGACAAGAGAAAATGGATGTAACTTGTGGAGAGTCTTGCTTCCTTTGTTAATAGGAAAAAGTTACATTTCTTTAACTGCAGCTGCTAGCATAACTATTCAGATGTTTTTTACTTTCAGAAGAATGTTACCAGTTTCTTAGCCACACAATATTTTGAGTAGATTGCATGTGGATGCTAACTTTGATATATGGTATGGCAACTGGAAATTTGATAACAGGAAATTATATTCCAAACAGTAGCATTAAATGTTGCCAAGACTGATTGCATAGACTGTTTATGAAATTTGCTCTTCAACAGCACAGAAGCAACCCCACTGAGAGTGGGGTAGAATATTGATGTACAAGTGCACACATTCCTATGGGAAACATACGCATTTCCTGTCTGTTCTTTGTCTCTTCTCTTGTCTCTGAGAACAGAATTATTGCACACAATTTCTTCATAAGCTGGGTTCACTAGACACCGTTGAACTTATATATTTGTGTAGGCACATACTGAGTGCTTACAACTACACTGACAGGTGTGCAAAATTAGCAAAATAGTGTTTGTAGAGCCTGTTCTTTTTTGGGGGTTTTGAGGTATGAGAAGTTTTAGAGAATGGATATTGTTGTTTCTCTCATCTTAGAAAGGGATGTAGGAAATTAATATCAGTTTCAAAATTCGGTAGGCTTCAAATGTATTTAATTAGGATGTGGGCATTTAATTTCATTCCCTTGGAGTCCAGTTACAAGCCAACTTTTTTTTCTTCCCTGAAAGCACCAGAAAATGTTTTTGAAGTAACAGTCACATCTTTAAATTTATGCTAAGGGTGAGTTGTGCTGTGATGTATGAGTTATAAGTGACCCTCATTTCTGACAGACCAAGCAACACACATGTTTATTTGTATGGACACCAGACTGTCTTGTGTTGAGAGATCTATCTGAAGATGAGTCTCTTGTCACACTCTGTGCTATTTTTTCCCCTGTTCTTGGCTTCAGGAGGGGACATTTTTAATTTCCCCAAGCAGGTCTTCATAAATATTTTGGTGGACCAGTCAGATCTTTTCTGGCTGTCTTCAAGAGATGTGATGATTTCAACAGCTACTTCCCTTCATCTGATGGGCATTCCTGCTGCCTTAGATGCTGTAAGGACATGCAGTAAAAGTCCCAGAATTTGGCCCTACTTTTTCTCTAAGGCCAACTCCATTGACTGACTCAAGGCTAGAAAAGTTTCTGTTGCTGTAGGAGATGTTCAATGGACTCATAGGAAGGAACACAAGGCCACTGACAATGTGGGCACCGATGCAGTGTCATAGCACCTTCTAGCACGCTATGGAGTCAGGATCTAGATCAGTCAGCTTCAATCACTTTAATGCAGGAGTACACTTACACCTGCAGAGAAAGAGGATCCTGGATCACTGTACTCTCTTTGGAGTGACATGTGCTACTGTATCATGTGTCACCAGAGCAGTATCATTGCACAAAACCTCATCACTGAATTATTATCATGGGGACACTCTGACTGAGCCTCTTCCTGCACACAACAGACCACCAAATAATTACAGCACTCTAATGGCATGTGATCATACATGCAGACAGCACACCCGACTGAAAATTGGGGGTGGCAAGTTGCAGAGGAATGCAGGCAGTGGGTTGATTAGCATTGATAACATGCAGCTGTGGCCTCGCCTCGAAGGCAGTGGGTTGATTGACGTGGACGATGTGCAGCTGTAGGTTGTTCCTGCTAAGTGCTTAAATAGCACGGAGGAGGGTGGGAGGGAAGGCTAGATGGAGGAGGATTCCAGAGAAGGAAGAGCCTGGACATAGCAGAGACCTGGAGCAGTGTGGTCTGGCCTCTGGAGGAAGGAAAAATGGCATGGACAGTAGAATCTGACCAACAGTAAAGCCTTGTTGCAGCTTGCTAGTTTTTGCTTGTGCTGTGAAAGCAAGTTATCTTTTTTCAGCTGCTTATTCCATGCAATAACAATCTGGTCTTTAATTAAGAAATGTTGCAGAAAGAAACAGATGGGTTATACAAAGGATCAGTGAAACTTACTGCATGCAAAGCTCTCTCCAATGCCCCACACAAGGAAACTGAAAATATTTTTATTGTTGTTACTAACTTCTGTCTGAATCATTCTTAATGCAGGAGGTACAATAATCTCTGTAAGAGCACAGCTTTTCAAGGTGATGGTTTCTACTAAAGATGGCTCTGAGCCTGGGCCTGACTATCCCAAGCTCTATGGGGAAAGGAAGTGGGTGGAGACCATGATCTAAAACAGATCCATGGCCACATTTTGTAAATGACCTCTCTCTGGAAAAAAAAACCTGAATGCCTCTAAACTTTGAAACATTGGTGCTGGGAAATCTAGAACTGCCTTCTGTTTTTGTGGCTGGGATGTTTTCCTCTTACTCTTCAGTCCTTACTCTTGGTTATACTGTCTTTGAAATGTAAAAGAGACTTCAATTTATGTTACTTAATTTCAATGTTGCTGATGATTGCTCATCCTTCCCTAAATGCATAGATCATCATGTAAGCAAAATAGAGCAAAAGTCGTCTTCAAAAAGATAAGTTCATATGGCAGGTACAACATGTGTACCTCACAATCCTCTAGCTTTAGTAAGCAGATTGCAATCGCAAGACCTGAAGTGCTATAACTGGGGATAGTTCCAAAGATTTAAGTGGTGCTGCTTGGATTTATAGCAACAGAGACCTGGTCCTTATTGCTTTGCTTGAGAAGAATAACATATCTCCTGCATATACTATATTTTCCTCCATATAACATTTTTGATTAGTCTATGTTCATTATTACTGAAAAGGGGTGGTAATCCAAAATCATAGCTAAGGAGGTTGGAGATATTTTGCCAAGAACAACACCATATACCAACTTTTACTTCTGGATGAAGTCTGTTAAGTATCTAACAGATTTGTTTTTCATCAAAATAGTTAATAGATTATATGTAGCCCTTTAAAGCCTACATGGTTTCTGAAAAAAGCTCTTTTGGGATCAAAAGGCATTCATTGCAGAACTTGATATGGAGATGGTGAAGCTCATTAAAAAGCTTTATGGCATGTAGTCAATGCCACTACTACCACAAGTCTACAAAATTTTTCCAAAGTACAATTCCAGGCATATTTTGGTTTCTTCTGAGCAAAAACAAGTGACACTGTAGGAAACTATAGGCTAAGAAAAGAAGGAGATGGGATGTATTTCTCCATTTGAGTAAGTCCTGCTAACTTGCAATAATATATTGCGTATCACTGTAAAAATCATTGACATGCCACACCAAAACACAAAAGACAGTACAAGGCATAGGCCACCCAGTTTTAGATTCCAGTAACCTAACTCTGTAGCTGATTGACAACTTCTTTTGATAAATTTCTTCTTTAAGAATGGTCAAGTTTTCTTGTGATTTTTTTTCCTTATGGTACTTTATTACATTTAATCTGACATTCTTGATGGTTTACTTAATCAGAGTACATTTTGGTAAATACTAAAGCTTAGGGATTGGAATTGGAATTTAAGAAGAATTCAAGAATCAATTTCTAAGCAGTGGTTTCCAAGTTTTCACTTAGTCACTGCTTGTATAGTTCTTCAGTATCCATGTAATTTCCTATGTCCCCAGGAATCTAAAACTTTGCTTCTGGACACGGACAGAAGCATTTAAGTTTTGATTTGTCTGAGCATTTCAGTATCTATCACAAACATATTGACAGACTAGTAATTCCATACTTAAGTTGCTATAACAAGATGATTTTTGGTTTACCCGCCAGGAAGGACTTAGCTGCAAAATGAAGGTTATAAGAATAACAAAAGCACTCTTGGTAACCTCACCTGCATTTTCACAGCCTCCTAAATGTTTGGGAAGAAGCTGCCAATGTTGAGAATTATCATCTTACAACTCTTCTGCAACTTCTGAGGTTTCTTAGAGCTATCATGTTAATTCTTCTAGGAGCTCCTAAATCTGGTAACACAATGGAGGTGAGGCTGCCATAGCTCCATGTTCCCAGGTCCAGCCAGTAATGAAACGGAACGTGTATTCACAATAGAAACACAAACACATGTACAAGTATACAGATATATGCAGCTGGTCACATACATCGACAAAGACAGAAAACAGCACTCACACAAACATGAACTGCACCAATGGCCTCCTCCTCTTCCTGTGGCTGCTCAGGGTGAAAGCCCATTAGTATAAAATATGTCGTGCATAGTATATAGTATAAAAAATAAGCCAATATGGATCCCTCTGTAGTAGCTAGCCTTAGACACTCAGTCTACCCCGTAGCTGGTCCAGGATCCTGGGAAACCCCCAGATGCCTCACACACAGACACATGCATGCAGATAGGTCTTTCGAGCAGCTGGCCCAGAATTTACCAGAAGCTGAACTCCAAATCCCAAGGTCTCCTCAGTAGTTGGCTTGGGTGTCCTGGCCCTCCACAAGCCAGCTTTCAGACCCCTCTTGTTCCCCTGGTTATCTGGCCCAGACATATGGCTGCACCAATACTTGCCTCCTAAGCATCTTATCCTCCTTGCTGGCTAGTCTGGTTTGATGTTCAGTAGTGATGACACACCAACATACACACCCACACAAATGCACCCTCTCCAGTGTCTCCAGTTGTTGCCACCCTGATGCATGGCTCCTGATGTCCCATGGTCTGACTCCAGTTACTGCACTCAGACATCTGTATATACACAGACCCACGGAGTAGGGAGCCTCACACCCATGAGAAGAGTTGCAAGTGGAGCTTAATGAGAAAGATGGGATAGACTGTTCATGGCCAGACAAGTGTACTGACCAAGTGCTGGTTTACAGATGGCTTTTATCCTTGTTTTCCTTTCGCTTCCCACACTTGTTTCTCCTTGAACTCTCCCTATCTTTGCTACTTTAAAGACCTCTTAAATCTTGTACAATGCCACAATGTTCATTCTGGGCATGCCAGAATGACCCTTACGCCCAGGCTAAACCCCCTCATTCTGACAGGAGACCCAGAGAGCCTCTCCCACAGACTCACAGATGAGGGTCACCTCTGGCCCATGGGGCTGAGTCTCCCCTGTGATAGCTGCCTTCTCTGAGTAGGTTACTGGAGTTCCCCCATCTACCGTTATGTCTCTCTGCTCCTTCGTGTTCGTGGAAACAAGCATGTAATCACATTACCTAACAAATTGCTCTGTGTCTGAAGGTCTCCGGAAGATTTTTCTGACAGTCTGCTACAGATAATTGGAATGAAAGTGCAACAAGATACTAACAGATGGAGGAAGCAAAACACAGTTGCAGATTACTTAATGCATTTTAGTTCCATTTGGTGTACAAATCAGAGCAATATTTTCTTAACGTAAAGAACACTTATAGAAAAGTAATGCTTTTAAAGCAAAAATCACCGTTTTGTTTATTCAGCCTGGAAAGAACTGATGAGTCAAGACAGATGACAAGGATAAATCAGGAAATCTGAGAAAATTGCAGGAAAAGAGAAGAAACAAATTTGGAAATTGTTTGTTTGTTTGCTTTGTATTGTTTTACCAGTGCAGTGAAATGGTGATAAAGCTGCAGAGGGGTGGCTTGTTTGGATTTTATGTGCAGAATTCTGAACAGTGAAGTGTAACCTTATTTTTACCCTGGTCCTGCTGTTACAGTATGGGAGTAAGAGATGATGACTTCATTAAGTGTCTGCTGCAAGCTATGAAAACTGAATGCCCAGCCCATGGGTTACAACAGTAGCTCCCACTATCTGAAAGTATTGTTTAGATTTCAAGTCGTTTGGTTTGCTTGAGAATATATTGGCAGTGATAATGTTGGCACACATTGCTGAGAGTAAGAAGGTAAGGAGCACAGTTTGTTTTATTTTATCGGCAATGGGAACCTGGATGTTGAGGGAAGTTGTTAGAAATAACCTATGGGCATGGCACAGCCAGGACTCCTAGATTTTAATCCCAGCTCTGCCATCGAGTCACTGTGGCTGCAGACATGGCATGGCTACCTTGGGACGGACACTGCTTTGATGGGCTCAAGCTACTAGAAATCCAGAACCCTAAAACCAGACCATGGCAGTAGTCCAGACACCATCTGCCTGAGTTAGCCTGCTGTTGGGCCCAGGCTAACACGTCCAAGCTCTCAGGCAGGGTTATTAAAGTGATTGCAGTTCAGGACCAGCCTGGTTCAAAGGCCTGGCTTGTGGTGGCTCTTGTCCTGTAGAAGTAGGTGTCTTGTCACTGTGATCCTCTGCCTTCCAGTCCTGGGCTCAGTGCAGGCTGAACAGCTCAGGTCTGCCTACACGCAAGGGGTGCGGAATGGCTCTTCATACCTTTACGATTTCATTATCCTACTGACACTGCTTTTTGAAACCTGTGGATTTAAATAGTGAGAGTTATTATATATAGGTGCAGTGCCAACATATGTAATGCATATACAATGGTTAACTAAACCCTAAGTCTGACCAGCCTTTACAGGTTTAAATATAGCTAGGAACCTGGGTCTAAATTTTGCAGCTAGAAGCCATATCTGTTCTTCACATTATTACTGTAGCATCTCATAAATACATTAAATATACAAAGACAGAAACTTAATTTTTGAAAACAGTGAGATCAGTGACCATAATTCCAGTATTTTGGCTTTCCTGTTGGATGGTCTAGGACATGAAGCTGAACTTCTGTGCAGGAAGCAGGTAAATGAAATACACAAATAATCTTGGTACACAGGTCATATCTAAGCAAAAGAACAAGATGCCTCCTGAAATAATTATGTTGTGTGTTACGCTGTTGTTGGTATTGCTAATTATGAAAATGGCAAGAAGGTTCTAACGTGACTTTGAGTCCAGTTCTGTTAGGAGCCATACAAACATGGTAAGAGACAGCCCTTCCGTCAAAGACTTTACAGTCTTCAGTCAGCAGTTTTATTAAGACCCACTTCTTCACACTGTTTTTGAGACAGAGAGGCAGCCAGCACTGTGACTGCAAATCTAAACACAGAATGTTTTATGAATAACTTCATTGAAAGCAGTGCTTCTAAAGGTGCAACACGATATTGAAAATACAAACAAAACAAAACAAAAAAATTATGAAATACATATATGTTCTAACCAAGATCCCAGTCCAAATTCAAGGAGGAATAAAAGGTGAGGGTGAAAGGTTAAAGACATGAAAATCTTTAGAGTAACAAGTAAGGTGATAAGAAATGAATGAGAAAGTATATAAGAGGGGTGAGGATGGAAGGAGAAAATTAAGTAAGAGGCAAGGGTAAGAGTGACTACATACTCTAAGTTGTATACAAATTTTCTGTGGCATTTAGCAGGCAGGAAATTTTTTGCATCATTCAAATTAGAAAAGAAATCTCTGTTCTTTTAAATATGAAAGTTTATAATCTCATCAGCATGCCAACTTCAGAGTTAGAGAGACATGAGAAATACATCCATCAGTAAGGTGAATGTGGAGATTTCTAACTAATTCAAGGATTTTCCTTGTTTTGCAGCGTAATGAATGATTGCTAACTCCAGTCCTGTAAATGGATAAGATAAATGGGACTATATAGGGAAGCAGAATTAGAACAGAAGTTTGGGTTTTCAGTTTTTTCTTTTGAAATTTATTGCCATTTTCCAGTGATTTTCTGAATGAAATACTGATTTACTTTCCCATGAAAAATATTCTTCCATCATGATATTTTTAACATATTTTTTTCAGATAGCGTTTTAAATATTTGAACATACTATCATATCAGTATATATTTGATTCATATTTTTAATTTTTTTTCTCCACAACTATGTGGGGAAGAAGGATTACTCAGAGAAGAAGAGAGAAAGACTGTGAGCATGCATGTGGTACATATGTAAGAACTTACTTTTTGGAGCTGGACTTCGTGGCAAGAAGGTAGTTTTCTGACAAACCGTAATCACAGAATCCCCACATGTGCTTGAGCTCTTCTGTGGCTTGCAGTTATCCAAGAGCAAGACAACCATAACTGTTGTGTATTCAAAAGGCAATCGGGCGGACAGGCAGAGTGGATGAGAGCTGAAGAAGTTGAGGTAGTTGGCTAAGGGGTGGGCAGAAGGATAGCCTGGCACTCCTCCTGCTTCTTCCTTGCTGATCATGTTAAATGTACTTTTCCCTTAAATTAGACACTCAGTTTTTCCTTTCCTTCCTCTTTTTAGCTTTAAAAGCCACCTCATGTCTCCTTCAGTGCTCCATTTTCTCAGCCCTAGTATTCCTCCAAAGCAAAGCAGTGTAAAGCAGAAGAGGCTGGTGGTAGTTACCTCACAGTAAAGTGGGTAAGAAGGAAAAGAGAATCAGGATCATCCAGATTTTCAGGATCAGTATAATTAATACACAGCTTCTTCAAAATGCCTCCTTCCACGTGCCCAGGTCAGACTCTTTGAGCAGGAGAATGCATTATTCTTAATTGATGATGGAGCCTTAAATTATTCCTTTATTTCTGGCAGCAAAATATTTCCAACTCTCTCCTTCCCTTAACTTTTAAAAAAAGGAAGAATAAAGTCGTATGCATTTAGAAAGTCTTTAACAAAATGCTTCACTCCTAGATGTTGGACTAGCCAACAAAATTACATTTGTAAAATCTGACTGTGTGCAGAGTTCTTTATTTAGAATGCTATTATGCAAGTCTATCATGAGGTGTGGGAAACTGATAAGTCACACACTGATATTCACTACAGGACAACAAACAAAGTTAATGAGATATCTGGACTTCTTTTTCAACTTGCATGAATATTTAGATAGACATCAGGTAAGATATGGGGGAACGACATGGAAAAAAAACTAACTTTGCAAATACATTAAAATTCAGAATAATAGACTTAATATTCTTCACACTTAGATAGAATTGTACCAATTGTTATTCTCTGGATTTACCCTAGACTGAATTACAACAGAGAAAGTCCTGGTATCTCCTCTTGAAGGAATACCCAACCTCCTCTACGCTAGAGAAATGCCAGAGATTCCCTGTTTGCAGATCTCTTTTGTCAGATGCTGAGAAACAGAAGGCTGGTTTGGCCAGTGCCCGTCCTCAAAAACCAAGAACTGGCCTTTCCAAACAATGTAAGACATTAACTGAGGGCTTCTGCAATGCCATGGGAGATGTCAGAGAGACTCTGTAGCAAATGCACATGCAATACAGGGATCCTCTTACACACCTGGAGAGTATGTCTGCCATGCACATACAGTAGTTCTCATCCATGTGATAATAGACCTATATCACCGACAGGGGCCCTTCTCCAAAATTACAGAAATAGAAAATTCAGTCCACATTTTCTTTTCAGATAGAGCACATTATTAACAGCTAGTAAAAGGAACTTTACCGGTTAACCTGTCATAGTGGAATATTACCAGTAAAGTTATCATAGCTAGTAAAATCTAGGTAGGAAAAAGAACTTTAAATTCTCAGATGAATATGCACTACAACAGAGCTAATACTGCTTCTACAGTTCCCTCCCTGCCCTTTGCTCACCTTAAATGCTATGAAGTGTACGCAGGGCTCTTTGCTATTGCACTTACTACTGGCATAATAATCACTGTAAGCTGAGTAAAGAAGTTATTTTTGGCTTTACCTTAAGGATGTCAAGTACAAAAAAATGACTTGTGAAGGTTCCATACTACATTGAAACAGGTCAGCAAATCATGTGCTTATAAACTTAAGCTGGAGTGTGAAGATGAAGACATGGGTATTTTTTACTACTGCCTGGCATAAGTAACTAGCAGCAAGATCAATCACCTTATGATATATATTGACTTATTTTTCTGAAATCAAGCAATGTATCTGTATAGGTTAGACCCTGATAAACTGTCACCCAGAAATGAAAGAGCATCCACTGTGATTAGAGACACAGCACAGTTACTATGTAGGAGCACTGGAAAATGACATTTCCTTTCTTGGAATTTGATAATATAAAACTCTTCAGCTGAGCATCCAGGACTGGAAGAGCATTTGTCAGGGAAAAGCATATGGTTTCTCACACAGGACTGCACAGTAGCCTATTATGACCATCTGACCACTGGTTAAATGCAGTCAATATAAAATCTGAAAAGTAGTTATAAGGTTACAGTTAATTGCCAGTCTGGGAATTGAAATCTAGGGTCTAAAGTGTTTTTTACTTGGGCATCTTATTCTCCTGCCACTGGAAATGAATAACTGACATTGACATTTTTAAAATTGCTTGTCTCTAAAGTGGGAAAACAAGGCCTTTGGGTATACAGTGCTTACCACAAATCATAGACATTCTCTGTTCTTTGTTTTCTCAAGCTTGCCATCTCCTTTAACCACCTACCCATTCTGATTCTTGTTTTTTTAATGCTGGATATTCATAGACAGAAATTCTTTTGCAAGTGATTAATTTTCCACATGAAATTCTAATTCCCTGCCCAGCTTTATAGGAGAATGAGCCTATCAGGATCTCCAGACAGAAGCAGAAGCCATTGAATTTAGTCCATGGTTCTAACTAAATGTACTTAAACATGCATATACACATACCATTCACATTGCCCTTTTCACTTTGTTTCTTGTTCACTGTATTGTCTTCTAAATCAATAAAAGGATAGTGGTAGGAAAAATTGGTTTACAAATCTAAGATAAAGATAATACCAATCTAGGAGACAGGGAGAGTAAAGAAAAAAAAAAAAAAAGGACAAAAAGGAGAGGAAGAAAGGTGGGTATTTCCAGTGTCCAAATGTACGAGACAAGTATCAGAAAAGTAGGAAAATCTCAAAAAGAATATGAAAATATAAGAAGTACAAGTAAAGTGATAAGTGAGGCATTCTGTTATAATAGTGAAAATTTCATGCTCTACGTATGCTTAACTGAAGATCAAATTCTATGAGCTATTGCAATAGGAATAAAAGACCCTCAGATTCCACATAGATTATATAAGCAAAGTAGCTGAATTAATGAACTGAGGAAAACCAGACTGATTAATCTTTAGCTGTTATGACTGTAGTGAGGATTTAATAACAAGCCAAGAAAAGCAACCGTAGTAGGGAACTCCTATTAAGCTTTCTAGCTGAGAAACATGTTGAGGTGTAATTTTAATTAAGATTGTGAGTGAAAGACAGCAGAAAGTAGCTTTCACATTTAAGAAGTGATGAGTATGGAACATTTTCCATATGATTTAGGAACAGAGTCTAGTATTACATTCATTAAAGTTTATCCATTTTCATTTTGTTGCTGAATATTTTTTTTGTTGTACTGTGAATACCTTTTTTGAATATTCATTAGACTATTATTTTAAACCTTCTTGCTCAAGGAAAGAACAGTGTTTGAAAAGCAACTGAGCAGGAAGAATTCTTTTTCTAGTGATCAGAGAAATCCAGCTTATCTGAGTTTGATGTTTGAAAGACTAGAGAAGATGCCATCGTTATACAAACAATTAGGCATAAATTTACTTGTACCTTAAAAATCTAAAGAACTTCAAGAAAGTCTGGATTTCTTAGGGAGCAGCATGTGAATGCCAAGCCCTCTGTTTACCCCTTGGTCGTATCAAATTATTACTTCTTGTGAAATATGGTTATAGTGCAGTCCTGTATGCAGTGCATAGTGGAATCCTATATATTAACTGCTAAGATTTGGTTATATTAATTTAACTTCTTTCACCTAAGTAGCCCTGATGTAAATCTTTTCAACAGCTTGCTCTCCTTTAACTGCTGGGGGATTCTGCAAAACCTTATCACTGCTGTCTTTGTACTCTCACCCGAGGAAAGCTGCAGCAACATTAATATCAAGTAGCTAGGAAAACATCTGCATGTGCATTGCATTTACTTCTTTGGGTTCAGCTCAGCTAATGAGCTGGCTGCTTCCATGTAAATCAAGTCAACCAAAACCAGTTAATGCTTTCATCAGGTGAGCAGCGCTCTGGAGTCTCTTTGAAGGTGGGGCCACATTCACTGTAGTGGCTGAATGTTGCCCATATAAACACCCCATTTCAAAGATGTTGTTCTGTTTTTCAGACAGGCTTACAGTTGTTGAGAGGAAGCATGCCACTGTGCCAGGTACCAGAAGCCAGACCCATTTACTTTGAATTTGTGGAAAGAGGGGGAAGAAAGAAAACACCCAACAAAAATCCTATGAGTGGTTTCAGAGACATTAACAAAATAGAAAGCATGAAAAGCTAAGATCACATCTGGGATTTATCACTGTGTTTTGATAAACCTTTGGGTTTAGCTAGCACTCTGTCTTCCGCTAGGGATTCAGGAAAACTACAGCACACATGTTCTCAACAGAGTTTGTCAGATCAACTTTATACTTGAGTGTTTTTGACTGATTAATTACCTGAATAGCAAGTGAGGAGTTCAGAGAAAGGTGAGGTTTTCTTCTTAGGAAAGTTAAGCATGAGAAGTTTTACTAAGGAGTGTGTAATTGGATGGGAATTGTTAATTTGTTTCAATCCTAATTTAAATGTAGCTTCTGAATCTTACAGAGTAATAGATTCAGTCTATTCAATATCAAATTGATGTGTTGACATATTGCCAGTAGAGGTCCATAAAAAAGATGGACCTTTTATTTAAAAAAAAAAATTAAAATTGCTTAGTCTCAGGTTAGTTGTCCAAGGCCTTTCACAATTCATAAGCTCTGAGGTGCCTAAGCATCAGAAGCCAGCTCAGTTATCTGCTTGGAAAAGCCAGGGAGGGAGTCCTAATTAACAAGCTTTAGAGTCATATTTCTATTGCTATACATTTCACTATTCATGCAAAAATATGACAGCTTTGACTTGAGAGCTGCTATAAGAGCTGCTATAATATTCTATCCCTAGAATATTCTGTAGTTGAGGGTCCCACCTGAATGTCTAAGCATGCTAAGTTCATGCCCCTTTTCAATCTAGGCAGAGGAATGTACATTAAAAGTTGTGTCCTACCATATCTCTAAAGACAGGCTGCTGGGCAACATGGAATTCATGCCTCCCTCACCTGTTTTTCCTTCTAGACTACTTCAGAAGAAAGCTGGCTGGGTCCAGGTATTTGGGGAAGCTTAATTCAGAATGCCCGATGGAGGAATTGTGCAGTGATCCTACTGCCGGGCAGTTTGGGCAAATCTTGGTCAAAATAATCGAATGAAAAGCTATTGAAGGTTATACAGAGACACTACGTCAAGCTGGGGGACAGGATTTGGCACATTGGTTATGCCTGTGTGCATTTGATGGCTATTTAACCCAGTCAGTGGGAAACAATGAAGAAGCTGCCTTTCTATAGATTTGATCCTGTGTTAGGCACCTCTTGAACCTGGTGTTTGTAGCCCAAATCCTTCTTCTTGACTCATAACTTCTACTGTCCTTTGGAAATGCATGATGGACTCTAGTTGAGATTTCACAGGTAAGAAGTCAGAGACTTAAGAAAGAGACTTCACAATAAAAACCTAGTAAATAAATGTTTATACTCAGCTTTTCAAAACCTCCCTCGTCCCTTAAGCGGGTGAAGCTCCTGTCCTTACATAAAAGTACTCTGCAGAAGTTAAATTCAAACTCTGCATGGCTAGAGAATGATCCCATCTCAAACTTTCAAGAACATGTGTCTAAGTACTGGACTGCATTCACAGTGCTGTCTGTAGCCTGTGAAAATTTAACAAAAAATGGATAGATAAGAAGTCCCTCTGGTTTTGTCAGAGATGGTCTGGGACAACATCACCCTGTCTTTACTCCAGACAATGAAGGGTGGTTATTGGTCTCATGAGAGGATACAGATGTGTCTATCAAAACTAAGCACACAGAAATTGAAATTGTTGCTTTGTTGCTCTTTTGAATGTATTTTTTATGTGTCTGTTATTGGATAGTCTTTGCCTCTGTGTTTGTTTAAAGAATGCTCTAATTCTCTGCTTCCTGTTGTCATATAAATACCTGAATTTGCTTTAATCTTCCCTTGTTTAATTTAAAGAAGTAACTTCTTAAGTCTTATTTAATCATACTTAGTCTTTTGAAAGTGCTTTTTTTCTTCCGTCATACATTTTGAAATGTGAAAAGAACAACTGCATGTCTATGGGCATTTAACTATCTACCATGACCATTTCAGCATATGTTCTAGCTCACAGTTCCTGTCTTCTGAAACTACATTCCTTCTTTACTGTTGCTGCATGTTCCCATTTGCCTGTGGTTTTGGACACCCAATTCCTATAAAGCAGGTTGAGAAAACCATGCAGATTACCCACGTAAGTGGCTTATTATCTTCTGCAGATATCAGTTATTTAGTCTTTGTATCTTTCTTTCTTAAACTTCACTGGATATAATTTTGTCTTTTGTTCAGATAATTTATGAAAGTTATCCAATAGTATTTGACAACGATCTATCCCCATTCAAAACCTTCTTAGAAATATCTACACTGGAGGATGAATACAACCCGAGGACTATCAGTTCAATAGTTTTCAACTGATTTTACATGTGCCTTCTTGATTCTGAATTCCTTTCAGAAGATTTAAATATTGTATCAAACTAAGGGTCTGTAACACTGTGTAGTTGTGGGTTCTGTCTTACGTAGAGTTATAGTAACTGGCATTAACAGTGTTATTATCTTTACACTTTTTACCTATATGGCTTCGATGACATATTAAAATGCACTTTTAAGAACATCATCTGTATCAAGCATATATTTCCTTCTAGAGCTTCAGTTCAGTTTTTTGCCAAATCTGGGTTTTCTGCTTGCTTAGATAAGTACAGCTGAGAGAAAAAAAAATGGTAATATAAAACATGGTAATACAGCCAGTTAAAACGCAGTTTTGGTGACAAGTGTGTGATAACCTCTATATTTACCTACAGTCTTGTTAGTGATGCACATGCCATTATGTGCTATTTTAGTTTAGTAAGTAAAAGAGCATTTATGAATAAATCAGAAAGGTGCAAGTCAACCCTGTGTTTGGAAAGAAGTGAAATACAGTGTATGTAAACATAAGCTCTTTGTAACTCCAGATACTGTATTATCAGCTGCCTTGTGTGTGTCTGGCACTCCAAGGGTAAGTGACAGAGTACAATCAAATGTTAAATTAGCCTGTAAGGGGTTCCTAAGGACAGAGGATACATTTTATTTAAAGAAAGTAACATTGTACCTTATGCCAAACTGAGGTAATTTCCTTCCCCTTTCTATACTTCCTAAGCTTCCAGATTTATAATTTTTTTATGGCATTTGCCAGAGCTCACCTGAAGAAAGCATTACTCAAATAAAGTCTAAAGGAAATATTTTTGTTCAGAATCCAGACCCATAAAGAATAACTACTGTATGTTAAAGAAAAAAACTGTGTAATTTTACTACTAATTATGCACATAAGCTGAATAAATAGACCACTGTTGCTCCGTTGAATAGAAAATTCACACATTACTGCTTACAGCAACGTACTGGGGTTGCTTTCTCTATCAGCAACCTAATTAAGGGATTTCTTACCATGTAAAGTTTGTCCTTTTTTGGAAGCCAAAGTAGATTGTGTGAAACAGAATATACACATGATCCCACTGACTGGGAGAATTATTATTCTCAGTGTCTGCTTCAGTCAGTTATTTCTTGTTAGGAATAAAGGGGCTTTAGTTTAATTGAGTTTACTTAAAATGCATAATCCAGTGGTTCCAAGAGGATTGTGTTGGCAAACGTGATATTAGTAAAATATTTCAAGGCCAAAAGGCCCAAAATTTAACCAGTGGGAGCTGGACTCACAAGGACATGTATGAGTGTAAATTTAGTAGTAAGGTACCTCTTTTTGTCACAAAACTCATGCAGCTGCTGCTTAAAAATGTAGGAGCATAAATTCCCCTGACACTTAAATTTCCACCAAGGAAGTTTTTCAGTGGCTACATCTGTGGCAGACCCCTGTAAGCCCTGGCAGCACCGGCACACATCAGCTAGATGGCTCAGGGACTTCGGTCCCTTTGCAGGGTGCAACTGGTTATCTCTCCATGCGCCCTTCCTAGCGCTCTGGCTTCCCACAGGCACCCGTTTCTCCCACAGCTCCACGCAGGTGTGCAGCTTGGATATATGAATCCTGCCATGTAGTAAGACAAATGTTGGTGAGTGAATTGAGTCCTCCATTTCATATGTCGTGCATTACCAAGGAGTAGAAAACTTTTGCAGCGCTACACTGTTCAGACTCTCTCTCTCAGTAAGCATAAATCCATACAAGGAAAATCAAAGAACCCAAGAAAGAAGGCTGAGACTTCACGAAGTCCTCCATCCGTCTCTGCAAAAGATGCAGGACACGAATGGAGTCTGATATTCTTGGGAACGTGTTAGGATAACGCAACTGCTATATGACAATAATCACAGAATTACTTTTCCCTAATACTAGACAAATATATATATATTTTTTTTACCAAGGAAAAAAAGCATGACCTCTGTCTTTCCTTCACTTTCAATTTGGAGTTACTAGCCAACAAATTCCTCAACTATGTCCTGGTTTCCTGATTCATATTTACAGAAAAGTACACATGTTCCCATCTATCATCTCTTTTCTGAGCATGCGTTATTATCCAAGAATATTTCACAGCAAATTTGAAATCCAGATGAGTCGCCGATTTCAACAGTGGCACAGGTCTGCCTGTTTTATGTGTAAGAATGTTTTGTACAAAAATTTTACTTGGTTTCATTAATTCTTGAGCTGTGGGTTCCTCCTATTCAATGCATTGAGGACTCTGAGCAGGTGGATTGCCTGCTGCCTTTGTCTGGGGCTATGTGGGGGATGTCAGTGATACCATGGTCACAGGCAAATCACGTCATTGTCAACCAGTTAATGCTGCTAATGCCTGACCTACTGAGTATTTTGAGTGGTCTACACAGCACATAAGGTCTGAAATTGCAATTATAACCAACAGGAAATGCTGGAGTTAGTGTTTTCCTTATGCCGTTTTATGAGTATTGAGTTGTGGTTACATTTTGGTAATTTGGTTTTGCAAGCTATGGATAAAGATAAATGCCTGAGATATATCAGGCTGGCCTCTCTCAGTTCTGTATCTTTAATGATGTGCAGTCTGAGACAAGTGTTCACCCCAAATTTGTCGGTGTTTTGCTGGTCCGCTCATTCATGTACAGCTGATTTGCATGAATATTAATGTTTACATCAGCAGAACAGGCATCATGATTTTATTGCAGAATCCTCCTAGCAATTTATACTAATTTCTTCCCAGAAAATTTCTTCCGCATGCAAAAATGTTGATCATTTTCAAAAAAGATGGCCTAATCACCAGGCAAAGCTTATAAAGTATGTTCCATGATGAATCAGAGAAATACATTCATTTGTTTAATTAGATGTTAATTTCTTTTAAATAAACCTTGTGCCCTTATTTTAAACTCGTAATCAAACTGGTGCTGTAACCATGAGGGCCTATTAATGCAAATGAATCCCTATCTGTAGGGAGATGTCATAGCTTTTGTTGGCCTAGTTAATATAGCAAAAAGGTGAAATTTTTATGCTTTTCCAGCCATGCTAGTTTCTCTGAAAATAAATGCATCACCTTGTCTTACAAATCCTAATAAGGTAAATACAGAAAGTATCAAAAACACAGATGAAATATGCAAAATAATCTGAAATATAAATGAAAAATTTGGATTCTGTTACTTCTTTTTTCTTTTTTTTCAGATAATGCAGGCTTTTACCTGTACATTGTCCTGCAGCCCCCCTGCCAGAGTATAAAGAATGAATCGAGGAGGGTGATTTCTCAAGGAAAAGAATAAGTGTGGATAGACTGACAAGAAGAGAGGCCATAGCAATACTTCCAGATACTTTGAAGTACCAGCTGAAAATAGAGTCCGCCTTACAGGAAAAGATTTGCCTGTTCCCAGGAAATAGGTGATCCCATCACTTGCATCACTGGTACAGCTCTGCTGACTTTTGGGCTTTTTTATATAACACATGTTAGTGTTAACACATTTTGTGTTTTCCCATTTATATCTTGGACTTCTGTATCAGATAAGTGTGGTTGTTGGACTGCACACTTAGTTTGAAATGCTGGGGTAACTGCTGTTTTCTTTTATATAAACTTTGTTTTATAAAATTTAATATATACACATCTCTATTGCTACAGTGAAACTCCTGCTACAAGTAATAAAACTAACGCATTTATGACATTAAAAGCATTAGAAATTATATACAGGTTATAAACTATATGAATTGCACAAATCATTGCACAAATCACTAATAAAAGAGTCCTGTGAAGTATGTTTTGTCTCATGAGAGTCTCACTAAATCAGGGACAGTCCACAGCACAGAGATGATGTCTCCTGTGAACAGTCCTTTGTAACCATTACAATAAACATGTACCAGTTTGGTTTCACGGGATCTACAGGTCCTGGGGTTGTGAGTTCTGTAGGTGCATTTCCTAGTTTTCCAAGGTGCAAGTTTGTGGTGCCTAGCCAGTTCCCACAAAGTAATGATTCGAAGAAAAAGCCTGCAAGCTGAGGTTTGACCCCTTTTGTATATTTAAAACCACCATTGTAATGAGAATCTAGCAGATATACACATTATTCCTTAAGTGGACATTTCAATATATCTTGTTTAATTTCTCACTCGTTCCTTTTACTACTGAAAGAACTCTTCATTTCAGAAACCAAAATGAAAACTTTTACCTTTTTGGATGGCTTACTGGTAGATGTTCTAGAGACTGAATTTATTTCTCATTACTAACAATGCTCTATTTCAGGCTAGGACTGAAACCTTCTGTTGGCACTGTGAAGACAATTCAGCATTGTTGCTTATACTATCTATACTTACGTTCTGAGCAGGTGGAGTATTTAAACAAGGTATGATACTACTTAAGACTATACATACTGGATATGGATATACAGGCAACTTCACCCATTCATGGAAATAAAAGAATGGATCAAGCAATTTTAAAATTCACTGCTGTTTCAAATCATATGGCTTGGAAAATATAGTAAGAGATGGCACTCTGCATCGCATAAAAAAGCAATAACTAAAACCAGATTGCCAGAGTTCACACCACAGCTCCTGGAAGACAGAGATTGAATACTTTAAGTTCAGTCTTTCCTTTGCTTCATATATTTATTTCTTTTGAAAAAGCAAGATGATTATTTCCAGTTACTTTGAGCCAAATTTTCTGTTTTCACTTTTTTTCACCCAGTAAAAAAAGCTGTTATACAGTAAGTAAATGAAGCTATATTTTCTATATATGTTTAAGACTCAAAAAGCTATTTTTAGGTCAGGTCCTTCTTATTCCTAGAAAGACATCCTTCCGGTCCTTCTGGTTGACAGGAAATCAAATCCAGATCTAAACTCCAAGATTTTTTCCTCATGTTCTGTGATCTGCAGTAATCACTTACGAAGTGAAGATTGTTAGAGTTGGCACAGGCAGGCACCCCCTGTGTTCTGTTTATTTCAGAAAAGTGTACAAGTAGATTTGGCTGACATCAAACTTTAAATTATCTGGGAAACCAAGTGTTGCACCATGTTTCCACCTGCTTGTACCACCACTGTGAGGATTTTTGCTGGTTTGGTACCCACATCTGAGCTACAGTGAAGTTCAATAAATTTTGCATTCTTGACAGATTCAGTGAAGTTGTAAAAGTTTTTAAAAGCATATGCCTATTGACTAGTCAATTCCATGGAATGATTCCATGCCTTTGTATTGGGTTTGCATGGCAAGGTTTTGGTAGTGGGGGAGGTACAGCCGTGGCTCCTGTGAGAAGCTGCCAGAAACTTCCCCCATGTCCAACAGAGCCAATGCCAGCTGGCTCCAAGACGGACCCGCTGCTGGCCAAGACCATCAGCAACAGTGGTAGCACCTCCATGGTAGCGTATTAAGAAGAGGGGAAAAAATAATATCTGTGCCAGTGGAAGAGAGGAGTGAGACTATGTGAGGCAAACAACTCTGCAGACACCAAGGTCAGGGAAGAAGGAGGGGAGTAGGTGCTACAGGTGTTGGAGCAGAGATTCCCCAGCATCCGGTGGTGAAGACGATGGTGAGGCAGGCTGTGCCTCTCAGACCACGGAGGTTAACAGGGGAGCAGACACCCACCTGCAGCCCATGGACGACCCCATGCTGGAGCAAGTGGATGCCAAAAGGAGGCTGTGACCCTGTGAGAAACCTGTGCTGAAGAAGGTTTTCTGGCAGGGCTTGTGAACCAACAAGGGACCCAGGCTGGAGCAGTCTGTGCCTGAGGGACTGCACCCCATGGGAGGGACCCATGCTGGAGCAGTGTGTGAAGAACTCCAGCCGTGGGAAGGAGTCCCATTGGAGAAGTTTGTGGAGGACTGTCTCCTGTGGGAAGCATCCCACGCTGGAGAAGGGGAAGAGTGTGAGGAGGAAGGAGCAGCAGAAGCAACGTCATGAACTGACTGTAATCCCCTGTATTGGCTCTGGCTGAGCCCCACAGCAGCCCTCACAGCGCTGCGCTTGTATTGGTAGGTAGAAGTGTGGTGGTAACACACCAGTGCATCGGCAGCTGCTGAGCAGCGCTCACAGCAACCTGGCTGTCTCTCCAACTGTCACCCCCCTGCCCATTAGGCTAGGGGTGGCCAAGATCTTGGGAGGGGACAGAGCCAGGACAGCTGACCCAAAGCGACGAATCGGATATTCCATACCATATGATGTCTGCTGAGGTACAAAATCTAAGGGAGAGGAGGAGGAGGGTGGGAACATTTGTTATTTATGACATTTGTCTTCTGGAGCAACTGCTACACTTACTGAAGCCCTGCTTCCTGGAAAGTGGCTGAACATCACCTGCTGATGGGAAGTAGAGAATAACATCTTTTGTTTTCACACCCGCAACTTCTGCTGTCGCTTCATTAAACTGCCTTTATCTTGACCCACAGGTGTTTTTTTTCCCCACCTTATTTTCTCCCCCTGGTTCTGCTGAGGGAAGTGATAGAGCAGCTTGGTGAGCACCTGGTGTTCAGCCAAGGTCAGCCCACCACACTTCCATTGCCCATTCCCCTGGCTGCTTAGGGGGAAGGGGTAGAGAAATTGGGAATTAAGTTAAGCCCAGGAAGAAGAGAGGGGTGGCAGGAAGGTGTTTGTTGTTTGGTTGTTTTGTTTTTTTTTTCTATTTTAATTGTAACAAATTAAACTAATTTTCCCGGGTTGAATCTGTTTTGCCTGTGATGGCAATTGCTGAACAATCTCAACCCATAAGCCTTTTATTATATTTTGTCTCCACTGTCTGTTTGAGATGGGGAGGGATAGAGTGGCTTTGGTGGGCCCCCGCCATCTAGCCAGGGTCAACCCACCACAGCCTTCATTAAAGAATTTATCTTTTTCAAGTCAAATTTCACTTTGAATGCATTCCCAGTGACAGTTTTAGTCAGTGAAAAAGATGCTGACTTGTCCTTAGAAGGACCTGAGTTTTCACTGGAACTTTTCTGTAGAGGAATTATAAAGGAATGAAGGCAGGTTAATAACATTGGTAACATACAGCTGTGGTGGGTTGGCTGATATGGATAATGTGCAGCTGTGGCTGGTTCCTGCTAAGTAGTTAAATAGCTCTAAGGGGTATGGGGGATAAAGATCTGGAAGGGGTGAAGGAAGCAGAGAGAAGGAGAGAGCCATGGATGTAGGGGAGAGGGGGGAGGCTGGCTGGAGGAGAAGCCAGGAGAAGGATGAATCTGGACGCAGCAGAGGCAAGAAGCAGGGTGGACTGGCCTGAAGAGGATGAAGAAACAGCACAGGCACCAGATGAACCTTTGAAACCTTGTGTGAGACTGATGGTGGTGTCAAGGCATGAGAGGGCTGGTATGGGGTGGTAAAAGCCTTGTTGCAGGCTGGTAGTTTTGTTAGTGCTGCGACACTTTTCCTTGAGTGGAGATAGTGCTGTGAATTCTGAGGGGTTTAGATTTCAAAGAGTCAATGGTTGTTGTTTCTTAGGGGAATGTGGAGCCTCTACTCTCCATGTGACAGTCCAAATTAGCACAGCATGGAAACAATAAAAACTTTTGATGATACACAAGCTCAGTCAAGTTTCTATGTCAATTCAGATGACTGTAATGCAAGAAGGACAGCCACTACTGGAACAAATCGGCATCCTTGTTTCTTGTCTCAGGAGAGGTCAAAGACAGGCCAAATCTGAAGTTCTTGTACAGTCCATTAGGTAGTGTTCTATATTTATATATCTAACTATGAACCTGCCTGTTGTCAATGGATGTCAGATGGAAACAAAGGGAAATGGTTAGAGGCTTCAGTGAACAACCTTTACATTTCTGCACAATGCCTTTGCTAAATCTGCTTCAGACTTATGCTTGAATCACATTGGTTTAGCTGCAGGCAACCCTAATGAAAGGGACTTTTATAGTACATGGAAGACATTTAGATTATATGTAAAATACATTTACTTTCAAAATCAATTACTTTATAAACACCCTTATTTTGTCATCGCTAAAACTGTTCTTTCCTAGAGAAGTAGGAGCTCCACCCATTCTTCTAAACACATTCCCATTGAATTTAGAGGTTTGCAATAACACTTCTAAACCTTACCATGTTTGCTCAAAGATATATTTTGCTTTGATACTGAAGTTCCTCCTTTACATAGCATTTATTTCATTTCTATATTAACTTAAACAGCTTCAAGGCCATGTTGGGGGAAAAAAAAAAAATCAGTGGAACACCTTGTATGAGTCCAGAGTCAGTTTCTAGATATACCACACACAGGCTTGGGTTATTATGAAATGGAAGAGAAGCATGTTTTCTTATTACCCACGCTCTATATATTCAAGTTACATGTAATGGAATATCCTGCAGGGTAAAATACACATCTTAATGCTCAGATGAATCAAAATTATTAAAGTTGTATTTATCATAAATCAGAAAAATTATTACATGGAAATAAAATAGCAAAAGGTATGTTGACTCTATTACGTATTGCTCGCATTTTTCTGAGGCTGAACTTAACCCAGTATCTCACATAGCTGTGAGGGAGCAATAGAAAATTCTGGATAATGAGGCATTTTGAAAATGTAAATCTAATAAATGAATGCATTGACTTCAAGTAGTTAGTTCTTTGTTGACCCCAGCTCTGCTCTGTTTTAAAGCCTTGCCAAGTTTATGTCGGTGTGCTGTGAACTGGGGACCTCCTTCCACCTCAGCTTCATTCTTGCACACTATTTCAACCAGTGGAAAGGACACTGCATGGGTTACACAGATGAAAAGGAGGAGAAATTTTTGACCTCCTAAAAAGGAAGATACCTGAATTCAACTTTAAAATGCCCTGATGACCAGGAAGTTAATTCTAGCACTGCAGAGTCTCAATGGCTTCCACTGGTAAAATAGTTACGATGGATAAAACCACTACGAATACTACAGATTGCAGGCATCAATGGGTGTAACTTTTCTGACTTTAATGCAGATGTGCCTTACATGTCAGCAGTAGGCATCTGGGTTTATTGGACCAACATTTTAAATATTAACTGTGAGCAGTGACAATTTTAGTCTTCCATTTCACTTTGATTTTGCAGAAGAAAATAAATATTAAATGATTGTGAAATATTTAAATTAAAAACATAATGGGAAAAATAATGTGTCACCAAGCATTGTTCATGCAGCTCAAAAGATACTAAGTAGTCTCTTCCTTGAAAAACCTGGGGAAAAAACCAGGTCTGACTACCTGTATGTTAACATGAATGTATTATGCACATGTTCAAGAATGATCATAAGTTCTTAAAACTATTGCAGGAACTGCAAAGAAGTCTGAACAAATGCAAAGCAACTGAGGAAGTGATTTATTCTGGGGACTTTGCTTAAAAGGGAATTTCAGTAAAGTGGGAGGATGGGAATTCAATAAACACACAGGCTGCATGCACAGATGCATCCACAAATGTATGTCATTGAAGGGAAAATTATGAAATACTGAGAACTCAAGTGTGTTTTTAACCTTCTCGCATTCCATTCCAGTGGTTTTACTTTCTAAGAGGCGTGTTTGCACATCTGGTTGGAGGAGAGAGATTAGGCTGAAAGGACACCTCTCTAACCATGACTGAGGGAAGAAAAGCCAGAACACATTTCAAAAACATACTGAATAGATTAGCCATATGGTTTCAGTGCATTTCATCCATTTTTACAGACAGAAAACAAAAAACTTCTTTTACAGGCCAACATTCAGCTCCAGGATTTAGAGACTGTAAGTGCAGAAATATCAAGACATGACAAAACCCAGACTATGTGAGCTGGGTAGAATAGTCAGAACGTGCTTGCTCACTGCAGAACTCCTGACATTTAGACTCAGTATTCATTTCTCTTCTCTGGTCTTCCTTATCATAATAGTTCTTTTCTAAAATATCAAACTCTGTCCCTGTTACATTTGACACTGTATGCATGTATATAGCAGTGCTACAGTGGGACTGTGACTCTTTCAACATAATCTGTTATTGCCTTTACCACACTGACCCTAAATATTATTTTGGAATGTCTTTAGACTGCCAAAGCATAAAATGGTAATTTGATTTTTTTTACTGATCCTGTCAAGAGATAATATTTGGTTAATATATGGTCAAAATATGAATACTGTTATGAACTTTGTTTTGCACAAAATCCTAGGGAAAGGGGATAGGGAACAGGGAGACAGCAGCACAAATGGGCAGAAGGCTACTGAGATATGATTATCAAGGAACTCAAGGGAAGTCAAGGACCATTCTGAGCAGCGAATAGGTGTTTTATACTCTTGAGTATATTCTTACACTCCAGTCCTTTTCCTTTGTGTTTCTTTTTATGTGAGCTTAATGCATCTTTTGTAAAGGTTTCCTGTAAACTCTTCAGGGTATTGAATGTGTCTTCCCATGTCAATTACAATACTTCGTGTAAAAAAAAAAAAAAAAAAAGCATACAGAAAAAAGCATGTAGCTATATGGGAAGGGCCAGAATGAAAAAATGAAGCTATCCCTATTCAGATTCTGTGCAGGTTTTCTCTCGGATCTGGATCTAAACTCCATGATTCACAGCTTGATCTGTGGGTCAGCTGGTGGCAGCCAGCAGCCTAAAAGGCAGTGTAAAGTTAAAGAGAGGATCCTCCTAGGAAAACCAGTAAAGCAATCCTGCCGCTGCCACCTTCCCACCTTGTTATGGGAAGGAATAGGTAATGTAGATGTGGCTTCCCCATTGCCGTAGTAGTTGAAGGCACACTATCGATCATCCTAAGGTCTGTCATGACATTTCAGGTTTACTGTTTTGGCTTAAGAATACCAAGTGATGGTGTTTGTTTTTGGAAAAGTCAGCATAGTTTTCAATGCATGTCAGAAATTCTTACTTTCTAAAATCACTTCCAATATTTAAACCAACTACTACCTCTCGGAAGCTAAATCCTACCCAGGATCATGTGGCCTCCTGTGAGTTAAGGTTTTGAAAGAACCACATACTGGTCAGGGTGGTGCTAAAAGTGCAGCCTGAATTTAGGCTGTGGTTTTCATTTGTGTCCCTGAACCATGAGGACATTGTTTTCTTTAAACATCAAGAAAAAAAAAAAAAAAGTTGGTTGCTGCAATTTTACTGTTAGCTTGAGAAGAAGTTGCATCCCAGGCATTGTGAGGCCCAGCACCACAGCATGCATTGGAATTTTTCTAGGGACTGTAAATGGACTTCTTCCTAAACATTGTAGGCAGAAATCTATTTGGAAGCAAAATATTTAGCATTATTGTAATTTCAATTGTATAGCAGCCCATTAAACTTCAGGATAGTTGTCACCTATTTCCTAATTGACACAGGCATCCTTATTAATATTTTTGGAAGCATCTGCTGAATTTAATAGCAACTGGCAGTCTCAGAAGATGCCAAGGAAGAAATTATGATAGAAATGTAACTGTAATTCCAACTTTAGATCATACCTCTTTGAAATCTGGAGTTATAGTGGTTTTTTTTTTCAAATTATTTAATGTCATGGTTTAAATAACTTATAGATGAGCTTTGATATTTGCCATTTTTATGTTGTCTGTGAACATTTTCGATTTTTATGAAGCATATGATCAACTACAATTTTGGATTAATACTTGACTTTAGCCTGTTTTCTAGTAGTCTATAGTGTTTGATATTTAAAATTTAGATATGCATGAAGTTAGGCATATTTTAGTTTCCATCCACAGATGTTAGCAAAATAGTCCTGATAGGCTTTCTTAACCTCCTGTCTCCTAGATAATCTGAATAGGACTTAAACAATTGAGCCAAGCAGTTACTTAGGGACATTTCACCCCCAGAAAAGCAAGACTTATACAATACTCTTCACAGAAATCAGATGCTTCATGTGTCTTGCCTGGTAATTTCTGACCTGTATCAGAATTAGCTCTGATACTTTTCATTTCTGTTTAAAGATATGCATGAGCTTGTCATTGAAAAGTTTTGGGTGGTTTGTAAATTTTTTCTTTTAAACAGATCTGTGAAATGATCAATCAGCCACTGTATATTGCCAAAAGTCTTGCAATCCAGCACTCAAACCACATTTTATTCATACAGAGCCCTTCTGTGCTCTATAGGTGACAGTGCCTGAGGAGGTACAGCAAGGGAAACAGAAAGCTCCCTTCCTCATCTCTAACGTGTTTGGCTGCAGACACTGCTAGGTAAGATGCCTTAAAATGGTGTAAGACACAGTGTGGCAGTTGTGTATTTTTATGTAAGACTGTTTATTTTTAAAGCCTAAAGGAAAGGAGGTATAGGTTTCCTGTATTCCATAAATACAGCTAGGACTCTGGATAGTATAACCTTGTGGCTGTCCAAGAGGAAATTCCATGTAACTTTATGTGATTATTAGACTCTGTCTCTCAGCTTGTTTTCATCATCTCCTGAAAGGCTGTTAGGAGAAAAGTGAAAGGTTAAAGAGAAGTTAGGGCTCGGCGCTGGGATGTGCTGAATGCTTCATGTATCACCCCTTCCTCCCCAGAGAAGTTAATGGAAAGTTCAGCTTTTCATAGCAGGTGCTGTGCACCTCTGAAGATCAGCAATGTCTTCATGAAATGGTGAAAAGAAGTTAAGAGATACAGTCTAACGATCACTGGAGATACACTAAGATATCGATGAAAGGCCTCCATTAAACACTAAGGTGCTAAGGGAAATGGTTTGGGTGATTCAGCTTTAAGCACTCTCTCTTCTAAATAAATATGAGCCAATATCCCAGCAGAGCATATCAGGACAAAGATCTACAAGCAGGACTGCATTTTAGGTAGAAATATATCCTTATCAGTGGGAATAAATAAAGATCTGGTGGTTAGTTTTTGAAAATAAACGTCTTAAGCTCAACACACTGATTGAAAGCTAATGTAGGAAAAGTAATTCCGTGTTCATAAAATGTCTCTCCGGGACTCGGAATAGACACAATATTCTTCATGCCTCATTCTGCCCATGATTGGGACTGCAGGTTTTAGCTTGTTAGTTTTATTTTGGAGCAGGTGTCATGATGCTACCTGTAGATTATATTTAGACATTGGGGGAAATTTTCATCCAACTGAAGTCAAGGGAAGTTCGCCATAAAAATGTAGTTGGTCCAGATTTTACTCTAAATGTTTTGAACATCTTAATGTTGGCTCAGATTCTTTTTATAAGAGTGAATGGAAAACATGAAGTCTGTGGCTACTCTGCATTCAGAGAACACTCAACCCGTTCCACCTGTCAGATATTTCAATGTGTATCTATAACAATTTTTTGGTAGTGTTTAGCATTGTGCTTTTATCAAAATAGCAAATAAATTGTCATACCTGAGAGGAACTGCAAGCACTGTTTTCCAATGAAATATGCAGATTATGCAGTTCTGTACATATGATGAATTTGAATTTATCCAGCTGTCCACTGCCAAGGTCCTGACACCTGCTAATGCCATCCTTGAAATTCGTTTAAACTCAATAATGTTGGCTTCACAACAAGATGATTTTCAACAAGGGGTTTCAGCCTTCCTTGGTCCCTTCAGAATACCAAACTGACAGAGCACATGGATGTTCTGTCCTTTCTGATGGAAGGCTCAGATAGGTTCACTACTATCTCTAACAAACACAAGTTATTTTAGACAGCAGGATGGGAACACCAAGAAGGCACCACCACTCTGGGTTGAATGAACAAATCTTTAGGGAGGTGATTTGAAATTTAATGAGGGGAGGTAATCATACTTCTTTCTTTTTTTTCTTCTTTATTAAGGACTGTAGTCTATTCCTTGCTTTTAAAGATCTTAGATTCAGTATATAGCAGGGGAAAATATAAAATTGTTTAGTAGTAGACTTCCATTTAATCCATAAACTTTGTATTACTACTGTGTTCCAAGGGAGGCAAAAATAGAGAACAATTGCCCAGACTTTTCAAAGACGAGAAAACACAGGACAGGTCAATTGAACCCATCAGGACAAGAACAGCTTTTCATTTTACAAGTGAATAACTGGGCATATTCAAAACTGTGATCTATCACAGAACCCAAAGAAACCTCAACAATTAATTATATGAGATATTTTTTTTACCACATCTTTTAAAAACCAGGAGTGTGAATTCATGGAGGATTTCTCTGAGGAATTTAACTCCTATATATTATTTAAACATGGAAAATATCTTTAGCTTGTCTGTTAGGTTCTGTAACACTAGCCAAAAAATCCCTAAAAATGTACATAACATAAAAAATAAGATTGTAACACAGGAAGATTATCATTGTCTCTGCTTACAAGGCGAAAAAAGTCTTTTTTGAAAATACATTTAAATTATATACTAAAAGAGGTTTTAGCTGGGATTTCACTTCAAAACTTGTCTGTACAGAGCACAATATACTTAGGGAAGTGATCTGAAATAAGTATACTGTGGTTACCATGAAATGTTCCCATTCGTGAACAGCTACCACATGAAACACCAGAGATCACAACTGTTTCCCCTGCAATTAGAATAGGATATGTATTTGTGGTAATTTTGTGGAAACCAATGAGAATGTTCTTTATGTGTGATTTCCACAGTACTTTGACGCACAGACTGGAGAAACAAAACAAAACAGGAACAATGCTTAAGATTTGATTGGAATGAAAATCATCATCCCAAAAGTCTAACCTGTGAATTTAGCAGATCACTAACAAAAATACAGAGATGAAGACAATTTTCAATTTTATCTATTTAATTTAACTTCTACTTTGCAAAAATAGAGATGGATATATCCAATCAACACAAAATGAGAAGGCAAATTTTGAAAAACACTGGTGGACAAGTCACACATCCTGTAACCCCAAGAGATACATGCAGGTTTCATATGCACTATAAGTCTCCTCATCAGTAGAAATGTGTCAAGTAGGCCCAGTAAAGAAATAGTACCTGCAGAACATGTCCACCCCTACCTCACCATTAGGGAAGTGACTCTGTCCTATGGTATTTAACCATAGGTTTCATGGGCTGTCAGCAAAGATTTGTGTTCGTAGTGGCTGTGTTGATCATGAGAAACAGCTCTTCTCTCTGCATTAATTTATTTGACTCAAAATATTGCTTTAGGCAGCAAGCTGCTCTTTCCAGGTTACACTGTTGTAAGGAAATGAAAAACAGCTCATGTTGTAATGACAACAGGTTTCTGATGTTTTCGTATTCTGATGTCCCAGAAATACCAGGAAATCAGCCTCTTCAAAGGTAGGTACAGATGAAAAATCAGGAAAAAATGTTTAGTCCAAGGGGTGAGTAAAGCTTCATTCAATCTTAACCAATTCACCAGTTCCTCAGTCTTTCTTCTTATCTCCCATGATTCCCCAGTGGTTTCAGATGACTTTAAAATTTGTTTCCCATCAGTACAGGCTTAACAGATGAGCTGCACCAATTCTCAGTGCAAGTCATACTGATTACAAGAAACTGTTTTCATTCACAATTTTGCTCTGAATTGAACCTAAATATCAAATAAAAAATTATAAAAGAACAATGCATATAATTACATCACAAGCAATTGCTCCATTGTATGTAAATGACACAAAATATATTTTGGGCAAAATGTATTGAATGAAAAAATTATGTACATCTACCAGATTGTCCTCTGGGTCTAAAGGACCTGACCGCCACAGGACTTAGTATTATAGTCCTGAATTTTTCACTTTTATATATATAATTTTCCTTCCCTTACACAAAACTCTGTCAGATGCTGTGTTAATTTTGCTCCTGTTGAGGCAATGACATGGTTAAATATATAAAGTGATGCCAGTCACACTAGATGCTCCTGTTATTACCGTGATGTGTTCTGAAGAGCCTGCACACTTCTGCTGAGCATAACAAGGTGGGGAGCTGAAGCTGTACCAAGTACATACACACTTCCAGCACTGCACTTTGGTTAGGAATGCTGCCTTACACTGAACTGTTCTGTCAGACATTTTTAAGATCTCACTAAAGGATTTAAAAAATACGTGTCACTCCAGGAAAGCTTTATGGCTGGAATAACTTTGGAAGAAATCTGACAATTTTACTAGCTTATGTTGTGAAGTGTTGGCTCTTTCTAAAATTCAGTCACTTTTGGTAGGAGTACAAGAATATGTGAACAAACTCTGTAGAGGAAGGACTAATACTCAATTATGATTATCTCCTAGTGATTTCTTTTTGTCATATCCTGGAGATGTGCACGAGAGTCTTGCTCTACATGGTTGCAGAATATTATATAAACATAAATGAATATAGCCTGGAAGCCATATGAGTTAGGTTTCATTATTCATATTATTTGGCAGATCTTCGCTGGGTGTAAGACCTCCAGACAGCTTTTGTTCAAACCAATAACAGAACTATAACTGCTGTAAAATATATTTATTTTCACCAATATATTTATGATTCTTGCATACTGAAGTTATCTTTTTATCTCCTAGCAAGAGAAAATACATAGGAATGAAATAAACACTCCCTTAACTCTAGTGCCAAGGAATATAATCTATATGCCCAACAAAGTGTCATCCTACATAGACGTCCCACCACTATTCAGGATTTGTACTCCTTTTAGGAAATTCAACCTAAAGGGGAAATCTTTGGTTTAAATCTTGGTTTAACCCTAAGAAACATCTTTGTAATAACTACGTCATATAATCTGAATCTGTGTTTCAACAGTTTGTGTACAGCGTTTTATTGCATGCATATATATGTAAGAATCATCATCCCTGAGGCAAAGCAGATATGGCTAAACTTTCCTTTGATGATTTTTAGCAGGCCATATTCCAGATCAGATTCCTTGCACACATTACACTTACATCAGACCAAATACATTTAACCAGGCCTTTGAATACATTTGAAATAGCATGAAATTAGCCTCTGATAATATTGTTGAAAGACATCATAACAATGAGATGTATAAAAACACATACCAGACTTTTCATGAAGCTCTCTGTCTTTAAAACCCACAGCAAAACACCTCTGTTTCATTTGACATGTCTTTTCAGTGTTTTCTTCTGGAAATTTCAAACCAGGTACAAGGAATGTTAAAAAGAAGATGGGCTCCTCCTTAAAGTAATAAACATGAATCAATAAAAATATGTCTGCTCTCTGAATAACCTGTGGAACGTGATTTACTCTTCTAGTGTAGCAGCTGTGAGCCCTGTCAAGAAGTAAACACAAAAAAAAGTTAAAAAAGAATAAAAAGTGCTCCACTTTTTTCTCATCCCAATATGGTATTGGATTTATTCATTTCTGTGGACATGAATTACAAATTTAACCAAAAACCCTCCAACAATCCTGACCTAAATTGATCTATTGCTTGATTTCAGGTGGATAGATACATTTCCTTTAAGACACATGACTGCAAAATAGATGTTTCCTAGTAAAACAGTTTGGAGATATGAGTAGAATATAAAAGCATGTTGAATTAAAATAAAAAGTTTGGATGGGCCTGTTAAGTACAAATCTAATTATGACATCAATGCAATGATGGTTAACAAGCTAATGATTAAAGAAGCAGACTGATCTGTAAAAGTATCTTTATTCTTTCTATTATTTTTAAAATATTTCAAATAATTTCTTGAATGTGAAAGAGCAAACCTTGATACTTAGCCCAGGAAAGAGCTCAGAGCTCAAAGCCCTTTAGGGCCTTAGTAATGGTTGTCTACAATAGGCTGAGATCCCTCTCAGAGCAGCCCAGTGCATCAGAGATTGATACTATGAAGAGAAATTCACATATAAGCCAGGAGCTTCTGTATGGTTCTTGCTGTAGACAGAAACCAAGATTCTAAATTACCACTGCAGTCCCTGTAAGGCAGAATAATGTCAATCCCTTTTGGCTAGACATTTCACATATCTACTTTCCAGAAGAGTCCCCACTAGAATTGTTTTGGAGCATGGTATTCACCTGACAGGTTGTGTTCTGTATTCTTTGCATTTTGTGGGCGTCTAACACAGTTGGCTTTGCCGTCTGATCATCTTCCATAAAAAACATTTCAATCACATTTTACAAAGCCTTTATAAAATGGTAGTTTGAAGAAAATGCAAACATACCTTCCAAAAGTAAAAATGCCATAATCAAAACTTTGAGTAATTTTTTTACTATCTGCTTTTCCTTTAAAACTTATTTAAAACATTACTACCAAGGTTTGGTCAGAAAAAATAGCTAACTGCAAAACTATCTTTTTATTTTCAAGGAAGTCTGGTTTTATATGAAGTTGATAAACATACATCTGGGCCTTCACTTATGAGTAATTTAATGTAACCAGAATGAATGCTGCCTTGAAAGGCAGTCTGAGAAAGACATTGTGTCAAAACTCGTGGTTTGTCTCATGAAGAATACATTACCTTCTTGTTTAAATTCAAACCCACATTTTGAGTCTTTTTCTACTCTCATGTTCTGCCTGACATTCTGAATATTTCTTTACACATCTTAAATCAGTATGGTTCAGTTGGTGTGAAGCTAAAGCTACAGCCTGCTGCCTGTAGGCTCTGCAATACTACTGGGTATAACCTGGCAAGTTTGGTTGGAGTTACGTCCCACCTTTTGCTGTTCAAGGAAAATTTCTGCATTCAGTTATGCTCTCCTTATCTTCCTGCACATTATTATCAGCCACTGGAAGAGACTTCTGACCTGTAAGTGCTGAATCTGTCTCATACAGTTCTATGGGGTACAGGTTTTTTGGGTCCTCTGAGGCTTTCCTGGGAAGACAGTGGTTATGTTGCCATCTGTTGTTTGCCTTCATGATCAAAGAATGCTGGTCAAACCATGTTTGCAGATAAAAGTAGAATCTTCCATTAAACCAGCTGTTGTAGCTGGGTACAGGAAACAGCTTTCAAGCAGATAAAATCTTCTTCAGGCTAGAGACAAATTGGTCCATCTTTTCCAGCTATCTATCAAAAGATATTACTTCTAACTGCAAACTGGATGCAGAGCACTTGTAAAGGTTTCAGTCACCGCACTTGGAATAACTTGGTTTACCAGCTACCTTAAATCACAGTGAACTCAAGTCAAGTAAAATGTAAATAAAAGCATTCATTTATAATATCCAAAATACACAGTGAAGTTCTAGTTTTTTGTAAAAAAGGTGACAAACCAGAAGAAAAGCTATATTTAACCCACTTCTATGAAGTTAAAATTTTAAGATGTCACTCTCTCCTTCACTCTCTTTGTAAGGCATTAGACTTGTCATTGTTTGGCAAACTTTATTCTCCAAGTGGAAATCTTGATAGAGACCCTCTTTAGGTAGAACATGTTACAACTATGGATTTTTAAATCCTGGTAAAGATCTAGTTAGACCTAATGTTTTTCTTGATACTCATTTTCTCCAAAAGCCCACTTGTTTCTAGTATTAGCTTATTTGAAGATAATAATCTCATTCCTATAGTTGAAATAATACAACACAAAATAGCTGTCAAGCTACCCCTTTTTTCTTAGTCCTATTTTTGTACAAAGATCTGGGAACAAGCAATAAATCAGCTTCTAAAATTGATACTAGTCAGAGTGGTCATAAATTATTGGTGACTGAATCTTGATCAATGTATCACCAGAACATTACAGTAAAAACCTCAGGGAATGCAATCAATTTGCCTGTGTTGCCAAGGCATAATCTTCAGGCCAGTGTATTTCCTGCAACGTCTTGACTGGCTGACCACTTTGGTCCAGATTCTGGGCCAAACTTGAGAGCCAACAAAAAGGGACTTTCATAATGTGGTCAAGGAAGAAAAAACCAAACACTAAACCCCAATAAACAAACAAAAATAAAAGCAGAATGTACAAACCTGCTAGAAAACAGAAAATGCTCAACTTCTTATCTTTTGTCCCTCAACTCATGATACTTGTAAATGTTAAAGAAAAGGTATTATCTTATAGAAATATCTGAACTCTCCTACCATAGCCACTGTTTTGTTCTTGCACTCTTCTTGATCTCACATATGCCAGTCTGTGCAGCCCAGAGCAAATTATCAGGGATGTGTGCAGTAGAGGACCAGTGCACAATTTTCAAGGATTCCACCACTGACAATTCACTGAATGTAATGCTGAAAGGGGATTTAATTCATTCAACCTACTGGACTAATAAAAACATTTATATAGAGAGCATAATAAATGAGAATATTTTCTGTCCATTGCAGCTGTGAATACCTTTACCCTTTACCAAACCCTAGACAGCATGATTCAGTAGAGGGTAAACAGCTAATTGCTGCTGGTTTTCTAATTATTGCCCAGTCTCCATGGTCTACATAATGACTCTGAAAGCAAAGCCAAACCCAGCTCTAGGCTTGAAATTCCCGAAAACTTGGTAGTGTCAAACCTGATTTTTTTGTCAGACTTATCTGTGGTTTTGTTTTCATATACCTGTATTTGAAACATACTTTTTTTAGCATAACCAGACACGTACCTTAAGAGGTGCTTTACAGGCAATGCCAGAAAATGCAAACCACAGTGTTCATTTGTTCTGTTCAGTTGTGTAAACCTTCCATTAGAGACTAATAAGCTGTTACTTTATATAGGGCATCTTTAAATACTTGGTGTTTACAACATAGTACTTGTATATATTTATGTAAATAGAGTTTTATTAGGGAGCTCGATGCACCTTGTGGCAGGCACTATCATAGACTAATATGGTAGAAGTAAAAAGGAACTGAACAGTGTGTCCTTGTTTCAAATGACAATAAAAGCTTCAGATTTCAGGAGTATGGACTTCATTCTGAGAAATACTGAGAATCATCCTAAGCAAAAATCTTGCTAAAATGTGTGGCTAATCAACACTTATTAGCTTGAAGCCAATTATGAGAAGCTGAAATTATTCCTGACGTTTTTACATTCAGTCAAGTGAAAAGTCACAAGTCACTATAGCTTTTGGACTTATTTTAGCTTAGAATTTCCATTTCTCACTTCCCATCAGCATCCCTGAGAGTACATTGAGGCAGCAAGACCTGGGTTGTATGGGCCACCATGATACTCCTGGGTATCCATAGATATTGTTCTTTGTTCTGTAGATTGATTAAAAAGAGGACAAACGTGATTTCATTATAGGTGAACAGGTACTGTCTATGCTAAAATTGTTTTGTTTAATCCAGGCACAGAAGGACTCAGAGGAATTATGTACTTCAGGGCTCAAAGTGCTTTAACAGTGTGTGCTGTAAATTGACAGAAAACTTTCCTAAGTGAGTGTTCTCCTTTCTTGTTTTTACTAACTGCATTTTTTAAATTGTGGTGGTGGGATTCACTAATGTACCTTCTGCATCCATGGGCATCTATTGGCATTTTGAGAGGCTGAGATTTTTTTTAAACAATTGCCATTCAAAAATCGCTTGAAAGGTTAGGTTCCTGCAAAAGGCTTCATCTTAAAAAGAGTTTTAAAGCAAGAAAAATAATATCACCTCATAGCAATAATTCATGATTTAAAATACAAGCCATTTCAAGTCATTGAGCACACAAGAAAATTATAATCTTTAACTATTTTAACTAGTCATTCCTTCCTACCTTCTCTCCTTCCCTTCTCATATTTTGGAAACCAACTAACATTCTTCCTTAAAAAATTACCTAAAAACTGTTCTTGGCTAGCCATTGTGTGCCGAGGTTTCAATACTGAGAGCATGTTAATGGCCAAACTATAAACCCTTGAGAATTAGAATTCAGAAGACAAACATTAACAGACCCTTAACTGCAGTAGCACAAACCAAGATGCTATAAATTATGGGGCGGTGGTGTTAAAAGCACTGGCTTCCTGGTGTCTGGCACCCAAAACCTTTTCATTTGGGTATATATCAGGCTGCAGAGAGGTTGCCACTTGGCACCTGGCCAGTATTCAGCTGGCAGAGATGTTTGTTTAAAGTTCAGGCCAATCGATGGCTCAGGCCTGCAACTGAATATTTTGCTGTTATGCCATGAGAAATATTTATCCTTCTCTGTTTTTTCTCCTTCCTTCAGTCATTCACTTTTCTACCTAGGGCTTCTATGTGAGACAATACTTGCCAGGTTTTGCAGCTATATGTATGAACAATTCTGGCACAGTATTTTAATGAGTTAATTTCTGTCTTTATAAATGTACATGCAGTCAGGATAGTTTTATGGATTTCTCGTGGCTCGTGGGCATGTACTTGTGGTACACCTTCCTTTGTGTGAGCCCATGTTGTGTTTGATGCCAAGGTCAAAAGGAAGCTTTGAACACAGACTTCTGAAAAAGCTTGCAGTTGCAGATTTCATTAAGCTGAAATTGTCAGTAAAATAAATGTTTATGTCCTCTGTCAAGCAATAGCTACATTGTGACACAACGCTCTCTGTTTATGCCTGGTGCAACTGTGACACAGCGCAGGAAATTTAGCATCACTGTTCCCACTGGAACTGCTGGCTATGGGAGCAAGAAAGGTTTTGGATACAGTCAAGCACATGGCTTTTATAGCTTGTTCTTTCCCAAAAAGCAAACAAGGGGCCTACCCTCTATGCTTAGCGCTCCCTCAGGTGAACTTACACACACATGAAATGATTGTCTGCATACTGAACCAGAATGCTTCACATTTAGCATTGTGGTTTGCTGGACTGATATAATTTTGCTGCTTATCACTATGGGGCACACTCTTCAAATTCATTAAACTGAAGCAGACTAAAGCTGGGATATCTAGAATGGATCATAAACAATTTCTAAACATTGCTCTTGTACCTCTTTATTTCTTCCATTGTATTTAACATGTAAGAAAACAATTGTGAAATGTATTGCCCCTTTCTAGTAAAGAAAAACAGCCCAATTCTCGTCATTTCTAGAATGCTGAAGTCCCTTTCCTGAAGAAACATCTCACGTCCTCTGAGTTGCTACTTGCAGGTACCATTCTGCCCCATTAGAGAATTTTTAGGTGAATATTTATTTAGATGAAATATATTTAGATGAAAATATCCACCAGACAGAGATCTTGTCTAAGGTAAGTCTCCACACAGGGTTTGAGAGCGATGCCTTAATATTTCTGTTTCAGGAAATCTCCAGGATCAAGAGTTAAGCAGACAGAACTTCTCATGAACAATGTGCTGTGATTGTCAGCAGTTCCTTCCTCGCCACTGCTTTTTGTTGCTCTGGTGGTTGCCTAGGTCTGACTCTGAAACCATTCATAAGTAAGAGTGAAATATATCCAATGCAAAATGAAGTCTCTTTTGGAGACTTCAAAAGAGATAAAGTGAGAATCACTTTTTTACTTTGCAACTGACCATAGACCTTCACTCACTGTTTTTTGTTTGCAAGTGTGCTGGGTGAAATAGATTGGACTATGGGAGAAAATTCCCTGTTTCTTAAGATAGGTGTATTTATTTTCTCACTGCACTAATAAGGTACTTAATAACTTGCTTGAGGCCAGATAGCTCTCAGTGAAGACTGTTTCACTAGATTAGGTTTCACTATGCTTCCTAGGCTTTAGTTGTGTTCATACAACTGCACCTTTGCCCTGTGAAAGGACAAAAATGTCTACCATAGAAATAACACAGAACATGGTTAGAAAAAGCCAATGAACAAGCTGCATGACTACTCTGCAAAATTCTGTTAATTTGAGGGGCAACAGTAAGTACTAATAGAGTTAATAAATCTGAACAGTCAAGAACGTTAAGACCTGAGACATTCTGTGTTCAATCCTAGGATGCATCTCCAACAGGACATTACTTACCCCCAAATGGTGAGAGATTATTTGTTTGTAGTCCACTGTTTGTGTGCATAAAACCTTTATCCAGCCAAAGTCTTATTTGTAAAACCATCTTGTTGACCAGAATGTAATCATCTGTGTTGTCAGATAGCAGTTCTTTAAATAAGGATGCACTGAAATGGATTAAAAAGTCAGTTGTTGAAAGCACAAGTTGCACAGTAGAGTAACACTGAAGAACTGAGGACAGTAAATTCTTAAAGTGCTCAAATGTCATCTTCTGGAGTGCATATGGACTCCATCCATATAAACAGTAGTCTGATGAAAAGCCCTGTTCCAGGAATAGCCTGCGTCCTTAATTTGAGGGCTAGTAAAGGCCACAGAGAATTAAGTGTGATAAGCAGCTGCAGTCTACAGAGTCCCATGGGAAGCTGTAAAAGTAGGTCAGATTTAGTTCCTCACTCCAACACATAATAGATTGCCTGTTATTGGGTTTTATTTGTTTGTTTGCTTTGTTTTGTTTTCAAAATTAGTGAGGTGCAGATCTAAACTAATCGTCTTCCATAAGGAAAAGATTAAAGCTAAAACTTTTTATGAGAGTAACGTGGGAACATATGGGGAGAGCCTTACATGTAGGCAATATCAGCTATTGTTCTGTTCATTATTTGCAGTATGAGGTATTCTTGGTATGTTGACATAAAACATGTTGAACAGGCAGGTAGAATGGTAACATTTAGTCATGACCCTTGTACGCGATATATTCATGTGTATATTCACAGGGCAAGTAACCAGTGCTACTTGATGAAGTAAAGCAAGACAAATTTAGACTGCTTATAAGGAGAGCATGACTTAATTGCAGTAATCTATTAGACTATGGAATAGATTCCCAAGGGGAAAACAGGAAGCTTATTGTCTGAGTCATTTAAAAAGAACTTCCATAAAGCTCTGGAAAATACAGTGTAGAAACAATATCATTTTGGCAGAAGATGGAGCATATTGCTTAACATGTCTCCCTCTTCTCTCATATCCATGCTTTTATAACTTTTAGTCAGATTCTAAGACAGAATGTTAATATCCTCAGTCACAAAGACCTGCAAATTTCATCTCAGTCCAATTCCAGGTTAGACCTAGACTGTTAAATTAGGAAGCCCAGCAGAGAGTAGGGTGCTCCTAAGGCCAACGTTATGTCTTAATTTGAAAAAATGGATTAAGTTCTTCTCTGGTATAGGCATATTTTGCAAACTTTTAAGAACCCAAATTGAGTCAAAAGTGGGTTGGGGGTAAAGTTGAAGTTTTATGAATTTAGGTGAAAATTTGCAAAACTAAAATAAAACCTGATTTGATAGTACTGGATAAATTCCACTTTTACCCTTTGATTTTGCTAAAAGTCAGGCCAAGGGGATAGAAATGTAGATGGACCAAAACTAGAACATACACAAAAAGTCTTGGAAAGAAAATGTATTACATTTGTTCAGGTGCACCCAATACTTACTACAAACAGTGGTATGGTTCCTTATCACCAGTAATTACAGATACAGTGGTAAGAAGAAATTGAGAGAATTGAAATGTAAAGTAAAACTCAGAGTTCATAAAAAGTCCTGGCAGTCTGGTTACTTTTGCTCTCTACAGCATTTTCATTCATCTGTTTTTTTTCTGGTGATATCAGTAGCAAAAAGAACTACACTTGAGCAAAGTAACTGTCACTGGTTAAAACTGTGAATTTCAGAAATATCAGAAATAATTATTTCTATCAAATTTCCAGACAAAATTTTAGAAAACAAGTTATCCAATGTTTTATTATTTTTGCAGGATTACAGATAATTCTGGAAACTTCAGCAGTGAGCTAAAAATTTAACTTCTTCCAAACAGTTACATTCTGATTTAAGGTATTGATTGAAGGAAAGTCAACAGAAAAATAAGGATAGGGATGGGGCAGAAGAAATTTATTAGAAAAACCTGTTTGCCTTGTTTCTTGTAATAGATCTGGTACATAATATGATTTCTTTTTAGCTCTACATTTTTTAGATAGCCATAATTATGGAGGGATTTATTTTCATTATTTCTTAGCTAAAACTACAGAAAAGCCCAGATAAATTCTGTGGAGATGTTTTGGTTTTGTTTAAAAAATGCAGAAGGTATTTTCTCACTAAATTTGCAAACAACCTTATGTTTAGGTTCAGTTTTTTCAGATTTTTCTGAAAGGTTGGATGTTTTAGAAAGATTTTTTCCAAAATTAATTGTTCTCTACAATTCCTTTGAACTTTTCTGTTTTAATGCTGAAGCTCTGAACTGTCCATCATTATGTACTGTTAATATCTGCAATAGAGGATAGGTGCATTTTTAAATTAAAAAGGACTTACTTTGTTTTTCTGTCTCTCCTTCATTTTCATCAAAGTATATAAAATTAACATAAGCTAATTTGATGAGTACTTTGCTATAAAGATGGAACTTTTTGGTATGAGCAAGAAAACCCTTGTAGTATAAGGAAGTCAACATATGAAAGGAGTAGACAGCGTCTAGGGAAAACAGAAGAAAGGTTTTGCAATGAGAATTCTATTGTGGTCCTCAGTTTTAATTTACACTTGGAAATAAAGAGCACCATCTCAAAATAGAAGTGTTAACATGCATTTCATGTTGTTGACTAACAGAAACTAAAATTTCAGGAAATCTCAAGTTAAGAGACTGCTTCCTTTCTGATCCATTCTTTCTGCCACTCACAATTCACTCGCATAAGAGTAACATCTATTAAAAACAAAGATGAGTGAAAACAAAATGCAAAAAGTAACTTTATCTTTGAACTAAAGGCAGGAACATACACAGCTATGGAGAGCACACTTGAAAAGCTAAACAGAACATTACTGGAATAAGATTGAAAACAAATGCTTTCAGCAACTTTTCCTGGGCAGGGCTGTCTTTTCGCCACAGATTTCTTTAATTTTCCCTTTGCTATTTGGCTTCTTTTTACTGTCCAACAACTTACCTAATAATGAGAAAACAAATACCAGCCCTTAAAAAATATGACCACATGCTTCCACATGGCTGTATATGAATTCACAAAACCAAACTAACTCAGCCTTTCTCATGCATGCAAATAAAGCATTGTTTCCCGTGATTAGTTAATCTAGGAAACTGTGGTTATCAGCTCTGCCTCTTTTACTGCATGTAGACTAGAGTCTGAGTTGCTCCAGCTAGTCTTGCAGCAGCAGTTTCTGAACCAGAAATTAGCTTGACTTCCAATCTGTGATGCTAGATTTCAAATAGAAAATTAAAGAAATTATTGCTGCTGATATGGAAGACTATAATCAAAGACTGAGAGTAGTCTGCAGCCTTTTTCTATTTAAATATTAAAAACTGTCTGTTGATGTGTGAGGCTTGTACTGGTAATGCGTAAGTATCCTTTGGTGCTGGGAGGGGAAGTTCCTGCTATGGGATTACAAGAGACCAAGAAAATGTGCATTAAACAGCATGGAAGTTCACCAGGCAGTAAAACTGGATTTTCAACAGCATGAGAATAATTTTTGTTGCATGTGGTTTGTCATCTCCCTTTCAGATCTCGGCAGGAAATGTCAAGAAAAGCCTTGTTAATTTTAATTGTATTCTTTCGATTTCCATCAGAATCAGGTCTGAAGGGAGCCTAAGTACAGGAAAGATAAAAGATAACTTAAAATTTTTGAAACCTGGAGAAAAAAATATGCATTCAGAATATATGAAGGTAAGTGTTATTGGGGAACATTTCAGAGCCTATTTATCAAAACTTAAAGCTCATACATGCTCAAATGTGGTCTCTACTGGACATATTCTGATAGCATATTTATGAAAAGTGGGAGAATGGTTGTTCATAATTATGATAATCTATTTTTAGAGCACTAGAAATGTTTTAAGTTCTTAACAGATTTATATAGGAAAGAGATCCTCTGTCACAAATGATTTACAGTCCCAATGGGAATTGATGACAATAACTTTATTTTATAACAGCTGGATTGACCATTCTGAGATATTGCTCAGAAAGCAAAGCATTCTTCTTTAACCATGGGGTCTAAGCACCTGGCTAACTCTAAACCTCACTTAAAGTTAGTCATGTCTTTAATTATACTGCTGAATATAAGCACTTAAATACTTTACTGAAGTAGGCCTTCAGATTCAGCCATTTTTTGTGTTAATACCTCATGGTCCTTGCAAAAGAAATTAAAGGAAGAATCTTAATTTTGTGAATATGATGGTTTAGGGACTGGATTTTGAAATGGAAATTAAAGTACTTTGACAGCTTTGTGGAACTCTCTGGAATCTAGATTTTAAAGCAAGCTATTTACATTTTAAAAATGTTTATTTAGCTATTTAACATAAATCTCCCAAGAGCTTAATATGTGTTTAGAAATTATATTTAAAATATATACATATTTATATGTATGATTTGTATTTGGGAGGAGAGCAGCATTAGGAATAGTATGCACTTACTGCCAAAAGCTAAGTCTGCTAGAGCAATCATTTGGTCCACTAGAATTGCTCTACTGCAAACAGGGCTATTTTGTGTCTGTGGAAAAGGAAGTGGCCATATTGAAAAAAGCAGCAACTACTGAACAACCTCATCTCTGTATACTTTTGCCTAAACAAGGAAAATACCCAACAACATTTACAGCAAAGAGGCTTTGGAGAAAAGTAACAGAGGCTAGTCCAAACCTGGCACAAAAAGGAACAGACAGTAGACAGTTTCTAATGTGTTATTTCCAGATGATCAGGTAGACTGACAGATTAAGTAATTGCTTTGCAATTGTGAGTATCTTACTTGAACTTTGGTCAGTTAATTATTGGATGAAAATAGTCAATATATTAGCTATTTGTTCATTGAGTGGACAGTATAAGGAGAATGACAATTATTTATATGTTATAGCCAGAGGCTCCACCAGACAGGTCCAGTTCCTGCTCTGCCTTACTACAAAATGAAAAGATTTTACACTCAAGCAGGAAGATCAGAGATGACAAGTGCATACAGATAGATGGGACAGAAAGATAAGTAGTGCATAAATATGGTAGTCAGCATTGTAGAAGCATCTCCAATATCTGCTTTAGGATATAAAGTGTCATTGTAATTAGTCTGTGAGACACAGGATGGAAACAGGTTGTTATTCCAGGGGTAGTCTGTAGAGGAACATATAAAAACATGATCTTACCACTTGAACAAATCCTAGTCACAGATGTTCTTGAATGTGTTGTTGGCTGAAAGTAGCTAAAAGTTTCCGAAGTATAACTGCTTAGAGGGACATTCATTTGCTGAATGAGAGTGGATCTAGAGGTCACTAAGTGTTTAAATTGCTTCCCATAGTGGTCTGTGCATCCTTCTAACAGTGAACTGGCACCAGGGAAACACTTTTCAAACCTTACCTTTACAGACATATTTATCACGCCAATGTTATAAACAGTGTAGGATTTGGAAAGAAGTGAAAAAACCCCCTATGATATAGATGCTGTGTTATAACACTGAGTTTCTAAACCATGACACAATGTTTTTAATGTGGTGCAGCTAGCCAAGCATCTAGCTATCAGGTTTCCGTGATCTCCTAGGGTAAAATGAAAATCATTGAAGAGTTTGAGTTCTTGATACTGTAACTAATAAGGAGCCACAGAACACAGCGGGAGGGTAGACCCACAAAATTCACCTGTGGACGAAAATGGGGAAGCTTCTGTACACTCTAGCTTATAGAGCAGAACTACTAAACTAGCTCTTTGTTTGGTCTCGACACAGTGCCTGCTAGCATAGCAGTACAGCCTTAAGGAATGTTTTTGCTATCACATGCATAAAAGCATCCAACCAAAAATATAATGAATGCCTGCAATTTATACATAATTCACACATTTGTATATATATGAGAGTATACCCTATTTTTGTGACTAATTCACAAGCATGAATGCATACATGTGTGCAAGCATATGTGCAGTTTTGATTTTCTGTTTATGAAAAAGGCACTGTGTGAGAATTTTATTAACAGATACTAAAATGTGGGCCTCTCAGATGCTTCGTACAAGTGTTTCACTTCATTTGTACTCAATGGTACATTCAGAATATAGGAATCTGACATAGCTCTTCACCACATATACACATTGATATGTTGCACTTTCAAGGACAATATTCCTTTTCTTATTTGAAAATGTAATTCTGCCTACTGATTTCATTCAGTTTAGTGTCACAAAACTGTGATAATTATCAGGAGTTCTGAGCATTAGGATCTTTCTTCTAACATCCATGAAACTCTTGCTTTGTTCCTTTCTTTTTCCTTAACTGACAATTTTAGTTGTTCAGTTGTGGAAGCAGAAGGAGAAACGGTAGCACTTTGATAAAAAGTTCCAAATAATTTGCCCCATGATTGAGAGAAGCCAGCACCAGCAGAGGCAATGGGAGCCTCTACTGGAGGTTAATATACATAAAATGTCAAGAAAAAGATTGATGGAGCATTGTTTCTGTTAATCATACCTGATTTCCCACATTTGTTCTTGTGAGTTGTTCTACTAATTAATTTTATAATGAGGAGTAAAATCTTGAACTGGCATCAAAAACTGAGAACTATATGAGCAGTTTGGATATAACCAAGCTACACAGAAAACAGACATTTTCATCTATGAACCACTGCAACTGGTGAGCTACTGTGAACAGTACAGATAAAAATCCCAAGACAAGAGAGTGAGAGCCACTAATAAAATCATAGTTTAGCAATCCGGCAGTGCAACAGAGAAGAGTATCATACTTTTCAATATAGCTTAATGGAAGAACATATCTGACCAGATCAGCTGATGGGCAACTCCTCCTCCTTACCAGTTTTCCATTGCTACACAATCCATATAACTGGCCCACTCTCTTATGATGCAAATTTTAGTATGTTTATAACTTTCAGTTACACCCTATGGCATTCTCTATTATGTTCTTACAATAGTTTTCTTAGAGACTGTAATATTCTGGCCTAAGAATGTTTGACTTTTCTTAACACCAAATGAATAGATTAAAAAAAAAAGGATTTTAGTCCAGATGCATTGTCCACAATCAGGAAACAGTCTTCCACTTTTGTTGGTATGAGTGAAGTCAAAAGTAATCTCACTTTTATGTGAATTAGTCTAAATCTATTCACAAGAAGTGAAGAACTGACTCAAGATAAGAAATCCTTGTATTTCAAATAGAGTGGGTAAAAAGCATGAAACTGGTGACAACTCTTAAAGTTTGAGACATACTACCAGAGTGGGTCATTGACAATGATGGAGAGGAGTTATCCAGGAAAACATGGGTTCCACAGGAAGAAATGCTGGCAAATAATCATAGAATCATAGAATAATTTAAGTTGGCGAAGACCTTTGAGATCATCATCAAGTCCAACCATTAACTCAGGACTGACAAGTCCATCACTAAACCATGACCCTAAGCATGGCATCTATGCATTTTTAAACACCTCCAGGGACAGTGACTCCAGCACCTCCTTGGGCAGCCTGTTCCAATGCTTGTCCATCCTTTCAATGAAGATTTTTTTCCTAATATCCAACCTAAACCTCCCCTGGTGTAACTTGAAGCCATTTCCTCTTGTCCTGTTGCTTGTTATCTGGGAGAAGAGACTGACACCCAGCTGCCTACAACCTCCTGTCAGGCAGCTGTAGAGAGCAGTAAGGTCTCCCCTGAGCCTTCTCCTCTCCAGGCTAGACAACCCCAGTTCCCTCAGATGCTCCTCATAAGACTTGTGCTCCAGACCCTTCACCAGCTCCATTGCCCTTCTCAGGCCATACTCCAGCACCTCTACATCCCTCCTGAAGTGAGGGGCCCAAAACTGAACACAGTGTTCGAGATGCGGCCTCATCAGTGCTGAGTCCAGGGGTACAACCACTGCCCTTGTCCTGCTGGCCACACTGTTTCAGATGCAAGCCAGGATGCTGTTGGCCTTCTGGGCCACCTGGGCACACTGCTGGCTCATGTTCAACCAGCTGTGGACCAACACCCCAGCTCCTTTTCCTCCAGGCAGCTTTCCAGCTGTTCTGCCCCCAGCCTGTAGCACTGCATGGGGCTGCTGTGACCCAAGTGCAGGACTCGACACTTCTCCTTGTTGAACCTCATACAATTGGCCCCAGCCCATTGATCCAGCCTGTCCAGATCCCTTTGCAGAGCCTCCCTACCCTCCAGCAGATCAACACTCCCCCCCGCCAACTTGGTGTCATTTGAAAACTGACTGAGAATGCATTCAATCCCCTTGTCCAGATCATCGATAAAAGTTGTTAAACAGAGCTGGCCCCAGCACTGAGCCCTGAGGAACACCACTTGTGACCAGGCACCAGATGGATGTATCTCCATTCACCACCACTCGTTGGACTCAGCCAGCCAGCTCTTAACTCAGAGCAGAGTTTGCCCATCCAAGCCATGAGCAGCCAGTTTCTCCAAGAGAATGCTGTGGGAGACTGTGTCGAAGGCTTTAATAAGGTCTGGGTAAACAACATCCACAGCCTTTCCCTCATCCACTAGGGAGGTCATCTTGTCATAGAAAGAGATCAGGTTCATCAAGTAGGACCTGCGTTTCCTAAACCCATGCTGACTGGGCCTGATTCCAGGTGAGAACCAAAGTAAGAACCAAACCACTGTATCTGATAGCTGAAAAAAGTGGATGGACTTTGGGGTCCTGTTAGTCTGACATGGAGGCAACATGTCCCCTCGTAGATGTGGCCCAATCAAACACAGGAGATACAAAAATGGCAATCTATCCCTTGTGGCCTCAATGGAATCCAATGAATGTTTGGTAACAGCACAGTGTTTAATCCTTGTTTGCCTTATAAATTCCAGCTCTGGTCATTGCATTTAGCCTACCTAAATTAGTTACATGTTTTCAATTGGAGAAAAATTTTCTTCACTTCCTTCTCTTAATTGAATTAAAGAATTACTCTGTTGTAGAAACCCTTCTTAGATGGGGTTTTTAACCAAAAGTAGCAGTATTTTAGGTGAAAGTTAATTGCTTCACTTCAAAATACTTTTGAATCTTTGTGAATTACAGCTCCACATAGACACAGTAATAATAGAAAAATAGACCGACTTAAAACTAATGCTAACTGCATTTTGAGTGCTCCAAAAAGGCACAGATTCAGCTGCCTTTTTATTATTTAGCAACTTATGAGGAACCTATTACATATTTGATTCTAATATATGGTTGTTTTTTGCATTATGTTCATTGCTGTTGCTGCCTTGATCATATACCTCAGAATTTTGTGGTGATTTTATTTCCTTCCTTTGGCCATTCATTTTCAGAGTCACATTTCCAGCTATTTCCATGGTTGCCACACCTCAGATATTGATATCCAACTTCTCAGTATGACTTTGACAGAATGGCATTTTTAAATTTATGTATGTGATCTGGAAAATGTATGCACTGATGATGTCTAGTAGTACAGACAAAAGCCTGATTTGAATCTGAAGGTGGGCTTATTCTACTAGGGATGAGCAGATGGTTTGGAAGGAATCCAGAACCACCCAAAGGGATTGTCTCCTACCCTGCTACACTAACACCAGCTATTTGAAAGCAGACACCCAGAAACCTCTTTATGTGGTATCATGCTGAGAGCTCCATTGACAATTGTCAGGACAGAGGTTTTAGATTCACTACGCAGACCTCCACCACTCAAATTCAGGAATGCCTGATTAAAGTAGTAGAGCATTGCTGTATTTGTCCAGTAGCACTTCAGGCATGAATTTTACAGCTGTTTATTGAGAGCAGGAATGTATTTTGGTTCAGCAATTTTTTATTTCCATGTTTTGCAAAGAAAAGTGAACTAGCTGAGCAAAACCTTTCTTCCTCTTATGTCCTAGGTTTTCCACCAGGTTGTGTTGCAGACTCATTTGTCTCCATCTTACTGTCCCATTACCCCATTTTTCTCACTCTGACTCCATGCTTTTCCTCGTGCTTATCCTTCCCACCCTCATCCTTCACAGTTTCCAGATGTGTTTTCCATTTCAGTTCTCTCCCCTGTCAGCTCTTACCTAGCCCTCCCCCCCCCCGCCGCCCCAACCCCAGACTGGGTGTACCAAAGAGGCTGCCTTCCTTTTCACTGTGTCAGGTCCTTGGGACGCTAGGCTAGCTGGCCTTCCTGTGCCTGACCGCCTCCTGGGGCTCCCCCCACCGCCATGGCCCAGGATCCCATGTCAGCGCCTGGGGCCAGCAGGCACTGTCCCAGCAATGCCACAGCAGGGCTGGCTTCCCGCTCCGCACTGCCCTGTGCTGCGGGGTCGTGAGGCCTGAGCCAGGCCCACCTGCAGGCCTGTGATCTGGCCCAGCACCATGGCGGTGCCTGATGACTGGGGCTGCAGCCACCCCAGCACCTCCCACAGGCCCTGGCTGCCAGGCCCTGTCCTCAGCCCCACCATGGAGAGCCCCTGGCACTCTCAGCTCCCATCCCAGGGAGCCACCAGACCCCACAGCATCCCAGCAGCATTGATAGTCCCCACAGGAGCTGGGAACCCCACTTAAAACATTAAGCTCAGTGCAGGGCTACTGCGTGTTCAATGTCAGCAGCCATTTTAGGAAACCTTTGCTAATCAGCAAATATCTACTACAGCTTCCTGTAGAAAATGTGCCTTCTGAAATGTTTGTTGTTTGGACAAGGTATGGAGGATTTTGCACAGAATTAGGAATGGAACATCCTGCACCAAAGCATAGGACCCCTTCATCATCTTAAAGAGCAAAGGAATGTATTACCCTGGACATAGAAAGCTTTTTCTTCTTTCTCCCCTCACTTGCCCTCAGAAATCGCTGAGCTGTTTTGACTGAAAATTCCCCAAATAGCTCAAATAGCAGATAACTGCATGGAAGGTTTCTAGCTAAATTTAGAAAAAAAAATCTGAACTGGAAGTTAGAATTTGGCAAAGTTATAATAAGTTACAACAAACTGGAAAGGGTCAAAGCAACTTGAAGAATATAGGTGGTGCTCGCTGCCACACCTATAATTCATGTAGCTTATTTTTCTTAAGCTAAATTCATCCATTGACAAATTTATGAGCTGCTGAGTGTTGTGTTGTGTCTGGGTTTCAAGGTGCTTAGAATTAATACAGGAAAGCCTCTTTTACACTGAGCATGAGACATGTTTGAAATTCTGGCTATAACACATTTTCCAAAAATTATTTAAAACAATGTAGCCCCATAAATGATGACTGACCATACTCAGACTTGCCTCACTCCTCTTATAGAAAGCATCTCAAATAGTTTGCTAGTATAACCTTAAAGTATACTTATGATGTCTAGGAGTTATTAGATTAGATTATATTTTTTTTCTCTGCTGGTAAAACAAACAGGGGGTCGAGGCCTGAAACTTCACATTTGGTTAGAATTACTTATGCTCTGGTGGTTCACCAGTGTCACAGGACCAGCAGGATGGAAATTAATTTTTCCACCTTCCCTCATTTTCCTCTCTTATCCCTGGGTAGCATGACTACATATTTCCCTTTCTTCTCCAACCTATGGATCTTTCTCACCTGAAATGCTTCTTTTAGAGCTTCCTTTTTTGTGAATTAGGATAATCTGAATTTCAGTAGGCCGATCATCCGTATCTCCTGTGAAGAAGGGAGAACATTCTTGGCATTTGGCTGATTGGTCCAAATGAATACTTGTTGAGGGACAGTATGCATGGCCAGGTTGATTACAGTTAAGTTTCATAACTTTTTAGGCAGAAGAACACATACCTGTTTAAAACTGACACAGACTCACCAAGTTCTGCATCAGCCTATCTGAAATTCCTTCAAAACCTGGGTATAGACCCAACAGCTGTTTTTCTGTGGAATCAGGTATGTTGTGTGTTGCAATCTGGTACAGGACCACAAATGCAAAGAGATTCTGTTGCACTGTGAACTCATTTAACTAGAAAAATGTCCACATACTGGTGTTTTTAGGCATAGGTGGTAGACCAGCACTTTTGTAGATCTGTTTTCTCTGGGAAATCTTGCCTGCAAAGCAATGTACCCAAATTGTGCATTTTCCCAGTTGACTCTGTTTTCAAAAGCACTCTTACTCAGTTAATGGTGTCCAAAATCTGGCCCATTACATCTAAATGACTGAGATCTGTAAACAGTGAAAGGGAAGGCAAGTGTGCTGAAGTTAAAGGCTAATGAAAGCAGTGTGAGAGGGCATTATGGCCTTCCACAAACACTGAGCAACTGAAGAGGCAATGGAAGGGATTAGTTTGTGCAGCAGAGCAGTTTCGCCTGAGGTATGCCAGATGTCTGAACTGCAACAGAGGACAAAGAACAACATTCAGAACTCACTGGGTTACTGAGAGTATCCTTCAGACTTTGCTGCCTCCCATGTTACTTTGTGGCCTGAAGAGTAAATCTGATGACTTATGCACTTAGTGTCATTCTCAGTATAAACCCAAATCAAAGTGTATCATTATTATTGCTATTCTTATCCAAGACTAAAATCCTTCCTCTAGGAAATATTTTAATGCCTCTTTTCCTTATAAGTAATGCAGTTGATTGCATTGGTAGAAGTGGTAGAAGCATACTCTTTGGGTGCAGTGGTTTGGGAAAAAAAAAAATAATATCCCCCAAAGTCTTGACTCTGGTAGTCTCAGTCTTCTCTCTGTCCTCATCCAATGTGACAAATTATATTAGCCTTGGTTAGGAGTATGTTACACAGGAATAATACTGTACCAGGGATTCAAGCAAGATCTTCAGAAAAATTGCTTGAATGGTATAGCTGACATATATGAGCAAAGAACTGGGACCACTGACCAGTAAGAACAGCAGCACATTTTCAGGTGAACTGGATTTAGTTGAGAATCACTGTTTTAGACTATTTCCCTTTTTTCTAGTAACACATATAAATTTGCTCCTGTATTTTGAAAGTAGTAGGCTACTTCACAAAACAAATACCAAAAAAGCATATCCAGAAATGGAAGACAGGCTTGGCTTTTTAGTTGTCATTCACAGTGTGTCTTTAAAAATGAGCTGTTAAATGCTACAGGAAAAAAAAAAAAAAAAGATAATGTGCATTTGTTGCACAAAGCAGAATAAAGCAGGTGCAGCTTTTAACTGTCTATAAAAGGCCAAAACTAACTCTGACTTAAACGGGAAGCATTTGTAATGAACAGAGCAATATGCAGAGTAATTTTTATTTGTATCTTAGGAATGCATAACTGGAAATATTATGAGCAATTCCTTGACAGTTCATAGTCTACTTAGAAAATATGCTAATAATTTGTACAGTCTCTTTAACCTGGCTCTTTTTAAAATCTTCCTGGATGTTTTAAACAGAAATACATTCAGGACCAAATATTTGTTCTGTTGTATTTCTCATGCAGACCAGTTTACTATCATCATTTTAGTCATGAGTTTTACATTGCTGAATTCTATTTATATTTTTAGCCCAAAATTTTTGAAGAGAACTAAAGAACTCAGAGAACTAAAACAAAGTAAAAAGTCTGCAAATGGATTTCAGTAATGGAATGTAAAGGAAATGGCTTCCATTACACATTTATTCTCTAATATCTCTAACCACTACAGATTCATTAAGAATAAAATTAAAAGCAACAAGTTAGCCTGCCCTGTATTTTCATTAACAAAGAACATTCAGGTATTTAACATATGTGAATTTTGCAGGATTCCAAGCTTTCTTTTAAGATCTCCCACCCTTCCTTACAGAAGAGCTCATCTGAAAGCTTGTGTAATTTCTCCCATCAGAACAACAGAGTAAGCACTCTGACTTCATTGGGTGCAAATTTACCAACATCAGGAAAACTTAGAAGCTTGCACTGCAATGTCTGACGTCTTAACCTGAAAGCCATTTCTCATCAGTGCCATAGCTACTCTGGATTTTGTTCAGTTTCAGTATCCAACACAGAAAACCATTTTATTCTGTTTGTTCAAATAAATCATACTCAGAGAAAGAATGCTCCAATAGTGAACACTGTACGCAGTCCTGTCCTTAAAGCTACAAATTGTGCTGCACTATAGTGTGACCTTCCTTGATTCCTTAAGCATTGGTTGGCAAACCCACATGAAGCAACTATAGTCCCTTCCCTTCATGGGAAATTAATTCCTACTCTTTCTCCCCACCGTCTTTTTTTGTGGAGGCCCTGCTATTATCATTCTTATTGTGTCAAAACTATTTTCTCTGATTGATTACTGAAGATATTTCTGGATTTCTTGCCAAGACTTGCTAATTAAAGATATGTGTTTCTTTTTAATTTCTCCTTCTTGCTCTTATATCAAAGATACTTTCTAGAAATACCAGAAACCACGCTATGTTCATTTTCCTTCTGAAATCCATCTCTGATGGTTTTAAGCTAGGCTATCTATATGCTGTCCCTTGATCTCAGTAAAAAAAAAGGGGATGTCGTGGTTTGACCCTGATTGAATGCCAGGTGCCCACTAAAGCTACTCTATTATTCCCTTCCTCAGCTGGACAAGGGAGAGAAAATGTAGCAAAAGGCTCGTGGGTCGAGATAAGGCCAGGGAGGTCACTCACCAATTAGCATCATGGGTAAAACAGGCTTAACGCAGCAAAATTAATTTAATTTATTCCCAATAAAATCAGAGTACGGTAATGAGATAGTAAAACTTAAATGTTAAAACACTTTCCTTCCACCCATCGCTTCTTCCCAGGCTCAACTTCACTCCCAATTTCTCTGTTCTCCGCCCACAACCAGCAGAGGTGGATGGGGTATGGAGATTACAGTCAGTTCATCACATGTTGTCTCTGCCACTCATTCTTCCTCATACTCTTCCCCTGCTCCAGTGTGGGGTCCCCCATGGGCTGCAGCTGGATATCTGCTCCCCTGTTAACCTCCATGGGCTTCAGGGGCACAGCCTGCCTCACCGTGGTCTTCACCACAGGCTGCAGGGGAATCTGCTCCAACACCTGGAGCACCTACTCCCTTCCTTCTGCACTGACCTTGGTGTCTGCAGAGTTGTTGCTCTCACATAGTCTCACTCTTCTATCTGTCTGATGCTTTGCAACACTTTTAGCCCCCCTTCTTAAATATGTTATGACAGAGGCACTACCACTGTCACTGACAGGTTCTGCCTTGGCCAGCAGTGGGTCTGTCTTGGAGCCAGCTGGCATTGACTCCATCAAACATGGGGGAAGCTTCTGGCAGCTTCTCACAAAAGCCACCCCTGTACTCCCCAACTACCAAAACCTTGCCACACCAATCCAATGTAGGGAAATAAAGTAACTGTGATAGTCTCTCTCCTTACAATAGCCCACACTAAAAGGAAGCAAATATTTCTTTTCATGATCTCCTCACTTAGACTCACAGAAAACCTTCCAGAAAGAAGCAGATGGCTAGTATGACTGTAACAGTAGTTCCACATACCATTCTTTTGACATTTTCTGGTTCAAGGATAAGATGATTTTGAGGAACCACTATTTTTGAATCTTAATAATGGTCGTCATACCATCATAGTTATATTGCTAGTGTTTTCACTGAGAGTGGAGTCAGTCAGTTGATAACTTTGGCTGCTGCACATCTCTGATGGATGGAGGAAGAGGTCATGCATAAAATCTTAATGGACAACTGTTTTAACAGAAGTATACGGGGACAATGCAATGACTAAAGATGAGAGGAACAGACACATAATTTATCTGCAGGTGGAAAATCTCAAAGAGCAGAAAAGCAATATGTTGATCCTTGTCTTTAAAACCCTAGGAGGATATGTGGGTGCATAGGTCTCTTAGAATATAAGGTAGTTTGGGCACAGGAAGAGATTAATTCTAATGGCAGGAGGAAGGAAACATTTTAACTATAGATTCAAGGAAGGTAAATGAAAGCAAGTAAGCTGTGGATGGAATAGTCATAATTAAAAACAGAAGTAAGGGACAGAGGAATCCTAGGCATGTTAGCTCTGATTGGAGCCTAAATATATCTCTGGAATGGTGGGAAAACAGATGAAGAGAAAAGGATGTGGATGTGTACATCTATTTTACATAGTTTTTTCTCTCTCTTTTCAGATTCTTGTGAAGTCTTCCTCTGCCTGTTTCTGTCTATGTCATTGCATGTCTTGAAGAGTTAAAATCCCGAGGAGAAGTACTGTGTGTCTGGAGGTCTAAGAGAAAGTGCATTTCACCTTTGTTGCACAAATCCATGGGCAGGATGGGACCTTGGCCCTCACAAATAAATATTCCATATTTCAGTTTGAAATTACCCAGAAACCCTCTAGCTGAATGAGAAATAGATGACTTTTTAGGGCTGTGAGACAGTCTGAAGTCATGGACACTGTTTCCCACTGAAAATCAAGGATATTTCTGGGAAACTACACGTGTCGGGTAAACCTTCTCAGAAGAGCTTGAAAACTGGAACTGCTTGCTCTCCAAGTGTATGTTCAGAGGTCCCTGCCAGAGTCCTGTATCTGGATGTTGTTCAAACTCTGCAGGCTTTAATGATCCTGACTCAGTAAAGCAGACTCCAAACACAGGAGGCTGAGTAATGTCTCTTTCTATCATAAACTTTCTACCATGGATGTCTGTGTAGGTCTGTAATCGACCCAGTTATAGTGACTTACATTTACACTTCAACAGAATCATCACTTGCTGTTTGTTACTGATATTGCCTGATGTCCGCTTTCTTGTATGTTGTCTTTTTTCTAGAGGCAACAAATCTGGTTTTATGCCTAACCACATCAAGCTGGGTGGGCTTTATTCATGTAGCAGGGAAAGCTCTCTTGACCTTGCTTTCCATTATCATCAGAAGTTCACCTCTGAGTGTGTTGAACAGAAGAGTTAGAAACAAGCTTGTTGGAAAATGCAGGATTATTTAAATTTATGTTTGAATGGGTCAATAATAGCTTTAATTGGAAACTTCTTAGGCTTGCTTTCACCTATCATGCTATTAAACATTGCCAAAACCCCATTCAATAGAAGTGCAAGATGATTAACAAGAAGAGCTTTGTGAAAACAAGGACTTTGTATGATCCCTTATCAGCCATAACATTTCTTTCAACAAGTCCACACATATTTACATGCTTTATTTCAGGATTCAGTCATCAACATCTCAAATGTGTTTGATTTGCGTTGATCTTGCTAGGGAATGGACAGAGTGTCATCACAATGTGTCATCCAGGCCTAGAGTTGTATTTTTCTGTTAAGCTGTTGTGGTTGAGCTGGTAGAAGTCCATGCAGTGCATGTTATTCCCTTGATAGGTTATCTATTATTTGGCTTTGTAATAAAGTCAGAACATAATTATGAAAACATTTACAGATACACTGGGAAAGTTACTTAGAATAGGAGAGGTTTTATGGCTATTTGCTACCAATTATTCATCATAATAATTTTTCATGAATAGCCTATTAAACTTTATTCTGAAATCCTTTTATGTATTAAGCCAGTTTATATTTGTTGACATTACTTCTGATTTGTGCTAAGCAAGATCAGAATCAGATCCAGAATCACATCACTATCTTTTTCACCCACTCAGATATTGTGAAACTTCCCTTCAGTAAGGAAGGTAAGAACAAGTCTTTACTGTTTGCACATCAGAAATGAAAAAGGGATTGATGTGATATAGGCAGTTTCAAAGTTCACAACATAACGCTGGTACCATCTCTTTCATTCAAGTGCTAGTACAACCAACCTTTTCTTAAATTGTATAGTTTGTTCGGCTGTGCTCCTTGCGCAGGGTGGTTTGAGTGGCCTATTGAAATAATTTACAAGACTTGTGCTGTATTTATTTCAAGCTAGAAAGTAGTACTTTTGTGGTGTTCCTGAACTAAACTCACAAAGTAGCTCAGTCAAATCTAAAATAATTGTCAATTGCCTGTGTGCATTAAAACAACTTGGCCAAATTCACTGCTGAGTTACAATGAAGCAAGGCAGCCTGGGGCTTCTTGCTGATAAAGATGCACAAATATAACTGAAGGGAGAATTTGTCTCATGTTCAGTAACATTACTACATGAACAAGTGAAGCAAAATGGAAATGAAAGATAGCCTTACCCAAAAATAAATTTCTTCCAAACAAAATGATGCAACTTCTCAAAAGAAGCCTCTCAGTCTATCCTTTCAGAATTCTGGTTTTCTAGATCAAGTCTAGATCTGAGACTGGGCTCAGCCAGGTAGTAGCTGGGATGCATGCACTGCAGGGTACAGTGCATGGGAGCTCAGCTTTAGATGTCTATACCTCTAAGAAAATCTGTTATATATAAATCTACATCATTGTTTAATACACAAGAATACAAAATGGTACCCAGACAGCGTGAGGCAGAAAACCAGCTGTCATGACTTTTAATGCGGTCAGGCACAGTGAAGGGCTTTGTATAATACAGTGAATGATCTGGCAGGGGTTGCAGATATGACTCCAACTGTAATGCATCTCGGTTTGTTGAGCTGAGCCAGACTGAACTTCATCTCTCTCAGCCCCCAGCAGCATTTCAGTAAATGGTATTTTTCAATAGTTATTGAGATTTTGCCAACTATTCTGATGCAGATTGACTCACAACTCATGTAAAAGGCACATTGGTTGGACTCATTCTGGATTTCTATGGCATGGAACGGTTCCACTCATTGCTGGGTCTGACTGTAACTATTTGTCTGGCCCTGCAGAGGAATGTGAAACCCTCTTATACAAACAACTAAGAGTTACATTTTAGGGCTTGTGTCTCTAAAGTAGGAGGCTTGCTTGGGAATGGAATTAAAGGATGAAGAAAGTCTGGTTTGGACTAGAAGAAAGGAAAAAAAATAGTTGGGTTGTTGGTTTTTTTTCAATTCTAAGTTTTTGGAACTTCTGAGGTTTTCCATTACAAGGATGTCTATTTGTTGATAATATATCTAATTTTAAAAATGGAACCCTGTTGCTTGATTGATTTTAGTTAAATAATAATGAATGGTAAAGCATGCAACATTGTAAAGTTTTATTAATTATATATGTTACATGCAAAGCATAGGGTAGTGTGGAAGTTTGAGCAGTCTCTGGTTTTGAGCAGAGGCCATAGCTGTCATACGTTAGCCAGCACGTATCAGTAAGACTGGTTATAGTATTTGAGTGGTATTCCAGTACAACTGATAGAGATGACAGATGACCTATCTGTGTTCATATATAGGATCAGCTGAACAAACTATGTTCTTGATTTTGCAGGTACTGGGAAATCCCAGGCATTCCTTAGAATTGGTTGGAAGTAAATAAAAAATGGTTGGTGTTGCCAGAAAATTGTTTGGTGTGTTAAATCAGATCTCTAATAATCTAAAGAAGGATTAACTAATCTTTTTCTAAATGTATAATATAGCAGTGTTTCTTTTGTCTTAGGGAGGTATTTGTAGACCTGTTAGTGTTAAACAGAAATAATTTTCTTCTGAATTTTGAAAAGCTATGCCATACTAGCACTGTTTCAGATATATCTGAAATCTAAATATTGCAGGATATTTTTGTCACAGAAATAAGCAGAACATGTCAAAAGATTAACATTCTCAAACAAATAAATTAATTTTAGCATTTTTAAAAAAATTAACATTTGTTTTATCAGATTTTGAAATTTCTTGCATAATGCAAAACATCCATCACTCTTCATTCTATATCCTGCTCTTGAAAGTCATCTGCTACCAGCAGTACATGTAGCAACTCTGGGTTAGACATAAGGTTTCTGCCACTTTGCTGCAGAATTACTGTAGCCTGTCACAAGGAGAGCTGCACTTTTTTCCTGTTGAAGACTCTGCTTTTTTTGTTGCTTTCCACAGCTAAATGTTATACAATCACTTAAGTCTTAAAGGTTATGGTTAAGGCTTTGTTTTTGTACACACATATTTATAGAACAAGTAGGTTAACATACGACATCAGAAGAACAAATGGTATGCCTTTCATGTTGTTGATAGAAATGTCACAATACAGAGTAACACCTAGTTTTGAAAACAAATCTCTTGATGACAGTAAGAATAACTTGGTGTAGGATCTAGCACAGAAGCTGCATGATCTTTGGACATTTTGTGGTATGTGACAATTACAGAGCATATTGCCAAGGAAGTTCCGTTGTAGAATAATTTCCAAATTTTCTCTCATGTTTCTGACCCTCAGCTATGTACATGCTTCAGATAAACACAAACCCATTTAGGACAGTGAAAATACTTCAGCCAGCACTTCATATCTGCATAGTGTTATGCAAACCTATTAAGCTTTAGTCTACAACATATATAGATGATATGAGCTAATAGATCGCACTGTGGTCTTATCTGAATAATCCAAGTGGCTGAGGAAAAAGAAAATGAGGCCTATTAAGTAATCTTAATATTAATACTGTTGAATACAGCTCCGCCTGATACAGCTGGGAAATGTTCACAAAGTTATTAGTGTTGCCCAGGGCTGAATATTCCTTTAGTGGTAAATTGAGAATGAGTTCTTGTTTTTCCATTCTTTGTAAAGTCTGTTAGGCTGTACTGCCTCTAAATGATTGATCATACAAGGAAAATATTGTGAAGGCATTCAAGTAAGAATAGAAATAAGATACTTGCTTTCTGTTTCTCAGGAAGGACAAGAGACAATGCAATGTGCAGGCACACCACACAGGCACTTAACTGCTGTTACGATAGGTATTGTACCAAACCCATCTAATTGGAACACGTTAATAAACAGAAGTTACTCATCTAAATCTAATCCTAAATCAGCAGGACAATTCTGGAAGTTCCTTCTGTGGTGACAGCCATACACTGAAAGAGCTGAACTGCAGCCTATATTACGTCTCTTGCTTGCATACATAAACTTGCTGAAAAACTGGAGAGACAACCTCTCTCTCCATTACATATACATACTAATAAACAACATTAGATGTGGATCTAATGGCACCTTTATCATGTTTCCTAACTGATGGAGGTAAAGCAGTGTATAGCCGAAATGCCTTTATTCTGGTAGTTAATCCTTTCTCTTCACATGTCCATACTTGGGAGAAAGGCAATGAGTCATTTTGAGCTTCTTCAGGCAAAAGGTTAGAATTTGACACTCCTTGCTGTTCAAAAATAAAAAATAAAAATAAAAGAGAGAAAAAAAGATTTATTATGTTTTGAATCTGCTACTGGGTGTATTATTGCTGTGTTGTTTTTTTCTTTCCAATCAAAGTCCAACAGATTTTTATTTTTGTGTGGCTTACCACAAAAAGTAATACTTTTTTATTTTCTTTACTGAGCGGGAACACAAAAGTGATTCAATTTTAGAAACTTTTTGGTTAAAAATAGATATGTCCCAACCCTTTCCCTCTTCACGGTATGTGAAGTCTGGTCAAAGTATAATATTTTTGCCCGCTGTTAGTTAGATTAAATTTCCCAAGGCAGACAGAGTGCTGGAAGCCAGAAAATTAGTATCCTCCTGCCGCTTCATAAACAATATCACACCTAGCTGGGAAAGACAGAGCTTTATAGGAACCTTGCTTTTAATGGTGTGTCCTTATTTCCCCTGTTTTCTTGCTTTCAGTACTATTACTGAAAAGTTGTATGGGCTTTTAAAATGACCATGTTATAATGCACTTATGGCCATAGTGTGTATGCATAAGGATATGGTTAAGCAAAACACCAGGACAAGGGAAGAATTAACGTAAGAAAAAAACCCACAAAATGGAGGCTTATCCTTGGGAACAAATCAAGGAGCTATCCCTAAAAAAACATTGTTTGGATTTAGATAGAAAATAATGTAGGTCTTCTGTCTCTAAGCTCTCTCTTTCAAAATACTGTACTAAAACTGCAGTTTCTGATTTTTAGACCAGTTCCCTAGGTCAGAAGGCAGCTTGAAAAGAGGGGTTCAGATTGATTCCATCTTTTGAGTTGGTGCCCAAAGGATTTGTCTACTCCCAAGTATCTCTTGTGGAGAAACATAGCCCTTCAACCAAAGTGGACATTTCTTTGTGCACAGTGACACGGGACATGGGGTAGGAAACTATTTTCACACCTCTCCCATGTTGACTTGTTCCTGAATGACAACAACCAGCCTAGTACAGTGCAAATTGCTGACACCACTACATTAACAACTGGCATTTCCACAAAACTCTTTGGGTTTAAATATATTTTTCTTTAGGTTTTCTGAATAATAGCTACCATATCGTGTGCTTAATGTAGTCACACTATCAAGTACACAAAGATGTGATAAAATTAAGGGCTCTGATTGATTTCTGAAACAACTGCTTTATGAATTTACTTAACATGAATTATTCATGCCCTTGCCATATCTAACTGATGAACAGAATGTAAAACTAGGGGACTGTTGTGAATATAGTTTTCCAGTGAAAAAAACAAGCAAAATTACTACCTTGACGAATTCTCATTTGAATTGCAGCATTTATTTTAGAAACAGGCAAACAGACAGATATTTGCAGTGATAGTAAACCTGCTAGAACCTTAGGTAATCCACTAGGTATTTATCCTCATTGCTTAATAAAAAGTGAATTGTGTTTCTAATCTAAATTTTCTAGCTCTGTTTCAAGCATCTGGATAGCTTTTGCATCTTTATTGTACATATTTTACCCTGAAGAACCTCCATTCACAATTTTACTCAAGTACAGATAATCACACTCAACGTCCAAGTACCTCTTTGACAGGATATCTCAGTATAGCTCTCAGTCTCTATGTTTTTCTCTGGCATTTCTTTATTTTTTCCCTAACCTTTAATTTTATTGTAACTTGGTTTTTTTGGGGGTCGGGGTGGGGAGATGGGGAGGGTGGGGGGATGGGGGATGGGACACAGGGCAGGCCAGGGGCACATGACTTAGTAATTTACCTAGATTAATGCATATATATATATATATATATATTCTAGCAATCCATACAGCCTTGTTTTAGGTATTCTTTGAAATTTTTGAATAGATGAATGTAAAACTGAACACTCTGCAGCTCCCCCTCAAACAGCCAGCATAACAAACTGTGCTAAATCCAACAACAGAAGACATTTATGATCATTATGCCACATTCTCAGAGCCTCCCTATCCCATTAGGGTTAAGGAAAGAACCCAGGACTTGTAAGGCAGTAAGGCACTATGCAGTCATTCTCAGTTTTTCTTTCTCTACCTCAGACAACTTCATAATAAGGCATAATAGCTATAACCAAAGAGCTCATTTCCTTATCCTGGTTAAAACATGCGCATGGGGTGAGAAGAAATAGGCTCAAGGAACTGATTCAGTTCATACAAAGAGAGTATCAAGTGTACCTTTCTAAACTCCAGATGAACAGTCTGAGCTATTTAGCTAGGTGACAGGGTCGAGGAGAACACCACACTAAAAAATAGCCGAACAGGTTTTAATATCTCAGACGGGGATCAGGCATCTGCCTTTCTATGAGGTTAACAACTTGTGACTTGCTAACGATGTATCAGATGACATTCTGAGGGTGTTAATAAACCTGTTTAAGGACATGATTTAGACTGATAATCCATTTCTATTGCTGTGATGTGCTTTTTTTAACCATTGTACCTATCTGTTAATTTCTTGCATGCAGACTATAAAATAAAACATAAGCCACCTTATGTCTAGTCTACAAAACTGAGGTACCTAATGATGAACATCATAAAGAGCTTCATATAAGCACAGTTTCATTATAAACTCATTTATTTAGGTTGGATGCTGACAGGACCTGACAGAAAAACAGGAGCAATGGTGCTGATCATGGCACTTTTTTCAACAGATTGCTAGAAGCAAAATGCTTAATTCAAAGCAGTTTTGAACTGATTCAGAGCTTGACTTCTCTAGAGCTGCTCTAATGAAAATTCATCACTTACTATTATGATCACTTTACAGCATGGGAGCTGATTTGTGAAATTCAAGTGATGCCAGTCCCCTCGTGCCTTATCAGAATCACTTGTTTTCCTAGCAAGAAGAGAGCTGTCATTTTCTGGGCAGGAGTACATTAAGTAGCTCCATTTCTTATCATTCAAATGATCCTCGGGTATGTTCTACTATGCCTAACGTTGCACGTGTTTGGGACTCAGCCCAAACTTTCTGCTAGTGTTCCCCTTAACCATGCCTGTTCTATTCTTGGTACTCTGCACCATGCGAGCATGAGCACATCTTTTTCATGGCTTAAGAAAACTCATACTGGCTTATTTCTCAGTTGCTACAGCTGGGTAGCATCACCTGGACTACAATAGGGTCTTCTGAATCTATGGGAGGAATGAGGTACAAGTTCCTTCTTGACTGTCTGACAATACGCCAAAATGGCACCATTTTAACTCACTTTCTGCAGGTTCCTCCTATCCCCAAAACTACATTTAACTGAATAGACCCTTTTTGCTAGAATGCTGTGATAGAGATTGTTGTTTAGTGCAACTGCAGGAGAGCACAGCTGTTCTGCATTTGACTGAAAACTTTTTCCAGAAAGTCACAGAAAGCTTTGTGCTGAGCTGAATTCCAGTCTTAATAAACAAGTTAAATAAAACCTCCCAGAAGCTCCTTCATATCTTGATGCACTCTCCCTCGTCTCCAAATATTTCCTTCGTCACGCTCTTCTTGATACAAAACAATAACATTATGTTCTTTTTTATTAGGGCTGCCTATGCTTGGAATTGTTCAACAGTCATTGAAAGCATATTAGTTATGAACTTTGAGGTACTGGCACCTGAAAAAAACATTATTTATTTAGTTATCACTTATTGAGAGGTTTGACATATGAAAAATTTATTGCTGGGAAACACTACTGTGTGTCAGCTGTTCCGCTTGTTTGCAGTCTTATTCCACAGTAAATACAACTTTACTCTCTAGTGGAAGACAAATAAATAACTGCATGTTTATGCTTCAGTGTCACATGGGGAAATAGTGTGGAGAGTGTTACCATGCTTTATCTGCTCCAGGGTAAATTATCTGTTTTTCAGAGCACTGAGATACCAAATCCTAAAAAATTCTGGCCAATAACCTTTTATTTTTAAACAGTGCAGAAGAATAATTACACAACAAAGTTTATGGTTTTTGGACTTCATTGATTTATGTAAGCACATTTAGAATTTTTCCTTCTTTCACAAACCTAGTTGCCAATAAGTACCTCTTGTGTCAGAGGCAATAGCCTCAATAACCCTTGCTTACTTGAATGAAGTATTCCCTTGAAAAAGAAACACTTGTTTTCTAGACTTGATACAAATTGGGATGTTCACCCAGCAGGAAACTTCAGCATTTCATTGTTTGATTTCAATCCCTATCAGATCAAGTAACTGAAATACGATTTTTCTTTTTGCTTGTGATGAAACATTCCAAATGGGTACACAGAAAAAACCACATCTTGTCATGGGTTTTTTTGTTTTTAAATTGAAATGACATATTTCAATATTGAAGAATGAAAATGTTTTGATTTGGTTTGCTGAACTGACCAGAAATATTCATTTTTATTTTCACACTGAACTGTGCTTTCCTAGAGTTGTAAATTATCTCCTGGGTATACAAATTACCTCTTGAGAATGGGAACATTCGCATTCTACCCTGTGAGGTGTTTTTTTTTCCAGATGAAATTTCCCATGAAGCATTAATTCACTCAGTTGAATGACTGCACTGTATTTTGCAAGGGCTTGGTCAGAGCCATGCTTCACATATGTGAATTAGGTTTCTGAGCCTAAACTGTCAGGAAACAATGTGTCATGACATGATGAAGTTATGCCTTAGTTTTTTAAGCTTCTCTTATTTTGACTTTTTTTGTTTGTTTGTTTAGTGTTTTCTTGTCAGTAAATTCAGAACTATTTCCAATGTGGTGGCTCCTTCCCTCTTTCCTTCCTCCCTTCCTTCCTTCCTCCCTCCCTTCATTGTCCCTCCCTCCGTCCCTTCATTGTCCCTCCCTCCCTCCCTCCCTCCCTTCCTCCCTTCCTTCCTTCCTTCCTTCCCTCTCTTTTCTGTCCTTCCTTTACTGTGTAAAACTTTAGTATTGCTGGTGAATATAACTGGCTGCCTTTGTTGCTAAATGCCTGAGCTGTTAAAACTCTCACTTAGTCTGGCATTCTGTGATAATATATCATGACAATTGTTTCAACATTCACTGCTAACTTGGCATTGTCTGCCAGGATCTGTCCAGATACCCTCTTCCCTCAGTACCACGGCATACTGCGGTGTAACTGCTTTCAGTGCCGTTGTCAGTTAACATGGGGGCATGGTGGAAGATATAGCAAGGAGTCTCCCCAGATCTTGCAACTCCCTTTTGCCAGTCCATAGACATCTGTCTAGATTGTCCATAGCCTTGCCTCTAGGTATCACAGTATCCAGTAGTTAATTTACTGATCTGCCACACTACTTTTCTTTGTGCAATCATGATGGTTGCATATAATGTGACACTCAAAATTAGTAAAATACTGCCTGTTGCCTAGACTTACAGTCTCAATATTAATGTGCAATGCTGCAGTAACCATTAGATTTATTAGATTCTGCCATGCACATTTGTAATGTGGAAACACACACGCATATTTGGAATATAGGAACCACACAGATGCAAAACATTTTACAACATGTATTTGAGGCAGTTTAGAATTAGTGCTGAAATGTTCCAGCATGTGGAGAAAGACAGACTGTCTAATTTTGAACAACACTTATGAATAAAGTCATACAAAACTTGGTTACATGGACTGAAGAAAATCTTAGCCGTGGTCTCCCAAGGACTAGTCACAACGGAAATGTGATTAAATCTGACCAGCATGGGCTTCTATTTGACATTATATTAAAGAACCAGGCAACTAAGGTCCATTGCATTAGGAATTAGTTCTACAGTAAAATTATAGTTTTTAAAGACTGTCAACTGTGTGGCATGTTGAAGAAGCATTATTATTTTACTGTAAAGCAATTCAAACGGAAGACTTCTATGCAGAAGCATAGTGCTAGGGATGAGACAATCCAATGGATAAATCTTTTTTTACCATTACTTCTTCTGTAACTAATATCACATTAGGTTATTTCCTGTGCTTCTTTCTTTGGTTAAAAAGACCCACTGGGTATCTTTTTTGCTGATGGCAAATATTCTGATTAGTCACTAAATCTGACATCTCAAGTATATACCGCTGAAAGAAAGAGTATAGTGATGAGTGGTTGGAGAAACTGCCTGGTAAGCAAGCTTGAAAACACAAACAAAACATTATCCAAGTTTTGAAGCCAAAGGAGAAATTAAACAAAAGTCAGAGCTCAGATCAGCTTAACTAGAGGAGGAAATGCTCTTTCAGATTGCTGGTTTAACAATCAGATGGAGAATTTAGCTGGGCTTTGTTTTTCTTATTATTAAATCAAGAGCCTAAAAATATCAGTCCACTGTCACAAATAGAGTTGGGCAGGCTATTTTTAAGGAAAATTTATTTAACAAATCCTTTATACAGTGTGAATGACCCTTTAAGTCCAGTGACCGCTCTGCTGCCTTTGGCAGGATCACAGAAAGGGAAGGAGGACTAAGGGGATGATAGAAAATGTCTGGAGCTCCCAGAAGTACTCTTTCAGATATAGCAATCAGTAGGAGAAAGAATTGGAAAGGGCTATCTTAGAGCCCAGTCAGGGCAACCTGAGAGCAAGAACAAAAAACCGATGGAAAAAACAGTGAAAGGACCTCTGAGATGGAGAAACTTGATACAAAATAAAGGCACTGAGGAAAAATTGGCAGAAGTATGGTAAGTAGGTGAAATCTGAGGAACCAAAAAGATAGTAGTCAATTTTCTCAATGGGTGACATGTAAAATGGGAAACTGGGATAAAACTGCAAATGGATGGTAGGCTGTAAGACCCTCAAAAGCTCTTCCCCAGGAAGGACTCCACAGGTCTTCAGCCTGGCTTTGTGCACTTGCAACCAGTGCACTGGCAGCCAGGGTTGTGCTCATATGGGTCCTTCACCTTGTGCTTTTCCAGGTGACCTGTGCCTGGTACCAAGCTTCCTGTCAGATGACTTCCTCAGCTTGTAGCAGCTAAGCTGGACAAGGATCCTATTTGCAGACTGCCTTTGGGATTGTATCTGCTCTCTGGCCAGACAGGTAGCTGCATATGATGGCCCTGGTCCAAGACATGGCAGAACATGACCTAACATCTGAGCAGGCCATCCGTACAGAGTCTTTGCCTGCTGCTGTGGGCTCTCAACTGCTGTGGAGACTGCTCTGAAGGTGCAGGGCAGCTCCAGCTAGAGGCCCCAGCAGTCCCCATTGCCATCCTTGGCTTTCATATGATGCCTATGCAGGCTGAGTGCAGGCTGGTCTCTATTTGTCAATTGTGTGACATTAAAATGTGTTTGAGTGGCCCTGGGATGGTTTGCTGATGTTTTGTTTACACTTCAGAAAACTGCTGTTTGTAACTGTGTATGTTGGCACTGTATTCACATAGGCACCTTATCTGCTCCTTGGCTGTGGGAATGGCAGGTTGACTATGCTTGGATGATGTTGAATGTTTCTTGTGAATATATGTGAAAAACACCTACTGTCTATGAACTGTCATCTGGACAAATTGTTTGCCGCATGCATGTTTGGGATCATTTGACTATCTCATCTGATCTTATACATAACACACGCCACAGCATTTCACATAGAAATTTTCAGAAAAGAAAAGCAAAAAGCCTACGTGCTTCATAAAGATGCACACAGAAAGTGACTTTAAAAAATATTTTTCATGATAACTGTGGGTAGGTGATTTTGTTAAAGCACACACACTGACAGTTCATGTCTCATTTTACACTATACCTTGAGAACAGATAGGCTGGTTTTTAAAAGGAAGCTGGGCTCCCTGTGAGAATTTGGAATATGATTAATGAGTTCTTTACATGTTGAGATCACATCTTCATGCATCAACCCCCCCCCAAAAAAAAAACAAACCAAAACCCAAAACCGACACCCTACCCCGCAAAACCAGCACCAAAACCCAAAAAGAAAACACATACAAAAAAAATACTCAGGAAGACTGACAGTGAGAAGTATGTGTATTTAATTTCAGTAGTGTTTGTTTGTATGTCTCCAGAAACTGTATTTCTTCTACCCAAAAGAAAAAGGGAGGGAAAAAAACCAAGGTCATCATGAAACGTAAAAGGAAAGGCTGCTCCAGAAAAAATATTAGTTCTGAAGAATATTAGAGTTGTCATAACGCTGCAACATTCTTATTAAATTTGAATGTGATGATGTTTTAGACCACAGACAGATTGTTCTGCAAGTTATAGTGCCCTGCATTTGAATGTCCTCTGGAATGAAGGGCAGAAGAGGTATCCGGTGGTGTGTAGTGAATACACATTCTTAACCACTTCAGTGCAAAATGCAGAATCTGAGCTAACCCTGTCAAAGAGGAGCATCCATCTAAGCTCACAGAGAAGCAGAGAAGGAATGCCTACCAGTCCTGCTTTGCTGAAAGGGTGATAACTTGTGTCAGCCGAATGGAGCAGGCAGCTAGGGGAGCAGCTAGATTTGTCATAGTCTGATATTGAACTATGTCTAACCATGCCTTAATAGTACTGTACACTACTTTCACATCAGAAAACCTTTTCACATACTTAAATTCTTTTAATTTGTTCTTTTTGTAAAGGAATGCAGACTATAGTAAGTCCACACAAATCTCTCGCAATCTGAAATCATTTCAAATCCTACTTTGTTTGGGAACGTCTGTTCATAAAATGAACAATGTAATCTAAATCTGATCTGTAAAGCTATCTCATTGTTCAAATTAAAAAAAAAAAAAAAACAAAAAACAAAAAACAAAAGAAAAAAAACAAACCAAACAGCAAACACTGGAAAGTCCCATAGAATACGGAGGAAAACATTTGTAATTTAGAATTTGGAGATTTCTATCACGTCATCAGAATTGTTGTGTTCACAATCCTTCAGTATTTTAACCTTGGAAATACCTTGGGCAGGTACACCAGATACATAGCCAGGGTACTGCTGCCCTATGGCCCAAAATCATGAAGCTGCTGCTGACCTCTTCCCTCCTCACAGTGAGGGGCTGACTTTACATCACAGCCTTCCCTACAGGGCAACCTTATATCAGTCTTTAGCACCTCTGCCCCATGACCCTGCAGTCCTGGGAGTGATGCTGTCCTAGTCATGGTCCTAGAAATCCTAGTCCTTTGCTGTCACCTTTGCCATTTTCCAGTGCCTTGAAAGTTACTGCCCTTGTAATCCAGTGCCAGCCTCTAGGACCTCAGAACTTCTTGTGTACTGGCCTCTTTACAGTGTATAAATGCGAAACATACTGAACATGTATTTTCTGTGTAAGAACATTATTTCAGATGACTGTCTGGCAAAGAAAATGTTTCTGGATTGGAAAAAACAGACTAGCTTGCAAATGCTGCCAAAAGCACTGAATCTTTTTTTGAGGGCAGACACTTTGGATGCTTCAGCTGGCAGAAAATCACTAAGGATATTTTTCAAAATATAAAGTACTGTCGTTCTGAAAATGCCTAGTTCTTTAGAAGAATGTAAAGTATATTCACAGGATACTGGAACCCAGACACCTGACACTGCTAGAGTAGGAATAGTTCTTGTGGATCGAAATTGTACTTTGTGTTTTAATAGTACTAATAAAATGGACTGAGGGAAACTTGCATTTGAGTAGGAGTTTATTTTTAGGTAACTCAGTAGCTGAAAATAGAATTTCCTATACATAGGAACCGAGTTTTGCCTCTGGTGTGGGTGTTTCTGTCTGGGCAGGCTTGGATGTGACTACTGGTGACGTATGAATTATCAGTTCTGCATTCATGGCAAGCAACACTTGCATTGCTTTGGAAGCTTAACAATGAGCTGCTGAAATGCTGAACCCAGAGTCCTAGACATACACTCAGAAAAAATAGACATCTATCTGTTATGGGCACCAGTTCCGTAGGCATTCTCTGAAGTGCATGTGGAACGCAGCATCCTTGCCGACTGCTACCTCTTAAGGCTTTTAATAATGTTTTTTAATTATTTATATAGACGTTTGCCCTTTCTCCCCTTTGTTCCACATTTTTGTTCATGTGTTTCTTTTCATCACGCATCTCTGTGAGAAAAGTTCAAATAGTCTCAGGGAGATGAGAGTCAATATGTTGGATTTGTGGACCGGAACAGTAAGGATCATGCAAAGTATTGTGTGCCTGGTTTGGTTAAGCTGACCTATAAATTATCATTACACAACTTCATAACATGAGCTATAAAAATAAGTATTGAGAAATTAATAGGTCAGAGAATGAGAGTGAGTTCATTCCATTGTGACTTCAAAACCACAATAGTTTCCCCCTTTTCTCCCCCTAGAAGCAGAAATGAAATTACATCATTTTACCTAGATTTATGTCTCAGATTTTCCATAATGCATTTGTAAATTCAAAAGTTCAAGCAGTTCAAGAGTAGCTTATCCCTCTATTTTTAACTGGTTCTTTTTTTTTCTTTTTCTAATTTATTGAAAAACGGCCATTCACAGTATATTGGATTCTAGCTATTTTTGTTAACTACAACAAAATGATGTTTTGGGTTTTTTGGTGGGTTTTTTTACATGTCTTTGAAAGAGGCTGCATTGAGAGGTTTCTGGACTGTAGTCTAACTGGGCAGAAGATACAGTATGTACATATCAACATCATTGCTGCTATACTGGTATCAACAGTTTTTCACAGTCTGGAAGGACTTGTTTTGTCTCTGTAACTCAATCTTAAACTGTTAGCAGATAATGAAAAAAATCACTTGTACAGCTATGGTGCATAAAAATTTGAAAACAAGAAAAGATGATTTCATACATGGAAACCAAAAGATTTTTAAATGTTGAGATCCATAAGATTATGGAATAGTTTCTTCTAGAAACCAAAATATGTGACTTAAGCCCCTCTGATACATTAGAGCACTGAAAAATATCTTGGATGCAAGTCAGTGTAGCCTTTGAAAATGAATGAAGTGGCAACACAAAACATACTTCTTTATATTCAGATATAGAGAGTGTTTGCATAGAAAGCAAGACAGTGCAGGAGTAGGGGCCCTTAAGCCAGCACCCAGATGGCATGGTGCAGCTTGGGCAGCACAGCTCATGGGGCAGTACAAGTGAGTGCCGCTTGGTCCGTGTTGATGCAACTGTAGTGATTCTGCTTTAGAAGCCCCCTTATAAGGCAGTAGTTGAGAGACTGAAGTGCATAGTTTACACAAGACATAGGAAGTGGAAATCCTTATTCCAGAATATTTACATCTTCAGGACACTAGCTCAGAGGGAAGGAAGAAGTATAATTGCCTAGAAAAGTGATTCTGAATCAGAAGGAATCTAGATGATTAAACCCACAGTTTAGAAGCACGGGATCTGCTGAAATGGTAGCTTCATCTCAAAAGAAAATAATGTCTATTAATTCTGATATTTAAGTTTTCTTTTACATTAGGTCCTGATGTGTATTCAGTGATTTTTTTCAAAAACTAGTGACCACCTGGAAATATGAATATCAGTACAAAAGAGAGACCCATCCCAGTACACCTCCAGGTAACTCCTAGGACACTTTAGTTATAACAAGTCACGATCTAGTCTTGAAATGCTTGCTTCTGTTCTTGGGATCAGTTTTCTAAAAACATATTCGTGTCAGAAACTTGGTTCTGTTACCCATGGTAACAGAGGGTTCCTCCCCTCTTACTCCTGAATGCGATACTAACTGAGCTTGAGAGTTATGTTTCCTCTGGCTTATTCTTTATGTTCCCATGATTCTTGCCTGCACAGTTCTGGGCACCTGGGCTTGAATGGGACTGTCTAGGTCAGTTGTTTTGGGTCAGGCCCACTCCTGTCAGGTGTAGAGATGTAACTGAGATCCAGAATGGTGTCATGTTTCTTTCCTCGGTGGCCCTGTGAGCAGGGACACGTGCCTCTTTCAATGCTTCCATCAGCCTCAGCCAGAAGAGAGGCCACCTCAGCGATCAGGACAGCTGGGGCTCAAGTGGGAGATCAGTCCTGCAGCTGATGTGACAATGTCCTTGGCTAGCTGAGCTTCCCTGTGAGACATGGAGGGATCGGCTCTCCTGAGACTGAGCCAAGGCCAAGCAACTCCATGGTGCTTTCTTATACACTTTTTCTCTAATGGACACTGAGTGATGGGCTCCTCCAGAATGCAATTACAGGAGTTACTGTCTGATGCTTTTCCTCTGACTCATTCTTAAAAGCAGCCTATCAGTCTCCATTGACTATTTTGGGAGCCTGGCAATAGAGATATTCCAAAAAACCCCCTCTTTGCTGAATGGCTAAGGAGGCAGGTTCCTAACTGGCACTCTGAATCATCTTACTGTGGCTAAGCATCTTTTAGCTGTTGAAACATTTAACCTGGATGCATCTTAAGCCAGTTTCTGATAAAATCAGGAATCAAACCCAAGAATCATAGTTCACAGATTTTTTCCCTATAACCATTAGATAACACATTTTACTTTTCTACCTCTAAATTTTTTCCATTATTTCAACTTTCTTCTGAAAATCAGATGTAAAGCTGCTTGCCGTGCTTGACTTTCAGGCATACAGGGGAAGTTCTGATATACATATAGAACCAAAGACGGTTTGTCAATTTAGTTTTATTAATTGCATAAGGTATAAATTTTAATGAGCTAAGAAGAGGTAGTAATTCCTCGTCTTTGCTTTGGTGTATTTGTGTCTGTAATCTATTCACTTGCTGCAGCTCTCTGAGAATTTACTTTTTTTAAAAAAAAAAATTATATGCAGATTTTTATAACTTATCTGAAATGTGACATCCCTGAGCAGTTATATAATCATTTTAGCCAGTAAGTGAGTTTTTTTAAGATTTAACTAAAGGGAACACATTTGTTATAACTGAACATCTGGATTCAGTGAAAGACTGTTTTCTGTGCTTGGTAATTAGACACCTTAAGGCATACCAGAGGGAGCACATGCATTACACTGGGAGCTGTGCTAGGAGCCCTGTCTTCAGCTTCTCTTCTGGAGCCTTCCAGTGCAAACACAGAACACTTGAATTTTTATAACTCTAACATGATTTAGCACCCTCTGATTTACCCTGTGACTTTTAATGATTTTTCTCTTTGTGTTCAGCCTTTCTAAGGTGACTAGTATACGCAGTCCCTTCCTGGTCTTCACTGAACTGAGGGACGGTGGTTTGATATGGAAATATTAGCTCTCCAGAGAAGAAATACAGAAGCAATTCTTCAGGATGCTTGTATTTTTAATCTGCTTCCTTTTCCCAGGCCTTATCTTCAATTGATAAGGCATGTGGTACCAGCCTAGAGAGCTTCTGCATCATTGCCTATCATTTTCTCATAGGAATAGTTGTGAACCTCCTGGCTTTATCTTTCATTGCCTGGCTGGTTCCTCAGCTTTTTCCAGGGAAGCACAGTGATTCTTAATTTCATTGATAAGCTAGATGAAGTGGTTCAGGTGCCACTTGTTCAGGTATGCAGCTTGCAGCTCATTTTCTCCTTGTGGAACACCATGCTCATCGTTTTTGGCAGGTAATGCTCATGTTTTCTCTATGTGTCCAGGCTTCCCACCCCTGGCAGTGTTTATGCACACCCTTTACATTTCCGCATGTTTGTCAGTTTAACGACCACCTTCTGTTATAAATGGTATTACTCAACATGGAATTGAATATTATTTTTTTATGGTGGAAGTCTTATGAATATTACTAGTAGTGAGCTACAATAAGGTCAAGGCAAGAAAGGGGGGGGGTGGGGGGTGTCCCTTTAATGTAGTCCTTTTGTCCTGGTGTTGCTGCTCCAGTCAGAAAAAGGGATTGAAAATGCGCCTGTTGTGCAGATGCTTTTGTATGCTGATACATTTAACAAAGCAGGTTTTTTGTCTTCTATTCCTTACAGTATGTATATTGTCAGTTTGTGTCTAATTTAACCTCCCTACTTGTGGTTTCCTGGTTAGTTTTTAGAATTGTTTTCTATTTTCTCATGAATTCTAAAGGGCAACTTCCCTGAGAATTCATGTGTGTCTGGCTCACAGGAGACACTGATGGCTTGATTTGTGCAAAGTCTCACTACGTATTCTTACCCCTTTGTGTCTGAGACTCTTGCTCCAGGACAAAACAGCAATGGTGTCCAAAAGGAGAAGGCAAGTGTAGTACATGCTCTGGCAGAGAATGACAGGTGCTATATGTAATCTAGAAAAAAGCATAACAACTTTTAGCATAGTATTTTGAAAAATGAGGTGTCTAATGACACCATGTAATTCCTGCTTGGGCAGACACAATACTTGACAAGGCCATCTTTGAAAGAAACCAGTTAACTTTCTGAAAGAAATCCTAGATGGGATCTAGCCTAGGAAGTAATTTCTGGAGAACACGAATTTATTTAGTAAATAAATTTCTAAGTATGAAACAACTTTTTAGGAAAGGTAAAAGGTACCTACTTCAGATATCACTCCTATGACACCTGTCCTCACTTAAACTTTTGCCTGCATATAATTCATCTAGCATGAATTTGAATGTGATAAACATGTATTGAGAGTTTTAGTCCCAGTCAGTCACATATAATAGGACACCTCATATATGAAAAGATTATTGTCATAAATATGCTTCAACTACATTTTAAAAAAATAAATTGTAGAGCTGAATTTTTGCTCCCATATATATGTGATATTACATATGCATCTGTAATAAAAAAAAATTGCTGAGAAATGTTCTGCGATAGGAATAAATTGAAACAGTAGCAACAAAAATAGTAGCTGGATCTATGGAGAACAGAATGGTAAGCCTGAGAGCCTAACAGGAGTTATGGACTGTTTGTTTCTCAGGACCTGAGTATGCAAGATCTGTACTTGGGTACAAGCCCAGCAATGTGAACCTTTTTAATGGTATGAAAAGTTTCTGTGGTTCAGATTCAACTTCTGGTGAAGCTGATGTTACTTAAATAAGATCCATAGTTGCATGTAGCAAACAAAGCTTGTGTAATCCACTGACAGTAACTGAAGAGGTGAAATACTGAGGCGTGTAAAAGAGAAACCTTACCTTAGACGTGAGATCTGATCTGGATATGAGAATGTAAAGGCATTTCTGTAAAGCTAGCTCATAACTGAGATTGTGTTGAAACTTATTCAGCACTGGAACAGGCAGTGTTCCTGAGTCGGACAGATAATCTCTTTCCCTCATGAGTTTCCCCCCTATCTGGCTAATATACTTGCCTTACTAAGAGTTGCATACCCATTCTAAAGTCCAGTCTGCACTGATCTTTGCTCCTCATTCTGTCAGTGGGAGAAATCTGAATTGTTACTCTCTGCAAACATAATTTATAACATCTAAGGATCCCTACATACTTTTGAAGAATTTAATATGAAGAAGTGTTTTGACCCATAATACATTTTATTAAGTAATTCAGTTACTGTCTAGAAAGAAGAAAAGCTAGCCCAAAACCTCAGAGGAAAAAATAAAGGTGTTATTGAAGACCACTTTTATTAGTTGGCACTCTTTCCCATTGTCTTGGACCCGTTTGCACTAGAAGAGCATGAGTTTGTCACTAGTCCATTATTATTTGCTGATATTTCACCCCATGTGTGAAGCTAGCTGCTTCTGTCCACCTTCCCTGCTGAGGACCTTTTGATTATGCCTTCTTGCATACCAAAACAGAGAGGTTATATTTCCTACTCATACAACACTTATTTAACTGTGGTGGCAACCTGTTCTCAGGGAAGAGACCACCCATTTCCATACCATCCTGTGATTATTTTAGTGATGTTTGCAGAAAGCCAGGCAAAATCAGGCCCCATAAAACCACCCTAATACAGATCCAGAACAGTGCTAAATTAGCATATGTTCGTTAATATGGTAAATTAGTAGGTTAGAATGAGAATTTCTGCATTTTTTTATTAGTAACTGTATAATTCTTCTTATAGTCTATGTATGTTATTAGAAAATGAAGAAATATTAGTACTGAACTGAAAAATTCATGCATTTTAATAAAACATGCAGACTTTCAATCATTTAGTTAATTTATTTGCATGAGTTGAGTATGAAACATTTTGGATTTGGAAAACTGCTATTCACTTAAATATTAGGGCACTCTGAGGAGTGTTGGTATATAGTTTGTCTGTATACGGTGCATTCAGGAAGGCTGGAGCCGCATATAAGTACAGCTCTTTGAAAGAACAGCTAACAGGGGCTGCAAAGTGCACAGGACAGTTGGAGTGTGGGTGAGAACCTGCATTGTTCTGTCACTTTGAATGGGTAAAGCGACCTTTCAGCTCTGTTTCAGCAAAGTACTGAAACTAGCACTTGACTTGAAGCTGAAATTGGCAAGATCATGGTTGAGACAGAAATTAAGTGCATACTGACGTGCTTTGTCAGACTGGTGCTTTGTTGATTTTGACTATTCTGATGAAGCTGCAGAATATGCAAATTGACAGCTCCTCCACTTCCAAGCCTCTAAGGTTTCTACCATAAACACAAAGGTTTAGATGCTGAAAACCATCTAAATAGCATAAGCAGTTTTGAAAATGTACCCAAAAGTTCCAAGAACAGAAATTTCAAATCTGTGAGCAAAAATTCAAGCTCAGAAATCTTTAGATTATGGCTTCAGATATGTGTTGGATCTTGATAGCATTTCTAAAAACCAGGCCCTTTTACATCTTTGCAATAATGTCTTTTGTGCTTGATTTCTGCCACTAATACTAAAAAAACCTATATTAGAAAAGGCATATAAGCTTGAATAATTATCTGGATATTTTAATGAGATTAATTTACATTTAATAACATCCTGCTCTTCCTGGAAGCATCTCTGTTTGGGTTTAAATGCACAAATTTGGTACAACCTTCTTTTAATGTGAATAGTTATTATAGGCAATGCGCACTCTTGGGTATATATGTTTGTGTTTCAGTTCAGAACAGTCATCATTGACAATTTTGGGGTTCTCTTTACTCATTCCTGTATGCAGAATCCTTTCTAAATCAACACCCTGTGTATCACTTTGCACCATAAAATCTGGGCTTTCTTTGGAAGCTTACACTTACAGCTTCTCCTACTAGCATGGGTATTCTTGCATATTGCAAATGCATATGTGATCTTTTCTCTGTGTATTGATCATCTTTTCCTTCATCACTCCCATTCCTTTTACCAACGAGACAAAACAACAGGCTAACAAATTAGCTTCCATCTCTCTAATCACTGGATTCATCAGCTAAAATGTGAGAGACACCTGGGAAAAAAAACAAGTCTTCAGTTAATTAAGGATGTGTTTTCTGTAATTAATGCAAATTATTACTTAAACAACTTTGAGAAAAGGAAGCAAGGACAATTTCTTGGCCATGAATATCAGAGCTCTGCCAATGCATTTAAGGAGGTCAAATGACCTGACAACATGCCTGAACCCTCATCTGGTAAAATAATAAAAAGGCATAAGAATTCCTGTATAGCCTTCCAATTTAACTGTGCTAAGGGATTTCTTAAAGAGAAATGGGGGGGGTGGTGGTGGGGTAAAAATATAAAAAGGCAACGATGAAATTATTTTATTTGTGCCTTTAAAAATGAACAGATATATTATGTTACTGCATGTTGTCCTCAATTATATTTCTTCTTGGAAAAGATAAGTTTCTGACTAATTGAAGACTAATTAAAGAGATTTTCCATCTTCCGCTTTTCCTTGCTACAGTTTCTTATGGACAGGGACATTCTGTGCAGCAATGCTGTATTACATAAGCAATTGATTAAAAATAAAAAAAGACATGGCATCCCAATTGGTTTTGAAAATACCCTGCATAAAGATACCATTAGCATTTTTCAGACCTTCACAACAAGCCTGATCTGGTGAAGTCAGTGCAAGTCTTTCCACTGACATCAATGGGCAGTGGATCAGGGCTCATTTAAGTGCTACTTCTAGCTGTGTTTTCTCCATTCTTTAATTCTGCAGTGTTTTCATGCTGAGATTTGGTGAAGTTGATAGAGACAATTCTTGCAATTTTTTTGTAATTCTACACAAGTGGCAAATTTTATAAGCACCTTTTAGTCCAGTGAGTTTTACCAGTTGTTTAAAGATCCCATAGAAACCAACAGAAAGAACTGAATTTGTGCTGAGAGGACATAGCTGGACAGAACAACTGTGTAGGAGCAGTATTGGCTAAAGATCACCAAACCCGAGAAACTTCTAATGTAAAAGCCGCCATAGGACTTCAAGGTTTCAGTTTCATCTATATGTGCAGAAGACTGCTGTGTGTCCTTACCTGTCTTCAGCACACCCACACCCATACACCTTGGACTTAATATTAACCCTAATAGGCACTGTTTTATTTTACTTTTGCCAAACTAAAACTGAAAAAAGGAAAAAGATGTGTTTTTCTTAAGAGATTTTTAGTTCATAGAAAAACACCCTTATCTCAGTGTGAGTGTTCTGCCATTTTAAAAATTAAAATGGTCTACAACTGGCCAAAGCTACTCATCCTAATTGTGTATTCTGGAGTAATTTTGGATTTAAGCAAGGAAGAGCCTGGGAACTGCTGATTTCTGAAGGGGAGAATGGTCAGGTTGTTCCTTTGGAGGATAACTCATCTGCAGAACTCAAAAAGAGGAGGTGGGGGAAAGGAAGCAGCAAGATACAGGACAGTTACGGCATCCAGAGTGGGGTTAAGCCTACCTCCTCTGCCAAATTTGCAAAAATCTTGATAACTGAGTGATCAGAAGAGCCTCAGGAATGACAGAAGGAGGAACTGAGGCAGACTTGCTGCTTCTTCCCTAATAGGAGTGATAGGAGAGTGATAAGCAAAGGTCAGTATGGGTCATTCGGTCTTCCTGTAAACAACAGCAGCCTTTTTCACAGTGAAGGGCTGCTGTGCATCGCATTTTGGTTGTCTCTATAAAAAGAACAAAATACCTCCCCCCGTCAATTCCCCATCAGAGTACAGTAATGAAATGCCCAGCTGCAGATGCAGCAAAATCCATTCCAGTTCTGCTCAGTTATTGTCTGTCTCATCTTTAGCAGATGGCTGGACGATGATGTCTGCAGTAATAAAAATATTAAAAACAAAAACTGCCAGCTGAATTGGAAAACTGACTAATTTCTATTTTTATAATGTGGTACATGAAGCCAGTAACGGCCATATTCAGCAACAGCCATGTGAGAATGTTCAGTAGAGAGAAGAAGCAGTGCTGAACTGCTCCATCCCTAGTCTTCTGGAAAGAGAGGACACCTCACAGCGTATTCAGAACAGGCAGGAAAAATCAGCCCTGTACTGCTTCCATATGTCATATCATGCCATGTCATTCGAAAGAACAGTGCTAGCTGTAACACACTGGTAGCAGTAAGACACATTCCCCCTCGGGGAAGCAGAATATCTCTGAGGCTCGCTTCAGCACTGCTTGCATGAAGGCACATACATTGTATAGCCAAGCGCTGCATGGCACCACCACGCCGACAGAGGGTGAGATGTCTTTTGGAGCAATCAGTACCATGGCCATACCTTTGAAAAAATATGGCCTTCACTTGCCTTCCAGGTTCTCCCTTTGCTTCTTGGTATATGCTACTTCTTCAGCCAGTGACATAGTAACATAATGTTAAATGTAAGCACAGCTTTTTACAGTTAAACTGTGAAGAAAAATTGCTCAGGTAGACTTTTTTTTGTACTACAGCTTCTGTGTTCAGGTATTAGACAAAAACAGAGGCTAAACTGGGTATGACCTGATTGCTGACAGAAAGTGATGAACAGATGATACTGTAAGAATACTCACTGGATAATGGTCTTAATTCTCTTCATACTGCATGGATCTTTAAATGCCAGAAGATCGTATGGCACTAATTCATTCAGTTATGTGAGTGGTATTTCACTCCTAGAGAGTGAGATTCTATCACTCTGTCCTTGAGGTGCATTAGCTGTATTGCATTGGCAACTTTTATGAATTTTTAACTTACTCAAAACATAGATTAAGGCTTTTGAAAAGAACAGGTGATTTTCAGAGCTTGGGTTAATAGCCCATTGTTTGAAATACAGTAAAGGATGCTGATTTTCAGGAATTACTAAGCATCCTTCTTGAACTCAAGATTCCACAATGATATCTTTATTATCTCAGATAATCTTATTGACATTTAGAGCATCCTAACAGTTCCATCACATATATTCTAGCAGCAATATCCTTAGTTATACGGCTGTCCTAAGATTATACTGAGATTTGGGGGGTTGCTATGTTTATTAAAGAAATCCACTGGGTTATGAAAACACCAGTTTTGTTTTCTTTATGGAAAGAAACTACTTTTTTTTTATGGAAAGATACTTACTTCTAGGATCTTAGATCTTAAGTTTAATCTTCATTAACATTACTTAAGTTATTAAAGAGAACAACCTCTGAACTTGTTTCATCTTTCCATTCCAAGTTCCATTCAGCAAGGGGACATGAATAAATGAAGGAATGTGAAATGTTGTCCTGCTGCAGTACATTAGGCTCTTAAAAGCTGTAGTGAAGAATTAATGTTAGTTTATTCCAGCTTCTATCACCAGGAAATTAATTAGTGTATTGTTTGAGTGGAGGAAGAGGCACAAAGTAATTTATACGCGTCTTATCACTTGTATTTGAAAGGAAAAAGAAAAAAAAAAGCTTTCCTGAGTATTTGGGAGAAAAGCGAATTATATTTTTTTTCTTGGGACTGTGCACACATTTTTTATTTGTTTATATTCAGATGTATGTACTGAGTAAGACTCAGTCTCTCCTTGACATCCGTTGCAATCTGACCACTAGAGTGACAGTTTTCCCTTTCAGTGATAGTGATGGACCAAACCTTTGAAAACTAGGGCATACCAGTCATTCCTTATCTCATTTAGCCACTTGAAAAACAAATGCAAAATGCTGCTGGGCCACCTTATAACACTGTGAGAAATAGAGTATGTGAGCAGAAGGTTTTTAGAGCTGCCAATGCAAAGACTGATGGAAGGTTAAGTTATTCTTAACTTTCATTTGCTGCTTTCCAGGTGATGCTTACCATTTTGTAATCTCTAAGAGAATATAAAATTTCTCTGTGTGTGTGTTTTTCTATTAAGGATTATGTTTAAATCTGAAATTCCTTCAGACATAAAAAAAAGCACTTGGACCTTGCTTTATCTACAGAATAATAAACTTTTAAAATAAAATACTCTAACTCCTACAATTTGTCACTAAAAGATTTCCTGAGCCAGACATGGAATCTACACATTTAGCAGCCATTTATTTAATGGAATTCTCTGGTCTCCTCTTTATCTCACTGAAGCTTCACACAACGTGCATGCAGTTACACACCTTAGCAGCGTGTTCAGTGAAGATGTGCCTGCTGCTGCTTGCTTTGAACCTGCCATCCATTAGGTTTCATTCATGATCTATACTTCTTATATCTGCAGAGATGATAAGCAATCAGACCCTATGCACCTTTTATTTGCTTCTCATGATTTTATAAAGCCTTGTCATCCTTCTGCCCTTTCCAGGGACAAGATCCCTAGTTACTTGGCTGGTACACACACTGTTGTTTACTGCTGCCCTTCTCTGTACCTTTCTCAACTTAATTGTATCCGTTCTTGAGACCAAGCACTCATCTGCACGTAGGATTCAAGAAGAAGAATGGGTTTACACTGTGGTGAAGCTCAGTGCTTTTTCTAAACTATCTTCTCTACCTAAAAATTCCTACAATTTTATTTGCTATGTCAACTGCTACTGAGTGGTGAGCTGATGTTTTCCTAGTTCTTACACCAGTTATAACTTCCAGACTTTTTCTGTGGTGATGATGGTCATCTCAAAAACTCTCATTTTATATACTTTTTTCACCTCATTTGTGAAGAACCACTTACTCTTGGCTATTTTGAATCTACCACATGCTAGTTTAATCTGATACCCTCTATATCTTGTATTGAAGAAATCTGAAGAACCAGTAAACCTCAAAAAATATGTTCCATTTATTAAATTATCTTTTTTTTCTATTGTCTTGTTTAAGAAACAAGTTCAAACTAATACATTCCACAATGATCTGATGGTCAAACTGTGAGTAACTTTTAGAAATCTTTTAGGATATTTATTAAAAAGAGAGTTTAAGAGCATTTTTATGCACCTCATAAATGTGGCAGAGATAATATTGGAAAAAGTCATCTCCACACTCCTTAATAGAATCCCTCAAGCAGGTATAGGATAGAGTACATGCTAATGTGTTGTCCTAAATTAACAGTTTTGAGGCAAGAGAATTCACTTGTAAGCTATAAAGGACTGAATGGGAGACTAATGAGAGAGAATTCTCCCAGACGTAGCTGAGCCTGGCACAGAGACACTCAAAACATCTGGTTGGACAAATGTCTAAATTTCTAGCGTGTAAGTAATTGACTTTTAAATCAATAGACACCTTTTATTCAGTGTTTTGCCTTCATTTTAGTTTTGTGAAGCTGAAGTATTAGAATGTAGCCAGGTAAGCGTTTCTTTTGCATGCTTCTAATACACCTCAAAACCGGTTATATTTTGTAAAATGAGCTTAATCCTTAATACCAATTTTTCATTTCTAGATTCCTAAATATTCTTCCATTATTAATTATAACAGATTGAATTCATTAGCTACAGTTACCTCCCATAAGCGAAATGAACTAAACTGGCAATGTCTAATGCATTGCGGGATGGAGTTTGCAGTGCATTTTCAACTACCACACATCATGCACAACCTCTTTCTTCATGATATCTTGTAGCGAGGAGACATACTGGGCTGGTGCATGCTTCCTATACTACCTCTGAGGGGAGCCATTATCCAACTGTTCTGATTAATGCCAAGGAAACCATATATCTGTAATCCTGGCAGGATTACATGGCTTGATTCTACTCCTTTTTAAGTGACATGAATCAGAAACATGCCTGCAGCCACATAGTCTGCATGTCACTTTTCAATAGAAAAGACATAAAATAAGATTAAAATCTTAGCCATATATTCTGTTGTTAGTATGGTACAAGGATGAGAAAGAGTAAAATGAAACTGCAGAAAAGAGTTTTCAGTTCTTTTTCATTTTAATAGCTGGTTGTGTATGACTTGATAAAGTTTATTCAGGAGAGGAGACATTCTCAATTACTCCAAAGTTTGATCATACATAACTATATAAACATAGATTATTATTATTTATTGAAACATCTGCTTTAATAGTACTTTACCCACTTATCTGAAGTTGAGGCCATGTTCTGCAGTTTGAAAATTTGTTTTCAGCTGAAACCCTGAGTGACAAGCATAATTTTTAAGAGCATAATTTAATTTGGAAAGGTGGAGGGGAGGTGTAGTAGGAGGTGGAGGAAGAGAGATGAAAAATTCAATGAACAGATGGGGAAATAATGTATAGTCATTATTGTTGTGTTACGGCTAGTGTTGGCAAAGAAAATATCCAATGACCATGCATTTTGCATTACTCTCTAGCCTACTGGAGTTTGGTGTGCAAGTGTTCTTAAGTGCTGAATTGTCCTGATATACTCTTAGGAATATAGTTTATTTTTTGAGGAGGCCAGCAGCAATAAGACTGAAAAAATGTCATTTTTAATTAATTCTCTGTGAAGTACTGTCTAAAAAATTCTACAAGGAGTGAGCAAATGATGTAGTTCAAGGCTGCATTGTGGGTGAGAGATCAGTGGAAGCTTTTCCTTTACTTTGAACATGTGCTATTCCACGGAATATTTACTTTAACTACAGGCTAATTATGTTTCATTGGTTGCAGTGAAATCTAGAGTGTATAAGACATAAAAAACATTCCTTAAACTGAAATACACCAGTGTTCTTCATTATATTTTCCACTTAATCTATGTATTTGTTGATACTTTCATTTTACACGTCCTAGAAAGCAAATGATTGAAAAGTTAACGTGGAGAAAACTTTAGGGTACATGTCTTCAAGTGGCTCAAAAATAAGACAAAGTAAGTTGCTTCATCTTCACTGCGTAAGATCCTGCTGACTCTTAACCAGGCTTAATAACACTGTGACAATGCCAAGAAGTGCTTGCTGAGATCCTACTGTCATCTTTAGCTTATGCTAAAATTAAGAAAAAAAGACAAGACAAGGACAAAACCATGAATGGAATAGTTGGTGTAGTTAGTACTTTTTTTCTCAGCAATGTTTTTTTCTTCTTAATGGAGGGTTGTCAAAAGGGCAAAGGTAATAATGACATTTCATGTCTCCCATCTCCTTATTTCAGATGTGCAGAGTATAACTCAGGCAGACTACAGGTTCTAGCTCTTGCCTTCTATTCTGAGACTTAGCAATGGTGCAAATAGTGGGGTTTTGTAAGGAGCAGAGGCACTTATCGATTGGAATTTGGACTGACACCACCACTAGGTCATTTCACACAGACTTCCAAAAAACAGAATCCCCAAAACCCAATCATATGATAACTTCTGGCTGAACTCCTGCCCAGCTTGAATTAGTCAAATATTACTTGAGCTAAACTAAACCTCCCTTGGTGCTGGCTTTCATATAAAGCAGTTGTTATTTTTGTTTTGTTTTTTTCCCTATTAAATGAACAAATCTTCTTGGGCTGCCCTTAAACCTCTGTGCACTCATTCACTCCAAAGTAATAGTAGATGACTTAGATGAATGATCTGAGTTACTGATTTCATGGCTGGAGAGAGTGAGTAAGAAGTGCACTCTGTCCCTCGGCTGTCATACACTGCTTTACCATATCCCCATTAACATCCCAGTGAATGTGTTGATTACTGCTCTGGATTCTCTATTTAATAAACTGTTTGAAACTCTCCCTGGAAAAACAAATTAGTAGTTTGGCTAATCTGCTTTTGATCTTGGCACAATAAGCTTTTTTTTTCTAATCAGCTGATTTGAAGTGAAATGGGGGGACAAGTTTCACTTGAATAGCATTGAAGAGCCTCCTGCTTACAACTATACAGCTCTTTGCTGACAGCTCATGCACTCAAAATTTGGGCAAGGTTTGCATGGCCCAGAACCAAAATAACATATTACAGTAGGTTTTTTAAGTGCATGAAAGGCATGGTGATGACCTAAGACTAGCATTGCGTCCAAACCTAGAGATGTGTTCCAATATATTCCAGTCAATCTTTACCTTGGGAGTTAGGACTAAAGGCAGGGATTCAAAATCTTTTATTTATGAACATTGTGTGGGAGACCTGCAGAGTCTAGAGCAGAATAACTGAATTCTATAGGGATAAATGTGCCATGTGGTTCTGGGACAATGCTGATGGTTTTCTCAGATAACTGTTTCTATACCAAGAAATCCGTAAGTTTCTTCACAGCCACCTTGCCTTGTGACCTATCAGGGGGAGAGGTTAAACATCAGAAGACCTAAAAATTTAACCGGTAATAAAATAGATATATGTCAGCACTAAATTCCAGCCAAAACATATTGGCATTTACTAAATTTGGAGAGGAGGACACTACACTACAGATTGCAAATGACTTTTTTGGGGAATCATGAGGATTTTACTGTAATTGCAAGTCACATGTCTGCAAATTGCCTAACAAAGCTCTTATTGTTTCTGTTATGGTTTGTTGTTTTTTTGGTGTGTTTTTTTTTTCATGGCATGGAAATTAGGCTGATATGCTCTTTTAATTCTTAAATGTTGAGATAGCTAACAGAAAGATTTGGCCTCCAATTCAGAGTGGGACAGGTGGTATGGATTTATTTAGTTCCTATTGAAGAGTGCTTCCAGCAGCTGCTGAAATGGAAAGCAAACAAATGAAGCTTGAAATGGAGAATAGCTTAAGCTCAAATATGTAACCATTAAATTTTTGTTTCTTTTCCTTGCTACCTCGAAGATGTACTTTGCCAACTTTTCAAAAGTGTTATACATATGCACGAAACATATGCATCTAGTGATTCAGGCCATAAATTGTGAACACCCCAAGCTATGAAGCAAAATGAGGCAGTCACTTCTACAGTGTTGCCTAACAAAGCACTGCTCCATTTTTAAAAGGGCAAAAAGATGAGGGCAAAACTCACAGCCAGCTGAATGGACGTGGCCTGAGCAAGTCAAATAGCTTTCTATCAAATTGGGCAGATCTAAACTATCTTGAATACTGTTGATCTTCACCTACTGGCACATTTATTACCTTAGTACAGGTATACAAAGGCCTCTCTATTAAAGTAACCTGCTAAAAGTGTTACAGTCTCCCAGGTATTGTTTCCTCCTCCCTCTTCTTCCTTCTGTTCCTTTATTTTCATTCTCCTACTTCATCATTACAAAGGCCAAGAAATGAAAATAGCAAAAGAAAATGGGAGGAGGAAGGAAGGCAAGAAGAAGAAAATGCAATAATTGTTATATCAAAACCTGAAAAGTGTTTGGTTTCCATGCCTTCAGGTTTTTTTAATTTCTCATTGAGATGTTAAAAAATGTATAATAAACATGAAGTTTTTTGAATTTTTCTTGAAACATACTTGCCATTTTTCACCCAGCACTGCTGCCAGCTTTCTGACTGTGCAGTACAAACAGCTTTTCAGCTACTCCTACAATGGTGCATTCAGAAAAAGATGCATGTGCTAATGGCACCTGCACAGCCACTCATTTATGGCAGTCAAGGAGCAAGTGAACATGCCAATCAGATAATATATGCAGGTTGGATAACTATATATCTAACTGCCTGCCTGTGTGTGGTACTGTAGCTAAGTGATGGCCATGGGGTGACGTGGAGGCTGGTATGTTCTCCAGGGTACATCCATTTTGCCCATAGCAGGAAATTCTTTTTGTAATAATAATGTATAATTTACATTATCAGTATAGTATAAAGTAAGTTGTTAACCTTCTGAATTACAGATTCAAAAAATGAAAAAATTATTTGAATCAGTATGTTCCTCAGCATTAAGTGTATCTCACACTCCTTGTAATATATATGAAAATATTTTAATATATAATGCCCATAATATATATAGTTATCTGCTTGCATTAAAGAAATATGGGGTGGGGGTGGGGTGTATACATATATGCATTACGTATCTATATGTATGTATGGTAAGTATATTTCTTTAATGCAAGCAGATTACTATGAAGAGAATGTTCATCTCTGATACTGAAAATATAAAGGCCTAAGGGATATTGGCCAGACACACTATTAGAGCTGTGAAATAATTCTTGCCACCAGTGTTTCTAATGAAGGCCATCTGCAAATAGCTTTATTTTTGGTTCCAAAAAAAGAATTCAAATAGCTTTTAATCCAGCTGAACTTTTGAGAGATTAGTATTATGTTCTCATTACTCCTTTCACTGACAAATGAGTTTTGGGAGCAGCTCCATCATTGAATCAGTTCACCAAGCAGAATATTCCACTTCATAAATGAAATAAACCAAACACCAAAATCTTCCAAACAACCACAAAAACAACGCAAAACACAAAACTCCCAAAATCAAACCAACCTTCTACGTCACTATAAATTCAGCTTTAAACTATCTGATTTTATTTGGTGTGATGTTTTAACTAATAATCATTTACACAGTGTAGTCTTCTTACCACTTTTTTCACACTCATCTGAAAAAATAACTGATAGAATAAAAAATATATATTTTTGGTGTTTCTGATTTATTCATTATTACCTTTTAAGAATTTACATAATTATTTTCATTTTGTTTTGAGAAAATGTAATTAAAATTAGAAAAAGAGTGTATGATGCATATGGAAAAAACAACAAAAAGTCTATACACATTTTCATTCAGACTTTGAGATAACTTAACTTACTCTCTGACTAAAGTGCTTTCTGGATTCTCCAGAACTGTGTTCTTTACAGCAGATTATATGCTTGTATTGATTCACTGTAAGCAAAGGAAATGTGGCACTGCAATAGAGTGTATATGAAATGCAAGAGTATCAACTGATGGCACATTTGGCTTTTGCTGCACAACTAACCTCCCATGTTCTCAATTCTGTGTCATTGAAATAAGAAATACAGAAATATACGCACAGAGGTACAATGCGCCTTCATTCAGCCTGTGCGCATTTTCAGGCAGGAAGTCTGACTAAATGGTTATTATAGTGCCTTTTGGGTTAAGAACCAGGGATTTTAGCTGCTCGCATTAAAATATTATTTATAGTCTTACAGCGAGTTTCTAATTCATTCAGCATAAAAAAAAAAACCAAACCAAAAACAAAAAACAAAACACACAAAAAAAACCCAGCCACCAAAACCCAAACAACCTAACCAAACAGCCTTGGTATTGCTGTAGGTAGGGCAACGTTGTCATCTAATGGAAAATAAATACCCCAATGAAGTCAAAATGAAGTTACAATGGTGTACCTAAGCTGAAGATTCTTCCACAAGATTGAACATTCAAAATCAATATTTCTGTTACTCATTATTGCAATGCCCTGGTAGAGTGTTCCTGATTATCCCAGTAAACACAACAGAGAAGGGAAGAACAGCCTGTTTCAGTCTCTCTTACAGATCCATAAACCATCTCTGCAGTTTTCAGAGGTGTCTATTTTGCATTTGGCCTGGTGTGTCTTCGGACAGTATCTGCTCTACATTTCTCTTTTATCTTCCCCCCTCTTATTCACTCAGCAACATATTTCCAGTAGAAGCCCTGCCTGACTTGACCGCATCATTCACGCCATGGCACTCACCATGGTCTCTTCTTGGAGGGAGCTATGGACTTGGCCCAGAAACCCTGGGGATTAACAAAGTGGTGCAGCACAGTTCAGCCTGCTGGAAATCTGGGAGGAGAGAGCCCTGCAGTGTGCATGCGTGTGTGAGAATGTGGGAGCCAAGATCCTCCCCAGGGCACTGTGCACAAGTCAAGAACAAACACACATTTCTTCTAAGAATCAGAAAAAAAAATGTTGCAACAGGTGAAGTACCTTTGCTTCCCTCATTTGTGTGCAAAGAGCAAACACTTAATGCCAGCCCCCAAAGACCAGCATTTGCAGGTCCACATTTCCCATGGCTGCCTATGAAGCTCCCATCGCATCAGACCAAGGAAATGCTCAACAGCCCTGGGATATTTGGGTACAGAAACCAAACTATGCTATTCTACAACAGCTGAGCTATGTGTGTCTGAATCACTTCCCCTGGCTTTGTCAGCCATTTCCTGGCCTGGGAGAGAGACATATCTGCGGGTTTGTGTGGGGTTATTCACCATGGAGCTCCCCTACCACATGGCAGCTTGGTGCTGCAGAGGGCAAGAGGAGACATGGGGCCATGTAGTGCTGGGAATCCTCCGTACCTAGCAGGGACTAGCCCTGCCACACAGTAACTGACACCATTGCCCAGGTTAGCCTCTGTATTTCACTGGGCTGTGTGCAAGCTGGTGTATGGTGGCTGTGTTGACTAACTATTGGCAAAGAACCACTGGGTGAATGTGTGTGCTAGGGGCAGGCCAGCAAGTCCTAGGGTGATTGGTGCTTGCTGTGCTGGGTTTTGCATGTGATTGCTAGGCAGATGTAGTTCATCTGACAACCTTGAAGTGGGTATTTCATTGGCAGTGATGGAGCAGAGTCTTCAAGTAAGGGTGAGAATTCAGAGATCAGAGGGAAGCAAGAAGGGATATATTGCTTTTTTAACACAAAGAGCAGGCTTGTTGCTGCTCTGGAGCTTTCCACTCTGTAGGTTAAGGGAGGCTCGTTCCTTCGGGGCTCTCCCCAGACACTGGGCTAGTGTGGGAGCTTGTGTCCCAGCAGGAAGGATGGATGTTGTGCCCACTGAGGATAAGGCATGCATGTGCCATGGCATATTTAACAGTATTGAAGAGCATGGAAATTATTGCACACAGTGGTGCAGGCGCTGTCTCCTGTCTTATTGGATATATATACTGACAGACCAGGAAAATTCCTGGGGATCTTCCACACTGGTGAGCATACAGAAAAAGAAGTTTCTTGCCTGGGATTTCAGCTAGGGCACAGCACCGTGTGCAGAAAGAACTGGACACTGTGTGCATTGTCAGAGAATTTGGCCTCAGGGAAGCTAACAGGGGTGCTGTGACAGGACACTGTAGACACAATGATTTATATTTCCAATCAGGATTAATAATGGTTCAGGCCATCAAACATAAATAGCTGCTGTTTAGACAAATGAATTTTATATCAAGCTTTCGGTCGTATGTATTCACGCACTGCCACATCGGTTGAAAGCAGGATGAGAGCCATCAAAGGAGCAATAGGTTATGGGCAATCTGACCTGATGGGTCCTGGGAAAAGTGTAGGTTTCAGTGCTGAGTATACAAATCAGCCATGCTAAGCCTGCATGGGAAAGAAACAGCCACAATATGTTGCTCATCAGTATGGCATGAGGAGTCAGTTTAAAGTTTGCGCACACACACTCTGAGCACATGCATACTCTTCTGTATTTTGGGATTCACTTGCTTACTGGCATGCTTACTGGTTATGTTTGCAACACCACGCCTCAAAGCTTCTGGATCAGTTGCTATGACCAAACCAATGATAACAAGGTATCAATTTTTGTTACTATGGGGAGATCGATACCATGTAAGGACAGAAATCACAGATCTACAATCCATTGAATAAGGCAGTGGAGAGTTCACTGGCTCTTACAGCCCTCCTCCCTGGCAAGAGGTCTGACATTTATTGTCCTTTCCCTGCCTCTGAGTCACACAGATTCTTCCCCAGCATGAATAGGTGGAAAGCACACTGCCTGGGCTGGCATGACACTAGTACAGGTGGCACCTCTTACTTCCTGTTGTTCATACGCACATTTGCTCTAGAAAAATATTTGGCTTAAGTCATCAAATAGTTACCTTAGTAGAGAGAAATGGGTGAAAAACGCAGCTATGAGATAACCTAAAATGCATATAGTAAATGAGAGAAGCATCTGTTACATCAGCATAACTCACAGGTACAAAACTACCTATTGGATATGCTTGTGAGGTCATTGGCGTTGCATGTACGGCACAAACAATGTGAAAATTTGATCAGGCATGTATATCACATCTCTAACTTTCAGAATCAGTACTTCTGTTAATAAGTAAAGTTAACATCTTTGTTAGTCACAGTTCTAAGCAAATTACAGATGGTTCTCATGAGATTTTTCAAACTCCTGATTTGTAGAGTAAAAAATCCATGAGCAGCATGAAAAGTGGATTGTCCCCTCCATTCTCTATCTCATTTAGTAAAAAGTTTTCCAGAGTTCAGGCAGGCTGACAATATTGGAAAAGCTAAACAATTCACAAATGTGGACACAACACCTGTGCGTCTGCAGTCCAGGCAAGGCACTGTCATCCCACTTGGAGGGAAAGCAAGAGGAAACTATTAGTGACTCACAGAGACAGGTGGAAGAACAAAGCAGTGGCTTTGGCTTAATCATGGAATTGACTGCAAAGGAAAATTTTTATTGCCAAAGGATACAATCCATTTGTGATCAGCTCCACAGTTCTCTGCTAAAAAAAATAAATATTTCTTGATGTTCTATTGACTTATCAGCATATGAGTGAAGCCTTCTGGTATTGGCACAGTTAAGAGAACCTTCTTACTAGGTGTAACCTGATCCAAGTGCTGCTGCAGTCAACCAGATAGGAAAAAAAGAGTTAGTCACCAAAGAACCGCTGCACTGAAACACGTAGCAATTGTTACCGATCTGAGCTATGACTCAGACTAATGGCTAAGAAAAGGCTCCATTTCCCATTGTACCTTAATTACTATTTTTTATAAGAAACATTAAAAATAATCCTGTTTCAAGCTTCTTGAATCAGAAAGCTTTTGTTTCCTTTAAGCTGGAACTTTTTACAAAAGTAAAATCTTTGAAATCATAGCAAATGTAGACATAAAATGATTAAAGACAGATCAGCATTGTAACAAGATATTACGAAATCATTGACATGAAATGCTTCATCTGCACCCAGCTCACACATTTTTCAGATTTTCAATGGGTGGAAATTATTGAGATTTTTGCCTTTCATCCTGATCACAGAGAAAAAAATGCTAGCAGCTCTGAACTGTCTGCAGTAGCAGAAGGGAGTTTCCTATTCTGCTCCAGTCCCATTTGGTTGCTTTCTGTTGTGAAGTTATTTGCTAAGGGCCACTTATTCCTGTAATTTATAAAGGCCTTCTAATGGAAGAGATGGGATGAGGCAATGGAAGTTGCTAAGTACTTCCTGAGGATGAAGACCAAAGCAGCTCATAACTTTTGCCCCCCCTCCACCCCCCCCTTGTGCTCTATTCATTCCCCAAACTGGCATTATTCCTTGTGTTTTTATTGGGCAGAGACAAGCAAAGCACCTTGCTAATACACAAGTCCCAGCCACACTCAGAGACCTTAATGAAGGGCTGGTTAGACCTCCTGTAGACTGGGTCTCAAAACATAAGAATATTTTTGAATGCAATTAAAAATCTTAATAGATTTCCCAAAGCCAATACAGAATAAAGAACATTCTTCTTTGGCAGCTTGCAAATAATGGAGAAAATTCTGACCACAATGTCTCTGAAGCTATCCCTAGAGTCCAACTGGAATTTTTATTGCTGCATTGCCTTTTTAGTCATGCCACTTTTTAGCACTATTAGTTCTAGAAGTAAAGGATAAAGCTATGAGCAAAAGCTTCTGAAGCAGTTAGAAGCAACTTACTCAGCCTGTTGTTTATGAACTGCAGGCCACTCCATTTCTTTCAGACCTCTGCATTGCTAAGGTTTCCAGGAAGCTGTTCAATACTATGCCATACATTACCAAGTAATTTTACGTGCTGCACCAAGGGTGACTGTCATTCCATGCTGGTGGAACTCATCCATTTTCATGTTTAAGGGCCTCTGTCAGTGACTGCATAGTCACATAAGTATAACGATGCAGGTGGAATCACTCCAAATTAAAGACATGGCCAGCCAAAACCCCATCGTAACTCAGATACCACAAACTCACCTCACCAGCAAAAGAATTCTGCTATGACAAGATTAAATTTTTAACAATTTGCATCTAATGGTGTATAGATGCACCAATCAGACTTAGGACCTCCAAACTGGGGTTCATCTAGTGTGTTGTTAAAATAGGTTCATTGTTACCTCCCTTCCAGAGAAGAGTCTGGGCAAAACTCTTAGTTTTCTATCAGATTACTTCGCTGAAGAGAAGTATAAGAAATATAAGCTGTTATAATTGCTAATATGAGCATAGTAAGTATGGAAGACCCACTCACAACCACCCCACCCCATACCTACATCCTGCACAGGCAGTGAGGTGCCTGTTCTCAAATAACTTAGGGTCTGATGGGACAGCCAAAACAAGCCAAGGGAAGCAGGGAGAAGGAGTGGTGAAGGACTACCATCACTGGCATGGTAAGTCATGGCTGAGCTAGAAACAGGAGGCATGAGTCCTTGCAACCAGCCCAGAAACCTCATTATTTCTATGCCATATGGCTGCTGAAACCAATTAGCCCTGTATACATACATTTCAGCTGTTAGTCCTTAAATCTGGACAGATAAAACAGAAAACTGTGTTATTGAATACATGCAACTCTGATCAGGGATTTGTAAGACTTGCCAGGCTCAGAAAGTGTAGTGTGGTTCAAATAAGCCTCCTTAAAGTCTATATGTTTATAAGCTGAAAAAGATTAAACACAGATACAGAAATATTAGAAAGTAAAAAATTATTCTTTGGTTGGTTAGCACCATTAAATTTGCAAACACTGTCATTTCTGGCTAAGAATAGTAGTAGCAACTACCACCTTCTCCTTCCTGCTCCTCATAAATCTGAATCCTATGTCATGTAAGTGAGCATGTACAGACTGTATAGATAAAGAGGACATAAATTTCACAAGTTCTCTACACAAAATCAATAATAGCCATCAAAAAACAAATCACTTGATTTCACCTTTATGCTAAGAAATGCCCTTTCAGGTTATCAGAATCTAAACACGGTATTTAAAACCTTGTATCAGAGTAAAGAAAGCCTAAGGGTAAAAAAAAAGTGACTTCTGCTTTATGTCCTGCTAATCAGTATCAACATTTTGAATTACACCTGGACAAGACTGGTTCCCTGACCTTACATGTATTTAGTTCCTAGAAGTATACATGGACATTTATTAAACACTCCCCCAAAGATACCAAGAGAAAAAGCACTTGCAGGAAAAGTCTTAGATGATTAGCCTCAGTTTCAAAATTACATATGCTTACTATTATCCCCTGGGATCTGATGGTAAAATATTAAACAGCAAAATCTGCTCTGTCTCTGACCAAGACTGGCACTTCAGTGTGGTTCAGGAGGATGTTTGCCTGTGTGTATGCATATTACAAATGCCATGTCTTTGTATGTACATGTGTATTTGCCCATGTGACATATATGCATGCACACACCAATATGTGTGTATACAAAAAGTATGTGCTACATGTATTTGCAGTATCTATTTTGCATACAGTTTGTAGTGGTTTGTTGCAGGACTCTCCAAACTATCAAGCTGCCACAAGGTCTTTTACCATCACATACCAACATATTTTTCATGCCAGTCCCTCCTCATCCAGGGCATGCACTTCCTCTCTGCTTCTTCTTCCCCCTCTCTCTCTTCCTCAGCTGCTCTCTCTTCATTGGTTGACCAACCACTTAACAGAACTAGCCACAGCTGCACCTTATCTACACCTGCCAACCCACAGCTGTATATTAATATTAATTAACCCAGATTCATCCCTCTACAGTTTGTGGATTAGGTTTTTTTGTTTAAAAATCTTATCAGCTTTTTCCATTCTGGCTGGCTATGAATGATATCCACATTTTTGTTTTCAGGAGTCCAAGGACCAGTACTGGAAGATGCATGCAGAATAAGAAATATACTTCTGAGAAAAAAGCAACATTGCAATAGCAAACTACCTCCACCACTTGTGTCATCCCCCCGTTCCCCCGTCCCCCGTCTCCCCCAAAGAGTTCCTAGCAATCAGAGTGAGAAATATACCACCACACATTTGTCATACACAAATGTCATAACCAATGTCAGGCATATCACAGTCCAGAATTTTCCCTCTGGAGTCATGCATATGCATACCTAAGCACAAAGTCAGAACGTCAGTTGATACCATGATTACAGTTATCACAAGCCCTGACTTGGATGCACTGTCTCAGAAGTTTGATGGTCCAGGCTGTGGCTTGGATCTGTGTTTCAGTACCTGGACTGTTGCAGGGCTTTCAGAAGTGAATCAGGCTACATCAGATGAAGAGATGACTTTGCTTTCTGGCTGGCTTATTGTGCTGAGGGGAACAGTAAGGGAAGAGGGAGTCACAACTCCTCCCTCTTCTTTTTTGCTGATACAGGAGGAAGTTGTGCCACATACGCTGCCATACAAATGACTACAGGTGAGGACAGTCTGAAAAAACAAGGTAGAAATCAAGACATTCCTGTCCCTTTTTGTGTATGGTTATATGCCTTGTATTGTAATTTTACCCTTCCTGAATCCAATTTCTATTAGACATTTATTATTTATTTCTGGTCTGAAACTATTAATCTAAACATTTGAAATTTTTGTAAATATTTTTGCTTAGACTTAACAGCTAGCCACTTTATTGATTCTGTTGTATTCTTCTTATGAGACCCCCCTCACACACCTTTCTCACTAAATATGTGCAGGGCTCTTGCAGCAATTCTGACCTCTGTGAAATAAACCCATGTCCAGTTTGCTGTAGCAGTCACCAAGTTGCCTAGTGGATTACTGCTATTAAGGGGATGAATTTGGTGTCTTGGCAGTAAGTTGAAGTATGGTTTGGCAAATATATTTAGGCTTTGATGCTGTGAGTTGTCCTTTCCAAACAAGTTTCTGGGTGGTATTTTAAAGTTATGCTGTCTGCTGCTGTTTTCCTGGATATGATAACACTGCAACACGTCTGTTTTGTTAGAGGCCATGCCTTATGAATACTGAATATTTACTGATCTCTTCTTATGACCCTTTTTTTCCCAGAAGTGGAAATGACAACAAATGAGCTCACGCTGCAAGGACTTAAGTACCTCAAGGTACCTCGGAGCACAGCCAGGCCCCAGAGGGGAGGGGACCGAGCCCAGGATGGGAACCGCCAGCAGGGAACAGCTCACCCTATTCCTCTCCCATAACTGACCCTTGGCCTTCTGGCTGGATGGCTGCTGGAGCCTGGAAACGCCATTTCCACGCTCTCAGTGGCGGGCTCAGGTGTGAAACTGCGTCACTCACTGCTTTTTAAGGAGAACTTTCCTTCATTTCTGCCAGGGACTGCAGATGGGGAGCGGCGCCCTTGGCCCGGGCACTGCCCTGGCACATGCCACCACAGCCCTATGGCTGACTGCTGCCCGAGGGCCTTGGCCCAGCTCAGTGCATGGCTGGCACCCAGCTGTCAGCAGGGGGTACAGGGGGAAGGCCAGGAGCCTCAGAGCTGCCCCTTGCCCTCAGGGCACCCCCACAGCAGCGAGGCAGGGCTTCCCCCCAGAGCTCCTGCTGCCTCTGGGCCTTCTGGGCATTTGGCCTCCCTGCCAGCATCACTTGCAGGCACAACAGGGCCCCTCATGCGGCCGGTGAGGAGCAGGATCCAGGAGCCCAAAATACAAATAGGAAGGCTGCACCAATTCCATGTCAGCATTCGCTGAAATAGACAGATGATGGAAATAGCACCTTCTCTTATGTTCAGACCCACTGTGCTTGCCTCTGTAGCTTTGGGAAACCCTTCTGACCTTCCCAACAAAACTTCCACTTGCAGTATGACAAACTTGCTCAGCTAGTCCTCAGTTTGACTAAACACTAAAATACTTGATTTTTTTTCTTTGAGTCCTGCCTGTTTCAATTTTATACGCTGTCTTCTGGACAGATGAGACAACGTAACTCTCCAAATAAGTCTTCACTTATTTTTGTGCATCCAATGTCTGCCAACAAAAGATTGCACATGTTCCTTCAGCTAGGTGAGGCAGCAGTCTCAGGTAGAGGAGGCTGAGGTTGCAATATAGTGTGCTGGACCAACACAGAATCTTGAATTTCAGCAGTTAAGAATAGCAGAAATTTTGCTTCAGAAATTGACATTCAGGGGAAACTTTGCTTTGCACAGCAGCTGCAGCCATGAATCTCAAACCAGAGGCAGAGAGAGGGGAGGTAAGGTATCCACATGAAACCTCCTAGGAGTCAAGATAATGGCATTTCTGAATAAAAAGAGAAAACAATTAAATACAGTCTTTTTCAACCCAGATCTTCAGATTTAGCTTTAAAAGCACTCCATCAGACAGATTCAATATTTTGCAACGGCAAAATTTTTTATAGAAATCTTTGTAAAAAGGTCAGTTTAGAAATATGGAGGTAAAGAAACCTCCATCCTGTAGTCAGTTCAGATATTCAAATGGTCAGCTCAGGGATTAAATAATACAGGAAATGCTTACGTTTTGAGCCTCTGAAATGTGAGGTGCAGCCTCACTTTAGTAGCACACTGATGATTTGTGTTTACATTTTCAAAAAATGCAACGAAATATGATTTTCAAAGGCTAGATGCTCTCTGCCTTTCTGGGTAAAGTTTGAGCTTACATCTTGTGTAATGGTGTCTTGTGAGTTTAATTTTCACATGCTATTCTTAAATGTACATACATTTACAGCTGGAGAAGTGGGGGGGAAATTATAAAGTTCAATGCAAATTTTAGCACAATTCCAGCAAGATTTACATAAGACCAAGTCATACCAGGATCCAGCAACTTGAAGCTTCAAGGAACTCTGGGGAAGTTCTTTTCCCCATTTCGGCTGCTGCAGCTCATGAGCAACTTGGTTTTCCTTTGCAAAGTTCATTCCTTACTCTGCCAAAAGACTGTTGGCAAACATTTTTTTACATCAAACAGACAGTCTGTAATTAAACACTTGTAGATGGCTGAACTCAGTGAGTTATGAATGCTCTGGGACATATAAACAATCCTACAACAAGAATTGCTTCCATAATTTGAGTCAACAAAGTGAATGAGTTCTAAGCACAATTTAATAAAGTCAGTAAGACAACATAGCTACAGTTCACTCTCATTAAAATGGTCTTATGAGAATACGGTACTTTCACAATAACTTTTAAAAGGTGGGGAAATCATCAAGAAAGGATGATTTTTCATGTTTTCACTCAAGATATGAAAGTTAATGTACCTCAAAGCACAGCTTAGGCTAAAAAAGCAGTTGTGAAACCTATAGAAAACACCACTAATTCTTCTGGAGGCAGGATCTGAATATTTTGGGTTTTTTTTTTTCCCTAGAGATAATACTAACCCTCATTTCTGGATATTCTGAAAGACCATTCCATTCCCCCTCTTTAATTCTTCAAGTGCTGGAACAACTTGTATTAGTAGGTCTGTGGTAAGGTTGGCCAGCTGCTAACTTTTTGATCATGATTTTGTCCTGTGCACTATAGAAGCTTTGCAGCAAAAGATGAAAGACACAAGGAATTTTTACACTATTTGGCTGAGAATTGGACTGAAGCATTTGTGGGTTCTGTGCCATGATAACACAGCTAGGTTGCTTTTTGCATCCAATACTGTCTTCACATTGTAAAGGTCTATAAGTGCTGGACCAGGGGTTTCATCTTGGCTAGTCTGTAGCATATTTAGCAATATGTTGTATTGCACAAGTCTAAGTCTCCCATACCGATTCTAGTCTCTGAGCGGCTTTCCATCAGTTTGAATTCTAATGAGGTATTGACTGTGGTCTATAGGTATAAATGTAAGCATAATGCACTTGCACTCCCTAGGAAAGCAACATGACTCTAGCCTGAGTACGCAGCAGGTCATGTAGCAGCAAGCTTGAAACAGGTTGGGAAGTGTTGAATATTTGGGTTTGATTTTAAAAAAAATATTTTGACATTTCTGAACTGATTTTTTTTTCTAAACATATTGGGCTCTGAAAATGCCAATTTGGGATGAAAATAGTTTTGAAAATATCAGCCTTTTTCCCTAGGAAGGAAATTTCATCTGTCAACTAGCTGTACCATCCAAAACTAGTCAAGGGCAGAAATAAGCAGAAAACACATGTCCTAAATAGGTACCTCTGTGTCTATTGCTGAGCCCAAGGAGTTTAGCTCAAATGGGAACCATTTGGATTGGGCTGTTTGCCTTTTTTTTAATGGCCTAAATTTGCAGCAGTAGCCATGACTATCATAACAAAGAAAAACATGAAATTGGACTCAGAATTAGTACATTCTGTCTGCTCATGAGGGAGAAGTCCAACCCAAACCTTCACTCCCAAACACATGCTAAATTTTCAGGAGGTTTGACTGGGGATTCATAGCTTCTAGCTCAAGTTCATCTCTGCTACCAGTAATTATATCAGATATGGTTATGACAAACAACCTGCAGGCTTCCATATTTCTCTAGCAGGTTTAAGTTTACACCGCTTTGGAGTTATTCAGTTACAAAGAAGGAGAGAGAAAGTTTCTTTAAGCCAAATTCTTTGTCCGCATAATTTTGGCTGCATCAGGGGCTTCTGAATTAGCTTTTGTAGTTAGCCCAACAGGTCATGCTGCTCTATTCTCTGACTTTTCCTTAACTAGGAATGATCATTGACAGTTGTTCAGTCAGGAGGGAACCTGCTTTGTCCTTTCAACCCAGTGGTAGCAGCCTCCGCTGAGTGTTTGTCTCCCTCCTATTCCTAATGCCAGGGCCTGTACAGTGCCCTGTATGGTTTTCAAGATCGGCGCTCTGTTCAGTAGTTGCAGCAGAGGACTTCTGCCCCAGCCACATGCAGATATTTACATTCCTTGTTTATTAATGCACTGAATAGCAACTAGAAGAATAAAAGTGTGTGACTCACCATCCTGCTTGATCTTTCCTTAAGGTAAGGAAATGTTTTTTCTGCCTATCAAGTAAAAAGAGAGAGAATATGAAAGAACAAACAAAATAGAGTAGACGTGACAACATCACATAATGGGTCTGTGAAAGTAAATATGCTAATATAGTATTGCCTCCTTTCTAAAGGGTCAGGCTTTGATCTTAGACACACACAGCTTTAAAATTTCTCAACATTGCAGCTGAAAGTGATAGGCAATAGACCTTCTGCTTGGGAAGGAGCCTGCTCTCTCTCCTCCCTTCCACTCCTTCAAGGTCTTTTCAAGGTAGTTTTGTAGTTACCTCTGTTGCTGTTAGATTAATCCTTTCACCTCTACCTGTTAGGCCTCTGCTTTCTTCTCCCACTTGAAACAGTAAGTACCTTTGAATAAGGCTTTCTTGTTTTACAGTAGGGTTAACATTTGGACTGGGGAAATACTTTAAGCAGAAGATTATTGCTAACAATACTTATTTTCTGAAAGAAAAGTAGTCTGTTTCTTGGCAGCACCATCTGTGAGAAATGGGATCCTCCCAAACATTTGGGAAAAATCCCTACTGCCAGCTCCCACACATCACATTACTTTTCCCTCTGCAATGTCTCTTAAACCAATAACTACATGTGAAGATGCAGAAACCAACGGAGTCAACTGCAAATCTTAGTCATGTACTCACCATCCTGGATGTGAGAGCCATAGCACCGACAAAGTGCCAGGAACCTGGAGGCATGTGTGCCTTACTGAGGTTCCCAATGTGGGACCCTATTGCTGTCCAGGTATCATGCATTTATGTAATAGCCTGGCACTGCTAGACTGTTCTTAACTGCAGAAAGCTGTAGGAAGAGGATTCTTACACATGGGAAGAACGATGGGAAAAATGGATGACAAATCTCAGATTAAAATGCAGGATGATATTACATGGATCAGTGGCATCAGCACATTAAGCCTGTAGTACAACATAGACTTGAATGTCCCAAGCTCTTTAAAGAAGACTGCTAGAGTGTTTCTGTGCATACTGTCTGATACTCTTCCATTCTGTGCATTAATTATTTTTCTGTTTTCAAGGAACGAAGGGAAGTAAGCCACGAGTTTTTTAAGCTTGAAGGGAGGCACGGACAGAGTGTACCCTCAGCAAGTTTGCTGAAGATACAAAACCAGGAGGAGTGGCCGATACCCCAGCAGGCTGCGCTGCCTTTCAGCGAGAGCTGGGCAGGTTGGAGAGCTGGGTGGAGAGGGACCTCACGAAGTTTGGTGAAAGCCAGTGTAGGGTCCTGCACCTGAGGAGGAACAACCCCCCACACCAGTACAGGCTGGGGGTGACCTGCTGGGGGGCAGCTCTGTGGAGAAGGACCTGGGAGTTCGGGTGGGCAGCAAGTTGCCCACGAGCCAGCAGTGTGCCCTGTGGCCAAGAAGGCCAGTGGGACCCTGGGGGGCATTAGGGGCAGCGTGGCCAGCAGCAGGTCGAGGGAGGTGATCCTGCCCCGCTGCTCTGCTCTGGTGAGGCCACATCTGGAGTGCTGGGCCCAGTGCTGGGCTCCCCAGTTTGAAGCAGGGAACTGCTGGAGGGGATCCAGCAGAAGGCTACGAAGATGATGAGGGGACTGAAGCACCTCTCTTATGATGGAAAGCTGAGAGAGCTGGGCCTGTTTAGCCTGGAAGAGACCAAGAGGGGATCTTATCAATATCTACGAATGTCGTAAGAGCAAGTGTCAAGAGGATGGGGCCAGGCTTTTTTTCAGTGGTGCCCAGCGACAGGACAAGGGGCAATGGGCACAAACTGCAGCACAAGAAGTCCATCTGAGCATAAGGAAAGAATTATTTACCTTGAGGGTGACACAGCACTTTGACAGGCTGCCCAGAGAGGCTGTGGAGTCTCCTTGTCTGGAGATATTAAAAACCTGCCTGGATACAATTCTGTGCAACCTGCTCTATGTGAACTTGCTTTAGTAGGGGGTTGGACTAGATGATCTCCAGAGGTCCCTTCCAACCCTGACCAGTCTGTGTTTCTGTGATTCTGTGAAACAGGTGAACTATGCAGGAAGGAGAGAGATGATGTTCACAACCACAGTATAGCCTCCTCTCGCTCAGCGCTATCCCCTCCAGCTTAAAAAGCACTCAAAAAAAATTAAAAGGAGCTGCAGGAACTTTAGGTGCCAAAGAATTAATTTTCTATTCAGAATTTGAAGAAAAAAATGCAAATGGAATATTTGGAAGGCAAGTTCTTTTCAGCTTTCCTGAGAAACAGGGAGAAATGGAGCTTGAACTTCTTCCTTAGAAATGCCTCTTCTGTGAGGCATCAGAGAAAATTTTAAGGGACAAATTGGAGCTGTGATGGATGACTTGTGGTTGTGACTTTTCAGTGGAGAGGAGGAAAGGATGTTTTTAATTTCAGGTTCATGGAAAAATCTCATAAAAGAAGGAAAAGGGTGGTAAACATGAACATGAAATGACTCAGGGGACTTAAAATGCAATGCAAAGTCTAAAAATGTGACCGGTGACAACCAGGCAGACAAACTATAAATATGAGTAGTCATGAGAAGCTGGCCTGATATTAATGGCTTTAGGAATCTGAGGGGGAAAAGTACATTACATTCGAGGTGTTGAACCCAAGTCCTAAATACATTCTTGATAGACTCACTGGGTTACATATTTCTCTCACTATTTTTATAAATTTCCTTTCCAGAAAAGTCTGTTCCGGACAGCATGTCTGACCTCCTGCATAACTTGGGCCATACAGTTTTACCCTGTCATTTCTCCATCAAATCCAAATACTTGCAGTCAAATTTCACAAATGCAGGTCATTTTGTATAGAACACTTCAGCTGATGGTTAGCAGAGCTGTAGCCAGTTGTATTTGCTGTTAAAAATTTCCACTCTGTTTCCAAGTTGAAACAGCTTCAGCTGCCAGCCATTGGGCCTTCATAAGCCTTTGACTACTAGATTTAAGAGCTCTTCAGTCTCAGTTATTGACCTTTCTTTTTGATGTACTATCTCTCCGCATTCCATCCACAGAATGTAAATGCCAGTGCAGACTAGGTTATGGGAGGAGAAACCTCCTCTGCTCACACAGGTGTCCACTGTTTGGCATTCTGCAATATCTGGTTCAACAGACAGATAAAGTAAGCTGAAGAAGGTGATGGTTTGGGGAATAGAACTGCAGTGCATAGCAATGTTTTACCTACTGAAATGTGACTCCCATGAGGGTTAGTGATGTTTCTGGAACAAGACAGATCTTCCCTATAGACTTCCTTTATATGAAACATAGCTAATAATAATTATTTAAAATCAGCAAGGGGATTTTATTTCTTTGACAAACTATGCTATGCACCTCTATACATGCCTATCACTAAAAAACAACTTCTAAAGATCAGTGAGAGAAAGGAAGACTTATCCAGGTCCAAACATCTTTTTTTCAGACTTGTTTAAAACTTTAGTTGTAACTTTGCATTTGGCATAGGTTTGGAATCAAACTTATTTTACACAAACCATAAGTTGCCCTATGATCTGTCAAACTGCAGCACAGGCTGATTTAGGATTGCAGTCATGGTAATTTGAAATAATTTTTCTGGTTTTGTGCAAGTTTCCTGGTTTTACATTTCCAAAACTGAATATAAAGAGTTTCATATGACCAAAGCTTTTTCTTTTTTTTTAATGAAATTTGCATCAACCTCGGAAATAAATCTACTTAAAAGATACAGTTCTAGTTTCAGCCACATATATTAAAGTTTTGATACTACAGATTTTTCCCCCTGAGCAGCATTATAGTTCTCCTGTCTGTATGGCAATTCTTCAAAAAGAAACATGCCTGCTTTTTTTTCCAGAATCATACTAGGAAGACAGGTCACATCTGACAGGAGCATTTTCATCTTGCTCTGTAAAAATGGCTGGTATTAGTATAAATTAATTACCATGAGCTTATTAACATGCCTGGCTCAGGTACTGCAGACACTGCAGCCTGGACAGATGCCTAATGACATGCAGCCATGATTCCTGACAAATTTGTACACAGCCACAGATGAGTCTGAAAAAATGTATAGTGACGAATTCCTGCAGCTGGGTAGAGATAAAAATTAAAAGTAGAACCTTAAGAAGAACAGGCAACATGACATGTATAAAGTTGTTTTGGTCATCTTCACTACTAATAGCAAGCATTATCTGGATCTATGAATCAGATTCTGTGAAATCATTCTCACTTTTTTAAGGGGAGGTATCTTTGAAGTTTCTTCTCATCACTAAAGAGGATTTCCGCTCTATGGATTTCATTATTGGAAGGTGCCTCCTGCAGGAACTTTTCATTATTCACCCCTCAGTACCCCCTACAAGATCTTCCCATCAGCATGTTACCTATTGTCACTTTTCCCATAGAATGGAATGGGGGCTGGGGAGAAAGTCCTCCGCTGCTGAAGGTAATCTGCCCATGTTCTGCACCAGTAACATCATACTGTACTGTGGGCAAATTGCTCTTATGGAGTATATAAGATAATAGAATTAAATCAGATTAATATGGTGGTAAAACATTTCACATCAGTTTTTTATTAATTTAAAATCTCTCTTGTGTCATCTTCTTCTAGAACTGTTTTAAGTGCTCAGATTGCTGGAAATCCTTGACCTGTATGCTCATTGCTTGTCTTCCTTAATGCTTTGGCAGAGTTGCTACAGAAAAGTCCTACAGGAAAAGCACCATAAGCACTTTTGCATGCCCTGTTTATTGATTTCTTATTGATTATGGACACAAATAGAGATTATTACCATGTTTGTTTACAGTGGTAACTGCTTGCTGGCCAGTCATTGATTCTCTCTACTACTTATTCACTTGATAATCCAAAAGGAAACAAAAGAAAACTGTTCAGACATTTCAGCTTTATATAACTGCACTTTCATTGCCATAAGAACTAAACAGGAATTCTTTCAATATATGCCAGTGAAAAAAATTACAACTTTTGAGACTGTCATTTTTGAATCACCAGCCATCATGGTTTCAATGAACTCCCCCCAGGCTGCTGCTCTGACTGTATGTGCAAGCTCAGCATGAGGGAATTCCAACCATACTGTCTCTTTTGAGCCCCTCTGCAAAGGGATCCTGGCAATCAGCAGGTCTTTTGCTTTCTTCCTCATATGTGTATGCTGTAAGCAAAACAAATTGCTTTAAAAGCTTACCAAGATTTCTCTTCCTTCTTTCTACCTCCCCTCACACAGTCCTGAATACATGGTAGAAGACACACACAGAGGTGTGATGCTGATGTCAGAAAAAAAGACATCAGTGTTTATTGTGAATTACTCTCCCCTGCTGTTTAGCAAATCACTTAAGGAGCTGATCTTGATTTCTTCACATGGTTTTGACTTTTTTTCAGTATTTGCCTGGAAAATTATCTGGGACAATTTCTGATCTGCTGCTGTTTGCCCTGATGGCTCACTACTTATCCTTTGATTTGTATAGCTGGCCACATAATTAATGAAAGCCTATTTTTTCTGGCTGAACAAAATAACAGATATATTCTGGAGAGGAATTTTGAAGTGAATAAACAGGTGGGGTAAAATTTAAGGAACTTGTTGGGTTGCTGCAGTTTTATTATTACTTATTACTCACAAATCTCAGTATGGCACTGTAAGTAAAATCAAATGGTGCTGCTGCTTTTTATTCATTACAACATTAACAAATATGAAAAGGAAGGGGTTTTTTTTTACTGTAACTTTATCATCTCTAGCCAAAATACTATTCCTTCACTGCCAATCAGCATTTGCAACTGGATACTTCTGGGATGAGCTTGTTGGAGAGGCATGCTTTGCAGTTTCAAAGTATAAAATAAATACAGAGGATCTGCTTCTGAGTTATCTGAAGAAACAATAATAGTTCCTTCTTGGACTTTCTTCATGGGATGTGGAGCTTTTGTTAGTTGTCTCACAGCCTGAAGGTTGTTGAATGGGCTGGTTTTGATCCTCAGTCACACCCCAGCACCTTCCAGTCAGGATTAGAATCATGTCAGCTACTTTCTTAGAATTGCTCTTGGCTGTGTCTTGCTTCATACTACTATTTATCAGGAAGGCACTGTCATCCACCTGTTTGAGAAGTGAATGACTTTTCATTGTTGTAGTCACAAATACTCACAAGTTCCCACAAATATTGGTGTTACTTGTGCACTCTCTTCTTTATCATGCAAATAGGAGAAAGGCTTTGACTCCTGTTCCTTTAGAGGTCTTCTAGTCTGGCAAATCTGAATTTGCTTTATTCAGCCCTTACAATCAGAATGCTCATTAAATCCTCGAATGTGCTCAGCTGGAGTAAGCATTTTCAATTGGTGTTTTTTCTAAGAACTGCTGTATTTTAATTCTCCTTCCTTTCTGAGGTTCTATCATCCCATTAAATTTCTACTTTCATCCTGACTAGGTTAACTGGACAGTCTCAATCAATCTAGTCTCAACAGCCTACTTGGAAGCCAGCAGCTGAAATTCTGGTTGGAAGCAAAAGTCCACTGTCTACAGGAATGGTCCTCTGTTCTAGCAGTGCTTTTTCATCTATTTTAATTGTTATTGTGTGTAGGGGGGGAACCCTCATATTCCTCTTGTTTATTTTTTCCCTCTTATGCACAGGATTTGTGTGAAAGATGACAGTCTTTTTTTAATTATTATTATTATTATTGAAGAACATGCTGACAGCTTCTTTCCCATTCCAACAATAAACCACCATATCTTCTGTTCTCTCTTGGGGAGGCATTTCCTCAATGTGATTCTGTATTCCAATCCAGAGGGAGGATGTGGAGCCTTTGCCTCTTAGTGATGCTTGGTGAATACTCACTTGAGAGAGTTTCTTTTCACTTTTGAGTTCTTTATGCTCTACATAAGATTTCATGGTGATCTCTTTCAGCTAAGAAATTATCTTGAACACATTGACATTAGAAGCCTTGCTGCTGAAAGTTTATTGAAATACAAACACTTATGTAAGATTGTGCCTTCTCTTTGACACTGTAGCTGTGGAATATCCACAGGAATGCCTATCAAGCAAAGGTGCCAGGAGGGTATAGACAAATCAAAATGTGTTAGACGTTCAAAGAAACTCCTCTGGCAGAAACAGAAAATATATACAGGAAATATACACATTAGCTAAACAGCAACGTAGAAACATGCAGGACATGGTAACATTACAAACAGCATAGCAGCTATACTGGACATAACAGAAGGAGAAACAGCACTGGTGGCCTTTTTCCTCACACTAAAGTTGTCAAAAAGAACTGACTGATGTTGAAACTGTTCTAAAAAAAGCTTGGATTCAATAAAACAGGACATTGTGGTGAAATTTTATTTTATTGACAGTACTTTGAAATGCTTTCTGGCTTCAGAGAACATTTGACAGAGCAAACTAACATTTTTAGTTTTAATGTCACCTGAGATATTTTAATGGAAAACACAGTAACCAGGACATTAGCTCCTACTACTTTATGATAAGGAAACCTCAAGTTAGGAATAACTCCTAACACTTTACCGTAAGGAAACATCAAGTTTTTAGAACACTATGTAGCTCAAAAGCAATTATTGGATGTTCTGCTGGGTTTCATTTAATCCCTGGTTGGACTTGTTCATCTCCATTTAGTAGAACTATACAAACCAAACATAAGCAAGGGATGTACTATGATTACTATGCTAAGCCAAAGGGTTTATTTTTATCTTGTTTTCACTCTCTCTTTCTTAGATATACACATTGCCCCAGCTTAGACAAGTGAACACTTCAGTGAAAGGGCCTTTCTTTTTTTATAGCTTGGTATATTATTTTTTTTTACCTATTTTGATGGATATTACAGTAATACATACATAAATACTCCTTGCTCAAAGGGAATAAAATGTAACAAAAGAAAGCATTACGCCATTTGCCTCTCTTCTCCCTATTTAGTTAAAATATTAATTGTTTGTACTGCTGAGCTTCCTAGGTACTCCTGAATTTAGCCCATGGGCGCACTATGTTAAGTACTAAACAAACATATAGTAAGACTGTCTCTGCATCAGAATTTAGGGCTGGAGCCAAGTGCAGGGAAATCCAATAAACTGGGATTTATTAAATAATAAGGCAAATTAATCTTTTCTTAAACCATTGTACATTTTAGCTGGTTTATATTTTTAATTTAAATTACAGTTTAGTTTAAATTACAGTTCTGGAACAAAAAGCCGAATTTCACCAAAGGTCTGGAAGCATACAGAGGAAACGGCAGTGACCTCTAGCACTAACACTGGTAACACAGGGTGGGGAATGAGCGTAAAGAAAAAGCTAAGTCTCATACACAAACAGAACAACACTGGAAACAACACTGGATCTGAGGTGGCAAAGAGGGAAGAATGGGGAGTGTGTGTGTGTAGGTTTTGTTATTTGATTCCTTCTGTATTCAAAGCAACATGACTGCACTTTCACAGTAGCCAGAACTGTTGGGAAGGAATGAAAGAAATGGGTAGCCGCTACTGTTGAAGAAAAGGGTGATAACACATTTATAACGCTGCCAAAAATGCTCTGTCGATAAAGAGCTTTTCATGCACATTTGATATTTCTGCCCCCTGAAGAAAATTCACCAGTAACTCTCTGAATGGAAATGTTCAGTTTTCTAAGCTGAAAGAATTCGTAAATATACCTTTATGACTATTTAGAAATTTAATGGAAGCAGTAGTTTTCCACAGACATGAGAGATGATGCTGTAAAATCAGGGCTTATTTTATTTTTCCGATCATATTTGTTAAGTCAAATTTGAATAGACAAAGCATTTTGGAAGAAGATTCAAGTTGCTAAATAACATGAATTATTATTTTAGTCAGTTTGCTGAGAAAAATAAGCTTTATTGCAGATCCATGGTATTACAGTCAAAAGCTTAGAAAAAATAGTAAAAATCTGACATTTTGGAATAAATTCCACCTTATTTAAATAATTTCCACTTTATTGAATTAAAAAAAAACCAAACACAAATAAACCAAAGCAAAACAACAAAGGAAGGAAAAAAATCCTTTCTGCCTTGTTGATGTAGCTACCAAATGTATGCGCTGGATTCATGCAATTACATCATTGGCAAACTATTACGTGAGACCTCAGCGTGTTCCAGTCCCGGTCATGCTCAGGGGAGACAAGCACCATGTTCACATGCGGGTATTGTCCATATATGACTGGAAACCCCAGTGTGTGCAGGCTCCCGGCCGGCCACCGCAGGGGTGCAGCTCAGCCCTCAGTACATAACTGAGACAGAGCTGCCACAGCTTGCTCTGCCAGGAGCTTTCCTCCGGGAATGTCAGGAATGCCCTCAGCATTTATTCAGCAGGAAGCTATTGGCTGAAGGCACAGGGCAGCAATTGTATGTGTTTCTTTAGGAGGGAAATTTGGGTCTCTTCAAAACAGAGATGTGCTGCTTAGTTAAGTGGGTAGACGAAGTTTTGTTTCCAATGATATTAAGTCCTTTAAACAAGTGATCAGCTTTTGTATATCTATTTGTATTGGTTGTTTCTTGTGTACAAACTAATGTATTTTAGCCCCACTGTAGCAGCTTTCTATTTCTGAAATAATTTTAATGTATTTGAATCTAACAATAGTAATAATGACAAATTATTTTTTCTTGGAGTCATCTTGGAGGAATGGCCGTTCAGAACGGTAAGAAGTGATAAGTTTAAAGACCAATTTTTTACTGGCTTGCTGTTAAAAACAATCAACATAATGAGTGATTCATGTATGTGCATGGTTCTGGACAGTCAGTAGTGAGGAAGAACTACAAATTTGCTTCTGAGACCGTGTTATGATCCATTCAGAATGTGAATATGACTTGAAAGCAAAAAAAAGAAACAAAAATTTTAACCTTGTTTTTTTAAAGAAATGTTTGTATTAGTAAATGGCTGGATTAAGTCAACAAGAGATGTAAAACTTTGAGGCTGCCCATAAACATCTGTATTAGGAAAGTGCCCAAAGAAATGCAAATAAATTTTCAGTGTCTTACAAAAGTGCGTTCCTCTGGCTTGCTCAGGGCTTATTACTGCAAGTGCTGAGGACTCCAGCCTAAAGGCACTAGTCCCATTAACTTCAGTGACATTAATTATGTGTGTAAATCTAAAGAAGCTCCAAAATTTCATGAAGATTTACCACCTTGCAAGTTCAGGCTTTTGCAGCACCTACAATGCACGCTATAGTGTATATGTACAGCCCAGGACGCAGAGAGAACTCGATAAACTATTGGCCAAAACCAGGTTTTCTGTCCTTTTCTGAGCTGGCATTACCCACAGAGAGATTTTATGAGTTAAGACCATATCTAAAAGTAGTAGTTTGTGATGCACATATACATTGCTCCTTTCCCATCTGAGTATGTGACATGCACTTCTAGCATATCATGTCTTACTGCAATGGGACACTTATAGTCAGCTTATGTGGTTTTTGTTGTCTGTTAGGTTGTCTGTTGTCTGTTAAGTTGGCTCCCAAGCCTGAAAAAAGATTCTGCATAAAAAAGCCATAATACTCCACCATAATCTCTGCATGAATGTATCTTTAATTATGCATTTAACAACTGGAATATATGGATAGGATATACAGCTATACTGCCTAAAGTGGGTTGCTGCTGCAACTGCCTGTTTGCAACTGCATGACGTTTTGCTTCCTTACTCTGCAACTTCTAGGCTGGTGTCAAATTCAGGTGTTTCCTCCCTCGCGTTTAAATCACAAAATACCCGCAAAAGAGAGTCCACAAAATGTCCAGTGAAGATTCAGATATAATAAAACTTATGACTGAGCTGAAATGGTTTAACTGGAATAGCTGTTTTCTTCAATTTCTAAAAAAAGTATTACCTAGGGAAGAAACTGGCAGTACAGCTGTTCTCACAGAAATCCTATGCACCTTTATATAAATATATTTCTTACATTTAAACATACATGTGTTAGTGAGTGTATGCAAGCATTTTTCGGTGTTAGCATATTTCTGTGTGTAGAGTATAGCTGAAAGGAGATAGATCACATTTTAGAGGCTTTTACTTTACCACAGAAGCAATATATAGTATCATTTGCTTATACAAACTGTGACCCAAGATCTGACCTAGGGTTAAAACTTCAATGAATATCCAGATATCTAAACAATAGCTTTAACTGGTCTGATACACTGCCAATACCTCATAAAGTGACTGGAAGCCAGATATCCACCAGATTAGCCAAAGGGTGTGTAAAAGCCCAAAGATAAATGAAAAAAGTCCATTTTGCTATTGGTCAGTAGCATGACATTACAACACATATACATATAAGTATATAAAATGCATATACAATATACATAAACAGAAACATATGTATGTATGTATTGACTGTAAAGATTACAGTTCCAATTTCTGTATGGCCATTGGTTTGAGGAAATTGATTCTTACTCCTAGGATGAAAGTATGTATGTCACATCTCCACCAGAATTCTTACTAAAAATTTCTGATTTCACTGTGTTTCCTCTGAGACAGTAGACAGTAGGCCATTAATGATTAAAATTTCACTAACTAGACCACTGAAATAATCAAATGTTCCTTTATTGTTAACTTTTGTTTAGTTTGACAGACCAAAAAGAGGCTTGAGGGAACTGGTATTTTTATTTACTTATTTATGAGAGTAGAAGCCAGGTTACACCATCTTTGCAGTCTCTCTTTTCATTGGTAGAAATTCATGTACTTCATCATTTGTTAATAGAATGGTGAAGAGTTAACACAGAATCCTTTATAGCAGAATAGTCTCATGTGTTTTTTTTATTTTCTGATTGGGAAACTGACAGAAAGATTACCGCTGGCATGTTATTAAAAAGTCTGATGTGTCTTTGAAGTGAAGTGCAGCCTCTGTCATCATCTTTTACCAAATAACAGTACAAATCTTGATTAAACACTTTTCATGATTTTTCTTTTAATAGGTTTCACTTTTAGACAAGGAAAAAAGAATGCAAGGTAATTATTTCAAAAAGATAAAATACCATATGCTATTTTGCAGTAACTGTATGGTAACTCTAAGGGAACACGTTAACTTTGCAGGAAACCAAAGTAACTGAGCAATAAATTGTGTTATCACTATATCTGTTATCTCTTGATAAATATGAAAAGAATATTGCAAGGATCTCAGCAGACATATTATTAATTGAATAAAGTGAAATATGTACAAGGATTGATGCTTCATTTTGCATTTTCTTGTGTTAGCAAGTTGCAAGGTTTTATATTTACCGTAGTTTGCTGTTGCAGATCTAACCATCTCCTTATAATTTGGGAAGAGAAAGAGCTGTCTATTCCTTTTTGTATATGTCTGCACTAACATCCACGTGTATCAAGTGCCTTATTATTCCTGTAGTCTTTCTCAATCAGCTGCTCCTGGCTTCTGATCAATATAGGTTGGATATTAATTCTGTATATTGGTAAGAAGTGTTATCTGCTTTGTTATGTACAGAAAGACATTGATGAACAGGGAAAAGGAAAAGAGAGAATGTTGTTGCATCCACCCATATGCTAACTGGACAAGGTGCCAGAGTTTTTGTTGGGCTGCTTTGGCCACATGTCCATCCAGCTTGCACCCTCCCAACGTTCTGGCTCAGTTGTATTGGCACTACAGCAAAGAGAAGATAACAGAGTCCAGCAGTTCCAGAGATGCAGCTTTAGGATTGTTTAACATTCTTAATATAATTGAGACAGAAAGCAAGTGTTATTACAGGAACAATAAAACTGGAAAATGTTCTAGGTTTGAAAGTAGTTCCAGTGTATAGGTTTCTTAAAGGTCAGGCAACACACACCATACATACTCATGCATGTAACTGTAAGATGAACAAAGAAATACAGACCTATGTAGGTGAAAAGGATGTATGGAGTTCATCTAGTCCATTGTACTGCTCAGAGCAGGCCCATTGTACAGTACTTTTTGGCAGCATCAGCAAAGTATCCTTTAAATAAGGCTTGAAGACCACTTCTATGTCAGACCAGTTTTGTAGAGTATAAAAGGGTAAAATATTTTCCCCATAGTCCAGGGATCCAGAGAACACAAGGATATTACTGAAGTGTTACAATACTGACAAGGAGTAAAAAAACTGAGAAATTGCTACTGCTACCACATTGCTTCTGAGCTACAATATAGTCAAGTAGGTAAAAGAACAGTTTAGCCTGTGTCCAGGAATAGTATCCAAGCCAACAGTAAAAATATAGAAGCTCCTACTGTTTGTTTAAAGGCAAAACAACAGGCAAACCACATAACATCAGCCTCCCCATGTACCAGATGAAGCACAAGTTGTGACTACTTCAAAAACCCAAGGGTTACCTCAGCTACATAAAAATAACTATCCATTCTACAGTATAGATTATTTTTATACCAGCTGACAGAATTAAAATAATCTATGCTGATTTTGGGTAGGACAGTAATATTTTTCATTGTTTAGGAATGTTTGGGATACACTAATAATGGGAGAAATCCAGATGATCTTAGACACTGGCGTGGAATAGTTTGTTATAGGCCTTTTATAGATTTGGCTGCTTCTCTTCATGTAGTAAATGACAAAACCAAAAAGGTCTGGAACACAGATCTGAAAAATGGCTATTGCCTTTAACTGTTGGTTGGGTACAACGACACAAGAAGATATAAAGAACTATAAACCATCTGCTTTTATATGAGATCTCTAGATTATAATTAGAAATTGTCGTAGTTGCTCAGAGTTAAAGTTTAGTCAAACTTTTTCCTTTTACCTGCTCAAAAGCTAAAAAATATTAATAGCATTGCAAGGATGAAGGGAAGCCAAGAAAGTTTTGCCTTGAATTTTCCATACATATGTCCTTTATTTCTTGGAAATGCAGGTTATCTCGCTATAAATGTATGTAAACAGCATTTAATAAAAACATCTACATACATCTGTCTGGTTTCAACATTAAAATTACATTTATATAACATACAGTGACTTTATTACTCAATGGAGAATAACTGTGATACCAAAATAAGGAGTATTAAAATGTGGTTTGTGATGATTAATAAACAGATACATATTTTTAAAAAAATTTGGTCTGCTGTTCTGAGTAAATCTGGAATAGCTGCTGGTCCCATTAATTCCTAGTATTTGCTTTACACTGAACAACTGAAATACATGCTGTACTCCTTTATCTCAGCTCAGAAGCAATGTTTCTTGAATTTGACATTATATGGAAATGCAAAAAAGCTGGATGCTTTTAGTTCAGTCTATCTTATTTTGTATTATTTTATTTTATGAGCAAAAAATATCTGCTATTTTTAGTGACTGTACTACAGGTTACATTAAAGTGGCATGTCTTCTGCCTCCAAATTTACCTCTCTCCTCCTATGTTTTGTTAGGGAATGATGTACTCTTTTAGTGTTGCCTGTCTAACATATTTTTGCAGTACCTTTGTCCTAATGGAAAGTTAAAGATGGAATAGGAAATACTTGCTCCCAAAAAACAGAAACTGAGCTCTTCCAAACATTTGTAATATAAGAAAAATATTCTCTCCCTTTTACTGTGGTTTGTTGAAGCTTGTTTTCTTTCATGTTTTATAATAAGCTGTGGCATTTAATGATGCCTTCAATAAACATCACTAACATTTTTTTCCTCTTCAGATGCCAATGATTAATGTTTTCTATGTTTTCAAAGAATTTGTTTTATGCCACAACCACAACTACAGCTTCCCACAAAAACAATTCTGAGTTAAAACCCATGTTTACTCTACTGTTTATTCAGTGATCAGTTGTCTATTGTCTTGCAAGCAACAAAGTGAGTATGTTCAGCAATTAATGGATATATTTAGGTACCTTTCTTAAAAAGTTCACCCCCTTTGGTTAGTATGGAAAAAAGAGACTTAAATGCATCCCAGCAATAGAAGCTGAAAACAGTTTCTTCAGATGACATGCTGCTCACTTTTAAAAATAGGTTGGTACACTGAGACAGATGTCAGGGCACTGCAGTTAGGCCACAGCCAAGGCCATGATGAGCTCTTATTTTCTCCGTGAGAGCAGTGGTCCTTAGGGTTCATCAAGGCAGGAATAACTCTTACAGACGTTTCCAGGCCAAATGTATCAGATGTTTGTCGGTGAAGACTTAGGCCTAAATGATCAAGCACTGCCATTTGTGCACATCTGATACTCAAGCTTGGTGTAATTTTTCATGTTGAGCAGGTGGTATGTTCTGAGAAAACAAAATGTCATTCTTCTTCAGTTCATCCTGACCTTTTCAGCCAGCCTTTATATGGAGGCTATGACACAGACTAACGGTGTCTTCCCCACCTAACATGACAAAATCAGTGCCTCTTTCAGAAAGAGTTTCTTCACACTAAATATGTTCCTGCTTGTTCCAGTAAATCTGGTAAGCACAAAAATGAATCTTTTCCAATCTGGTTTCCTAGATGCATGAGTGTAGAGGGAGGAATTTAAACACAAACCAGAGCCATTGACTATTCATCAGGGAAACATTTTATATACACTGTTAGGATTCCTTTACCAAGCTTGTACATTAGTATATTCAATTTATGTTGTGCAGAGCTCACTTCTCAAATATTGCACAGTACGGTGTCATTCCCCTGACCTTGTTTTTCTTTTAGGGTACAGCAAAAGAACAAAAGCTTGTCATCTCCCATATTAGCTGACTGCTTCCTTTATGGTAGGGCTGAGAAACCTACAGCTCGTCAGCCTTTACCTCGTATGAGTTACTACATATATTTTTTTTTTTAATATTAAAATTAGATGCCATAAAGAAGTAGGAAAAAAGTATAGCCTGCTAGAAGTGTTTGAAAGGTTCCTTCAGTCCTCAAGAAAGAATAGGGTTCTCATACATGCTCTGTGGCAACTCATAAAAAGAATGTGCAAAATGTGCAAACGAGCAAAGCCAGGATGAGGCCCTGACATGCTGGGTACTATATCCTTAGCCAGAGAAAACTTCCACTGCCTTTCATGCACTAGAGAGGACATGTACAGTGCCAGTTTATAATCTCAGCTGCACCAGTTCACACTCCTGAAATTACATTTCTTTCAGCTACTGCTAGAATTAGAACTGATTTCAAGTAACAAGAACATATGATTTCAGGCATATGATTTCAAAATGTTTCAGCAGCACTACTTTAATGAGATTTTGATCCAAAAGAAGCAGAGAGCAAAAGAGTTAACAGATTTTCCACTTATTTTGATCAGGCTCAGTGGCAAGTAAACTCTCAGCTCAGCTGTCAAGCAGACAGCAGCTCCTCTCAGCGATGATGGAAGGTGGAACCTGTTCATTTCCTTGCATGCCTCTTTATGGCCAACAGTTCATTCTCTAAAAATATGACTGTGGAAAAAGTTAGAAATGTTTCAATTGATTCAGGTCTCCCTTGTAAATCAGGAATTTACTCCACTGATATAAACAAAGTCTCAGCATTATGCAATTGCTTAAATCAGACTATAACTGGTACTCTACTTTTATGTTAGCCTGAATACTCTTACATTATTTTAATGTTTTAATTCGGCAGTATTTAGAGTTTGCATTGTTTTGCAGGACTTGACATCCAAAAACTGCAGCAAGAAATTTATCAGGGGGGCAGAAGGAGTAAATACTGAAACACACATTACATCTGAAAGGATGTTCTCCAGCTTCAGTTAGTTTCTGTAATTTGTATCTTAAAAATAAAAAAGAGTAGCTGAAAATAATATATTACAACAAAACCCAGTTACTATGTCTCTCTCATATTCTCAGTCTTTGTTGTTTTGCTTGGAGACTTGGTACATGGAATTTTATCTATAAATCAAACTCCTGGAAATAAACTTGCTGAAATCACAATCAGAGTCAAATATTTATGTGATGATTTTTGTGAGAAGTTCAGTAAATATGTTGTCATCAGCTAGATTCTCAAGAAAACATCCCAGGTTCTTTTTTCTTCAACTTGGAAAAATATGATTCAGTCATGGAGAAGAAAATTATGCTTGACAAAACAGCTGCCTAGCAGGTCTGCACAGGAGCACCTTCACTGTGCTGCCGTATGCTCATATTCCTTTGATACTTCCCACAGCTGACACTTGGACAGTCTTTTACAGACATCCTCTGCCTGCCTTCCCTATGCTGATCCCATTTGCTCCTTTTCATTCTTTTCTCCCTATGCTTTGTATCATTTAAGCTTGATGGTTTCTTGCCTTTTCTCTCAATCACCCTGCCTTCTCCCAGCAGCAAAAGTTCAATTCCCATTTCCATACTCTTCTTGTATTATCTTCTCACATTGTTTGCCCTTACCCTTTTCTTTCCAAATCTTCCCTTCTCCACCATTCCTGTTCCTACTTCCATATCCCTCATCACCTTTCCTCTCTTCACACCTATCCATTTCTCTGGCTGTATTTTAGCTGCTTGCTCCATGACTAATACAATTTTAGTTATCCAGATTTCCTCCATAGCTTATTCTTTTTAGTGCCTGGGTCTAAGAGATGAGATCCATTTCTTTCCTCCTTTGTTCAGGGCATTGCTTTTGCAGTTCCCCTGCCTGGCCTAGGGCAGTGCTTCTCCCCTCATGCCCTCTGCCACAGATCAGATCTTGCTTGTTTAGGTTCTGGCATATAGTGCCAACAGCCACTGTCCTGATACTGGCTGACTGATGCCTTTCATTTCTCCTGCAATCTCTCTTCAACAGCCTCTTTTTTCCAACTCCTCACCTTCTGAGGTGTTTGCATCCTCATTTTCTACTTCTATGCACTGGGTAGCATCTGATCAATGTTCCCGGGGATTACTGCAACATAGGTAAACACACGGATAAATAAATAAATAGCATAAATCATATTTTATTATGAGGCAAAAACAAGCTGCCATTTTTTAAAGTTTTTCCCAAAGACCTCAAATGCTTATAAGTTAGATATAAGTTAGAATTTAGAGCACACAGGAAGCATGGAACTTTGCACTGAGCATTTTACAGAGATAGACAACCTTGGCCCATGATGGAATCCTCTTGGTTATCTGAATACCAAGACAAACAGGAATTGATTTTGTATCACTTGCAAACAAGGAGTGAAAAAGAAAGGGAAAAAGTAAAATTTCAATGAAAACCACTAGTCTGCAAGTCTGTGCAGTTGCATTCAAAGCTTTAACTGCATGGTCAGTGAAAACCTTTGCTCATGCTCATCTGCTGACAAAAAAAGCAAATAAGATGTCAGACTTTGTACAGAATGAGACAGGAATGAATGCAGAAAAATATACAACTTTATGGGCTAAAGCAATGGTACAGCTTTACTTTAAATATTGTGATTAATTCTGCATATGCTATCTCAAAAAAGTTGATTGCAGGATAATAGCAAGTCTAAAAAAGAAGACAAGGGTAGATAAATTGATCTTAAAGTTTATAAACTGCACAGATCCAGAGTGGTTGTTGTCTGTGTGGGGCCAGAAATCAGTATCGTCACCAGAACCTTTCTTAAATGTAAATGTAGTTCAGTTTGGATAGTTAGGTCTTCACACAGGCTATTAGTCTGGTGAAGTCTAAAGGGACTTTAAAGATCCTTTGAGAGAAAAGCTGTATAAATGCAGATTTATGAACTTTGCTTACTGACAATAGTTATTTTAATTTTGTCATTTCTCAGATTTTCAGCAAAGAAACAGCTACTGGCTTAATGCTTAACTCTGCATATTTACATAAAGCTTTTCCATGTAACTCCTCATTCCTAAGAAATAAAGTATGCCTGTTTAGAAAAATTCTTAGGCACATTCCTTTAAATTTTTGTCTTTAACCTCTTCCTTGCTTTTTATTCATATTACACAGATACAAAGTTAAAAAGCTCAGCAAATCTATATAACTGAGATGAGATGCAGGCAACTGCATCATATTTATACTCGTTGTGTTCCCATTAGTTGTCTCAGAAACTCACTCCTTTGAGAGTCAGAAACTTTTTAACTTTCAGTCTAAATTCATGTTTTATTCATATTGTACATCTCTCTTCCCCACTGATGCTTATTCTGGCTATGCTTCAAAAAACCTGTATGTTTTTACTTTTGTTTTGCTAGATTCGATACTGTGCAATTTTGTTCCAGTCGCCTAAGTTTCCTCAAACATGGGGGAGCAGAACTGTACATATTTTCCATTTTGGATTTGTTATCTCAGTGCCATGTGCAAAAACATTAATAAATTCTCTTGAAAATGCTTCTCCTAGTACATCTAAAATTGCTTAGACATTTTTTTTCCTGGAGATTTAGTTGTTCTGTGATTGATTAATACAAATTAATTTTTCATCTTCTTTTATTTGCTTGAAATTCATCCCAGCCCACTTGATTAGGCATTTCAATGCAGGCCACAGCAGTTCAGCTTACATATATTTATTTTTAACTAGTGAGCCTTGTATGGGGAAGCTGAGGGCTGGTTATTTCTGTTAGTCACAATCCCCCTGTGGATTTTATTAATAAATTGTTTGTTGTTACCACAAAAAACAAAATCAGTGACTGTTAAATCACTGATTCCTCTCACCACTTCTTGTCTGTCAGCAGCTGAACTACTAATTCTGCCTGTTAGTAGCTGCACACTTATTTTGTAACTGCAACTGTGTTTTACTGATAGCAAAGTAACTATTGGGGTTCTGTTAATCTGAAGGTTTCCTTCAATAGTCCCTACGAACTCAGCCTAGCCAAAACATGGTAAAAAAATCTTCCATTAGCTCTCTAACAAAACTTATAAGAACTGAAGTGTCAATTATGCATGAAATTTTATGGATTTTTAAGATATAAAAGAGAAATCAACTCCACATGCTTAAAAGTCTAAAGGAGTCTCTTAAGGTTTGGAATATAGAGAAAATAACCATAGTCTGTGTTTGTTTCCTTAAAGAATGGGAAACTGTTTACAACACTTCAGACAACTCTTCAGTTTCCCATCTTCTGAGACTTAGAGTGCCATTGTATTCAACGTCTTCATGGACATAAATGATACAATAATAATAAAAAATAATTGCAAGAGGAATCCTAGTAAACATCTGTCACATTTTGGACTTGAAGTCAGAACAGCAAAGACACAGCTGTAAAATGTCACTTAAGTAGCAGGCCTACAGATTCCTTTCTAGCTTAGTTAATAAATAGGTAATGATTGCATGTTTAATCACAGGTTGAGTAGTTGTGAGTGATAAACAGCACCAGTTGCATAGGGAAAGAAAAATCCTACATCACAGGAGGCGGTATAAAAGTACATTCTGAGAACTTTCTAATTCCCCAGTGAAAGAGTCACTAACTTTCTAGCAGGGAAGACTGAGTCATCCTGTCGCAAGTGAACTAAACTTTGTTTTGGAGACATTTGTGTCTTGTAATTGTTTGTCTTTTCATTTTTCATATCATGGTTTTCTATTTGGATTGGTGCCAGAGCTGGCAATTCAGAGATAGTTAGGGAATAAACTTATAGCACATGCAATTTGAGCAAAGGAAATAAAATTAATCCCTGTCTTTATGCCAGGTTTCTGATCTTACTCTCACAACAGGGAAGTTCAAAAGCTGGTTAGGTAAGACCCAAATGACACAGGCAGACTGTTACTGGAAGGTAAATCTTATGAGGTTCATGCCTAAAAATAAAGTCTATGAAACAGTATATTTATGTTTGAAGAATTCATCAGATTCAGAATTTGATTCTATTTCATAGTTCACAACTTTAAAACAACTGTATGAAAGATACAAAGGTACAAAAAAATCAAATAAATAAGATGGTACCACATTAATTGAGAAAAAAGATCTATTGCAACCTCTTAGCAGTGGTGAAGCATTTGAACTTTAGTTTCCAGCTTCAGAGGCTCACATACATTCCAGTAATTGCCATTAAAAACATTTACCTAATCAAAGCAATCTGCACATTAATCAATATTGTCTACAACATCCCTAAGAAAACCTGTTTAAATCAGTACTGATAAAAAAATCCTTACACAAGAAAAATTGCTCTCTTCCTAAAGAGTTAACTTGAGTTTGGCCTTAAAAAAATATATTCCTGTTCCACAATACAGAACATGGGTGAAACCCATGGTGGGGAAATATACAGCTGAAATGATGTAGAAAGGGGCAGAGATGGAGTCCCTTTCAATATTCAAGCATACCCTCATAGTTAACATGCTCATTGAGGGACATTGCTCACTTAGAGCCAGATATGGTCTCTCAACACCGTACTGGCAGGGGGCAAGTTTTCACTGCTGTTGCCTTGTGCTCTTCTTGCTAGATGCAGAAAGGATTTCTGAGGTTTCTGGCATGTTTCACCAGCACCACATTCACTTTAAAACGAAACAAAGATGTTAAAATAGAAAGTTACTTTGTCCTGTATTTAAAAAGGCACAATCTATCATAGATTTTATAATTAAACTATGTTGAAAATATTCTAAGCACTTTTTAATGTTAAAATGCCACTTTTTTTACAGTGCATCTTTTCTTTGTAGACGGAGAATCCCTAGTGTTTTAGATCCAAATTCTCCAGCCTTAGAGGATGATAAAAATTATGAAGAATAGATGTGGAAAACACTTAGTACCTCCAAGATCTAACATAGCTTTTTCAAAGATAATTTCAAATCTGTTTGTTGGTTGGTTTTTTTTTTTTTTAATTATTTATGAGAATCTGCATCAAACTTCCTGGCATTCACACAGAATGGGGAGTTTGTAAGTTTAAGCGTTCAAGGTCAGGTTGGATGGGGCTTTGAGCAACGTGATTTAGTGAAAGATGTCCCTCTATATGGCAGGGGGGTTGGAGCAGATGATCTTCAAAGGCCGCTTCCAAACCAACCCATTCTATGATTCTATAAAGTCTAGACTAGGACAAAAGAAATGCACACTTTTCTGCCTTTCACTGTCTGGAATCAAGTACTTCAGGATCAGGCACATGAAATTAGAGTGAAAATCAATATGGAAGGAAAAGGAAAGAAACCTCTTCCAGGTAAGGTTTATTATTTTGTTTCTTTAAATCACTGATATTTGAAGCAACACTTCAGACATTTAGAAAGTGAAGACTCTCCCAAGTAGGTAACTCCCTGAGCAAAGAGCGAGCACACAACTGAAGATAGAAAATTAATCCTATTTATCACCAGCTCAGACTTTCAAGTTTATGCTACCTACGAGCCCACATGTGGAACATAAGATATCAATGGCAGTTTCCACAGTAGGCTGCAGGAGTAAATCCAGTGACGTCAAAGATACAGCATATTTTATAACTGAAGTAAACAAATTAATAAAAAAAAATAGCAGTTATGCAAATGTCATACTAATAACTATTGTTTCAGCAGAGTGGTTGGGGGGTCCAAGCGATGCTTTGGCAAGACCGTTGCATGGAGGGCTGCCTGCCAAGAGCAGCTGTGCAGTGACAAGTCTGGAATGTCCTCTGAGTAAGGCTGGCTGCAAATCTCTAAGGACTGTGAGAGTGGGAGGTTCTTGAATAGCTTGAGAAATATGAAAGACCCATTCAATAATTAAAAAAAAATCATTAGTCATATAAGAAGGAAACATGAAAATAACCTTGTAACAATGTTGCTGTTTGTTCACCCTAGAAAAACAAATTTTGTGTGTGTTCAGTACACTTCCTTTAAGGTTCACTTTCTCCGACGGGTAGCTTTATGAGGGTGGGATTTGAATAGCATATCAAAATTGAGTAGGTTAAGCTGCATTCGAGATTCTGATCTTTCTATAACAAATTTAGCTTCATATTCCTACACAGTATAATAAAGTATTCCAGCTTCCTTATTGGCTGGAATTAGAGCTTTCCATATATTTCAGAAGTGTTACTGTGCTGTGTGAACTCCTAATTCTGCTCTCTAGGCTCAATATAAGGCATCACTGATTGAGCTATGAGGTTAATCACTGTAACACTGGTATAAGTCTACTTCTCAGATATATAAAACCAACTTCTGCGCTGACATCTTGCTTTGCTATTTTGATATCTAGTAAAAGAACATGCATGCAGCCCAAAGTTATCGTCAAAAAAGAGATTAAATCTATACTGCAACAGGCTTTTGAAGAAAAGTGACACAGAATAATGGAGAAAATATTGCCCTGGAGTGTTTCACCAACTCTTATTTTTAACTGTGTTATATACATTTAATTTAAAATAGAAATGAGGCAGTAACTGAAAGGTCCCAAACAGAAATTATTAATGTGACCATGGAAAGAAATTGTTCTGGGAACCAGAAAGTTTCTGAGTATCCCAAAAAGTGAAGGCACAAAAGTTCATGAGCTGCTGTTTCAATGTAGTATTGTTTAGAGGCATACGTTTTAGTTGCATACAACAAAACATCTCTCCATCCAGAGAATGCTGTGAAAACTGATATATCTCAGTGTAACTGCACAGCAGCTTTGTTGAATTAGCAAGAAAATACATTTGATGATTGTTTCATCATATTCCCATGGGCTTTGTAGGTAAGAAACTTTTATAAGCCGTTTTGTATGCAAAGACGCATGCAGCACAGGGCATTAGCCTGAGGCTTCACAGATGTATAAAGATGCAACACTAAGTAACAAAACAAAAGTCTTATTAATGAACAGGAACTACTCTAAGGTGTGGTACTCTTCAAACACAGACCAGATATATTCAGGAACAAATTTTAAAGTTTGGAGACTAAGTTTAAAAAGTCAGGTGCAAGTATTTAGTACAGAGGGACCTCCTCCTCCTACAGGTTTCAAAGAATTGTTCCACAAAACCAAATTTTAAGAAATTAAATTGTAGGGAATTTCTCCCACATTTGATAGAGTGATTTAAGATTTCTTTTTTCATAAAGTTATGGTCCTTTATGTGCTACAAGACTCCTTGTATCAATTTAGCCCATTTGCAGAAATATCAGCGATGTGCAATCTGTTGAAAAGCAGCCTAAGTACGGAGACCTCCACCACCACACAGTGGCCACCGACCAAGGCATTCCTTCCTTCCCTCTACATTGCCTTCCTACATTCAACACTCAGCTTGGAAGGTTATTAGGATCTTTCTGTGTTATGACACAGCCATCTGTAGGGTAAAGCAGGAGGGTGTAGCTGTGTTCAGTCTCAGGGGAACAGCAGATTGAGAATATGTCACAACTTGACCTGAACATTGAGAAACAAGAATTGAATTCTTTTCAATTAAATTATTCAGTAGTAATTCAACTTACACTGCACATTGGAGATTGATAAATGAAAATTTATCCTTAAATATTAGTGAAAATTAATAATACTTTTGTTAAAGGATACTTAAAATGAGTCATTTCTTATGAGACGTAAGAATCTCATTAGAAGTTTATATATTGAAAAAATCAAAAAGTACTTTCTTTATGTATTCCACACATTGTCATTATTTTCTGAAGGCATTGAGACTATTAATGTTTCAACATAGTCGCATCTTAAAACCTTAAATGCAAGAAAATTCCTAGTTATAATAGTAAATGTCATCTAATATCCAGTGTCAACTCTGTTTATTCTTTCTAGCACCAGGGAGCTCTACAGGACCTGTACCTCTAATAGGTAAAGAAACACGCTATAGCCAAGATGTTGGTGTCCCAAAATGCTGAATACAACTTCATCAGCACTGTCAGTTTTTCAGCACTGACATCTTCATGCAGGTGCTACACGTGGGAAGTATGTTGTCATAGTTTCAGCTTTGCAGAGAGAACTAGTTGACTTTCACACAGGATTTTGATATTTCGAAATCTGGGTTTGTTCCAGTTTGAAACAAAAGTCAACTATTTCATCTGTGGAAGGCAATGAAGCTTCACTGTGGGAGCTGGTCATCCCCTAGGATTTCCCAAAGCATTGGTCTTGTGAGCACTGAGCTCTGTTGAGCCAGGGTAGAAAGGGGATTGCCCTGGAAAGCTGCTCCTGATGGACCTGCTTCAGAGCTGCACCCTTCAGTTGCCAGAGCCCTAGCCACAGAGCAGCTCCCCAGCTGCCTGGCTTCTGAGGGAACCAGAGGGAAATGCCAGTGTCTCAGAAAAACATTTTAATCTGTCTGAACTGTCAAATTCCTACCAGAAAATGTTTTGTCAGAGCTTTTCCAGTCTGTTCCATTTGTAATTAAAGACTTGTGTTTTACTGTAAAGTAGATTACTGTTCTGTGTGTAGCATGGTCTGCGGTAACAGCAACAGTGCTGTCATTTGGGTGTTGAAAAAGTGGGGGGGCTCCTTCCTGGTCCTCTTCAGCCCAACTTCGAACCATATAAAGTACCAAACACATTTCCTCTTGCTTTAGAATTACTTCCCATAACTTAAGTGAAGGTTAAAATTACTTATAACCTCTTCCACACTGGCACAGCATTCTGAGAAGAAACCACACCAGAAATGGTATCAGTCTGCAGCAGGAGCAGTAATAAGAATGGCCTGGACCAGGGCAGGCAGGCAGCAGATGAATCCTAGTAATGCAGAGTAGTTTGTGTAACATATGGCAGAAATTTATCTTTTGTGGCACCAAAGGAGAACTGTTTCAGTGCACCAAGAATAATTAAACATAAATTTTGTGAAACTAATTCTCATCTCTTTATAAACTCTTAATGCCAATTTAATCTTCATTGTTATTTAAGAATGATGGTTATGAACATTCGAATATATTTTTCCTCCTCCCAAACTAGAAAACTGGCATGGCCCAGCAGGATGAAGACTGAAAACATGCAAGCAAGACTTGGCCTTTGGGGCCATGCAGTTAACCTTTTGTTTCATTGCTGTTGACACATTGCATAAAGAACAATAGAGTATGAAGTACACAGATCTTTGGGATACCCAGAAAAATTCTTCATTGACTGCCTAATGCATTCCTTTTCTTTTTTTTTTTTTCTTTTTTGTTAAAAAGTGAAAAACACTGAGATGAAACTTTTAAAAGTAGATTAGATTTTTTCTGATCAAATAAACATGGCAATTAAAAGTGTCTTGTCTTGAAATCTGTTGTCTTTTTCCAGGAATCCAATTTTATTGTTAGTTTGGGGACCTTTTTTTTTTTTTTCCTGATTGGAAAGGCACATATTTTAATAGAAAAAAAGAAAAGCAAGCTTTTTTTATTGCATAGCCCTTATCCAAGCTAATGTATGGTGTTTTTAACATATGATGTATATGAGATATATACTGGGGGTAAAACAGACATTCACAAAACATGGAGTACTAGAAGACGCTCTATATCAAAGGCACAATCCATCTCAGTACAGGATGTTGCAGGACCTGCTCTCCTGAAATGCACTTTGCACTATTTTCTTGTCTGCAACAGCAGGTTACAGAATCATCCCTTGCTGAGTTGGCCAATACATGTAAGGTCGCAGTGGGAACATATTTCTGCTTGTACTGTAGACTTCTCAGTGTGGGACATCGGTCAGAGTTGCAAGAGACTGACATAGACCAACCAAAATAGTGCCCCATTAGCTTGCAGTTTCTCACATATGTTTGATGAGCACTTGCTTGGCCAGGATCAGAACCCAGTGCTCCTCACATGCACATACATATTTTTCCCCCTGAGCCACACTTGTCTCTTTCTAGGTGATTGGGGAGGGAGCATGAGGAGGGAACAGCACCCCACCCAGAAAAACAAACTGAGAGCAGATAATCAGAGCTGTTTGCCAGAGTAATGTCAACAGACAGCCAGAGCAGACTGTGGCTTTCAAGTAAAGACCTAGATTTGGTTGGGCTGTACTACTGAAGTGCTACCATAGACAAAGTCCTACCCATTTAGATACCTTTCCTCCAGGTACCCACACACCAGACACTTTATTTCTCTCTCTTGGGCTTATGTTGTGTGATCCCTTCCATTCTTGCCCGGTGAAGAACAGCAATCTGTCCTGTCCACTGCTTTTCACATAGCAGCTATGCCCTCTTACCAAGGAAAGTGCATCCACTCCCCTGCAGGACTGTGACTAAGTCTGTCAATTCCTCATGGAGCTGTGTTCAAGATACTAAGAGAAAAAATAGCATAAGACTTTGGAGAAGGCTCTGAGCACTTTCCATGGCGTTCAGACACTCCCCTCCCAAGCAAACTGTTGTTGCATCCCTGAGATGGATAAAGAGAATATGCCTAACAACAATTCATCTCTTCTTCAACGTCATGTCAAACCACCTCACAAAGCACTGAGGTGTCTCTAGAGCTGGCGGAGGTGGGTGATGGTGTGAGCTTGGGCCTTGGTGGAATGACGGTAAATCCCACTGTCTGCCATTCACCCAAACTGCTGGTTCTATTGCTTTGCTACACCTTTCATAGCTAGTTGCTTTTTAGATTCTTTAGGAGTTTATAGTTCTCTTAGATGATCACCTGGCTGTTTTTCATGAGCTTTTTTCTCAGCTGCTTGAAGTGAGCTGTGATCTCAGGAGTGACGATCACCATAGGACTAGTGGTTGTGTCTAGCACAGGATTATTACAGGACCAACACACTACACTGTAGAAGGTCACAGTGAAGAACCACTGAGGAGGTTTTGTGAACTACATCTTGCATCCCAGTGCAGCCCAAATGAAGCTGAAAAATAAGTGAGGTTCCTTGCCTTACAGTAAAATACACTGTATTTTATACACTGTAAAATGTGCTGTAAAAATACACTGTATTTTTATGAAACTGCTGGTTTCTGCACGAGATAGTACCTCATGGGACTCCAGATAAGCAGGGACGATGGAGCTCAGGGATGACAGAAGTAAATAAAAACAGTCCTCCTTATTAGATGAGAGCTGTTTAACTGTGAATCACATTACTTGGACAACATGTTTTCTTCCACAGAAGTTAACAGAAGTAAAAATATATTGCCTCTGTGCCCTGAGATTATCTGAGCTGAAATGTGATGGATATAAATCCAAAAAGAACCTAGATGAAAAATCTTATAGCTATGAAGTTCTTGACTTACTAGCTTTATTTCCCTCCTGGAAGAGGAACAGTCTCAAAGGAGAAATACGGTAGAAAGTGTGTGGAGTATAATGTCTAAGCGCTGCTGAAATGATGAGACACAGGTAGACTCTTTTGGCCCATCCTGTTTAATGTCAGTGACAATAGAAATGTAATAAAGATGATGTCAGGCTAACACAAGAGCAAGTTTGTTCACAGAACTGTGATAGCATGCACAGGGAATCCAGAGCAACAGTGAGTCATTCTGTTGAAAGAAAGCAATGATTAGAGGATTGAAAAAAGGGAAACTTTCTATATAATTTCTCAGCAATGTAGAGTGGGAGGAAAAAGGCCACCCCAGAGGATGAACCAATGCAGACTCTAAAATGGAAAAGTAAGAAACGTTTATTTACCAAAACCTGTCAAGTTGAATTCCAGCTTGGCATACCTCTCCCCTCCAGACCCCCTATACACAGGAGAAGAGCACTTACCCTGTGTTATACAGCTAGCTGGGGGTGGGGAGAGAAAAATACAGAAAAACATGAATTAGGGACATAAAGTACAACATACTTAAACCATTTTGGATTTGTTCAAAGAAAAAGCTTTTTGGCTTCATGCCCTGAGGCCCATATAAAGTAATGGAATTCTCCCCATCCTCAAAAAAATGTAATTTGAGGACAGTTATGTGAACCTTTGCAGCTTCAAAATAATTGCACTTCCACTGAATCACAAGCTTGCCACTTAGCATATTAGTATTTTTCAGGCTATCAAGAAAATAATGTTTAGAAGACTATAAGTAATGTTTAGAAGACTATATACTATTGATTCTGGCAAATAATGCCAACAGATGCACACACACGCACATACACATTTACACACAAGCACTGATAGGCTGCTTTGCTACGATGGCTGCCAGCTGTGCAGAACCAATTATTTATCACATTGTCCAATCTTACTTTCTTGTACACCCTTCTCTGACCATCTGAAATAATGTTTCTTATCTTATTGTAAAATGAAAAGGTCACTGGAACCAGAACTAGCATCTTCTTCAAGACTACAGAATATAGCAGGGGGAGTGTCTGCAAAAGATTGTGGCCTGTGAATATGTTAAAAACATCAGCAAGCAAACCGTGACTTGTAGCTAACACACATGTTCTAATGAGCTCTCTTCAATTTTTAATGACTATTTAAACCAAAACCAAACAAAATACTGTTCTTCCAGTGCTATAAATGACCACAATTTTCTTAAGGTGCCACACTTTTCAGAAATATGATAAACCCATTGCATACTTACTAGACATCCTTCTGACTCTGAGGGCTAAATTTCACCTACCTAGAATGTCTGTGGCCTCTAGATATAAAATACACAACTGAAATATTAATATAGTTATACATGTAAATATCATAAATACACTTTTGATTGTATATTCAACCATGACTTTATAAATTTTATACAAGATTTTCTCCAGCTCAATTTTTTAAAGCTTCCATATTTCAAACTTAGATAAAGAAAACCAGGGTGTTAGGCAAAATGCTAAAAATAAGGGTGTCACTTGAGTGCACCACATCATTAGTAAATTTTATATGTTTTTTTTATTTTTTTCCTAATGGGTGTAAGCACTGTTACATTACATAACAGAAAGGATTCCCTGACAGGGAATTGCACCAGTGATGAACAACTCTGATAAAAGATTTCTAATAATGCGATAGAAATCACATTAATGTGATCGTTAATGTGAACACATTAATGCTGCAAGAGGAAATGCAGCTAGGCTTATAATTTATTACATGAATGTTAAACTACAAAGATTAACAGAAAAGAAAAAGTTATTTTATGGTTAAGAGAAAAACAAAAAAAAAGACAGCAGGAATCCAAGTCACTAAAGGCTTACTATTTAAGCAAGTGCTGCTTTTTAAACACTCACTGAATGTGCAGATCCTTAATCAGAGTGTAATGCTCTGGTGTTTTTCTTTTAAATCAAGTCAATGTTTCTCTATCTAGAAAAGAAAAATGATTGCAGATTGGACAGTTTCCTAGGAGTTTGAGGGATGAATGGAATCCAGATAAATCAACAGGACAAAGACAAGTGTTTCTCTGACTTGTATGGAAATCAAGCACCTGCAGCTTAATGCTGTCTGAAATACAAAGATGTTCTGATAGGATCTTTTATTTGACTTGGCTTGTGGGCTGTGATCAATCTAAAAATGTCTGAATAGCAGCTCTGTTCCTGTTCTAGCAATCCTTGCATGCTTTTTGAAAGGTTGGAATTTTAAAGGTCATGAATGAACAGGTTAATGAATGCCTTTATAAAAAATTGTATTTAAACACCTATGCAGCTTTGAAAATCTCAATCATGACACTGCTTGTGCTCCTCTCTCTTGCAGGCCAACTTTTTTCTGTTTTGTTTATCTTCTGTGGGTAAAATTACTTTTATCTTCTTCACCAACGCATGAATGCTGCAGCAAAAACCGCACTGCTGATTTTCGTGTTCTTTTTTTATCTAGATTCTCACATGAAAAAAACATACTGTACTTAGCAAAAAGATGAGGTTGAGCAAAGCCAAGCCAAGTATCAAGTATTGTAACAGTCTCATCCAAATTAATTCTCACTCCCCATTTTGCTTTTTACATCTGTTGAAATATGGTTTCTATTATGGTTTTGGAAGATTTCCATTTACTGTAAATTTCAGACAGTATTGATGAGGTCACTGTTTACTTTGAATAGCTCTTTGATAGGAAAAAAAATAAAGAGCACAATGCAACGTTCAAGAAGCATGGCATGTAATACAGTACTAAATTAATCATATGAGAGTTGTATAGAGACATAACTTCTCTATAGCCTTAGGGCATAGCCTTAGGGAACAACTGTCCCACAGCTCCACAAGACCACGGGTTTTCATGTAATTGCAACAAGTGATGTTGATTATTGATAGCTAACAGCCATGGGAATTCTGCCTGCCAAAGCCAGTGTGTACAGCTGTACAAACCAGATAAGCAGGCTGGAGAACAATAGGGTAAGGTGTGCTGTCAGACACACACCTTTCTCTAAGATATTTCTGCAGCTAATGGGTAGCAGAAGACACACTCCTTGTATTAACTAGAAGTGGCTGAAATATACAAGACCCAAACTTGCCTGGAAGAGCCCTGCAAACAGACTTGGATTACAGTCAAAAGCCTTATCTAGGTGTAAGTCATGATCAGACATTCCAGTAGAGGCTTAAGAGTCAGTGTGCGGTTATGTGCTGTTACTGAAGAGGCCATCATGCTGCTTCCATGTGCCCAGCCTCATCTTTTAACCTTCCTCACTGGGAGCCCTGCAGCAGCTATACTGCTGTTGTGGGTCAGATAAGCTCACCAATTTGTCTAAAAAATGTCCTTTTTTTGCAGTTTTAGTTTAGCATACGGGATTATTTTTTTTTTAAGTAAAAAATAGTTGAGAAGATCAACTCCATGTAAACAGAGCCCCAGTATTGCCATCTAGTAACTATATCCCATGTTGTCAATAGAAACATCTGAACTGTGGAGTAGTGCTGTACTGTATTGCCCTGCCAAAGCAGAGATACAAAAAGGATATTCATGCAGCAAGCATATTTCATACAGCTTCTAACTAATTCATATACCGTGAGGTGTGCAGTGAAGATTTCCTATCTTCCAGGGATTATAACTTCTTTATTTGAAGAATTACCTTTCAATTTTTGAGACAGCCTGGCAGTTAGCTGATAAAATGGCATACTTGACAATCAAACCATCACAAACAAAAACTCTTTTATTCATAAGAATATAAATTTGGCTGATGTTGATTAGCAAGAATCCTACAAGACACTGGCTTTTGAATTAGGTGTAAAGGATTCTGTTCTGGAAATAAAAAGAAGGAGCAATTAAATCTATTTTCTCTGTATAGTATATTATTACTATATATTAAGACAGTTCCAGGAATGTGGTTTTGGTTTGTTAAAAGATATTTTAAGGAAAATAATTAATTTGTCACTTTTGCTTGCCAGAATGTTTCAGAAATGCTTAACATGGACTGCACTTGTTAAATACTCTAAATGAGCTTTGTCTCTGATATTTCTTTCAAAATGCTGTGTAAAAGTATCCTGTTATCCTTTGTCTTTTATGTGCCAAAGTATTTCCATCAATATGTAAAGCATGCATATGTACTTACACAGCAGAATTTTTTTTACTGATAGGTTTCATGCACTATTCAGGACAGCCTGTGAAGTGCTGTATTTGGCACTTCATAAAAAATAATTCTCTTTCTTCATAACTATAGTGATTTCCATTTTTGTTTGTGGCAAATTACAAACTGCTCTGTACTTCTAAAGAATTTTAGATCCCTACATGGTGAAAACTAGGTATACTTGCTTCAAATAATAAAATTAACTTTGGTGTTCAAAATAAATCATCAGTAATGTAAATATAGAAACACAATGTTAAAGTGTATCCAAGAAAATTATATTTAGAGGCAAACATTGAACAAGAAGCATAAACAAGACAAGGATATTTAACACGAAAGAAAGACATGAAGAAGCTCCATCTGTAAAACTGCACCTTTTCTGGGAGACCACAGATCCTTAGGAATGTGCAGATTCTTGAAGTGGTTTGAAAGGAAGGCTGATGGATCAGTTGCCATATACACAGGCACACCTGCACTGTAGGAACTTTTAGAGGAAGTAAGATTATTTCTATATTTCAAAATTTTTAAGATATGCACTTAAAGGATAGGGAACTTCCAAGAAAAAAGAAAAAGTTTTATTTCCTCTGAATAATATTATTAGATCCTAAATATATGCTTGTGTATGTATGCAGTCAGAGGCATACACAGTTATGCATGCCTTGATGTAAAAGGATATATGATCTTAAGCATGAAAAGGTATCACAAAAAGTTTTTAGAATAGCGAACTAGGTGAGAAAAATTATAAAAGGCAATGCATTTCAGGTGAGGCAAATTCAGTTTTAAATGTTTTGGAAGCAATCAGTACTTTTAACAGAGGTAAAGAGCACATAGCTTTCTTCAAAACCCCATTTTGATTAATTTTAAAAAATGCATGAAATCCAGCTGATTCTTGCTACTAAGCTCCTCTGCTCTAGTCATAGGAGAGAAAGAAAATTGGCATGCTTAAACATAAATTTGGCTGCATTAGTAGGAAATCTACTGTAGTCATAAATGGAAAGTATTCAAACTAAAATGTCAGTAGTAGTAGATGACAGGAGTCAGTGTTAGAGGTCCAGATCTGAAATATTTACACAAATATAATGTAGACAGCGATGTGGAAAGCAAAGACTTCCAAGTTTGCAGATAGCACTTAATTAGCCAGTACTGCAAATAATGAAAGAATGTACGGTCAGAAACCAGAGACTGAATGGAGTAAAAGCTTGAGCTGTCAGGTGAGAGAAGCTCTAATTACAATGCAGTTTTCAAAAGGCAACATACAGAACATTTTTAATGTTAATCTTTTGTGAAAGATTAAACCTTTAAAAATTTTGCTAATAAGTAAATACATAGTTGTTGCCCTTGGGTTTTTTGCTGTGGTTTTTTTGTGGGTTTTGTGGGTTTTTTTTTCTCAGAGACTTCAGACTTCTAGCTCTAATGAGTGAGTTACAGAACTGCAGTCATTCCACTCGCCCTTGCAGGAGCTTTGGCCTATATACACTAAAACACTTAGGCATCTGTGGGGATTTTGACCCACCAGAGCCCAAAATCACTATGCAACTATTCCACACATACAAAAAAATTACCAGCAAGCTCCCCATAGTGGCTGACAGTCTGCTTCCTTGCACATTCAGCCCAGCCTCCTCTTGGGCAGTAAGTTGATAGGGATCTGCTGAGTCTCTCACACCGTGCTGATGCTCATTCAGAACCAAGGAGGCAGAAGGATGTTCCCATTCCCTCTTCAACAGCTCGGTTCCCAGCTCAGCTAGGTTCAAGACTCAACCAAGAAAGGTGGAGAAATGGGTTCTTTACTTGTCCAAGGATATTTCTAAAATCATAAAAATGCTGATTATTCCAACCTCCTTCTCACAGCAAACCTAGTTCAGGTTGGCTGTGGCTTTGTTTAGTCAAATCTTGAAAACCTCTGGGGACAGACATTGACACCTCTTCTCAGGGTACTTGATCTAGGGCTGTGCTACTTGGTTAAAAAGTTTCTCCTAGTTGGTCGGATCCTCTCAGTCTTGTGCTGACTTCCTCTTCTTATGCTGACTACCACTATCGAGAAGAATATGACTGACATTTTCCTTACTCCCCTTCAGGTAGTTGTAGGCTGCGTTTAGATCTCTTTCACTGAGGAACTAAGAAGCCCTCACTTAGCCAAGCAGATCTGCTGAAATCCCCCATCTTCCTGTGCAACAGGATGGTTTGTTCCTGAGCTTTCAAAGAGTTTTCTTTAAAAATCAGCCAGTTCTCTTGGGCACTTTTTCCCCTCATGGCACCACTCTGTCTAGCAATTCCCCAAATAAGTCTATTCTGCTCTCCTAGTCTGCTGCTTCCCTTCCCAGCCTTCATCTGGGCTCTGGACTCATGTCATGACTGCTGCTTCCCAAGCTGCCCTCTCTGCCTGCATTTGTCACCAGCTCTTCCCTGTTTCAAGCAGCAGGAAAAGTGGAGCATTGCACCAGCTGGTCCCTCTAGAATTTGCACTGGAAAATTATGGATTATAATAGCAGTCAAAAGTGTCCCTAACACTAACAGTCTGCCTCTTGTTTAGAAAATCAATAAATTTCGGTTAATATTCAATGAAAAATATAAAATGCTGCTATAAGCAATACATCATTGCAGATGACTGTCATGCTTATTCAGATAAAATGTAGATCTTAAGTTGTGCGATTTTCTTCCAAAGTGTTACAGAGAGCTCACTTTGAAGTGCTAATATTAAAATAAAAGGGACCATACATATGATTAAGAAGTTGGATTCTTGTTTATGATTTAAAATTAAACTAAGTCAAACCCTACATATGTCAAAACATTTCTGAACATGGCCTATAAATACATTGCTATCTTTTTCTTCCTCCATAAAAAGTAACCTTGTCTTTGGGAGGTGTATGACAAGAGGGTTTTGGGGGGAACTGGATCAACAGCAAAGGATACCATTTTCTTGCTATTGTTATGCAGACAGGCAACCCCCAGAGAAACCAGACTGCTGTTAAAAATTCAAAGTAGTGCAGAGAGGCAATGCTAGATGGTAGTTATAGCCTAGAAGTGGAGATACATAATTAAACCCCACTTTCACTAGTGGTATGGAACTAACCATATGCAGACACTTAATATCCCTGACATTTTAGAAGACTGAGAAAACCATAGCAGTATCTCTGCTACATAGCATCCTATTGCTTTGGTGTCTTGTGCATCTCGCAGGTGTTCCAGGGAGTTTCCCAGACTTGGAGTCATTTTGCATTGACATATTTTTTATTGTCAGCAGTCAAATGAAAAATTAGCAACAGGCAATATCCCAAGATAAGAGCATCCTGCTCCTTGCTGTGTTACTCCAACTTTATTTCACTAAGTCCCACTCATTTTGCAGACATGGTAATGCAGCAGACAAAACCATAGAGTGAACTAAGCAAAGAAAACACTCAGCATGTGGCAAGTTAACAGAGTTCTGAGACCAGCTGCTAGTTCTGTCTGCATCTGTGCTGTCATCTTAGCCTGAGGTTTGAACTCACGCTTGAGCACAAGTTCCTTAATCGCTAGATCTGCCTGCAAGTTGGCTTGTACTTGCTCTCCAGCTGAGAAAGCCAACTGGCTTTCCAGGTAAGGAAATCTAGGCACTACTTTACATCTGTTCTGACAGCACAGATAATATGACTCCAGAGAATTGTTTCAGTGAATTTATGTCCAAAACTGAGTAGGTCTACAGAAGGTGACACAGGTAGACCTGTTGTTACCAGGCTTTAAAAATATTAAATTGCCTAGACTTTAGCTATGGATTAATATGTGACCAAAAATATCATCCACACCTGTTACTTATTACTATTTGCAAAGAAAATCGTCTTGTCAAGGCTTGAAAACATTCTGTCATGTCCTTACACACAGGCCCTAGCATTCTTCTTCACTATTTCCCAACCCAGCATGTTTCTGCTTTGAAATGCACTGCAGATATCATCCTCCAATTGATAAAGGCTGCCCTGATAATAACAGTAAACAAAATTTGACAAATTTCTGGACAGAAATCACTCTCCAAAAAAACCATTGCAAGTTCACATGCAATGCAAAATTTCATCCTTTTAAGCTCACTCTGAGCTCTCACATCCGGATCATGTCTAAGTTTCATTCTATGCACTACTAAGATAATCTTTCCTCTGCATCTGCACACCTGCAGCTGTCACCCAGACTCTTTCAGCCTTGTGAGTTTGTTGTCTTTCTTTTGGGACTTGAAAATACAGTAGCCTACCTACTGCAAAGATAATACCCTCACTCACCTACGTTACCTGTATCACCCATCTCTTTGGCTCCCTCTGCAATTCCTCCCTTTACACTGCATTAAACTGTGAGACTTCTCATTCACTGTATTTTTCAGGTCCTGGGTATCTCTGTTCATGACTGTATGCTGCCATGTTTCCAAAGAAGCATATGCATGATTTTTCTCAAGGTTATCCGTTGTGCTTGCAAAAGCCTGACATTATTTTCCTCCAGGCTGCTTCTAGGGCTTTTCCAGGCCACCACGGTCAGGGTGAAATTTGGCAATGCTTGGCTGCTTACGGGCTCAGCCCCTTGTTTATGCTATTGATCTGTAGCTTCCACTCCACTCCCCTTTCTACAGGTTTGGGTTTTTATGACTCACAATTGGATTCAAAACTCTCTGAGGTGTATGTTTTCTTCTTTTGTGTCATGCTGATGTAGTACCCAGTATGACACTTCCATGACTAGGCCTTCGTGTATAAAGAACAATGTGTAGCAAGTAGTTCATTTGTGTAACAGAGCCTTTGTGACTATTTTGTTCTGGACTAATGGATCAGCACAGAAATTGGATATCTGGATTGCCCTGGGATTGCAGCAAACGGTAATTCACACAACTCTGAGGATGCGGCCTGTCCTTCAGTATCAGGCTGGCTGCTCACACAAGCATGAAGGGAGGGAGGTTTGAAAACACATTTCTTTTTCAGGATGAAAATGATCATTTAGGCTGCTGGTCTGCAGTGGTACTAATAGTCTTAACTGTAGGCTAGCATGTCACATGGTGGACACAAACACATCACATCTAAGGAACCTGCTCCCTGTGGAGAGCAGTGTACTTCATCTCTACACAGCATCACATGCTCCATTGTTCTCCAAGCAAGCTAAGATGATTAATAGATACACAAAGTCGAGCAGCCAGGTGAACCAAGTCCAACAAAGGAATATACAAAATGAATCTTCATCCAATACTCTTGGCAGCAGCTTGTTTGAGATTTGCAAGAGTTGTTGTTAATTCCAACCCTGGAAAATGTCACTATTTCTGCAATCCCAAACAGATGGTTGTGCTGGTTGGGCACCGAAGGGTCAAGCCTCTGCCTCCAAGAGTGCTTAATCAGTCCTACAAAATGGAACTGCTTCATCTGGCCACACCAAGGGAAGCCTCCCCTGGGCAGACTCAGCTGGAGAGGCAGAGCTAAGGATGATGCTCAGCCCTTAGCAGTACTCCAAGCATGTACACAGGATGAGACCTGCACATACTGGCTCAATAGGGGCTGTGGTGCACCCCTGTCTGCTCCCCAGGCTAGACCCACAGCAAGCAGGGGCTGCCAAGCCTGCACAGACCCAGTATAGTCTTTTGGATCAGGAACTTGAAATTTACTAGGTTTTGTACTTAGGGAGTATTTCAGTGGCTTGGATAGTGTTGGCTTATGGATGGGTGAAACATCCTTTTTTTATTATTTTTTTATTCCCTCTTTCAGTTTTGCCTGGGTATAGAACCAGGCACATTTATGAACACTTGAAAATGCTGCAGGACAAGAAAATGATTCCCAATTCACTCTGATTAAAAGCACTTATCTGGGGAAATAAAAAATCTTCCTCTAGAAATTAAGTCTATTTCTATATCTTGATCAATCATAAGGAAAACTAAGAAACACGTCCAGTCTTCTGCTTTACATTAATAACTGGAGGCAGATATCCACTTTCCCTTACTTCATAATGGTTGAATGAATATTTCTAATCCAAAAATGTGTCCTTGACTTTTACAGATCAAGAAAATAAATAAAAAACAATGCTGGCTTACTATGTGTTTTTTAATGGCAGTTAAAAACAATCTGATATTCACAAAATATTGATGTCTGTCTGAGTAATAAAGCCAATAAATAGAAACTGGGTCCAACTGAAGCCATCTAAGGCTCATCTTGAAGTTAATCAGGGTCAGTAATATTTTCCTTAGCAATAGTAACTATTTTCCTTTTGATGAAACAAAATTATTTTAGTTTGTATGCTTGATTGTTGGTTGAAATGATTTAGACTGATAGAAGCTCCAAAAATGACAGTTTTGCACATGAGTTCAGACTGGTAAACAAGAAAAGGAAACAAGAAAGATGATGAGGGATTAATAATATATTCCTATGGCTATGTTATCAGTAGAAATTTCCTTGATAACAAATGGTTGTTTTGAGGGTCCTTGTCCTAAGGCATCGAGAAGCTAAAGCTGTTTTCAAAAAGCTCTCTGGCAGCGGCAACTGGAACAAGGTGCCTGTTGGTCTCAGATTGTCGGTAATGTAATGTTTGTAATGAGACAGAAGAGTGCATTACACAAGAGTCTGTTGAAAAAAGTGCTTATACCTTTTTACCTGAGTGGCTGTCAGTTCATGATACAGACTATAACCTATTAAATACAAATCACTGCTTCTTTTTCACTAATAAACATATGTTAGCAGCTTTGAGTAGGCTGATGATTTGATTATGATTAAAATTTTGTGCTTTTTTTTCCTAGCAGTTGTAACTAAGACCTGTCCTGGGTACAGAGGCAGTTCATGAAAACCACTGCTATGGTATGGACCAATACAAATTCACAATAAATTAAAATGTCAAATATGCCCTAAACAAACCTAATAGAACCAAGAATCTGAACATCTGTCATTCTTACCCTGTAATTTAATTATACTTTTCAGGTGTCTGTACTAGGTAGACAGTTTGAGAATAAAATTGCTCAAAATACATTTGCAAAACAGTACTCTGTAACGTAGCTTTGAGGGTTAACAGACTAATGAATTTTCCTGAGTTTTATCTTATCATTGTCTCCTGTGCAGTGGAACTACTAATTACAAACATCAATTAACATAGGGAGTCTCTTTCTTTCATAGAAGTATCTGTAAAGGATGAAACACTGGTAAACATCGGTAAAATGAATGTTTATGGTAATAGTTTTAGAGTAGAAGCAAAAATTTCAAACTAAATCCTGAAGTTCTGACGTGGAGCGGGCAATCAACAATGTATTACCAGTAGAAATTTAACTTAGTACTGTGGAACAAGTGACATTTCATGGCCAACAAAGAGGTCATTACATTTTTCTACCCTGAAAGATTTCACCTGTACAGCATTTCTGCCTCTTCACAATTTTTTATTAATCCTTCCAATCACATGCATTCTTCATCTCCTTTCTACAGACAATACTTTGACCAACACCAATGGCTTTTTTGGCCCAGGTTTTGGATCCATGCTATAGACCCTAGGAATTTGTTTAGCAGACTATAATAACATGTAAGACTACATACTTTTGTAAAAGCAAAACAGATTTTCAAGTCTGGGGCACTGTCCTGTAAGTCTCTGTTGTCCAAAGGAAACAAACAAACAAACAATCTTATAGATTCAGTGTTAGTTTCATTTAATGTGGCTTTAAAAGTCTAAAAATAAGGGCCATGGCCTCAGATACTCAGTTGAACTCAGTGGGTACCACCAGAAACCCTTAGAGGTTCTTTGAGGGACTTGTTCTTTGGAGCTGTGTATGTCTCTTGCCTGACTGTAGACTACTAAAACGATTATCCTAGGTTCGATGAATACCTCTCAGATAGCCAAAGTTAGATGAGATTAATGCCATCATAGCAGTCCAACATCCACTGTTCAAAATACCCACTGATAACACGGCCCCAGATCCCACTTTATAAACTGCTGTCTGCAGCAGAACCGGAGACGTTTATATCCATTGTCCAAAATCAGCCGTGGTTAAAATCATGGGCCACCCAGTTTTATTTGTATCTGACCAATGTGAAAGTAGCTGGAGAAATTCCAAGCGTAAACTTTCATGTTTATTTCTGCTTTCAAGCATACTGTATCTGCATTTTTTCCGAAGTATGCTTAGTGTAAAGGTAGCATGGTTTTAAGCTATCCCATCACTTTTGCTAAGTGGCCCAGCTGGTCGATCATATCAGAAATTCATTTATTAAGCGTCATTAACACCTAAATTATTGTGAAAGCTCATATGCTATGATATTTATATTATACTGTTTGATGCTTAGATACTGTGGCAAACATTCTTATTAAATACAAATCAAAGCAAGTATTAGTGAAGGATTTTTTAGTTGCGCAAAGGCGTCTCCATATATAAAGCATATGGCTGATACCAGCTTCTCAGAGACAGGGCCTATGTCTGTTAAACAGATTTTCCTCAGATGTTATTTTATGATACCTTAGAACCAAGCTCCCCCCTTTTTTGTATTGTTTATATTTGTGCAACTGTGCGGAAGACAGTATGGTTGAACTACTGCTGCTTAACCCAGCAGCTCTTTCTGTCTCTGTTGCCCTCTTTGCCTTCCTGACAATCTGATCAGGTCTAACATTTAACCTCGTAGTTCAGAGATCAGCTAAGACTTGCCCTCATTTGACCCATGTGAACAATAATAAGACCCCATTTCCAATAGTCTTTGCCCTCACCAACCCAGCTACAATGGCAATTAACTTGGCAAGGTTTAAAGCCACTTTGAAAATTGTTCAGTGTCTGAGGAATGTTAATAGCAGAACAGCTGTTTTCAAGAATCTCACACTTGGTGTTTCTTGTATTAAGAATTTTACTAATTCCTCCCTCATTGTTTGTTCTCATATGACATAAGATATAAACAGATCTACTGACCTCAAAAATGTGTTTTTCTTGCAAAGGGAGTAATTTCTTATAAGAAAAACAGTATTTAGTTAAAATGTCTAAAAAACTTCTGGTTTGTTTTCTGCATAAGGGTCTAATTTGGTTTCTTGAGTTTCTGCGAACACATGCTTTGAGCTGGGGTTTGGACCAGATGACCTCCAAGGTCCCTTCTAACTGAAACTATTCCATAAGTGTCTTCAGTTGTTGAAGTAAAAGTTGGGTTAGACTCTGTTTTGCTTGGTACAGCACAGGCTGTGAAGGAACCAATTTCAGCAGGTAATTGCACTAGCCCTGACTTAATTTCTCTGTCCAGTTCTAAACTGTTGCGCACAAGAGTGGTTTATACATCATGTATCTCAGCACTTCTAATTCCATGCATGCCATATGAGTGCTTCACACATTAATTAAGTGCTTCCTTCACTAGAGCAAAAGATTACTCTAGCCTAGATAAATGCCCTTCTCTTTAAGGAAAAAAAAGAGTTGAAATATTTCATCAGTTGCTGTGTTTGGTAACAAGATTAATCTGGAGTTTCAAGCCCAGGATGGCACTTCCTGTCATGAGTGAGAAGAAAGTCGTATATATTGCCACTCAAACAGGTTATGATGTGAACACGATATAAATCAGAAGGGAAGCCTACCAGTTTTCCAGCGAGTTTTAAAGTTTGGTTTTCCAACTCTGAGAAGGTCATGAGAGCCTAACACTGGAAACTAAAGCATTCATTTACATGGTATGCTAAAATACAGCATTAAAAATATAAAACCAGTTCCAGTAATAAGCATTCACACATTAGTAAATGTCAAAATTGTATTCATAATGCAGCACTGCTGAGTATGTACATTAAGACAATATTTAGTTAGACTCACAGTACTATTTCCACAGGACTCCTGCCTTCAAGTTCCTTTCACGGTCCTTTGGTGCTCAACCTCCAGTCCAAAAAATTAGACCTCCCCAGAACTCAGCACCAGTCCAGTTGCTCCACAGCCCTATTTTCCTATATCCCAGTTCCTGTGATCTCCATTTCTCTCCTTACAGACAGATACTCGGTCTTGTCCACCAAGATCCTTGCCCCAACACACTCCTCCTGCAATAACCTCTCTGTAGTGGAAACAGAAAGCTTTGTCCTTTACACTGCCTGAGTAAGTGAGCTGGGAACAGAGAGGGTGGAGGTCTCGCTGCATGCACCTTTGGTACTTGGCCTGACTTGATCTGCAAAAAAAGCCCAGCTCACCACAAGCTGATATCTTGATCAGTACACATAGAAGTCTTTCAGAACTGTGACTTCAGAAGCCTAGTAATCCTCTACTCAGCTTTTCGACTGGGGCATTTTCTTCTTTTTTAATTTTTGTTCTCTTTTAAAAGATTCTTAATTTATTCAAGATGCAGTTCCATATCAACAAAAGCCCAGGCTGGACACCTCAGTCACCCCTGCCAGATTTTATGTCGCCGTTTCAAATCATTAAAATTTCACACAAAAGATGTAAACAGAATATTTTGATATGGACAGAATGATGTATTTTCCCTTAATTTTGTTCTTGGAAATAGTCATTTTGACTGAAATTTTCCAGAGAGATTCAGCCTGAGGCAGATACCCAGTACGCAGAATTTCAGGCCAAATAGTTAAACTTTGGCAAAGTTATAAGCAACAGAAAAATGATTTTGTAATGGAACTTCTGGGCAATTTTAATAGATGGTGCCACCAGTCCAATCTACAACAAAAGGTACTTTAAATTTTATGACTTTTCTGGAAATCACTAACTATGAGGTTTTTTTATCCGCTAGAAATAGCTTGGTACAAATTTTTTGGATTTGCTCTGTCCACAAATACTCCAAGTGACTGCTGAGCACAACTAAATACATCACTGGAAGCATGAGTTTCATCAAAGAAGGAGGACAAGGCTGTCTTACAGGAATGAGCAGGTGAGGGATTAGGCATGTGCAAATACACATGATTACAAGACTGTCCACATCCTTTGCACTGTGACAAGGATTTCCTTGCTTGTCACAAAAAAGAAGAAATTACTTCTGATGCAATTCCAGAAGCAGTAAATGTTTTAAAATTATTGCCGGAGACAGCTGGACTAGAGATAGCACTGAACTTTATTTGTATTTATATGAAGAAGCATGTATGACATTTCATACTACTTCAAGATACATTTGCTTGAAATGCTAAATAAATAGCATTTTAATACTATCAGCATTAGTTTTGAGATGACAATTTTTATACATATATAGATACATACACCCACTAAAAAAAGCCTTTATACTCATGTATCATTTTGCATGGCAAATTCAAGAATACATTTTTGTAAGATCACTCTTCCAGCTCTTCAAAGAGCAGTTTATTCAGGGCTAATGTAACCTTTTTTCCTTATGATGTTTTTGAAATGGAATTTTCTTGATTAACTTATTACATTAGTACTTAATTTAGTATGAACAGTAATCCCTGAACATATTTTCAGCACTTGTCAGCACGCTGACTAATACTTCAACATTCAGGGACTTTCAGACATCTTTAAATTCTGTGACATAAAGTCAATGCAGAAAAGCTAATTGAGTAAGTTTTAATCCCTGGAAAAAGAAACCCATGGTTTATGACCAAAGGCAATGGTTCCATGTTAATTATTCCACTTCTGAACTTCTAGTTTGATCAGGAAGAGCAAACTATACTGATTATTAGGTTTTCTCATTGTGTCCAGAAACCTCTTGTCTTCTCTGCCATGGCATCAGTTCTGCTGATGGCACAATCTGCTACCCAACAGCAACTGAACTGAGAAGCTCAGTTTGATTTGCACAGGTCAGGTGGCCCCGAGATGAAGAAACCTTTCACTTACTGAGTGCATGTAGTGTCAGTTTGGCCGAATTTAATCGGTGCATCCGCTAGCGGTTCCTGAAGCTAGCCAGTAACTAAAAAAAAGTTATTTTATGTATATAATTGTCTACACTTAAAAACAGTTACAATTATAAAGTGGCTAAAGTTTATCAGAATCTAAATAGAAATAACTGTTTCAAAACATTAGCTGTTAAATAACAGAATGAAATAGGCAGCAGAAGCCACTCTCTGGGCATGGTTTTGTACTGTTTCCAAAACTGTGAACTGAATCTCACTGAACTGAAGCTTCCATTCATTCTCACATCTCCTCTCCTCTTGTAGAGCAACTTTAACCCATTCTCTACTCATGCCTCCCAGCTGGAAACTTCTCATGGCCTCAAGAGACAGAGCAATGCTTAAGGAATGCTCAGCAGCTGTATGCCTACTCATACTGGCAGCACCTTGCCTAGATTGCCACTGCCAAGGCTTGAGTCAATGGGGTACCATTTAGAAAAGAAACAGATCTTTAACCTGGAAGTGCCACTGGGTATCAGCTTGGGTTTGTTAAAAATATTCACAGTTTGGCCATTTACTCCACAGAAACAACATGCCATAAACTTTTTAAGCTGAAGAAAACACTGAGGTACCCATAAAAAGTCAAAGATGATGAGGAAAAAATTGATATGCTCTGAAGTAAAATTGACTTGTACGTGGACAAAACAATGAAGAGTTGTCTCATGAGGATGAGTATCGCCCAGGGGGCATTTTACCATCTACTGTTTCAGCAGATAAGAAACAAAGTCTGGACAGAAGGCCAGAAGCTGATGTAGATGAATAAGGATTAACAATGCATGATCTTACTTGTCACCCACATGTAAGACCAGGTTTGTTGGCATAAATATTAAGCAAGAGTGAATGGTATTGCATATTGATTGAGAGGTACCAGTGGCGCTCTCACTTCACACGTGCACCGCAACCTTTCAGCTCAGAGCAGTGCAGGTACTGAAAGAACATCATAACAGTGTGGGAGACAGCTAGATCTGGGTCAGGCTCCCATTCTACTTTATTAATCAATGTAAATCACCAGGTTTAGTCCTGCAGAGGGAACAAACCCAGGCCTTCAAAAGAATTACAGGATTAAACATTTTCTGCTCTTTTCAAGAAGATGTACCTTCGCAATGACAGTTTTGTAATCCTGTGGATGATTTGATGCACTAAGATTCAGTCACAAAAGCTTTACTCCACTTTGAAGACCGAAAACCCTAATGCCTAGGTTATTGAAAATGGGAATAAGGGTATGTCTGCATTATGTAAGGCAGTGTCTGTCATGTTTGAGATATTCTGATTATCTCCAAGCACCCTGCACAGCGCACTGCTAGTTCCTGCGCTCAAAGCATGGCAGCTTTGTGGTCACACAGACTCTAATTTTTGGTCTAGTGGATTCTGTCTGGGGCAGAGAATCTCAGAGCAGTAACATATTTTGCCATGATGAAATCTGCTTTTTAGTGCCCTTGTAAAACTGCTTTTTTATTTTTTAAAAAAAATATCTATTCTCTCACCACTAATTTAATGATGAATGAATTTGCAAAAGTTACATTTAAAAAGTAATATAAACTGATTTTGACAGTTTATAAAAAACATTATAAAAAACAATGAGGACAGTGCAAGGCAAGGAAATTCCAGTTAGGAAGGGGATCAGGAACTTCATGAGCGAGCTTTAAAGGCTCCTCCATGCAAGGAGAAGAATACTGTAGCATTGAAAGGGTATGACTTGCCTTGGAGTAAGTAGAACTGCATTTCTAAAAAAGCAGTAGCTGCATCTGTGATCTGGAAGCCTAGTTATTTTGGGAGTAAAATATTTTTTGGAAGTTTTAAGTTTATTGTCAATAGCTTTGTGATCTCAGTTCTGCTTCTAATTGTTAGGTGCACATCTTGCACACAAAATTCCCTGACTGGGATGCTTGTAGGCACTTACTGAAGCGGCTCAGTGTAGACCTTAAAATCTAATCTACATCCAGGGCTATACACCCAGTATCAGGGCTGGCTACAGTAATTACTGTGGTGACATAGAAATAGAAACAGAAAAAAGAGGCAGTTTCTGAAGACTAGCATCAAACAGAAATATTCCTTCTCTCTTTGCTATGCAGCAACAGGTCGTCCGAGTCATCAGCAGAAGAAAGGACACTGTCTTCTGTTTTGACTACTAAAAAGATTATTCCTCAATGATTTCTCTTTTTAAGTATCTAAAATCAGCATCCATCTTATTTAACACAGATAGCCCTCTTGGGAACAAGGAAGTTTGCTCATTAATGGTGTGCTTTCTGAAACATTTATTTCATTGTCACAAACAGTGAGAGACTAATGAAAGGGCTGTTTGTACTGGAGCTAACTTCTAATCTCTGCAGAAGTCTGTAAAAGCAAAGTCCCTGAACCACCATGAACTCTTGGCAGTTGTATGTTCTTTTGAAAGTGCTGAACATGATGAACTTAGCCCCATGGTTCAGTTTGCTAATATTTGCATAAGAAATGAAAAATGAATCTGCATCCGAATATAGCAAGTGCCTTTCTGGGAAACTGAGAAAGAGAACGTACAGGGAAGAAAAAGAAACTCGCACTTGAGTTTTCTGCCTTGGATTGGTGTAATGGAAAATGTTATTCCCTAGTCACCTTCTTGACTCCTATTTATTACAGAATGTCCTCTTGCTTTCCAGTTCAGCTCATGCAGGCTTTCATGTTTCTGCTGAACAATTTCTTAGATACTGTAGGCCAAAAAATTAGATCTGCTTTTTTCAACATGTAGCCAAGTTTAGGCCAGACACTCAGCTGGATAAAACCACAAACTCTCAGAAGAGTCAGTATCCCAGAAATTGCACTTCCTCTGTCTACCTACTGATTAGTAAACTGCCACAACATCTTTAGCCATGTTCCTCTCCTTTTCTTTCTTTTTCTAGCAATGAAACACCAGAAATCCATATCCCCAGGTTTTGTTCCTGAACAGTGGAATTCTCATAAACATTGAGTCGCTGATGTTTGTTTGACACAATCTTTTCCCAAGCTACATTATTCCTGGATAAAACTGAATCACTTTTCCCAGGGCAGTTGAAAGCATTCAATACTTCTAAGACTATATTCAGTAAGAGTCATGACAAGAAGGGCTTCAGGACCTGGCTACACTACACAATGCTCTCTGTCACTTCAGTGTTTCAGATTATGATCTGATACGCATATTCCTTTTCTAAGATTTCAAAAAGACCTAAAAGTTCTGATTGTAAGGCTCAGCCTGACTGACTTTAATTTCTTAATCCAGTCGTCATCATAACAGATTTTCTATACACTAAAGAGAGAAAAGGTGTTAACACGTGTTGTTTCTTGGGGCAGTGAAGATTAAAGAGAAGTTAAAAGAAGCTGACATCTTCCCTGAAGGGCTGTTTTCATACTTATTTTAAAGCCTGGAATAACAGCATTGGCATTAATCAGAAATCATGCATGTCACCAACATAAACAGGATACCTATTCCTGAACAGGCACAGGGAGAGAATTAGCCTGAATTTGTGACTCCTCTATATGTGCGTGCACGTGTGTCTGCATGCATGCACACAGATGGGTTTTTTTCTGGTATTGTTTTAATCTCATTTTGTTGCTTCTTGTGGAATATTCATCACTAATTCAGTTGACTGAATTTTTTAAGCAATGGGAAGACACATAGTAACAATAAGCTTGCTATTAGAATTGGGAAGGATTAATTCTACAGATTTTAACTGCAGAGAGTGGGAATCATATGCTTATAGTAACAATACTGATTGGTTCTCTTCTCATCTTAACCTGGTGATTCTTAAAAGGCAAAGATGGGGTAATTTTCCTTAGGTAGGAAGAGGGTTATCCATCTCCCCCTCTACATCCACCTCTCTGTTCTCTGTCTCTCATTCTTCTCTCTCCCTTCGAGGAAAACTTTGTTTTGGAGTGACTCCAAGGAAAGCTGTTATCCATCACAGCTCAAGTTTCAGATTTATCCTTTCTAGTATTGACAGGGTATTTTGACAAGTATTGAGCATGCAATTTCAGCTGACATGATGTCACAATAGTTGGGTACTGTACCTTGAAAATCAGAATCCTGGGTTGTTGGGATTTTTTACATCCAGCTTCTCTGCTGTGATAGCAGTGACAGTAGCAGAAGGAATGGAAAGAGTAAAAAAAATAGTAAAAAGTAGCAATAATATTACTAAGTAACTAAAAAACTACCCAGCATACAAGCACATCTACTGTGTTACAGCCACCATTATTTAAAATAAAAATAAAAATAAAACAAAAAACCAAAACCCACAAAAACAAACACAAAAAAAAAACCACAAAAAAAACACCAAAAAACCCCAACCTAACAAACTACAAAAGTTGCCCCCAGTATTTCTGACTTGGCTGGAACTGAAATCTCTTGCATACTTTATCAAACAAATCTATTCTAAACACCAATAATTGCACAGGTGTTCTCCATTCACAGGAATGGAAACAGCGGGGCAAAAATAGCTCTGAGAGTTGATAATGAAATATTGGCTTCTCAGAATTCAGTGGGAAAATCCTACTAAACTTCAATAGGAGCAGAATTTCTGCCAGAAGTTACGAGGGTTCATATAGGAGAACAGGGTTATTACTGTATTTCTTTGGAGACTAACCCACATTCATTGTTCTAGTATGCTGGAGAACTCGGAATCAGTTTTCTTGCTGACTCAAACTGTTGGATGTTGAGGTTGTCTAAGGCAAAACCACTCCTAGCTCAGGCTAAAATAATTTTTCTTTGCTGCTCAGATTGTTATGAAAGAAATATAGAGATCTTGCTTCTTATGCAAATGTTTCTCACAGGTTTGAGACTGCCCCTCCAAGAAATATTAAGGGGGCTTAGCTACAAAGGGGCTGGGGTTTATTCTTTACTTCTGCATCAGCTGGCACAATGAGGCCGGGAAGTAGTGTAATACGAGTAATAAAAGCTAATGAGAAGACAGTAGTACAGTTGGCAAGGCGTTTGCTGCTTTTGTAGGCAAAGAAATGTAATAACATCCTCCACAATTTGCAATGTCTAGTTCCTCACCTTAATGAAACACCTTCTGTATGGATGGACAATTTGCCTCTTATGGAAAAACACTTCATAATGATTTTGTTACCAGTCACAATAAAAATCAATACCTGGCTCCATAAAGACTGGCCTCCATAAAGGCAAAGATTTCCCCTGATGTAGGAATCCTGAGAGTCAAGGTTTAATTAGAAGGGACAGGCCTGGGCACACCTTTTGAAGCTTGATTCTTTGCTGTTCTCAAAAAGAACAGCACTTCCCCTTATCTAATTGCCCACAGATATTTATGAAGACACCCTCCAGTTTCAAGATATACATGCCTTGTCAGCCACAGTGAGACAATAGATGCTTACTGCCGCACCACAGCAGCAGAGAGAAATATTTCAGTCTAGATGGTTAGCTGTCCATCCACTCTGCATTTTGCACAAAATCAGAACCACAAAGACTGTGTTGTCTATGGTTTTACACTGACAACATTTTCCATGGTAGTAAAGGCTTCACTTCTGTCAACTTCAGGTTGAACAGGAAGAAAAAAATGTTGGGTAAACAGGCCTGTTACTTCATTTGTTTTCCCATTCCTTGGAAGACACTTTTAGTAGTTCAAGTTGCTAAGGACCTATGAAACAAAAACCTGCATTTTCCTTATAGATAAATAGAAATGCATGCTAAATAACCCATTAATGATATCTGGTGTGCCAACGTTATAGAAGCTTCAACTGTTAGTTTGAAAGGAAAGAAAAAAGGAAAAGAAAAAAAAAATCGATCTTTTCCATTTAGAATTGAAACCATGACATTAATATTCTATGTCAGTGTGGCTGGCACAAGTTCTGCAGGACCATATTGCACGGTTTGGACATACACCTTTTGGTTTTAGTTTTGCCTTAGCTGAAAGTTATTAGGAATAGATGTTTACTGTGTATATATTTTATAGTTGGCATTAAATAGAGTGTTTTAAATTTCACCTGCAAAATATATTAATGCATTTAGTTGAATGTGAAAGCTCTAGCCATGTCTGTGCAAGCAGAAATGTTTTAGGAAGCTCCTATAGCAAACTAGCTCTTTAATGACCTCAGTGTACCTGAAGGCTAGCAGAAAGGGAGAAGTAAAGTAAATAACCCCGTTCTATTCAATTAATTGATCAGTTAACATTAAAAAATGTTGACAGTATGACACTTGTCAGTATATAGTACCAGCACGCTGCTTTCATCAAGCAGAAGACTTGCTTTTTCACTGTTACTGTAGGGGACAAGTTTGAGGGCAGGATGTGGGATCTCAGAGTGTAGCACACTCTTTCTGATATCCTAAAAGGAACAGAATTAATAGAAATACCCAAGGGCGTGCTAGCAGAACCCACCTGCATTCTGTCACCAGCTAATCTCTATTATTCACGAAGAGCAGAAATTTTACATGTTGTACTTCTGAAATGCACCTAGAAAAGAACACTGACTGTCATTACTGAACTGACTGGTATCAGCGCTGCAGTATACTCACTACCTTTTGTAGTTGTTCCTTTTCTTGCTTATGTTTAACGCCTTCAAATCACTGGAAAAGTAATGGACTGAGCAGGCAGTAATACATGACACATACTACTCTGTCCCTCTGCCCCTAACACAAACACAGAGTTATATCTTTCTGATTACATGGGAAACTCGAGGGAGAACCAGCTCTCTTCATCTCATATGAATGAAACTTTCATTAAGGCTGATAAAAACGTTGAGCCCACATGAAAGAAACTAGAGCCCCTAACCTGAGAAACAAACACTTCTGTCTTTCACCATTAGCAGACCTATGAGGATATTGGCCTATGAGCTCATGACAGAAGAACTCTGAAAACAGGAGGTCAACAGACTCCCAGTGTTTCCTGCCTGGGAGCTCTCCTACTGGGGCTAACGACTGCCCCTCTCCGATTTCCTGACTTGTCATAACCTAACTCCCCTGCTCACTCCCCCTGTCATATAAGCTGATGGAGAAGGTCTCCCCCTGGAGATCTCCTTTATTTGGCTCTTCACTGTGCCAAACTAAACTTTCTTACAGGCTTCCCCAATTTCTCCTGCTACTCCCAGGGTTTAGCAAAGCCATAAATGCTTGGCTGAGCAACCACCAATTTGACCCAAATCAAATTAATATGTTGACTTGACAAATTAATGACAAGTGTGTTATTCACCATCTCTCTACCTGGTTTTCTCTTTCAAAAGGCTGCCAGATGGCTGTCATTAGGTAATGGCAGAGATGCTGATTTCTTCACCAGCAATCCATGTGTATTAATCTTTCTTTTTACTTAAGTAAAACAGTAAGATTATTATGCTGTTAGGAGTTGTCTTCAAAACGTTCCCAGTCAACAGAAGACAATTTCAACCATGCAATGGCAATTTGGCATCCCTTGTAAAAAGGTTGCATCGCAATCTCATTTCTAGATAAAAAACACTCTGCGCAGCTGACCCCAGGGTTGCTATACATGACAAGGAATCCGAGTAGTGCATATAGTGTGTTCTCTGTGTGGGTTTACTTTATCAAGAAAGTCTAAGAATATTGTACTCCTAAGCCTCTGGTTTCTCTCGTGCTTTGGAAGAGAATTTCTGATTTCTGGCTATTGTTGGATATCTTTGACTTGCTCTGTATTCACTGTGGTTCTCTATAGTTCATTAAGTGGTTTTTTCCTCAGGGATGTTTGACTTAGGTCTGTAATATGAAACAATTAAAAGCCATCAACTTTTAATAAGAAAGTTGTCAATTTTCCTTTCTCTGGAACCTTATCCTGGAGAACAAGGTCATGGTTATATGGAGGAGAAAGAGAGGTAGGCAGTTAGTGTCTGGAACGTAAAACTCCCTGTCTACATTTCCCCACAATTGCCTCATGGGTACTTATTTAGTTAAACCCTGTGCTCAGCTTGCATTTAGCTTTGACATCTGCTGCTTCTGTTTAGACCAGAAGCATGGCTTGTGTGCCTGATCTTTCTAGCTATATCAGCTCCTCTAAGAATAGATACTATCACTACCTACAAACCTTGTCTTGCTTTAATCCTTGGACTATAATAGTACACCAATAGCGCCTGCAAATACAGGAACCGTCAGAAATTACTGTAACATCCACACACAGCATATCAATCAGGAATATCAAAAAAACACTATTATGATGAAAAAAATAACTCATGATTTCACTAGTCATACACTGCATCTCCACTTATAATGAAAATGACAAAGTAATCTAGCAACTTCATTCTAGAAAGAGTGACATGGGTGAGTTATGTCCAAAAACGCAACACCACAACACTGACAAAAATAGGTGCACAACTATCTCATCAACACACATGATGCAAGACATACTGAATTTTCTGCTAATTCAGTGTTAACCATTGGTACAAATTACTGTTTTAAGTGTATCTTGTCTATGAGACATGACTGTATATAAAAAGCAACTTCTTAGTCAGCAGAAGAGTCTCTGTCTGCATTCAGCATTTGAGCTGCTTAGCTCCCAGACAAAAATAGTATATGACTACACTTAGTTTCTATTAGCACTGCAAAGATAACTAAATTAAGTGAAGGTTCCTTTCCTGTTTGTCCATATTTCAGTTGAAGCCACAATTACTAAAATTACTGGCACAGCAGTCACCTCAAGCATCTTGTCTTATATTCATCACCATTAGCACTGGTATTGTGTCACAGTATTCTCCAAACTAGCCAGCTGCAACAAGGTCTTTTACCATCTCATACCAGCATACTCTTCACGCCTTCCCCTCATCTCACCTCATCTAGGGCCCACTCCTTCTCCTCCTGCTTCTTCCTCTCTCTTTTCCTTAGCTGCTCCCCCTTCCTTGGCTGCCCAGCCCCTTACCAGAACCAGCCACAGCTGCACCTTATCTACATCAGCCAACCCAACCCCCTGAAGCCAGCCCACAGCTGTATGTTATCAATATTAATTAACCCAGCTTCATTCCTCTACAGTTCCCCCTTTTCTCTTTTTAACAATTCATACCTCTTATTTTTACCAATCATCACAAACTTTTTACAAATAAACTTTTCATACAGTCCTCTATAATTCCTTTACAGTATTGATCCACAGAAAAAAAATCTTAAGTTGGATTTTCAAGGCAGAAAACTAGCCTTGGGTTAAGGTTAATTTAGCCCAACTAATCTAAAGATCCAGGAGACAGTATGTACAGATGCTGCCTCACAGTGCCATCTTTGAGTAGAACCATGTCAATATACGAAATATGTTGTCCCTGAAAAAAATCAGTGTCTTCATTTTCTATTTGAAAGGATTAAAAGCCAGTGTTAAAATCCACAGAGTGCCTAATGTGGAGTTGCTATAGAACTGTGGCACTGAACCTAAAAATGAAATTGTCAAAAACTCTGCCTAGACCCACAGGCACCCATGGTCTACAGACGTCCAGGTTTTTACTAGCCAAGGACTGTGGGTTGTTGTTCAGCTTTGTTGTGTGCCTGGAACTTAAGACATTATGGCAAAACTTAATGCCTGTTGATGATTCTCTGATTTTTGTATGTAAATGAGGTAAGAAAATTGTAAAATTACGTAAGTCAGTATCATTATGATTTTTTTAAACACCATAGCTGATGAAGAGGTGGCAGGGAGAAGAAGAAGTTGAACCCAGTTCTGCACACATCTTTAAAGGCTGCTGTAATCAAGAGCACATGATCAAAGACATAACTATATGGGGGGATATGGATATCCACAGGTGGGGGGAGATGACCTAAGTCCAGGTGTGAACCCACTAAGATGGGTTAGCCCCGAGACACACCTGCAAGCATCTAATCCAGTGGACTGTTTCAGGCTGTGAGTCCCATTCTGACATAAGTTGCTTCCATGACATTTAGTCACATAGAAAAGGCCAGCAAAGGGGACGTTGTAGTGGGTGTCTGCTACAGACCTCCCAATGCATGGGAAGAATTGTATAAACTCTTTTATAAACAACTGGAAGAAGCCTTACAATGGCTGGCCCTTGTTCCCATAGGGAAATCTATCCACCATGACATTTGTTGCAAAAGCAATGTTAGGAGGCACAAGCAGTGTGGGAGATGTTTGTAGTGCATCAAGGAAAATTTTGGGGTGGTGATGTTGGACTAACCAGCTAGGGGGATCCATTGTTCACAAATAAGGAAGAGCTGATATGAAGGTTTATGGCTGCATTGGCTGCGGTGACAATGACATGGTAGAGCTTAAGAACGTGTGGGAAATAAGGACAGCAAGTAACAGAATAATGACCCTAAGTTCCAAGAGATCTTATTTTAGCTTATTCAGGGTTTCCTGAAGAGCAAAGGGGCCTAAGAAAGCAGTCTGGCTTTCAAAGACAACCTCCTGAAAGCACAAGAGCAGTTCATGCCATTGTGCAAGAAAGCAGGCAGGGATATTAGGAGTGAATGAATACTCAGCTGCATAGGGAACCCTTGACTAAGCTCTGTTTTGGGTATATGTAAGGTGGATGGTTCTAGCAAGGCTTTATAGACAGTGAATCTCCCATCATTCCCCTTTAGCGAAACAGATTGGATGAGTAAATTACAAAGTGAATGGAAACCTGGTCAGACCACCAGATATCATGGATGGCAAGCTGATCAGGAGCCAACAGCAGACCAACAGCACCCTGGACCATAATAGCAAGAATGTGTAAGATTCAGGTAAATGCCCCTCTATTTGGCACTTGTGAAATTGTGTTTGGAGTACTATGTTCAGTTACATTCTCCCTTGTACATACTTAAATAAGTCCAGTGGAAGACCACCAAGATTATCAGGGGATCTGGGAGGTAAAGAGAGAAGCAGAGACCACTTTTGTTCAGCCTGAAGAAGAGATCAAAGGGGAATCTAATTGTTCTTTTCAACTTGCAGGGGAATGGAAAGGGTTACAGAGAAGATGGAGCCAATTTTTCTCTATACAGTGGAAAAATGAGATGCAATGAACACAAATTGCAGCACAGGAAATTCTGTATATATTCAAGGAAAAAAAACATCTTCACAGTGAAGGTGACAAACCACTGAAACAGGTTGATCAGAGGGGTTGTAGAATCTCCATCCTTGGACACATTTGAAGTTCAACTGTATATAGCACTGGACAATCTGCCCTAACAAATTTTGAGTTACTTTGAGAAGCGGGTTGGACTAGCTGACCCTCAGAGGGAAATTCCAATGTAAGTTACTATATGATTCAATGAATTAAGATACATTCTTCTCTACAGCTTCTCCTATTGACTATTATAAGCTACTCCCACTTAAGTTTCTGGCTTCTGTGACTCCCATTTGGAGGATGTGATGTAGCTCTTGTAGCAATGTAGACCCACAATATCAGGCCTCTTTTGGAATCAGACCTCTTAAGTTTTCTGATATTGAAGGTCTCTGAGAAACTACGCAGAATGTACCATAGTGTCTGGTATCCTAAACCAAAATAATTAAGTCAGTCCTATTGTCTTATAGCCTGGCTACAGAGATTCACAACACAAGGGTTGTAGAATCACACCCTGTACTGTGATTTAATTACTAGCACCAATGCTGAGACTGATCTGTGTGTTTGTGGCTGCATACCCTATGGTAACCAGATCATGGAGATTTAAAGCAGCCACAATGCTGAAAATGGGAAGAAAGAGAACACCTTTCAGTTTAAAAACACAGCTTGTGGGTGGTTTCTGTTAATTAAGAAATTGTTGTGGTTGTATCTGTGGTTTATCTTCTGGTGTTCTGGTTGCAGCATTTACTTGCTACAAAGTCTTGGCAACCAAAATCGAGCCTGCAGTTACCTTCAAAATATTAAATGTAACAGATGAAACCAGATTCTGGAAGTTTTAATCATTCTGAGCAGAGTTTAGATAGGGCAACTAGAATCAAAGTCATGCCTTGAGGAGTAAGGTACAGCTCATTTTGAGTCACATTGGCAAAATGAGACTTATAAAGATTTACTAAGTGAAAGAAGTAAAATTTTGGCTAAGCAGCTTTACACTATGTGAGTCAGCTATTGGGGAGCATAAGCAGTTTGTTTGTGTTTTGATCCAGGACTGCTACCTTTCACCAAAAGTCCTACATTTTAAAGTCAGTTTTCCCTACTTTTTTTCTGCATCTTTAGATATCAAGATGATAGTGAGGAGTGCCTAAAGAAAAACATTGTTTATCAAGATTTTACAAAATCAAAAAGAAAACAGTCTTGGGGTTTTTAAATGTATTCTTTGTTTCTTACTCACTGAATTGCCTGGAAACATCAGTAGATTTACCCTTTGTGAGCATGCTTAACATACAAACCAGAATACTCTAGCAAGTTACTTTAAAAAATAGCTTGGATGGGGGTTTTTTGCCTAAGCATGGTAAACACTACTCTGAGTAGACTGTTGGCTGGGTGCCATTCAGACATGTAAAGGCACTGAGACTGTGAAATAAATAATTTTATCAGGCATTTTATGTTGCGGCATGTTTGAAGACACTGAAGGTGAGTAGATTCATGGTTCTTTTTATCTAGCTGTTTTAGAAATAATTGCAGCGTAAGCCAAGCAAAATGAAGGGTCCCTCTTAGAAATCTATATTAACCCAACAGTTTATCCATTGCTGTTTTTAACAAGATCAACAGTGAGTCATAGCTTTTTTCCCCCTCAAAAATAGCAGTGGTATTCATGTACAACACTTGTAGACATATCAGAGTCAGTTTTTAATTCTTGGTTGAATTTCTCTGTGGTGCTTTATAGTCAGACCAATAAAAATAATGGCATTTGAATACACAATAAGCAAACTTTAAAAGTGTATCAGACTGGTTTCGGCAATTAAATGTGAATGCAATTGTGAATCAATATGCAACTTCATATACAACTGGCCCATTACATATTAATACCACAAGATGGAAGACTCTGTCACAAGAATATTGAACACTGACTATTGTTTAAACTACTGCATCTGCATTGCTTTGTAAATTGTTCCAAGGGGTGGACCAGAGACCAAAATAATGTGTATGTGTGATATTTTCCTTGCTCAAGGTTGGCCATGCTTATATTCCAGGGAGAATGTAGGAAAACCCCAAACTCACACTAAATCACAGCCCTGCCACATTAAGGCTTCCAGCTATCCCATCGGCCTTTGCAATGATAAGCTCAAGCAGAAGAGCCCAGGATGGTTTTGCCCTGCAGAATACTTAAAAGTTCATTCTAAATTCTGGCATTACCTAAATTTTGGTCAATCTGAGCTGTGGTTAAATGTAGACTGGTGTTCCAGATAGCAGTTTATGGATCTACCAAGCATCCTGAAATTCATACTGCAGCTATGGGGTAGACACAACTTGTGAAGTTCAGATGTGACCCGAAGAACAGAGTAAACCACTAATTTAAATGTCTAAAATATATTGAAACACTACAGAAAATAATAAAGACAACATGGCCCTTCATTTTTCACTTTTTTTGTTGTTTTCATTCTTGTGCATTTGGGGGTTTTTGTGCTTTTCCTTCAGTTGACAGTATAGTTCTGTTTAAGCTTATACCGCTATTTACTTTGCTTAGCAAACCAGAAGTAACTTAATGGACTAAGTCTATGCCCATTTAATTTGGCTTGTCATTAATGACTTCATGACAAACTTAATAGGTACAAAGCAGGGAAAGCTAAGTCAAGATGATGTCTAGTCATTTGTTATTGCTTAAATTGTACAATGTATCAAAATTTGCATCCAGACAAAATCAACTCCAATTTTGTTTTGGTAGCTTGCTGCATTCACTTTCACTGATGCAAAGGTCTGTAAGATCACAGACTCACTCAGGTTAGGAGAGACCTCAAAGAGGTCTCTAGGGCAGCCTAGAACACTGGATTCAAATCAGGTTGCTCAGTTCTACAGCCTCTCTACCAACTCCAATGAAAAGTTATCCCCATGGAGACATTTTTTCCTTATATCAGTTGGAATCTCCCCTTTTCAATTTATTACCATTCTCCCACTGTGGCACTCAGCTTTACTCCGCCTTCACAGTAGCCTCCCTGTTGCACTGGAAGGCTGCTATTAAGAGCTGCCTCATGTGCAGGCTGAACCAGTCTCTCACTGGTTCCCTCAGCCTCTTCTCATGGGCAGGTGCTCCAGCCTCCAGCCATCCTGGAGGCTCCCTGCTGATCTTGCAGCACTTTACCAATGTCTTTCTTATATTGGAGGCCCATCACTGGATGCACTGTTCCAGATGTGAGTTAATGAGTGTTGTCTAAGGACTATAAGCAATCCCTATGGCTAGGTTCGTATTGATACAGGCCAGTCTATGGTTAGTCTTCAGCCGATGAATAGGACAAACCTCTTGCTAAAGGCTAAATCTAGTTAAGATACATAAGTGCACGGTTACATCATGTGGAATCTTGCTTGTGCATATACTTGTTCTCTGGCTAAACAGAAGGAATCAAAACTTTCAGCTTGATACTATATTCACTTTTTTCCCCTTTGGTAAGAGTAAATGAAAAGCTTTTCAAACATATATTCTAAGTAGCATTAAGGTACCAAAATTGGTTATGTTTTAAAGCATTTTCTAGTTTTTGCTAATTAAAGCCTTAGTTTTCCAGACATGCAACAATATAAGTCATTAATACAGGAGAGACATGGACTCTACTTTGCTTGGCAAGTCTCAGAGCTTAAAACTCCTTAACTGTATTTTACACCTACAGTCTTCAAGCCTTGGCAGACAGTTCATAATGGGGAGATCTGAAAGTAGGTAAAAATTCTGGCATTAGACTAGAGTGTAATGTTTAAAGCTCAGATCCACTAGCAAGCTGAAACATGGTTTAAGAAGGATAACTTTGTTGTTTTTTCTCACAATGTCCCACAGAGTGCATGCCAACACACATACAGTCAGATTCTGCTGTCAACTACACCAAAGTAAATCCAGAAGTACTTCAATGAAGCTCATTGAATTGCACTACATTCATGTTTATGTTCAAAAGAAAAAAACTCCGTAATTTCTAAGACAAGCTGGTCACAAGGTGTTATGCACACACAGCCTTTCAAAGCCTAGAGATTTATCAAAAAGGTCGGTCTTGCAGAGCGCTGCAAGAGTTCCTGGGTCAGGGCCTAGACTGTAGATTATCAAGTTGCCATCTGTGAGGGAAGGCAGAATAATCATCCCTGTTCAGAAATGCAGCCAGCCTTGGCGGTCGCACGATGCACCACAGTTGAAGCCTGTCTCATGTACGGTCTGGCATTTGAGGGCTTGGCTGAGAGCGTTCACAGAGATACCAACAGCTACAGTCCCGAATTTCGCGTACACTTTTTATGCCACAGTGACTCTTATCGTGCCTGAGTCCTGAGTTTTCTCCTCTGGAGATAAATTGCCTCAACTAAGAGTGTTGCATTTCTTCCTCTAGATCTCCCATGGGAAGGTCCATAACCACTGAGCTATATATGTTGTAGGTATATCAGTGTGTAGCTATATTAACTGTAAAAAGCTGAGGTAGAAGGGGTGCTGTTAAATTTATCAACCAGAGAAGGAAATAACCCCATGTTTTAGGAAGGATGAAAGGCATTTACCTCAGCTGAGTGTTGCTTGCTTCCCCATGCAGATTTGTTCTGTTTCCTACCCGGATCTGGCCCAGCAGTACTCCACAGTTTCATGCTGTCTCACACCCGCTGCTCATGTCTCCAAATGATCCCTGTGCTGATTTACCAGCACTCCTAGAAGTGCTGGGGGCTCTTTGCTGTCTTCATCTATCACTTTCTGTTCCTCCCTACCCACGAGGCGCACTGACCCCTCCACCCCAAAGTGTCCCACTATCCTTATCCCACTATTGCACAGCATACACAGAGGTCTGGCCAATCATAACAGCATGTCTCTTTTGACCATGTTTTAGGCAATACACTCTCATGATGATTGTCACAAAAGCCTCAGACCAGCAAAAGAGGACAGCTAGGGAATCACAGACAGATGAGAAGACAGGGGTGCCAGGAAGCAGCACATTGCTGCACCATCTGTAGGCTGGCAAACACTGGAATCTTTTGGCCAAGGGCATCCAAGCCTACACTGCCTGGATAGTGCGCTCATCACTAGCCAGTAGGCTGGGCTGGGGAAAGTGAGGACTCTTCAAAACACCAACGAACTTGTGCTTGTAGGCAGTCAAGAATGAAGAATCTGCAATTGAGTCCAGCCACTCACAAAGGTGGAGAGTTCAGCACTCTAGCCTCAGTGCCTGGGACTTCATCTGCAGCTGATAGTAGATACCCGTTTGTGTCAGCAGACCAGTAAGCAGGAGCCAGAGCCCAGGGCACTCTCTTAGATGAGCAGCCTAACCACTAGCCTACGGAAACACTCTCCTTTTAGTACTTTCTTTCTCTCTGTTAACTTCACTCTCTACACACTAGAAATACCTGAACAGAAGGGGCAGAGCTCTATTTGAGTGATTCACTACCCTGTCCATGTGATGTTCTCATGGATCTTTCAGTTCAGAGGGAGCCCCAAAAGTACAAGCATTATAATATACTACTTACAGCTATATGATATCAAGCTGCTTTCTCAGCACATCTTATTGATAAATTTGTCAGTAACAAAAATACATTTTTTTTAATAGGCTGCCACAGAAGGGGATGTTAACTTATTTGAGCCAAGGTGTTAAACTGGCCTGGAGGCTTTAACAAGAAGCAGCATTAGTGAATCTGCCTTACTTTCAAGGACAGCACAAGCTGCACACATGGCTGCTCGCATTAAAGGGCACGTCTCTAAACTCCAGTCCAAGACAAGTCCAGCTCAGACAATTGCCATTAATTAACCTCTGGCTGCACTTAGACAGCTGAGCTCATCTAAAACATTCATGCAAACAAAACACCTCCCAGAAGGGTGGTTCAGCTTCTTTGTCTCCCTGCTGTGGCTCCATCAGGTTAGGGCCTGTTTGTAGGTGCTGTGTCCTGCCCTATTCCTCATGCCAGCTCCGATTATTGGTGAGCCAGTTCAGCTCATAAAACCAGCTGGAAAATGTTCATTCTTTTTTCTGGATGAGTTTTGTGTCACTTCAGAAGCTGAATTAGCTTTTCACTGGGGATCCAGTGAAAAGCAGAGCTAGCAGAAATGAGAAGCTGTCGTATGCAGCTAGGCTCAGAGAAAGGAGCAGTGGAGCAAAGAGAATATGGAATTCAGTGCTTTGGAATAACCACAGCATTCAGGAAAAGGCTGCATTTAACGGGGTGCTTAAATTGAGAGCTTTTCCATGAATAAAACAGTGCATTGCAATCCTTCTGAATGAAAGCTATAATGTAATGGAAAGGTATAATCAATCATCAAAGGTCAGGCCAGAATTGGCAACAAGGATGTTATGGGAAGATCTAATGCAATACCTTCCGTGATGTCAGGATTCATATCAAAGAAAGACCTAAATAAAGTGGGTTTGTACGTACCCCATGCCTCCAGCCTTCCTTCATCTTACCCTGATAGGAGACAAAAACAAAGGAAAAAAACCAACCTGTTCAAGATGAAATAAAATAACCTCTTAACAACTGCACAGTTACGTGCAGTTGTGTTGGCTGGCTGGAAGTAACCCCATGAATTAGATAAGGGCACATTTACACTGTAAAAGCCTCTATTCAGTGCAAAAGAATGCAATAGTAAGCTCCTGTCTGAAGCCAAAAAGCTAATGTGTAAAGCTTTTTGAATCTGAAGAGTCCTGTGTTACAAATAGGATCTGCAAAATGCAGCTGACAAGTGTCTTAAATTCTTGAGGTATCCAAAAGATCATTCTATGCAGCAGCAGTGTTACAGCATCAATAAAAGCCTGTGCTGAACTGGAAAACCATCAGGTTGACTCAGAACTCATGTCATTCTATCTCAGATGTGCTATCTCCTGGAGAAGAGAAAACCTTTTGAAGTAAAGCAACTGAGGTTTGTCTCAAATAACCTTTTTCTTTTATTTTCTTTTTTCTTTTTCTTTTTTTTTTTTTAAACCTCCTTGTTATGTCTACTAGAAACCTGAGCTCAGTGTGCTGTTGAACCCACAAAAGGTCTTGGAGAATTGAGTAGAGACTTACGATTACACTTTAGGCATGGCTGCCACATAAAACCCTGGTGAAGGTAGTCAAAAACTTCTAACAGCCCAATAAAACAGTTGCAAAATGAGAAGACTGAAAGCAGCTAGCAATGTCAATGCATTTCATCTTCAGGAATTTGTCATGGAGTGAACTGTTTAAGGATTTGCTAAGCAGCATTTGGCACACTTCCCCGTCCTCTCATTCCCAGAGGAGAATGCTGCCAGTCTGCCTATGCCTGCCCAAAGTCCTGGGCAGCACCTTTGACTCAGATCTGTCAAGACCCTACATCCAATCAGTGGCTAAATATTACACTTGTTATTGCACAGCATCTCAAAGCCTTTGGCATTTTCATCATTCAGGTTCTCCTAATTTTGTCTCTGGAGGACAAAAGCATCCTTTCTTTGTCCTTTGTAAATGCAGTCTTTTTCTCCTTAAGCCTCTTTTGTATGCTCCTACACAGAGAAGTTCCCTAATCTACTCTTTTGGCAATATCATACTCCTCTTTGAATTTCACCAGTCATTAAGATCCATGTACCACCTAGCATCTCTCATTCAGTATTGAAAACAAGGGGTCAGCTCCTTCCATCAACCATCCCAGATGATCATTTATATTGTAGCCTAGCATTTCAAGCAAGCACCCTTTCTGTTTTCTTCCTTTCTGTTTTGAGGATTGTCCTATACTAACGTGCAAAGCTGTTGCTACCATCCTTAATTCCTCAGTTCTTAACTAGTGTGAAGCCTATGAAAAGCTGGACACGTTTTAAGATGCCAGCACTAAGGACTGTACATCAATAGGCCTGACAGCGTGAGATTTTCTTACCCAGACAGTGTCATTTTAGCCATCACACATTCTCTGCTGCTGCTCCAGAGGGATGCCAGAGTCCGTCTAAGTCCTATGTCAGTTAATTCGGTGCTGGAAGACATTCTAAATGACACCGGACACCTCTACTTAGGCAACTGAATTCCTCTTACATAGTCTTGTTTCCTTCTATTACCTTCCCTGCCTTTATCCACTACTGTAATATATTACATTTGGGAGGATGTGAAATGCAGCAGCAACTATCCATGAGCACTAAAAGTCCTGTACAATAATGCACACAAAAAGGATGTGATGAAGGCTGCTAATCAAAGCCAGGTGCTCCAGCAGGAGGACGAGTAGTGCCTGGGATGTGAAAACTGTGGGCAAGAAGTGGAATACTCATCTCTCCACAGACAAGCAAGATATTTCAAGAGACCCCTGGGGCTTTGTGGCTGTATTCGATGGTCTTCTGTTGATAGTACTTCAATAAAAATTCTTCAGTAAAATTGAGGAAAAATCTTCACATCAGCTGTTTCCTATCTCTAGTATATCACTAGGAGTCTACCCCAGATCATACTAGTACAATATTATATGAACGTCCACTAGGAATTTAATTCCAGACTGTGCTCATTTTGTGTGCATCCTAATCATGACCATTTTTGTGCACCATCATAACTAAGTTTTTTATCGGCAGGAAAAACTAGGAGCATAAGTCTATTTGAACAAGTGTTTACAGAAAATCGCCTCTAAATGTGTGAAAGTGCATTCAGGATTAAAACTTGATTTTTAAGAGTTAAAATAATTAAGCCGTAGTTCAGTCAGAAACTGTTCAAACTGCACATTTCCAAGCAAAGAAATTGAAAATGCACACTAATAGCAGTGCTCTGAAATCTACAGGTTTTTCACCTCTTTTGTAACCAGTCTCTGAAGCCTAATTGTCCTATGTTTGATGTTGGCATTGATTTTGTTGAAACTGTCTGTACAGCCCATGCAAACAGGACAATAATCCTGAGTCTTTATTTGGCTCCTTACCCATTTTAATGGCCTTGTACACATTTATTGCTGGCAACCTCATATCTTCACAGAAGCTGAGTTGTGCCTTTTGTGTTGGTTTTGTTCTTGATTTATGGGCAAACTCTAACTGAACTCTTAAGAACACTGTGCATTCAGAACCTTTGCAAATAAAAGATGCATTTGAGAAGATGTTGATATAGTCTGCACTGTGGAAGATGGGTGGTCACTGTCTGGTGTGTAGAGCAATTAAATTCAAATCATGAAAGCAATCAGCATATTTGCAACTACCTATTACATGTTCGTATAATTTGAGTATCAAGACTATTATAGGATGTCAGAGGTTCACACAGAACAAGTCTCATTTCCTTTCTCTTTACGTTATTGCCTCACTACTGCTTCATTCATCTCAATGATATATTTCATCTTTCCTTACCAGAACATATTAATGGCGTTTTTCTGAAGGTCAGCCAAAGAGACAGTCTTTCTGTCTGTCACAGATTTCCAATACACTGTAGGAAAATAAGAAAGGGGCATGTGTGAAAACAGTACAATATCCTTCTTGTATTTTCCAAGTTGCATTACAAACTAGATGATGAGTAGAATGTTTCTTTTAATGTTTTTTAATGGAAAAGATAATACATTATAAAGAAAACAATTCTAGGTAATAAAAATATTTTTAAAGTAATACAAATAACATCAAAGAGATGCCATAGGAAAAAAAGGACCACAGAATTAAAACTTCACTGTACACAGTGAGCCGTTTTTCTGTGAACAGTTGTTTGCATATAGATCTGGACTGTGCATTAATAGGTGCAATCAATATCTTTTTACACTTCTCATTTTGCCATATTTCACTATTAACGCCAGATGAGCCTCACCAGAGAAGGATTGTTTTGTAGGATTAGGGACATAGTAGTCTGCAATAAAATGCAGAAGGAAATTTTGGGTGACTAGTAATTTTTATATTATCAAGGTTATTGCTTGGTTTTAAGGTTTCTTATGCTCATTCTAACAACACAGGTGCAATTTTATTCATAAATGGACACAATTCAATATTAACTCTGTAGAAAGGCTTGTACCAGTCTGTTCTAGCTTCTCTCCAAATCTCAGCCTTTTCACCAAATACAAGTGCATAGAACACAATTTAAAAAACCAATAACGTTTTCTATTGTCTTTTCTCCATAATCTTCTTTGGCAAAAGAAAATAGACTCTGGAGACAGTGTCTTATTCTGTAGCTCTTACACAGCAAGACTGCCCTATGAGTTAGGACATGCTCAACAGGTATCCACCCATGCAAGGACACCAAACAAATCTCACTGTCTTATGCATAGTGTGGTTACCATAATTATGTATGACATCTCAAAGACCTCAGTCACAACAGCTGATGCTCTTCATTTAAGAAGACACAAAAGCTTCCACATGTACCAGTAGACACCAATAGCCAAGCATGGATATAATAACAAATAACAATATTAGAAATAACAATAAGCATGATGGAAGACAGGTTTTTTACCACCTTTTTGCAAGTGTAGAAACAGAAGCCCAGGGCTGTGGAAACCAGTGCCAAGGACCAGTCAGACAACTGGTAGCTAAGCTGGGAACAGGCTCCAGCCCTGTGCTCTGCTACCTGTGTCGTGGTGGCTCTGCTGCATACAGCTTTGCCTCCATGGTAGAGAAACTGGTGAGACTTAGTAGTCTCCTCAGTCTCTCTGCCCTCTGATGAAATGCCATTAAAATACCAATGAATGGCAACCATGAGACATAATTGGAGAGGAATGTATGGCAAAACTGTTTTGAAACAGTCCTGAACTTTGAAGGTGATATGTAAATTCAAACTGTGGTTGAATCCACATCTTTTTAGCAAAAACTCCTGAAAGGAACAGCCTTTCTGTTTGAAGAACTTTTTTTTGGTTCCCTGTGACAGCTACAACTGAGTTTCTGAAATAATCTTGTATCAATTTAAAGCACGTGTGATCTCATTCCAAGGAAACTGTGGCAAATGTGGTCAGCTTCCTAGGAAGAGCATGATTTAGAAAAAGTCACAAATGGCCTGCAAATCTGACAACTGCAAGCTGGATTATTTCTCTTTAGTGCACGTGTTTCTTTACAAGATAAATTCCTCTTTAAAACTATACAAGACCAGTTATCATTCCATCAGTACATGTGAGGAAGTATTAGGTTTAGTTCACTTTTATTTTTAGGCACACAGCTAGCAAGGCTGATAAATCACTTCTATGTAGGTGAAACACACACTGACATCATAAAATTGTGACACAAGCAGCATGTAGTCTAGCCAAACTAAAGTTACTTCTTAATTACTTGTGCTAAAATCCCAGGGACATAAAAAATTTACAAGTAAACCCAGAAAAATATGCCTAAAAATGCCATCACCTCCTGCCTTCATTGGACAGCATTTTCAGTGTTTTTTACATGAAATAAGCAAATGAAGATGCTACAGTGATGGCTTTTTGAAGACCTAAGAAAGAATGACAGGGGTATTTTCCGTATGAGTGATTTTTCTCTGGTCATTTTGGTATAGAATGAATAACAAATCCACATGGGTTTTTTTTTTGAAAGAAATTTTCTCAAAAGCACTTATACTATATACTTGTTTGTTATAGTTTACAAGTGAACAGGAAGAAAGGGAGGTGGTAGACAGTTAGTCTAATATAAAACCCGATGTAAATATTCACAAACATTATATGTAACACACATAAAATAGGTTAAAATAACATAATTCATGTTATGAAATTATATTTTAAGAAAATAGAAAATTTAAACCTGCCAGTACAATTTAAATTTGATCCCATGTATTGAGATTCAGATTTTACTTACAAGATCAGATAATTGTTTCCTCCCATATCTTTTGGCTGTAGAAGAATCCTGCTTTCTTTTCGTTGAGGTGGTGGTGAATCATTGTGTCACAGGTGAAGGTATCTCATATGCAGAGCCCTCTGTGCCATTTTTCATGAACAAGAAGATGCATTAGGGGAAGAAGCCAGAAGTGTTGAGATTAGCAGAAGAAGGTCCTGTGACTAAGGGAGTTACGTGTTCCCCAGGAGAACGGGTTTCTATCCTGCCTCTGCCAAAGCATTGCCGAGTAATGTTTATATCCAAGCACTAAGGCTCAGATAAGATTCAGATGTTTCTGCTGACACAAAAACTACAATGTGGCTTCAGGAGAGAAACAGATCGGTAGATCCCTGTATACTGGGGAGCCTGAGGCAGCTGGGAGCAGTTGTCACAACACCAGACATGCAGAATGGAAACAAATCATTAGGAAGCACTGAATAGTGGGATCAATCTGTACTCTTTTCCTTTCTGGATAAGGTGGCTCCACAAGACTGGGATTCATAACCCAGAACCCTATTCGACTGCTTGACTTGTCCCACTCAGCAGACACCTAATTACATATCCTCTAAAATGCTGTGATGACTGGGATGCTTACCTAAAAAACAGAAACTATATTTCTGAGGCTTTTCTCAGCACAGCACAACTCAAATTATATAATAATTTCTTAAGAGAGAAAACCAGTCCACTATTAGATTATAAAACAAGTAGAGATTTATAATCAATACATCTGGCTTGTCAACCCCATCAATGACTTTTCTTCTCCTGTGACTCAGTTTGACCTCCATTTGTTTTGTCGTCTTTTTCTCCCGCTTTCTTTGCCTTGGCCCAATGTCTTTGCCCAGTCAGTTCCATGTTCCAGGACCCACGTTAATCCATTCCTACACTTCATCCAATAATTCATAGGTCCAGTCTTCTTGGCCAGCTACTACCCAGGCATCAGTTTTCTGCTACAACATTACCAGCCTCTGCTTGCAACGTGTCCCTTAAGCTCCACTATTTGTTCCCTTCCCAGGTTGGCTTTTATAACATATATCTTCCTTCTCCACGTTGTCTGTGCCCAACTGAGAGGGGACATGAGGCACAAGAAGAGGCATCCTCTGAGTTGTCATGGCCAAATATTTTCTCATAAGTATTTGGAAATATTGTGGACATATTTTGGTAATATTTTTTGAACTATTTAATTTTCAGCAGCCTGAAATTCCTTTTCTTGTGGGTTTGAAGTATTTTTTTTCAACTTCTTCATGTATATTTTGGATTTGGGGGATTTGGGAGGAGAAGGGTGTGTTAGTATCTTCCCAGAGCAAGTATTTTAATCATTGTGAGCATACAAGTGAATGGAGCCAGAACCAAACAGAAAATAAATACTACAATTCATGCTGCAATTTTTCTAAAATAGCTATGTCACAGTGAAGAAATTCCATGCATTCTGACCCACTAAGTGTGTGTTTCTGTGCCTATGGTTTTCAGTAGTAGTTATTGTCAAGCAACCGTAGAGTCAACCTCCAAATGAGGCACACAGTGCCAGAATTCAGGGAAATGCATACCTGGGAAAATCTATGTAGTTAGGCATCAGTAATTCCAGAGCATCACCACACCTGCAGTGGCTGACATTGTCTACTTCACTAATCTTGAATACAGAACAAGATAATGCATGCAGAACAAGAAATTATATTTATTTATCATAGACAGTAATTTCTAAAACAGGTCATATGTTGTGTTGGCATGTTTTCACAACTCAATGTTCATGGCAGAGAGCCCATCCTTCCACAAAATGTCCGAACTATAAGAAAAGGAGGTCAGGAAGGACAGTACATGTTTGTCTCAGAGTAGCAAACCACACTGCAGTAATTTCAAGGAATAAACACAGGCAATTCTCTGCTATCTCACTTTCCACAGCTGCTTCTAAGTTAGGATACAGGATGGGACTTGCCCAGTATTGAACAGTATTTCTAGTAGCATGTTTCCCTTACTTTCATCCTTTGTTGAACTGAAAACATACTGCAATAAAGTTTTGCTTCTGGGTGTTCATCTCAAACTGAGTATCTAGCATTATCTTATACACTGCAAATTATATTACAGGAAATGTAAAACATTTCTGCAGTGTAATCTTTTATGTGTTCTCAAAAGGAAAACAGTTCAATGGATTTTTGTTTAATGTCTGACATTTTCAACCTTTCTGAGGAATCATCATGTGAAGCAATATAATGCAGAACCTTTCTATTTCGTACCTTTCAGTAATTACCTGCTACTGGGCACCCTTGGAAACAGAAGATTGCAATGACAGATCAGAGGATATTTTATATGTATAGAATTGGATTATTAAATTAATGTAATTCAGTTATTCACCTACAAAACCTGCATTGCTCTATAATTCATAGATGAAAACAGAATGGTCAAGAAATCTCAATTAACTGAGATAAAATAGACCTACAGTACGTAGCCGGTGTGAAAACCATTTTATCTTACTTTAATGGCAGCATATGATGCCCTTCTAAAGACGGACTGCAGACTTCACTTTAGGGTTCATTTACAGAATATTGTCATTACATAAACTGCATGCTTTTTACTTGACTCCTGAGTAATGAGTTATGGAAAACTCAAATGTGCCAGCACTTAATTACATTTATAAACACTGAAAATGCAGCTACCCATCTAAAGGAAGAAAATTAACTGATTGATGGCCTTCTTAAGGTAGGCATATGCATCAGCACTTTGCCAAGGAGATATTAGATGTATTGCATAGCATGAAAATAACTATCACCATACACAAAGCAAAAAATTTAACCCCTGTCCTTGAAAAATGATCTTTCTGCTTGTATAGCTATTTATCTGCTCCAGAAAAGAAGCTATACATGAGAATTCAAATTACTAGCTTTATGGTTATGATTATTCTAAGATCTAATATTTTTATTATAGGGCTTAGAAAGCAGAGTCATGTAACTTTTGCATTCTGCAGCTGTTTATACCTGAGAACAATGCAAAATGCATTAAATTTCAAGATCATCTTGGGGCTGCAGTAGCAAGAGTGTAGTTGATTAACACTCCAGGGAAATTCTCAGTTTGAAAGGCAAAACAGGAATAATATATATGTAAGCACATATATCTATACAAAATCTTCAGCCTGAGCCTTGCATATAACATCTTGAGGTATAGCTTGATCTTAAGTTCTGAAACTCGATTTACACATTGAAAAAGAAGAGAGAAAGAAATTAATAATGTAAAAAATGTATTTGCACCCTTTTAAGGAATTGGCTTTGTATGTGCTCCTTAGATATACTGGTAATTTCACTAAACTGTATTTGGAAAAATACAGCAATTAGACTACAGGCACATCTCTGGAAGTCATATGGTTTTAGCATAATTTTAGAGGCTTTAAAAAAAAAGATAAAAATAACAGCTCAGATATTTCTGGCAATATATTATTAGAAAAAAAAAAATATACTTTTGCATTGTGGTCCCAGTAAGGAATCTCTGTTATAATGCTTGAAGTTTATTATACCATGTGGCCCAATAGTTTCTGTCAAACGATGGCCAGACAATCCAGCAGACTTAATGATTTAGTGGACTCTCCCCGTCCGGTGTGTAATCTCCCAGTGTACGCTTCCTGGACAGTAGCTCCTGACGATACTTAAACTGAGACTTTGGGTCTGAAAGTAGCAGTTCTACCTGACACAAAAGAAATCCTCCCTCCTGGCTGAATCAGTAAGATCTGTGTTAAGTGACATCTTGTCTTATCTGGCAATTTCTCCTTTAATATCTTGTAGGTCCCTCCCAGAAAACATAGAAATATTCTGGCAAAGGAATGGGACTGAAAAGAGGGTTCTTTGTTCCCCGAGTTTCTGTGCGGCTTGACAGGGAAGATATAAAGATATCTGTAGGTCACTGAAGGTTAGTATTTCCTCTGGCATTATTGATCTGACAAATGAAGAGAAAACAAACAACCCAATCATAGGAACAGAATGGCAGGATCATTGCAAATCCAGAAGCAGACAACACTAATAAACAACTGAAGGTAAGCTTTCAGTGGTATCCAAAGCAGCATCCGACTGAGGATCTGGACCAAAACTTCCTCTGGAGATTTATGTAGGACAAAGAGCTTTTCTGTTCTCTCTTCGGGCACCTGATGCTAAATCCAGATGGCTGACTCCTGGTATTGGACACAGTGGCTGCCCACTCATTTGTTGTGCAAATATTTTCCCTCAGCCAAAAGTAAGCCCATTTTGGTATTTTTGAGCACAGATTGAGGGAGCAAACAGCCACATTACTTGTTCACTCATTCATGTGAGCAAGTTAAGAAAACAAACCCATCAAATTTTCCTCTGTTTAATCAATACACAAGAGAGATAGTCAAATGTTTTAAAATAAGGTAAAAGCTCTGTCCATATTAAATAGAACTCTTAAAGGCTTTCCTTTTTTCTGTTTCTTTGGGGTTTTGGAGGGGTTTTTTTTCCCCCAGATAAAGGGTGCTGCACTGTCCTGTCTAAGATGATAAGGCAGGGTTATTATTCTTATCTGAAACCCATAAAACCAGCTCTCCTTTGTTTAAGAAGATAATAGCTGTTTCATCAGGTTTCATTCTACTTTAACTGAATTTATTGTAAAACAACTGTAAGAAGGTGTACTTTTTTAATTTGTCACAAGTTATAATGAGAAGAACAAAGGCTGTATATAGGTTCTGTTCCTAACTCAGGACTGCTTAGCCCATATGCGATGGCCACTGTCTAATCCTGCATCCCACAGATTAATGGTTAAAAGAGAAAGACTAAAGCTCGCACTATGCAGAGCCAGAAGACATAGGGAAGTGATGCTTATTAGGAAGAAAAGGTCTCCCTTAGCTTCAGGTCGAGGTGGGGTGAATATTCCCTGCTTCGTCATCCTCTTTATTTTGCCTGACTATGCTTTTCATGATCTCTGTTATTTTGCCTCCTCTTTTGCCATAGTTTTCAAGTCCTCCTTTGATGTACTTTTTCCCCTGCCTCCATCCCTGTTATCTACTTTCTGTCTTGCTTATTTGACTCATGCAATTATGGATTATCTGAATAAAGTAAGATTTGAAGTACTTATCTGGAATAGAGCTCCAGCAGGTCATTGTAAGTGTCACAGCAGCTAGAGGAGACTTTAAGAGCGATGAAAATTGGTCGCAATCCAGTGTTTCAGTGTGGACGGTTGGTCACATAATCTGCCAATGATACATGTGTGCCTGTATTCTCTGACTTCCCTGAAGAGTTTAAATCCAGAGAATGGACCTGAAGCTTTCAAATTAATTGTAATGGAAAAGCCTTAAGGAGAGGAGTCAAAACCATCAGCCCATGAGAACTGCCCTGCTGGGTGAAGCACAGAAGTCTGTCTGTCCCCAGCAGTGGCCAAAGGAGAGGATATGTAGGGAAAGGACGTGACCCTGCCATTTTGTGAGATGCATTTCCCTTGCTCTCTCCCGACATCCAGAGCAGATAAAGCAGGGATGAACCCTCTGGCACTCCTCCTCGTATTCTGTATATGGACTGGTCATTCATGGATTTATCTAATCCCTGCTGAACCCGCAGATGCTCTCTGTATCCACAACTGTCTGTGACAGCAGTGGCCAGCAGTTTACTACTTACAGTGTAAAGAGGTATTTTTATCCTTTTACTTATTTTAAACCAGTCTCCTACTGCTTCCTTTGAGAGTCTGCTGGTTCATACATAGCAGTGACCAGCACTGTCACATCGTCACTATTTTCACAATTCTGTGAAACTTTTTCAGCTGACCTTCTCAACTATCTCCTCTCCAAACTGGAGAGTTCCAGACATTCTAGTCTCTCCTCACTTGATCTGTTATTAAATACTGGGCAATGAGAAAACCTGATGGCAAACTTGGGTGGCAGACATCAATCAGTGTGCCTGAAAGGTCCTGGGAAAGGAAAGAGTTTTGAAAAATTCCCAGTTATTTCCCTGAACTGCACTTCTTTTCCAAGCTTGGTGAACAAGGAGTGCTTGGTTGCTAACAGTCCAAAACAAGGTTTTCTTTCTTGCCTTCATAGGACACTTTAAGAGCTTTCTGATTCTTTAGAATTTTCATTCCTCTTTCTAACATATTCTGCTAAGGCATGTGATGTACAGATCTGGAGGACATCAATACGCCTTACTTGCCCTGACTGGACCCCTGGGGCTTCCCCCACCGTGGCCACAGCCCAGGACCCGATTTCATCCCTGTTGGGCCATCAGTCCCTGATCTAGTGATGTCCCAGCAGTGCTGGGTTCCAGCTCCCCACAGCCCTACCCTAGCCAGCCATGGGCTCCACAGATCTGGACTCTGCCTCACAGACTGACACACAGCTTGACCTCAGACCCACCTGATCACCATGGATCCACCTGGGGACCACTGGCCCTAATTCTGACCCTGATCTGCCACTTGGCTTCCAGACTTTGGACCTGCCCCATCACCACACACTTGCCTGATGACCTAGGCTCTGGGCTGAAGCTGGCTGTCACCCTGCGTCTGCCCTACTCCCCTGCTGGTGGCAGTGTGACAGGCCCTGCCCCACTGGTTCCCTGCCCGGCCGGCCATGGTATTGCACGCAGATGATGGCTCTCCAGCCTCCCGGGAGCATGAAAGTTAGAGAAGTCGATAATTAGCTTCCCAAGAATGAAAAAGAATACAAAGCACTGAAATCATCTTTAGTCTGCCTTTGTGCTGCTGCATGTGACAACCAACCTGGAGGCAACATGATACAAACAAGAAGGCCAGGAGATGCCAGAGAGAAAGAAGGTGAGCAAGAAATGCCATACTCCTCCTTTGCCTACCGGACTTCAGAAATACTTTAAATTGTATGTACCAAATGGAGATAAATACTGACATTTCAAACTTGCCTTTTACAGAATTTTTTATAGAGATGCTTTCAAATTTTTTTACTCTGCCTTCAGTATCCCTATATACTAACATTTTTAAGGAAGCTGAAAAAAAGAATATTTAATAGGGACCAAAAAAACTGCCTGGTTTCGCTTAATACCTACAGGATGGATATAAGTGGCTTTTAAAACAGCCAATAACAGACACAAAAACAACTGGCAATCCAGTCAAAACTCTCTCAGGAACCTATGCCCTCCTCAGCTCTAGGACTAAATCAGCATGTCCAACACATTCAGAAAAGAATACATTTCCAGAAAATGTTACAGTTTTGTGTGCTTTACTGTTATCAACACTAAGATGTTCATTTTGTACGTTTGTAACTAAAGCCATCATTACAGGTTGTTACTGGCCATTGTAATCAAAGGAAATATGAAGACTTGAAAATTAATCCCAAATGAATGGATTCATTCATTTAAAAAAAAAAAAAATCAAACATCCCAGCTGTTTGAATCCCAAATATTTCCTGAGATACATGGTTATTGGAAGCACTTGGAAGTTTTAATTAAAACTTTGTTTGCAGAGTGAACCCTGATTCTTAGAACTGCTGGCTACTGACAACAAGCTACCTGGACTGATGAGGCAAAACAGAAAGTTAGAGAAATCATCTGGATTCAGAGTTTTTAATACTGCTGTGGAGAGTGTAGATTTGCCAAATAACCATATTTGGGAATGCTGTTTTCAAAAGCTAAGAATGTTAATAAAGTTATGGGAATATTAGGCGAAAGCTAAATAGATGAAAGAATATCCATTGGCACAGGTACCAAGAACTGCGTCAGATGACCAACTATGCTGGATTTGGCTGCGTAAAGTTAATTTTCTTCATAGTGGCTAGTATGGGGCTGTGTTTTGTGTTTGTGCTGAAAACAGTGTTGATAATTCAGGGAAGTTTTTGTTATTCCTCAGCAGTGCTTACACAGAACCAAGGCCTTTTCTGCCTCTCACCCCACCCCACCAGCGAGGAGCTGGGGGGGCACAAGGAGCTGGGAGGGGGCACAGCCGGGACAGCTGGCCCCAACTCACCAGAGGGATATTCCATACCATGTGATGTCATGCTCAGCATATAAAGCTGGGGGAAGAAGAAGGAAAAGGATGACATCTGGAGTTTATGGCATTTGTCTTCCCAAGTAACCGTTATGCATGATGGAGCCCAGCTTTCCTGGAGATGGCTGAAAGTCTGCCTGCTGATGGGAAGCCATGAATGAATTTGTAGTTTTGCTTTGCTTGCACACATGACTTCTGCTTTACTTATTAAACTGTCTTTTATCTCAACTCACAAGTTTTCTCACTTTTACTCTCCCTATTTTGTCCCCCATCCCACCAGAGAGGAGTGAGCGACTGACTGTGTGGGGCTTAGTTGCCAGCTGGGGATAAGCCACGACACTAACACAGGAAAGCACTGCTGTATCAGTTACAGCCACTTCATATTCTTTAACGCTTTTCTTTACAAATGTAAGGGCTTAAAACTATATGGGGCTTTTTGCTTGTTGGGGTCTTTTTTGCAGAAGGCTTCATTTCTGAAATATCCACCTAATGTCAGATAAAGTTAACAGAAGTCATCTGTGAAAAAGAGTACCTGGCCACAACAATACAAGAGGAATTTCTTAAAGTGGCTGGCAGCCACTTCCATGCTTCTCTCCATTCTCTCTCCCCCCTCAACAGCTCTTCTGGGTGCTGTCTTTGCAAGCACTGCAGGATCCCAGTCCCCTTCGGGGGCTCTCAGTGGGCTGGGCTTGTTGTGGTCTCAGTAGAAAGAGGTACCACCACCAAAGCCACTGGCAAGTCTCCCAAAGGGTTCACATACTTCAAATAATAGAGCTTCTTAATAAGACAATTCACATACTGCTTGCATTAAAAGCACTGAGTATTTGATCAGAAATTAAGACAGCTGTGAGTCCTGAATGGGTCTCTAGGGCCAGCCCTATCAGCACAACCAAGTAACTCCAGCCCTTTGCAGTGCCAGTGGCAGCCACATCTCCGACCAGACTCCACAACCTCCATGTCCAGGCTCCACTTGGCCCATTATCAAGTCTTTTCTTGTCAAACAGCTCAACTGAAGGAGTCTCCATGGCTTTCCTGCTTTGCCTTCCTCCACAGTATGACACCCCAATACAGGCTTTTCTTCCATCTTCTGTTCTGTGGAGACAGAGGAGTCCTCTGCTTGCTGGGTGTCAAGCCAGAGGTAACACTGAACAGTCACACTGCCAGCATATCCAACCATGCCATGAACTGGATCAATTTTGTTCACATTTTACAGGGAATCTGTGTAATAATTAGATCCAAGAAGGTGAAAATATACTATTTTGACTAAAGTAAAATATTAATTTTTACAGAACCAGGCAACTCGTCTTTTCAATTTCTTCCCTTCAAAAGATTACAAATGTACAAATTAAAATGACAAAGTAAAAAAAGAAATAATTTAAGCAGGACTGAAACTGAATATTTTGGAACAATTTGTTTAACAGAGAAAAAGCTCAAATTCATTCCTTCATCCATATTTGGAAGGTAAAAAGAAATTGAAAACTTAGGATTGCCTATGGCACTGAAGTTCAGCGTTTCATACAGACCTAACAGGCTACAACACCATGCAGCAAGCAGGCTACCAGGAGGGTTGTTTACTCTTCTGTATGCCACAGTTGTACCAGAGGACAGGTGTTTCTTCTGTGACTGTGTGATTAGGTGTATCTTTGGCTAACTTTGCTTTCCTTACCAAGTAATTGTAGAGTACCAACAACATCAAATCTACAGCATGCCTTCACTTTTCCATCTTTGAAACACCTTTTTTTGTGGCCAGGGTCTACCAAATACTCCATAAGCATCAGAAGACAAAGATGGTAGCCACCACAACAGGAAAGAAAAACACAAGCAATATGCTACTGTGGGAACCAGATGACTTTTCCAGGCCCTTGACACTCAAAGCTGCAGATTTCATCCCCACTTGTTGGCCCATTTGTTTCATACAGATCCTTGGAAAGTGAGTCATGAGTCACTTCCTCTGGTCCTGATGCTTTCCTGTGTAGGGAGATGCTGCTCACTGCATAGTGGCCGTGTTAGTACATGTGATGGCTGGTCACGCTTGTCACAGAGGAATTTTCTGCCATGAATCCTAAGACAATGCTCAAAAATGTTATGTACTTCAGAGTTACAGTTCTCTGGCATTGCTTTCATGTCCTAGTTTTGGAGTGATGGTTAATTAGGCCACCCTATCTTACTGGGGAAGTTTCAATCTCCCCTATTACTCAACTCTGTATTTCAGCAGAAAAACTAGAAACCACATCAAGAGGCTTGATTTTTCCTTTCCTAAACAGAGTCAGGCTGCCAATGACTCAAAAGTCTCGAAGAGAGGCATAGTGGTCCAAATGCTGGGTTCTTTTTTTTTTTTTTTTTCTTGTGATGCTGAACTCTGTAAGGGCACAGTACTGCGGGAACACAATCTGCTTCAAGTTTAAGTGTGAACGCCAGTTTTCAGTTCAACCAATACTTCTCCAGAATACCAGGCTCACTGAAATAATATTTTAACAGTTGTCTAAAATCAAACACTCATTCAGACAGTGTTTCAGCTCAATTTGCTATTGACCAAGCAGATTTATTCCATAGAATCATAGAAGCATGGAAGCATAGAATAGTTTGGGTTGGAAGGGACATTTAAAGGTCATCTAGTCCAACTCCCCTGCAATAATCAGGGACATCTTCAACTAGACCAGGTTGCTCAGAGCCCCGTCCAGTGTGACCTTGAATGTTTCACCACCTCTCAGGGCAACCTGTTTCAGCGTTTCACCATAAAAAAAATTCTTCCTTATATCTAGTCTAAATCTACCCTCTTTTAGTTTAAAACCACTACCCCTTGTCCTATAAAATAAGGCCCTGCTAAAAAGTCTATCCCCATCTTTCTTATAACCCCCCTTTAAGTACTGAAAAGGCTGCAATAAGGTCTCCCCTGAGCCTTCTCTTCTCCAGGCTGAACAATCCCAGATCTGTCAGACTCCAACTCTGTCAGCTTTTCCTCATAGGAGAGGTGCTCCAGACATCTGGTCATTTTTACGGCCCTCCTCTGGACCCACTCCAACAGGTCCATGGCTTTTGTGTGCCGAGGAGTCCATATCTGGATATGGCACTCCAGGTGGGGCCTCACCAGAACAGAGTAGAGGGGCAGAATCACCTCACTCAACCTGCCAGTCGCGTTTCTTTTGTTGCAGCCCAGGTTGCGGTTGGCTTTCTGGGCTGCAAGAGCACATTGCTGGCTCATGTCCAGCTTTTCATCTACCAGTACCCCAAAGTCCTTCCCAGCAGGGCTGCTCTCAACCCCTTCACCCCTCAGCTGGTATTGATACCAGGGGTTGCCCGACCCAGGTGCAGAAATTTGTCCTGCAGACATATCCTTGGTAACTGACCACAGATCAATCTGGCCAGGTGCATAAGACAGAGCAGGAGAGGTCTGTCACACTCTGGTGTAAATGAAGTGTGTAAAGTAGATGAGTCTCAAGCAGAATGCAACAGATATGATAAGTCTGGCATTCCCAAATAACATCTTGGTTAAGAATTTTAGCACTTGTAATCTGAAACAGCAAAATTATTTCCTCTGCAGAAAACTACTAGGACCCGCAGAACCAGTATCACTTTACAAATCTGCCAACAAATGGTTTATTAAACCAAAGGAGTTGACTGACCTCCTAGGAAAACATGGACTTTGTGCAGCAGCATGATCTTTAGTCAGACAGATATTTTATAAATATTATTTCCATTCCTGAAATCATATCTTAATATGGTTGGTCATGATTTCAATAAAGAGCCCTGATATTTGAAAGTATTCTGGAGTGTGAGAAACAGGATGCATGTACAGCACACCTGGGTGCTTCAGTGGGTGGCTGTTAAAAGACCATTTTATTGATGCATTCTGCAGAAACCCTCCAGCTCCAAGGTGAACGCATTCTGCATTGGTAGCCAACATTCCTGAAATACATAGTAGTTCACAAGTAAGAATCTCTCTCACGTCTTCTTCTAAGTCTGCAGAGTGGGAAAACATTACTCCCTAATAGAACTTATTTTCATGACTGTAAATGTACAAATATCTCCAGAAAAAAGGCAATGATATGTATTTGTTGAACAATGCTAAGCAATACATTTTAGGCAAAATCACAACATAGCCTCAGAGAATAATTTTGCAAAACACACAGGCTCTTGCAACTCGGTCATTATTTTTTTTCAGAAGTAAGTAGCGTTGTTGACAAAAATTTGCTGACATCTTCCACTAAGCTGTCATGTCAGTGGTTAAGTACCACTAGGATGTTTCAGTGTAGCTCTCTTATCATGAGTCAGGTAATACATCTCCTCACAGTTACAGAAATCGTGTAGAGTGGGGAGTATAGAAAGCTTTGTTTGTGGCATGTCAGAGCAAGAACCTAACTGATGATACCCAGGTAGCAGGCGCAGTCACTGTTCTCCCAGATGACAATGCTGTATGCCACATAAGACACAGCTTCTGAGACAAATTTCAAAGACTTTGAAACAAGTTCTGATCACATATAGAAAGCAGTCAATAACACATATTTAGGTTGGCAGTAAAGGATGAATCCATGCATGAACACACAAAGGCATTTTTAGAACTCAGATGGTTTAAAATGTTTCACTCCATTATAGATAAAGGTTTACATATTTAGCATTTAGTGTTGAAAATGATGATGTCTAAATTTATGGTATTATTATCAACCACATTTACTCACAAACAGTACTGGGTTTAGATTGGACAATTATAGTATTTACAGAATTACAGTTTTGTCCCTACATTTCAGCCTAACTTAAACACCAGAAACTTTTTTTTTCTCAGAACACATGCTTGTCTATTTGAGATTATTAGTTTTATTGTCTTTGAAGTTACACTGCCATCCTTTCTTTTATACCACATAGCATATTTCTAATTTCTACCAGTGCAAATGAAAGAAAATTCAGATTTTCTGTTTCTCACTATACATTCAATAAAATGTTCTGCCACTGCCTCAGATCTCTATCTGGAAGTTAATGATCTCATTCATTTTCTACAGGAATGCTGGAATAACCCTAATGTCCTGATTTTAATTACTTTTTTAAAGCCCATTGAAATTAAAACATCTCCAGGGCAGTTTTGCTGCTGCTGAGTTCAGGTTGAAGATTAGATGTACTTTCTTACAGCCAGCACTATATAAAAAATCAAGTTTCCCATTGCTGTTGTTTGTATCACTTGAAAAATTATACCTAGATTAAACACACATGTTCTGAAAAGCCTAGCAGGTATATCTTTCATATAGTACCTTCACAGAAAGGCATATATGGCAAGCACTGATTTTCAGGAATACTTTGTAAGTTTTAGCAGTCAGCATGTGTGCCATTCAATGTGCTTCATTTTGAAATTGTAATGCAAACTCCAAAGTCCTGTCCTTTGACAAAGAACTAAGCAATACTTTCATAGTGAGCTCTTAACATAGGTATCCAAACCATAAAGGCCTAACTGAATATCTGTTTTGGTGGGTGGATAGTTACATAGACTCCTCGTGGGCTTACATTGGGACCACCATGAAAAGAAGTTTCTGGAATAAAAATGGCTATCCCTTCAAAATACTTTTTGCAAAGCAAAATCAACTATGTCTTATGTGAGAATTATAGGAATAAGAGAACAATTAATGTAAAAAAAAAAAGCTTTCTATCACACAGATAATTTAGTAATAGACTCAGTAAACTGGAAACCTAGAACTCATATTAGAAAATAGGTTTATTTTAAGCTAAGGATGCTTAAGGTAGGTATTTTAACTGTGGATCAAGGTCTTGATGTTCCACTGACACAGAGGATAGGTCTTCTCAGTACTACTTATATAATTTATTGCTACTCCAGAAGTAAAGTCAGATTCCTTAAGCAGTTTTAGAAGGCTCTTTGAATAAATTTCAATTTATACAAACTTGAACAATCTACAAGTTCTAAGTAATGCCTTAAATTGTCTTTTGTGACCTGCAGGAACCTGAGAGTCAGGAACACACAGAGAATACACAAAATGACAGAGGTAATCTGGAAAGTTAATAAAGTGAAAGGGTGTGATATATCTTACTCTTCTGGGGATGATGGTATTTAACACAATAGTTAAAAGTAATGCTCTTATTTCCAAAATAAGAGCCATACCTGAAAAGTTAGTCTATTGTTTTCAGCTGAATTTGGAACCCCACCCAACAAGCCTTGGGCAGTGAAGGAGAATAATCTCTGCTCCTCATATCTGAGACAAATCATGTTGTTAAAAAAAAAAAACCAACCAAACAATCTCCCTTCACAAGGACTTAGAGCAGTTCTGTAGCTTTCTGAGCTTTTGAGGAATGAGTTTACACATGACCCCAGGAGTATAAGCAGAGTGCAATTACTTGGAGAGAGAATTTGTCTATGTTCAAAGGTTACTGTTTATTGACCCCATCACCAGATGTAATCATTTCATTCTGTTGCCCAACTGAAATGGATCCTTTCTCTTAATGCACTTATTGTTCCACAGACATCTTTCATATACTTAACTTTTCATAGAAGGATTCCAATACAATTTAGAATACACTTTTCCTCACTTTTGCTTCCTCAACATGCATTTTTCATGTGAGCCAACTGAAGGAAAAGAGATCTCTAAGGACACATTAGCAGACTGTTGGCAAGGAACAGAATGGAAGCCAAGAACCTATCCTCCAGTTCAACGAGAAGAGCACCCAATGACTAGATACACCCATCTATATATGTTTGTGAATGTATTTCCTTGTTTTGGAGAAATTAGTATATGCATTAAAAATAATAATGAAATTATGTCAGAACTGCTGTACTCTACCCCCAATTTAGTTTTTAATTCACAGGTATCATATAGCAGATTTCTTAGTGACTAGGGAGTTTTATTCTCTTCTAGGAATGACTGTACGTAGGTTAGAAAAATAAGTACCTGAGAAAAACTGTATAAAAGTACAACTAGCTCCTTTTCTGGGATGTGAATTCCGGACAGTCCTGTAAATTCATTTGTTAGCTTTTCATTTTTCAAAGAGAACAATTTTCTCCCCTTCCCACTCCCATGGCAGAGAACAGAAATTTTTCCATTTCCATGAGAAATTATTCTTGCAGGTCCCTATGTTCTCATCAAAAAGGTTAGCAAAATACCAAGATTTAACAAGAGCAAAGAAAAAGAATACCTCAGTTATCCTAAAAACAAGTCCAAACCTCCTACTCAGAAAGCAGCTCTGCCAAATTACAGCACAAAAAGGTCCCATGGTGAGAACCCTGAAAAGCAAAAGTGAAGTTTTAGTTTACACAGAAAACAAAAAAAAAAAAAAAACCAACAAAAAAAAAAAGAGTAAGAGTAACTTCTGCATGATAATCTAAAAAAAAAAACCAAACCCAAAACAAAACTTCCAATAGAAGGTGCATAAATCATAGCAAGTTATTCTTGTTCTAAAGCTTACTTTACCATGATCAGGTTTAATAATGCTTTGTTTAAGAATGGTGTTTAATTAATAACTCAGACCTGAATGAATCAGAAGTCTGATTCAAATCCAGTGTAAAAATGTGTAAATTTTATGCCATAATGCAAAATAATTCTTTTTTAAAGGACGAATGGATCAAAATTATTAATGTGGCCCTAAGCTACCTATACTGTCACATAAGATTCTAGGTAGAACTTATGTATATCCTTAAAGCACTTCACATTTAAATCTTCTCACTGAATGAAACACATGATTTTCTGCTATACTGTCCAGACGAAAAAGTACTAGATCAAATCAGTAGAAATTTTGTCAAGGAAACTGAATACATGAAGACTGATTACAATATGTACTCTTAGATTTCCACAGGCAGTATCAAGAGCCAGCAACTTTGGTAATTCCTCATAATTAATATCTCATTCTGTCCACAAATAATATCCAGACTTTTCTAATTGAATCCTACCATAATTAAATTAAACTCAGAGCAATTATTCCCAGCTTGTACTTAACTCAAAGGCAATTCCTTCTGTTGTGGACTGGAAGTGAGGCTTGTGCACTCTTAGTGTTTCTGTTTTCTTTACAGTATGAATGGATCTTGTAAAAAATATATTACCCTTCTCTACAAACCTTGTCACACTCACATCCATAGATGATGGATACAACATTCCTTTAAAGATTATTTTTTTACAGTTTTGCTACATGCAGCCCCATGGTTATCAGTTTGTGGTTGTGGACTATTCCTGAGAGTCTGTGAAGGTGAAGTTCAATAAAGAGAAATTCTATTTGAGGAGGCTTGAATTCTTTATGCATGCTCTGTGTTTCCACTGGAAATCATCTCAGGAGGTGCAAATCATAAAATAGTTGAACACTTAGAGTTAGCTGATGCTAGGCCATTACCAACTGCAGTGTGCTTCTTTGGTACACTTATGACAACTGGCCCTCTACAAATGAAACCTCCACATTGCAGCGTTTGCTAGTTATCCCCCAGACTGCTTAAGAATTTTGTGCACATGCACACATACAAGTACAAATGGAGAAAGCTACAGCAAGCAGTAAGGAAGGCTGAAGGCACAAACACAAAGACTGGAAGAGACTCTTTGGACACCTTCAGGAATTACCTAATGTTGGGTACAGACCTGTGAGTGAATCACAGAAGAGAGGGCTAGGCAGGACGTGGATCCTTCAAGCAAAAACCAGTGTGATAACATTGTTACCCAAAAATTAAGCATGTCTCTGAGCTTGTCTTTGTATGGGTTTTGGATATAATCTTGCTATGGACTTCACTTATTTTCAGTATTGCCAGCAGTTCAACTAATTTCAGTTTTATTTTGGAATGTAACCAGTTCCATTCTTTTACTGAAGCTGGCTACAGTGACCCATTAATACCTAAAGCATTCTTATGTTATTCTAGCAAAAGTATTATTCCTAAGCCACTGAGTGACACAGGTTGCTGGTAGGCACACCACGTGCCCAAGCACTGGAACAGACAGACCTGTCCCTGAGGACAGACTAATCTGAATTCCACAATTTCTCTACACTGTAGTCTTTTGCCACTGACAAAACTAAATCCAGAATTTATACTCTCTTTCCCAAAGTGGTCAGTTAAAAAGCAAAACAAAACAAACAAAATTTAAAAAAAAAATTGACAGTCATCATCATATTCTTTAGGAAAATCTTAAAGGACACTATATTATCAAATTTTGCCATATTTCATGCCAGCTCTCATTTTTTTTCTGCTGCTTTGTACAGAAGCACAATAGGGAAGGCTGCTGAAGCTCTGTGCATGTCTCTCCTTGCTTTTGGCTAGGTGAGGAAGCAGTGTTCGGATTTAGTCTAAATTAGCTGCTTCTGCATGGTAAAATGTAGGTTTTGATGCTACTTTTTTAACTGTTAAACCAAAGAGCAAAACAGTTTGTATCTGGATGTGTGAAACAGACTGTCAAGACACTGGTTGCTTGAACTCAAGCTGAATTCAGGTTCCCTATGGATAACGGCTGCTTGAACCAAGCGACACAGGAGTCATTTTAAGAACCTCTCCGGGTATTCCTCTGCCTCCTCTTGCCTCAGCCAGAAGGAATAGCTGGAGGCTGCAGGGAGTGCTGGACTTCAGCTGCACTGTGACAGTCAGCTCTCTCGAACACATGCACTTGCTGGACCTTGCATTTCCCTGGGGAAAATCTTCAGGGTTAAGACCAAGTCAGCCCCAATGTCACTTTAGCAAGATGGTACTGTACATGAACAACAATTCTGGCCTGTATGCCACCCTGAGAGCTGCTGTCCATCACAGTGTAGATGCTTGCTTAATGATCACTAGTGAGGGGCTCAGTCGTATATGTCACCTAGAAGATGGCTAGAGCTATGAGAGTCTGATGAACCTCATTTTTATTCATTCACACATTGCTTTTTTCAACTTTGATCTTCCCTGACATGTTAACATTGACCAGACCTAGGTCCTCTCAACATTATTTCCTAAAGTCTAGGGACCTTGAAATAGTTATTGATACTATTTTACAGCCACATTAGGCTCAATTCTCAGCAAACTTGAAAAAGGGGCCTTAATGCCACAGGAAATCATGTTAGCTAGCTCTGGTATATGACAGTCCAGATGTGTAAAAATTACAGTGATGGACAACGGATCTGAGAATGATAATGCAGATGCTTCAGAAGTGTCTTGCTTTCTCCTTACTGTGCAGCAGTGTGCAAGAGCAGTACAAGAGACACATACAGCAGACATGATATATATACTCCAAAGCAAAAAGCTTTTGGCATGAATTCTCTAACTGTAATGAAATTACAGACATCTTAAGTATCACTTTAAACCACAGAGATGATGTAGAAAACTTGTGAAGGAGAACAAAAAAGAGGTGTTTTAATAACTAGACTAAGCATTTAAAAATAAATACAAAACCACAAAACTACTTTCTGTGTGGTATTTGGTCCCTGAGAGGTTGCACACAGGCTGGTTTTGTCTTTATTTTCTGGTTCTGCAGACTGTACTCTAAAAAAAGAATTGGTCTCAGAGTCCAACAGAAAGTCATCTGCAAAGTTAATTTTAATGATGGAATGCAGATTGTTGTTCATTCATTTTTTTGTATATGTTCTGCTTATCTTCACAAAGATAAACATCTCTGGAATGTCAGGATTAAAATATTTAGAATGTTATTTCTAGCCAACACTGCCTACTGATCTGACTGCTTTGTTTTAGTTAAACTTCCATTTGCTAATGAAATCAGAAGTTTCTGAAATGAACATCAGGCACACCAAATGTGTTGGAGCAGTAATTTAAGCATTCTCATATTTGAGGAAGTCCTATGAAAAATATAGTTTTCTACTACTCAGACCCCTCTTTTAGTTTTCCTGTGTTGTAGCTCTCATTTTTTTTTCACCAGCAATTTTTTTATATCACAACCATAGTTTTATCTTGTTGGAAACTATTTCTAACTGTTTTTATTGGAAAAGGAACAGGTTTAATTACTTCACTTTTTAGAGTCTTTTAATCACTCACCCTAAGGTCTGGGTGCATGGATATCATTATAAAGCCTACTTTTTATAAATGACAAATAGCTACACAATAACAAATTGATTCCCCATCCTTTAAAGCGTACTTCTCTCCCTCTCACCCCTAAAACTCAGAAATGATGAGTTTTGCAGAAGACTTCCCTTCTTCACCGAAATTGGTATAATAGCTCCCTTTTGTCAATGGCAACTGTGTGCACTGCTGGATGAAATTGAGTGGTATCTGTCAGTCTCATGTTTTCTTTGCCAGCTCTTCTACATGTACTGCAACACTTTATCAAATGAGAAGATCCTGAAATCTTTTCATCTGACCATGGATTTCTAGCCATTATTGAAATAGGCAGACCGTTACACGCATGGTTACCAGCCCTCTTCTGAGATTTTTCACTGTTTAAGCCAGAAATAATTGGGATCAATGTAGAAGAAGGAAAACATCGTGTCCTGTCCCCTCCTGCTCAGTCACGAAATGCAGCTCCAATAGGCTTGATACTAGATTTCCAACACATTTGTCTTTCATTTTCCACTTAGAATACTGACAGGTTGGGGTTTTTTGTTTTAGCTATGCTCACAGCCCATAGATGTCTCTCCAGGTATACAGGAATGCATACACCCACGTAGTTCACTGGTATTCCTCCAGGAAAACACTGGTCTGAATACCTTACACTTTGAAATCTGCACAAGTATGCTCACAAAAGCATGCATATCTCTCCAATCAATGCAGTTGTGCTCAGCTGAAGGTGCCCTAAAGGTCTTTTACAAATTATTTCTGACTGAGTGAAGTAACCACGAAGAACAAAATCAGTTCCAAGCTTTGATCTGGTAACTCAATCCCCACAGGTGTCAGAAGGACTGATATGCAATTGTTTTTGAACTAAGTTATATACAGGAATGCCCTATGCCTCACTTGGGATATCAGTAAACCTCAGGACACAAATATAAAAGTTTACCTTTACCTGTAAGCAAACAGAAAAAGTATGATTTACCGTAAGGTTATTACATACTGTGCATATGAGAAGGTGGCAATGGAATAGCTTTGCTGAGCCTGAGCAGAAGCACACGGTATTCACTGCCACCATTTAATACAACCAGAAAGTCATGAAACAGACAGGGTCTCATAATCCACTTTATCAAAGACTGAGGTAGGATTCAAATAACACAAGCGCTTGAACTTTGGAAGATATTTAGGAAGGAAACCTGGAGTATTTCAGAATTCACCCTGGGAGTTTCTAAATGACAAGGAAACTTTCCCTTTAAATACTCCTCAGTTCAGTAATGATCTGTCTTTGTTATCTGTTTTACCTATTCATAGTGCCCTCATTAACACGGGATCTCATTAGTCGCATGGCATTACTGTAACAGAAGATTTTGCTAATAACCCATTCAACAGTCACACCAGGCATAGAGGCATTCTGGTCAGACTTTTTAAAACCATTTAGATACCCATCAGAAATCAGCCATGTGTAAATACATTGGAGAATCTGAGAAAAACACTGCCAGAGATCACTGAGATCACTGCAGGGGTTACAGAGGGTTGGAATTAGGATTTCCCCAAGTCCAAGTTGGTGCCTAAGAAATGGATCTTCTTTATTATCATCACAATACTACTTGAGGGCAGCCCAACAGTTTCTGTGAAAGTAGTTTTATGCTCGTTTTCATCAAACTCCAAATGAATTGATGACAATTGCACTTCTGAGTATATTATGTATACTATGAGTATCCTATGGTATGAGTATACCAGTTACTATGCATCAGCAGCTTTCCAGCACCCATCCAAGCTGTGTTTCTTAGCCTCGGGTAAATACCAGGCAATTCCAGATAGCTCACCTCCATAGCAAGGGAAGCATAAGCTACTTCAAATGTAACCTAGAATAAATCTTCACACAGAAAACCTTTATCTTAAGTAGCTGACTACCTATAAACTCACGGCTGAACTTCCAGCTTTGCAGCACACCCACATTGTCAGGCTGTAACTGCAGCTTCTACAGACTTGGAGAGCCTGATGAGGGGAACAAACTTTCAGCTGTGGGTAATAGCCTGCATTTGTCAGGAACCTCTTAAGCATATGCCAACCCTGTTTTGCAATTTCAGTCAGATGAGCACCATACTAGCATATGCATTGGCCTGCTCTGTGGAGATCCACTTCATCCCGTCAAGTTAGGAGGAAAGGTTGAGGTCCACAGAGGTATGAGATGCCAAACTCCCAGGGAGACTTCGTCCCTAGGGAGCCATCAAGCAGCTAAATACTCTTTTGTTGATCTAGACCTGAGCTACCAAATAGAGTCATTGTGGTCTACCCCCTAGCTTAAATAAACACCAACTGAAACTTGTCACATATGGCACCTAATTTTGTCAGTCTGCCTCAAAAGTACTCAGCCTTCACTTGATCAAGAAGGCTTTTGCCAGAAACAGCAGGTTTGAAACTGTAAGAAAATTAATCAGAATATCAGGATAGAAGTGGTTCTTTTTCCACAGTGAGTTAATAATTGCCATTTTCAGAGCAGCTGGACCATTACCAAGGATAAAAGACCAACACAAAGACTGCTACAGAGAGACCTTCTTTCATAACCCTAGTAGGAGCAAGCATCTAAAGGAGAGGTTGGATGCATTTACTGGATGTACTTTAGCAAGCTCACATACAGAAACAGTGAAAGAACTTTTATAACAATTTATATGAGCTCACAGCGATTGCATTTTAACAGCTGCTCCTGGTCCTCTGGGCCACTGCACTCCAGTAGAGTCAGTTTTTCTGCTGAAAGAAATGATTAAATTGTTCACATAGAGTCCCTGAAAAGGTGTCAGTATGAGCAGCTGGAAATTTAGGATCTAACAACTTCAGCATTGGAAAAAAAAAAAATATGATTGCTGGTTAATATTCCCCTATAGAGATCAAAAGTGAAAAATTAAATTCTGGCAGAATCCAGGTATTTTCTACAACCAGATACACACTTAACTTTAACAAATTGGAATGAATATCTAGTCTCGTTGTTTTCTATGTAAACTCAACCTGATGGTATGTGATATTTGTACGGAGAGCCATAGGTCACTCACGATTAGCAGTGACCCATATTCAGCATAGCATTATATTGCTCTCTAGAGTTTGTACATTGCTCACTAATGAAATACAGCTACTACTTTGGGGACATGGAGAGACTACGCTACATTTTGGAGGGTTGTGTGGAGCAGGAAAGGGACACAAATTCTTGTTTTAACTGAAACCCCTAGAGACATTTAAGTGATAATTGAGTACGTTGCAATATAGCTCAGTTTTGGAGGCTAGTACTTGTGTCATAGCAAACAGTACCTTGGGGCCTTTGCCAACCACTTGGGCCACTCTCACTTTCATACCTTACACAAAAGGCTTGTGACAGCACACAGCATGCCAAGGGCATATTGAGGTGATGGAAATGCCCATAAAATTTGCCATGCAGGAAATTATTTCATCACTACCTAGAGTCTTTGGACTTTCTTTAGCAAAATCTTAGACAATAATGATCCAAGAGTCTGTCATTTTCAATGCTGATTACTTAAAAGCAGCTATGAAATACCCTGCCCATAGCCTCACTGTCCTGGTTTCTGTTGGGACAGAGTTATTTTTCTTCCTAGTAGCTGCTGTAGTGCTGTGGTTTGGGTTTAGGATGAGAAAATTTTTAATAACATGCTGATGTTTTAGTTGTTGCTAAACACTGTTTACACTGTTTAGTCAAGGGCTTTTCAGTTTCTCACACCACCCCACCAGTGAGGAAGCTGGGGGACACAAGAAGCCGGGAGGAGACACAGTCAGGCCAGCTGAACCACATTAGCCAAAAGGAGATTCGTGCTCAGTATATAAACTGGGGAGAAAGCTGGCTAGGGACTGCTGCTTGGGGACTGGTTGGGCATTGGTCAACAGGTGCGATTGCATTGATTGTGCATCACTTGTTTTTTAAATTCTAATCCTATTATTATTGGGTGGTTTTTTTTCATTTCCATTCTTATACTATTAAACTGTTTTTATCTCAGCCCAGGACTTTGACTTTTTTTCCCTAATTCTCTCCCCCATGCCACTCAGGGAGGACAGGTATGGAGTGAGTGATTGTCTGTGTGGTGTTTAGCTACCTGCCAGGTTAAACCATGTCACTGACTTATGCTTGATGCCCATGGTGTTGTAATCATTGCCCAGTGTGTATGATATTCCAGGCCTGAATAAAATGGAAAAAAGTGCAGCTCTGGAGCAGATGGTGCCAGATTTTCAACAAGTAGCTTGTCACTTACTCTAGAAACTGCTAGATACCGAGCAGTTTGGGATATGTGGCCACTGCCTTAGGTGTTCTGAAAGGGAACTTCTGGTACTTTGTGGGAAATCTGGTAATTTTTTTTATTCCTAAAGCATTAGAAGATTCCCTCTATGTCAGACTCCTACAACTGATGGGTCTTCACTTCCAGATGGGTATCCGTGCAGCTTTAGTGCTGCATTGGGGTCTTTGTAAATTGAGTGGTCTTAGCAGAAAGGTATCTAGTGACCCAATCTCTTCTTTCAAAGCCTGGAGGATCTTTGTAAAAGAAAACTTAGCATCACAGTCCCACTATCAGAGATGGCAGATCATAAGATAAAGAGAACCAAATTGCAAAAATTTGTTAAGCATAGTGGTGTGGATTTGTTTTGCATGCACAGGGTATTTCCAGAGAATGAATATCCTATGAGTTGTCCAGTCAGACTAGAAGAATCATTTCATTTGCCTTATGACTGTTTCAAAATGTTTTACTGTTATGTGTCATAACACCTATTATCACAAATAGCTTATCATTAATCACCAGGAACTGCAGATACAGTTTACTTTAAAATGCTGCTGGTGACTATTAGAAATGCAAATCTTAGTCATTCAATCATCAGCTGATTTATGAATATAAGGAAAGAAAATTTTTCTTCTCCTAGGATGTACAATGAAAATCTTAATCTTTGATTCAATACATAAAATAAAGTTGAAATACAAAAGGCATTTAAAATTTGAGAACTTGAATTTAAACTCCAGAAGTTTTCCTTCCAGAACATATTTAATCGGTTGTGATTCTTAGTGACTGTGTAAACTGCCCTAACTCCTTGAAATTACAGATGAAAATGTGGACTTGCTTATCTGTCTTCCTTCATTGCACAGTTCTTCATTGCAAACAACTTTCAGTTTTAAATTAATCACTGATAAAGGTTCCAACACTTTCAGAATTTGAGGAAACAGACTATCCATAGGCAGGAGTTATTTAAAGCTACAGAATAAACTCAAGTGATTCTAAAACTTTTGTGATAGGTAACTATATTTATAGGACTAGATAATACAGTGTCTGTGTTTTGCTGACAAAAATTGTATTTCGTCTCAGTTATAACCAAAGATACAAATTCTTAAAGTTTGTATAAACATATGTGTTGGAATCAGAAGACAGAATAAACTGAAATACACTCGGCAAAGGTAGAATAGGTCAGACATAATACAAAGCCTTTATTTGAAATTATTTGATCTGCAGATAAAGTAGACCATATCTCTTTAGATTTCAGTATAGCAGTGGATAGAAGTACACTTATTAGTTCAGATGGAAAACTGTGTATTTAATTTTCTAGACAGATGGAGTAGACCTTATATTTTCAGGTTTAGATTTAATACTTCAGAGTTCAGCAAAGCATTTCATGCAATTACACATTTAACCATAAATTTTCTAAATTAGGTAAAGAACTAACAATGAGGTATTTAAAAGGGAGAAAAATGGACAGTGCAAGGGGGTTTCTAAAGCAGTTCTTTAAGTTCTGTTTATGTACAGTGTTTCATCTGTGATGGCAGAAAAAGTCTGACACAAGGTTAGGAGCCATCATATATGCAGAGGAGGTTGGGTACAGGAAGAATGGATGAGCTCTGGGACTGGAATAGCAGAGATGGCATAAACTCAACAGCAAAATAATGAATGGTCCTGGACACAAACACAAATAAAAGGCATTTATTCTATAAGCTAAGAAATCATCAGTTGCTAAAGACTTAAAGACACAATGCTCTATTCAATAACAGAATGAGTAAGGATGTTAGTCTGATGCAAAGTGGAAAAGACAGATCAATGCTAGTGCTATCTGAGAAAATGTTTCCAAAGCAGGGGGAAATGTACCTGAACTGGAAACCTGCACACAGTTCTGTCATCCTCTTTTCAGAAAAAGTTATTTTAACTACAGAAGGAAAAGAGAGAACAAATGGGTTGATCAGAACATGGAGAGTGTATCCTATGAGCAGAGATGGTAAGAACAAGCATCAGGTTAGGAACAGTTACATGGGACTTGGTTCCACTAAGTACAAATGAACATATACATATGGTAAGAAACACTTCTGAAAATATTTTCTGTTCCTGCAAGTACAAGCATCTATACAGAAAGGCAAAGAGCTGCAAATTCTGTTCTCATTGCCACAAGGGCAATAAAATATGTAGAAACCCATAAAAACTGTTATGGCTTTGATCTTCATGTGTGTTAGTACCATGTATGAAAAGCTATGAGGAGATATATTTATTCTGTTATTTATAAATGGTGTTCTGTAACCACACAAAGCTATGAAAAACATTTATTTATTAGTTCAATTTTGATCCAATTTTCTGCTGAGCAAGATAATATCTCCCACAAAAGGCTGTAAGGCATTCACACCACGTTGTTTTCAGTTCTTAAGAAAAGCCTTTCCACAGCACATTATTTTTAGCAGCACTAGAACTTGCATGTCTATTGGTAACTTACTAGTGAGCAACCATTATGACACTGGAATCATGTTTTCTCTAAGCTACTAACTTACTTTACTCCATGACTAGGTATTCTGCAGCTAAATGCCAGGTCAGTGTCTGTGTGAAGAGTGGAAGAAGGTACAAGTGACTACAGTGACCAGTTGAGCAGACTTCTATGACATTGTGCATCGTGACAAATGGAATACTGCTCCAATGTGTGCTAAAAAAAGAAAAAGAAAAAAAAAGAAAGCTTTTAAACTCATTAAAAAGAGAGAGTTATTAATTGATTTACAATGGCTAATTAAAGTCTAAGTCACACTAACTGCTATCATGATTTATTAGCTTTTGAATAGGCAGGCTGTAAAGAAAGTGTTTGAAATAAGAGGGTCAAGCCTTTTGGAACCTGGAAAAAGCTGATTCAAGGGCTCCATGAGGAAAGATGGGTTGTTGATTTTATTTATCTTTCTGATAGCCTTTTACTCTATGTGTATTCATCCTGACTTTTTTTTTTTCTATGCTTTGGAAGACTATGAAAAAGTATGCTTAACCAACTCATAATAAGTTAAATGAAGAAATTACAAAATAAACACACAGAAATATTTCAGAGTCTGAACTTTTATGAAACAAAAATGCATACGTTGGACATTGCCATTTTAGTACTAATTTCATTGGCAAACATAGCCGGATGAGATACATCAAAAAGACAAGAGCTAGAAGACTTGAAATACACACAGTAACAGTTTCCTGCTGTTGCAGAATGCACAAACAGCTGTTTCTATGTAAGTATCGCATTGTTTACTTTTCTGTCTCTTTAAATATTTTGGTTACAGAAAGGATACACAATCTGAAGAGAAAACAAATAAAAAATGTGCATCAAAAAGATGCTGAAATCTCCTGCTGTTTCCTGTGTCCATCCATGGTTCTGGTCTTTCTTTTCTTATGTACATTACCAAGCAAAGACTTGATAGGAGTGTGTTTCTGTCCAACCTTAGAATATCTTTCAAAAGATTTATTACCATACTTTTTTTTCCTTCAGTTGAATTATTGCAAACAATTTTACAATCCAGTTTGGGTTTTCTTTTTTTTTTTTTTTTTAAGTGGAAAGTGACCAGTAACATAAAGACATTGTAACTGTGAAGTATGTGGAAAGAGAAAATTTTACAATTCCTTCAACTCCTGGAATATCGCATGTACACTCTGTATATCAAATTACAAAAGGACTTTGATTCAGTTTTGGAATTAGTGGTAAAGCAAACAGCCACTGGATAGAAAGGCTATATTTAAGTTGATAATATGTAGCATAGAAGCCTGTAAGAATATTATTTTTCCAAGAAGGCAGCAAGATGAGTTTCTTTAATAAAAATACATCTCGGAAGTCAAACATAAAATAACAGAGTAGAGAAGCTGTTTCTTTTAGCTGGGAAAGGCAAAATTTTTGAAGACGGTGATTTAAGACAAATGAAATCTATAACAACTTAAGTCACACTTCTTCACCACTTTTGACAAATTTTTGTCTTTTTTTAGAAAGTATTTTTGAGAATTCACTCAAAACCAACAATATCAGTATACTATAAAAACTAGTGTCCTCATGCAAAGTAGCTCTATATTATAATTAATCCTGCAACACTGCAAATCCCAATCTAATTTCATTACACATCTCAAACTGAATATTAAGTACATTCACATATAAATAATGTATAATATAATCATTATTATCTATAAATTATATATATTTAAAAAAAGATGTGTAGAAGATAACATCCTGACCCAGCTGGTCAGTGAGTCAACCAGGGGAGATGCCCCACTGGAGCTGCTGTTTACAAACAGGGAAGGACTGGTGGGCGATGTGTGGTCCAAGGATGTCTTGGGCATATCATGAGATGGTAGTTTCCAGTTCTTGAAGAATTAAGAAGGGGGTCAACAGAACTGCTACGTTGGACTCCAGAGGGTCCACTTTGGCCTGTTTAGGAGCCTGGTTGACAGAGTCCCTTGGCAAGCAGTCCTGAAGGGCCAAGGGGTTCAGGAAGGCTGAGCATTCTTCAAGAAGGAAATTTTAAAGGCGCAGGACCAGGCTGCCCCCATGTGCTGAAAGATGAGCCGGTGGGGGAGAAGACCAGCCTGACTGAACAGAGAGCTTCGGCTGGAACTCAGGGAAAAAAGGAGAGTTTACCACCTCTGGGGAAGGGGCAGGCAACTCTGGAGGACTATGAGGATGTCACAAGGTTATTGCAGGGAGAAGATTAAAGAGGCGAAAGCCCAGCTAGAACTCAGGCTGGTTACTGCTGTAAAAGATAACAAAAAATGCTTTTACAAATCCATTAGAAACAAAAGGAGGGCCAAGAAGAATCTTCATCCTTTATTGGATGTGTGGGGGAACATTGCCACAAAGCACGAGGAAAAAGCTGACGTACTTCATGATTTTTTTGCCTCAGTCTTTAACAGCAAGCCCAGCTTCCCTCTGGGTACCCGGCCCCCTGAGCTGGAAGGCAGGGACAAGGAGCCGAATGAAGTCTCCACAGCCCAGGAGGAAACAGCTGGGGACCTGCTGCTCCACTTAAATACACACAAGTCTATGAGGCCAGATGGGATCCACCCAACAGTACTGAGGGGCCTGGCAGAGGAGCTCGCCAAACCACTCTCCATCATTTATCAGCAGTCCTGGCAAACTGGAGAGGTCCCAGAAGGGCGGGAAGGAGGATCTGGGGAACTACAGACCTGTCAGCCTGACCTTGGTGCCAGGGAAGGTTATGGAGCAGATCAGCCTGAGCGCCATCACACAGCACATGCAGGACAACCAGGAGATCAGGCCCAGCCAGCATGGATTTGTGAAAGGCAGGTCGTGCTTGATGAACCCGATCTCCTTCTACAAAAATATGACCCACCTAGTAGATGAGGGAAAGGTTTTGGATGTTCTTTACCCAAACCTTACTAAAGCCTTTGTCTCCACAGCTTTCTCCTGGAGAAACTGGCTGCCCATGGCCTGGGTGGGTGTGCTCTGTGCTGGGTAAAAAGCTGCTGGATGGCCGGGCCCAAAAAGTGGTGGTGGATGGAGTTACACCCAGCTGGCACCCGGTCACAAGTGGTGTTCCCCAGGGCTCAGGGACTGAGTGCACTCTCAGCAAGTCTGAAGACAACACCAAGTGTTGACCTGCTGGAGGGCAGGCAGGCTCTGCAGGGGGAACTGGACAGGCTGGACCCGTGGGCTGAGGCCAATTGTATGAAGTTCAACAAGGAGAAGTGCTGGGTCCTGCACTTGGGTCACAACAGCCCCACACAACTCTACAGGCTGGGGGCAGACCAGCTTGGAAAGCTGCCTGGAGGAAAAGGACCTGGGGGTGCTAGTTGATGGCCACCTGAACATGGGCCAGCAGTGTGCCCAGGTGGTCCAGAAGGCCAAGAGCATCCTGGCTTGTATCCGAAACAGTGTGGCCAGCAGGACTAGGGGAGTGATCGTCCCCCTGTACTGGGCACTGATGAGGCCGCACCTCGAACACTGTGTTCAGTTTTGGGCCCCTCACTTCAGGAGGGACACTGAGGGGCTGGAGCATGTTCGGAGAAGCGAGCGAAGCTGGGAAAGGCTCTGGAGCACAAGTCTTATGAGGAGTGTCTGAGGGAACTGGGGTTGTCTATCCTGGAGAGGAGAAGGCTCAGGGGAGACCTTACTGCTCTCTACAACTACCTGACAGGAGGCTGTAGGCAGCTGGGTGTCAGTCTCTTCTCCCAGATAACAAGCAACAGGACAAGAAGAAATGGCCTCAAGTTACACCAAGGGAGGTTTAGTTTGGATGTTAGGAAAAAAATCTTCACTGAAAGGGTGTCCAAGTACTGGAAAGGGCTGCCCAGGGAGGTGCTGGAGTCACCATCCCTGGAGGTGTTTAAAAGACATGTAGATGCCATGTTTAGGGACATGGTTTAGCGATGGACTTGTCAGTCCTTGGTTAATGGTTGGACTTGACGATCACAAAGATCTTTTCCAACCTAAATGATTCTATGAGACTATGAAAAGTACTATATAAAGTTCAACTATATATTGTACATTAAAATATTTTAGCATTTTTAAAAAAATAACAAGAACTTCAATAAATCATAAGTTTATTTTGATTGACAAATAGCTTTCTAAATTAATGCATAGAGGTTTTTAATCCATACCTAGAGGAAAGGAAATCTATTTTCCTACTATTTTGAGGAAACCTCTGAATATGAAAGCAATGTAGCTTCTTCTGCAAGAGGAGGACTTCGGGATTATGCAGAAGCACAGGGTAATTCTGCGATGAATCCTAGACACATGGATTCTTTGAATCACAGTGTACTCAGTAAAGATCTGGTGTCAGTCCTGGATCAGCCTCTAGTCTGAAGACTTCTCCCTTTTCAGGAAATTTGAAGTTCAGACAATTCTAGGTAACAGATAGAAGCAGACTTCACAAATGGTCTCTGCTGTCTGGCGCTTCTCGCCCCCTACATCACACCCTATTGGCTATTGCAAGAAAGATTTTTCTTTTGGATTTTTTTCTAATATGTAGTATATTTCTAAAACTATGGTGAATTAATCAAAAAGGAAAGAAAGAGATTGTCTAGACACGTCTATTAAGACTTTTTATGTAGTAGTTAAAACTAGTATTAAAGTACTTCAGAGCATACCCCTCTGGATATCACTGTTATAAAGAGATAAAGCAAGTCTCTCTTTTTTCTGAAAACAAAACAAATCAGGAAAAAGTCTTGAAAAAATATTTCTTTCTCTTTTTCTAGGTAAAGACAGTGTAGCCAAGTAACAGAAATCGAACAGGCAAAGCCAGAAGGCCTACAAGTGATTCCTTCTGGTTCTTCAATAATCTAACAGTTGAGACATTTGTTCAAAATGTCCAGGGAAACTAATCTTCTCTGTAACCATAGTCCAAAATTTACAAAATTCTAGTGCCATGTTTTAATTCACTGGAAGCACAGTTTAAATGACAAATACAGCCATAGAAGTCACACAAGTTACTAGCTTTTTCAGTTTCTGTAATTTATATATCATAAAATTATAAATAAAAATAACTACTCTTAGAAAGATTGGGGGTTTAATTTTTATTTACTATTATGTGTGTGTGGCATTTTTAACCTGTCCTTTGTAAATACATAAATTAGCCAGTAATCCTTTCCTTTCCATATTTGCATAAATAAGTGCATATTTGCATTGTTTCATTTCAATTCACTAAAACTTCTGAATGAGTGAATGAACAAAGTAATACTGATAATATATAACATTTAGATATTCCTTGATATCTCTACCAAGTTTTATAAATATTGTCTTTCATCTACGTGAAGAAACATTCTTTGATCAGCTAGCTTTCCATTAGAAAGTCACCCACTTTTTTAAAAGGTTTCTAGTCCCAAACTAGAACCACCTAACTGTGTGTCTAACAACTTAATTGTTTTATCATGTCAACTTATTTGAAACTGCAGCCCTCTATAAGTGCTGAATGCTTCACTGAGGTAGCATCTCACACTGAAACACTTTAATATCTGCTTGGCAACTGACAGATTTTCTTGGCTCTACATCTGTCATGCAAAACTGAATGAAGGGTGGTAAACAGTGGCCCATAGTTTTGCATAAGAGCAGATCATTGTTAGCTCAAATAGAAGTCAAAGCTGTAAAACCTTTAGTAGACTTACTAATTTCCATAGTATTATTTCAGAAAAATCAGCTGCTGTAGCTATAGCTGGTACCTTATCCATACCTGCGATTGCCTGAGCTTTTTCCAGCAGTCCTCTATGGTCCAATGAATTTAACGTGGGGTTTTTTTTTTTCTTTTCATTTTTGATCACATCTCCAAGACTTGCCATAGGACATTAAATAATTAATTCAGTGGGACTACCTATAGGCAGTGTTACGATGCAGAACAGAAATGGATATGACAAGTGGAGACTGATCTTACTGATTTTTATCAGTTTACACTATATGGCCATACTGAGAATGTTATCTGATACCTGTAAAAAAAGCCAAGTATAAAATATTCAGAATTAAAAAAATTATAACCTGCTAGCACTTGGGAAATTTTGCCAGCTGAACTCTTCTTTGAAAACTACTTTGAGCAATTTGAGGATGATTTGCATACTACAGATCCGGGGACATCTCTCCAATGTCACATGTCAATTCAGCCCATTAATTCATACTATTTCTTCCAATTCAGACAGGCCAGGAATGACCATATTAGGAAAAGACAGCCTACACCTGCAGACAGCCTGAAATCCGTCTTTACAACTAATGGAAGTGTCATTCCAGAAGACTGTGCAGAGAGACAGTAATCCTACCTCATATAATTGCCATTCTACCATTTTTCTGTTCACATTCCGGGACTGATCACCAAAGCACGAGCTGTTCTTGGCTATGTGTTCCCATACCGTTGCATACTGACACATGCCAGTTCAGATTTACACAAGGAAATCTTTGTGGTTAGAACCTGAACTTCTGTGGATTAATCTACCACTATATTTAAATCACTGAAACTCAAAACCCTACTCCTCATGCTTGTGGGAAGAGAATAACACACATCTTGATTTGGTTGCCTTTGTAATAACTATAGTTCCTTGCAGGCTTACCAGAAAAAAGAGTCACTTAATAACCTTGCAGATTAAAAGCAGAGGTCTATGCTAACAAGCAGGGAAAGCCAAATTCTACTTCCATTATTAACTATGCCTCATTTAGTGATTTCAGAATACAACTCAAGGTGTGATTCATCTCACCTATTTAACTATTAAGAAGTTAGGCATCTATTTTACAATAGTCAACTAGACTACCTCTAAAGTCAATAGAGAAAATGAAAAGGATCCTCTGAGATAGTATCTAAAATAGGTAAGAGCTGTCTAGATGCACATTTCTCCATTAGTGAGTGGGATTAGATGTCTCAATGAATCAGATACCCTTTATTCTACCTTTACTAGCCTACTCTGGGTTTAGGGCTTCTCAACAGTCAGCAGAGGAAGATAAGCATCTTCAGCACATGACTCATCACACTTTTTCTTCAAACCTGATTTTGGAACCAGATAATTCCCTTCTGAAGTTACCTCTGTACTATCATTGACTAAAAGAACCAACCTGGAAAAGAATCCCATCAAAAGTAACTCAAGCTACCTAGGATGTCATATCAATTGTAGATTGGTTTTTAGCTAAATTTTACTGTTCAGCTTGATCAGTATTAACTAGGAATATTAGGAGAACACTGAGGAGGTATTATCAATCTAGAAGCCAAATGAATAAGGACTGTCCCATCTGTTTAAGTAAGACCAACATAAGCAACTCATTAAAATGTCTGTTAGCATGTGATTATTAGTTCAAATTGGACGCCTGGGTAAAACATTCAGAAATTGCATTGTAACTACTTCATTAGTAGGTTTTATGTCTCCATTAGTTCTATCAGAACAGAATGAAACTTCTTCTGCTGTTTTTTTTATTTTATTATGGAACTACAGTTCTGTGACACAGCAGTAAATTAGACAATACCTATGCTGAATTGCAGCAGCACAACTATTTTACTTCACCTTATAATTCTGTGATTTGCTAAGACACATTCTGTGTATCCAAACAACTGTTCTCCTTTAAAGACACTCAGTCTTTAATTTTGGCATGAATACTTGAAGATTACATAGATGAGCAAGCTGAACAAACATATGGTGTGAGCAAAGCTCATTTTGCTAAGAACAGGGGTTAAGGGGGCACACGCTGCTGCTACACTACCTACTTGTCTTTCAAGACAAAGGACAATTTGTTCATGAACATAATAAAATGGAGCCATTAAAACAAATGCAAATTTGGTTTTTTATAGAGGAAAATTTCACATAGAGACTTCTCCTTCCATCCACTTTGTTCATCTGATCATGCTCATTTGGCTTCTCCTTTGTACGTTTTAAAGACGTTTTTATTGTTGCATAATGACAGCTATGTGAAGAATGGTCACACATACCTAGGCAATGAAAAACTGAAAGGAAAGATGCAGATCATTTACCAAATACCTAGACTGTGAGTCAATATATTTTTGGATGCCTCAAGCTTTACCAGTGTGTGATGGAAATTACGAAAACTGAGGACAGCGAGGCTACTGCTGGTAAATTATGGCTTAGAATTAAACCAAATGATTCAAACCTGAAATCAGTAAAACAGCAAAGAAAGGGACAGTCATGTACAAGGTCTAAAGCAATCCAAAAATAAAAGAGAAAGAAAGAATAGATTTGAAAAGGAGCTTGTTTGCAGCAATGGGATTTAAAAACCCCACAATCTATAACCTTAATTTGTCAGAAGTTGTCTGAAAGTCTATTTAGTGACCAAAGAGACTTGTCTAATTCATTCACCACTTTTATCACTTGATGTGTTATGCTGTGTTTCACAGCTGGAGATTAAACATGCCAAAAGTTGACACTCTAAGTAGCTCTGAAAATATTTAAGTCCCAGACATATTTTTTGAGCAAATTGCAAATTTGGCTTCTCCATTTAAGAAGATACCAAAGGGCATGTGGCTCGGCCAGTCTCCAAGCTGGCTGTGATACCTAGGAGGAGTTTACCTCAAACTGATTCTTTCATACGGTCAGCAGGCAATCCGAGAATGGTAGTAATATTTTTGGAAATCCTGGTTTTGATCCACCACAGAAAAAAAGAAGGTAATGAGTTTAGCAGTGTTAAATCAAATGCTGCTGGAAAGATATCCACAAACCAGTTCAGTGTGGAAATATTTTCTTATTGGCTTAACTTCTTTAGTTTTTATTGAAAAGGGAAAAATATATGACCATTCATTTATACCATAAAAGGAAAAACTACAAATCCAATGAATTTTTGTCTCAAAGCATATCAATTGCTCTTTACAATGTAACATGCTAAATCACTTCTTTGATTAAAGAGTGGCTTTTCTGAAATATTTAGCAATTATCACAGCCTAGGGTACATTTTACAGCAGAAAGAGGACTAATTTCTACAACCATGCATGTGAGGACTCAGCTGCATGGTTCTAATTGCTTATTTCTCCCCAAAATACTGACAGTTAAAACATAAGCAAAAGAATGTTTAACCTATGTTTCAAAATTCTCTAAGGAAAATGGCTTGGTAAAATTTCATTTTATGTCTATTTCAATCATTGGGAAAAAAAAGGCTATGTAAATTTTAAAAATAATTAAACAGTATAATGTATCTGAAAGATGCAGATTCATTGACTGGTGAATGAAATCCTCTGAACTGTCTGAATTCAAATAATCTCAAGGAAGTTGTCAAGAGTAAATAAAAATTCTCAAAAAGATTAGGCCAGAAATTTCTACCAAGGAATAGAAGAGAACAGTGTCAACATGCAGAGTCTGTACTATCAACCTTTTGATGTGACTGATTACTTAATATTATCATTTTTATCAATATATCAATAGATATTATCAATATCATATTATCAATATCTATTAGCAAGTGTGTATGAAGATTTTTCGCATATTTTCAGAATTTTCTATTTCTACTCTTTGCAAAGCTGAGAGGCCACAGAAGCTCAAGCAGGGAACAACTGCCCAGATTCTCCACTGACCCTCCATTTATTCAATCCAGCTGTCCCTAAGCTAATATAAGAACAGAACATCTGCCAGGTCTGCAAAACAAGAGATGTGTTCATGGTGATGAGCTGGGACAAACAATGCCAGGACACAACAGGATTTCCAAAAGAATTTGTTCTCTGCAGCTCAGGCTACAGCAGATCATGACAGCATCAGCATGTTCTTAAAACGCCAAAAAGAATTAGTAAGAATGATACCAATACCTGAATGTAATCCCTTGCATTCCTTATTACCACCCACTGTAATGTGGATTCACAAACTAGTAGTGGTTTATACCCAAAGCTATCACTCAGATTATAGCTGGAGTGTTGGGGGTTTTCTTATGTCAGCCAGTGTTCTAACTTGGCATTTCATATGCAATTCCTTCATAGGAATCTTAAGAACATATAATGTGGAAGTTTTATTATTCAAATAAAGATTCCCGGTAAATTTGCCTAAAATACCTTTATCTCCAGTCCTGGAATAGAAGAAATATCTTCTATTTATCACTGGAAAAGCTATAAGAGCCGTAGAGTTACTGATAAAGCTAAACATTTACCAAAGTGTATTTTGAAGACTATATGCTGAATATTAAAAAAACATATTTCCAAAAGTGTATCATAACCGTTGTCTTCTCCTTCAGGTTTTCCCCAGAAGATGATATTCAATACCAATTTTGACAACGATTTTCATATTCAGTAACCTGCCTGACAGGAAGCATAATGAAGCTTTTAACTCATTTCAGAAAGGAAGACTTGTAAACATGATATAGGAACGATTTTCAATTCTGAATGGTGTTTGTCAGAATCAATTTGGTAGTCTTTTTCACTTGCCTTGTGGTTTACACTCACTTGTAGTATGTTTTCACATTGACTGTAGTCTTCTTTCTGATCTACTAGAGTAACAGAATAACAGCGGAAGGTAGAAATGCTGTAAACAACAGTTACTTTATTATTCCTCCATTTTAATTACTCTCACACACCAGTATTTTGTGGATTTCTTCCTCTCAACAAATTACAACTTTTCCCTTACATGCAGTAATTTAAGCGATACCAGCAGCCGACAGATTCATGCACTGCAATACATTGATTACAAGGTGTTACTAACATTTTTAAATCATTAATTTTCTTTCTAAAATTCTGTCCAGACTCATATATTTACTGGGAAAGAAGAAAAAAAGGGGGAATGAGTGAATGAGTGAACTAACAAAAGAAAGAATGATAGCTGCAAATAGAAGACATCTGAGCTGAAATTTTTTAGGGTAATTAGAGAATTTGATACCTGTGAGAAACAGGTCACATCAGTATTACCTACAGGTGGCTCACTGTAGTGTATTTACACTATCAGCACTTCTCTAATATTACTGTCGATTTTCTGGGAAAAAAAGCAATAAATTAAAGAATCCTACATTAGACAAAAGAAACAGAGTACAATAAACTTGTCAGATCAATTCCCCATTGTGTTCATCTCATATCCTATTAGATCTCTCTTTTCTAAATCAGCATGCCATCTGGAGCTGTGAGCAGACCAAAAAATGCATTTTCTGTTCTGTTTTGGAGACACCATTCACATTGCTATAAAGTAATCTCAATTTTCTTAAAAGCCCCTTAGAGCAGTTAACTGTGAATATACTGACTGCGTGTAAAAATCACAGTAAACAAGTTTTTGAGAAATGGCATTAAATTTTCTTTTTATATATATACGGCTACAGAGTTATTATATGTAAATAATTTCATTTTGTTTCAGTTAATAGAGGCAGAGAAATTTTAGCAAGATCAGTGGAGTTTGTTCCATTCAAACTTTAACAAAGTTTTTTGATTGGGTATTTCTGATCATTCTTCCCCATATGTTCTGATAACTGAGCTTTCATTAGACAATTTATATTTTCTTTTTACAGTAAGATAACAACTGCTTTTCTTAGGAGTTTTTTTTTTAGGAAATGCATTCAATAATATATTTTGACTGCAGACTAATCCATAATTTCGCATTTAGTTCAATAGGAGGTTAGATATTTTCTTACAGGAACCGCTCCAAACAGCCTTGTAACAAAGGAAGGATTTGTCAAGCATGGTATGAATATAATCTAAAAATGGGACAAAACATTCTTAAAAGCTAATTAGTCTACTGTATCATACACTGATAATGCTATTTGCTTTACTTCTTCACAGATTTTGGTCATTCTATAAATTCATTAAACATACTGCAAAATAATCTGAATGGCACTGTGAAAAAAAAGTATAATCAACGTTTTTTAATATGCAAACCCAACAGCTACTCCAAATACCTGCCATAGACATGTTACAGTCCTAGGGATTAAAGGGTAGTTCCAGTAATGGAATTTTGCACTTTAAAGTTAGGCATGGCAACAATTTCTGGTCATACACATACCTGTCAAAAAAACAGTTGTGAACACAGTAGCGAGCCCAGGATCCTATGCACACCATCCCTACGGCAAGACAGCCTGAATAATGTCTGCAGAGGGTGTCCCCACATTTTCCTGCAGCTACATTCTGGTCACAACTGACCTGATCTCACAGGGTTCCTCTGCTCTCAGTATGTTCCTCAGGGTCACCCCCTATGGCTTCAGCACCTGAACCTGGAGTGGTACTAGCATGGTGGGTTCCATGCCTGTACTCTCTGCCCAGTACAGCAGCAGGAGTCCTGCACAAGACTGGCATTCCAGCCACCCAGCACACTGAGGCAAAGAGCAGCTCTTTGCTGGCAAGAAACAGGAAAGGCAAGGATTTCCCCAAACCCACCAAGAGGTGCCTTCAACTGCTTGAGATCCACATCTGTAATTCTATCCCGAGTATGTCCCTACCAGCTTTCTTCAGCATTACTCATTGACCTAATGCAAGATATCACAGGGCTCCACAAACCTGTCCTTCCAATAAATACTGACGGACAAATATGTCTGAAAAGGGCAGGCTCAGCTGAGTGCTCCCACGGGAGAACTCCCATTGGACTGTGGAGTCTTATTTCTCTCTCACTTGTTCCCTCTACCTCTGTCCTGTCCCACATACCTCTCTGGGCCTGCCCTTTGACCTTTCCTTCAAGTCCTTACCTCCAACTTCATACACTTATTGTTGATTGATTATTTCTCTTCTTCTATATGTATTTCTAGAAATGCAAGATATGGGTGCAGACTAACCAGTGAGCTGAAACTAGGTCTCCTATTGCAGGTTGAGTACTGTAATCCCTAGCTGTTAGACAGATGAGACTTTTATACCATTGCTACACTGACATCCTCTAAAAACAGTAACCACTGATCCCATTTGCAAAGTACTAGATGCTGTCCCTGAGTATTAAGCAAGCCCAGGGGATCTGGACACTAACAGAGTTTCAACGGGAACTCCATGGGCTCAGTTTGGACTTGGGCACCCAGGATTAGGCAGGGAGGCAATTTTTGATTCTTAGTGGCTTGGGATAAAACAGTTGTCCAAGACAGTTACAGAAATGAAGTCTCATGTACAAAGGGTCACTTACAATATCACACAGGCAGAACAGTTCAGTGCTACGTAACACGTCATGCAGAATAATTTAATTTCATAGCTAGTCAAAATGACATTGGAAAGTTTTGTACCAGTCAGGTGGAAAAGATACTTTAAAATGGTCCACTCACTAGTCAGCTGAGCATCTATATTCTAGCCAGCTAAGAATGTCTGTGTTCATCTCTTCATCTCTAGCCCTTTCATTTGAGTATCTCAGGTTTACAGAATGAGGTTAATACCACCAGGCATGTGTTGTGTATGTTTGCCAGGGGAATAAAAAAAAGAAAAAGGATTTACAGGTAAAACAATGTGAGATGAATGCTTTCTGAGGCTGATTCATGTTTAGCGTGCTTCAATTGAACTCCAGAGATGAGAAAACACTGTACCTCATTACAAAAGGCATTGCCTAGTACAAATAGACATAAGAATTTCAATGGCATTTCAAAGGAATATTAGAATCAAAAGCACCTTAAATCAGTGCTTGAATGGCAATTTTGAACTTGCATAGTTCAGATGTTTCTCCTGGCAACATTTCCCTAATGTCATTATCACTTACTAAAATTTGATACCATCTACAACCTGAGCCTGAATTCCTGACACACAGTACCAGAAGAGGTAAATATTATGCCAGATTAAAGAGTAGCATGTTTTGACAATTATGAAGACAAATGTTTCTCTTTTGCAATGAGGAAGTCTCAGAAAATATGTAAATACTTAGGCAGTTAAATTGTGTGCAATTTATTCACAAGGAAAATAACTTAAATACAGAGCCCTAAGCTATTGCAATGTCTTTGATTATGTATAGTTCTGTCAGATAAAACAAAAGCCATTCGGCTGCTTCTAAGAAATTTCATATATATGTGTCATATAACTTCATATAACTTCAGGCTCTGAACCTCTCTGATCTCTAACTCAGTGCTTGTGAGTAAGTAGCTGCACAGGACACCTCACATGTTTCTTGAAGAAACAGAAACAATATTTTCTTGAGTCAGGATTCAATGCATCACTAGTGAGACCTGTGCTCCTGGGGCTGTAAAACTTCTGCTAGAGCTCAGCTGTTGTTCTAACTTCCCATCTACAGACTCTTCTAGTGGACAGACTAGCCTGGTGTTACTAACTTCAGTATAACGGCACTTGAAATTTGCTTTCTGCTATTTGTGATCTGTTAATCTGAAGTCTCCTCACAATTTTAACTGGTTACAATGCATTTTTTCTTTCTTGGGCTGAACTTTCTCCCTAAATTCTCCACTGAATCATACTATGTATCTTTGGTGGCTGTGGTCAAGAGTTATTTTTACATATATGGATAAAGGAAGGGGAAGAAGTTCCTTTTAAAAACTTTAAAAAACTCTTAAAAGCTAAAAACCAAGGGGATAATATAGTAACTCCTTAGAACATGTATACCACCTTTTTCATGTTCATAGGTGCATGCTACTATAACGTCACTTGGTATTAAGAACAGCAAACTGAAATGTAAATAGCTACATGTCAGCTTCCCATCTTTTTTATTATGATTTGTTGTGGAAAGTAAAGAAAAATGTCAAAATGCTAATTCACACTTCACATCATCTTGGCTAGGGATCAAGCAAGTGTTTAGCTACAATTTGCACTAGTTTTCATTGTTTTTTGGAGCCTTTCTTGATTTTTCTTTCAATGTTCAGTAGAAGAACGATTAAATTTATGATGATTTTTCTTCCCTCGGGTGAGTTCAAAGAGTATAAAAGCAGTAAAGCTAAAATGTTATACCAGAATGTGTAAAGGTAAGGCTAGTTGATACAAAGACAACAGATGACTTCATGTAGGGAGGATAAAGTAGAGAATCAGATAAGGAAAATATGAAGTAAAGGAAATTTAGAAGGAATTTATTACATTATTTTTAATTAATTTTTTTGCTAGGCACGCTGTAGAAATTTTACAATACATCCTTAACTGTCTGTACAGGGTTGCTGTACTGGGTCGGAACAAAAGCCATCTTAATGTGTTCTGGTAGAAATTAGTGGTAGTAAATGTTAGGTAGTGGTCAAAACTGATAGTTCAAAAAAGGCAAGACTGCTGCAGCTCCATGTCCCAGGTCCAACCAATAGTGAAGCTGAGCATGCATTCCTAATGGTCAGACATGCATACACACAGCCAGATGTACAGATCAGTACAGGCAGAAACACACAGAACTCATGCAAGTACAAACAGCACAATGGCCTCATCCAGTGACCTTCTCTGGCTGAGGAGGATAAAGGTCCATTACTAGGAAATACATACGTAGGTACAACATAGGCACGCCCAGCAAGTGGGCTCAGACACAAGGGCTGCCCAGTGTCCAGCCCCTGGATCTTTGGTATCTCCCATTGCCAGTGCCTGGACGTATGAGCTGCCAAGGCTGCAGCCCCACTCCAGGTGCTAGTCCAGACCCCTCTAGCTCAGACACACACAAACCCTTCACACACATACACAGGCGCACACACAAACAGGTCTCCCTGTTGACCTCCAGACTCCATAGTCTCTTCAGCACTTAGCCTGGATCCCCTGATTCCTTCAGTAGCAAATTCCTCTAGTCATCGCACTCACAGAAACATACACACGTACACACCTGGCTCAAAAACCACTTCACCTACCCACTGACTAGTTAAGCTTGACATTCACTAGTAATCACGTGCTGACATAAGCCCTCACTCCAGCTTCTGGCACCCCAAAGGCATAGGCCCTAATGACCCATGGTCCCCACTGCAGATGCTGCACTTAGACCTCCGTACACACATGCTGAGCAGAGAACAGAGCCCCTCACCCACAAAAGAGTCAGGAGTGGAATTTAATGAGAAGATGGGACAGACTGCACTGACCAGATTGCAAGACACGGACAGACAAGCGTACTGACCAAATGCCAGTTTATAGACAACTTTTATCCCCTTTTTCCTCTAGTGTTCTACACTTGTTCCTTCCCAAAACACTTTGAATTCTCACTTTCCTCACCTTTGCTACCTACACAAAACACTCCACATTAAGTTTCGAACAATCCCAAAATGGTCTTTTCCTGTGTCCCACAATGTCTCCCACACCCCTGGGCTAAATCATCTCAGCCCAAAAGGGCACCTGGAGAGCTCCTACCACAGACTCATGGACGGGACCACCCCTGGCCCATGGAATGGAGAGTCCCCTGCGACAGCCTGGGGAGGGATTGCAGCAGGAGCTCCTTTCTCTGGGTAGGTTATTGGGGTTCTCCTGCCTGCTCTTGTGTTTCTCTGCCCTTCTGTGTTCATGGAGGCAAGCCTGTGATCACATTTTCTAACAGTAAAGAGGACAGGTTTAGAGTGAGCCTTCCTCCCGTCAACCCTTGCAGTTTAGAGAAATCACTGATATCCTGAGACAAAGGTTACTTTCCAGTCATATTGTTCAGTACCATCTATACTCCTTTTCTCCATGAAGCCACTTGTTTTATTCTATATAATACCCTGAGGAAATGTATTCCACAATCTAATTACATATTGTGTGACACAGTACTTAGTTTGTTTTAAACAAGCTGTCCACACACTTCATTAGTCATCAGGCTCAGTGAAGAATGAAAGGTCATTCTTCATTGTCTCTCATTCATTGACTTGTATCATACTGCTGTTTTCTTTTTTTAATACTGACAGTCCTTGCCTACTCGTATTTCCTTCTACAAAAGCTGTTCCATTCCTTGGTAAACTCTCTGGTTTGGGGTTGTTTTTTTAAAATTCTATTATATATACTTGTGTGTCTTGAGCTGGCATGTAGTATTTAATATCTAGGTGAACCATGAATCTGCATACAAATATAATGTTTCTGTTTTCTTTTATTTCCTCTTCAGAAGTCTTACTTATCTTTCTAAACACTGACGAACATGCAAATTATGATTGCAGAAAACAGCCCATAATATCCCAGAGAAATTTCTCCTGAATGCTTTGTACCTCCAGAACGTAGTCACTATCTACTAGAACTGATGTGGCCAAAAACAGGGAGTGAAGGAGTAGATGTTTCTTCAGCAATTTACATTCAATGGAATCCATAGCCTGGGAAAAAAAATACACACCCTAAATACTTGCAATGTTACTAACATAAGTTGAGTTCTTGAGCCTGTACCTATCTGTAAGTTCTGTTTCACTTAGAGATGTAATTTAAGGAGCACTCTGGCAGTCTAGCCATTTCAGAGTCACCCCAGCTTTAGGTTTTGGTTATATCATCTGCATTTCTTTATCAGATGCTTCAGTGTCATATATTAATTTGACATCTTTCTGGCTAGTACGGATTGCTCATTGATGCTTTGAGACTTACAGGGTTCACAGAATCAAGCTGTTACCTGCCTCCATTCCAGTGCCATCAATATATTTCCTAGACCTGTCAGGTCACCTACAAAGAAATAAATGTGTAGTGCTCCAGCTAGCTCCTAGTTCTCACCACAGAAGGTTTCATATAATGTGGCAATGTGTCAAATGTTGTTTTAATAAGCACTTCATATTTTGCATGTCTGTCAGTACCAGTTCTATCAGTTCCTGCCATCATCCTTCCATACAGGTAAGGCCCAGAATGTAGTGTTGGTGGGTTTTCCAGGGAAAGGCAAGACTGGCAACAAGGAGCGATGGACTGATTGTCAAATCTTCCGCTTTAGAGGCTGACTCTTCACTTCAGTCTTCTGAGCCCCTTTTTCAGTGGTTCGAACTGGACAGTCGTTAACAGTTTAGAACAACTGACACAACCTGATCGCTCTCTCCACCACCTAACATCCTTTTTTGAATACACATCTATTCTCCTGTCCAACCCATCAAGCTGAGTGAGAGGGGCATAGATAGTCTGATAGGATCGTTCTAGGAAGAAATGTTTTTGGTATAGATTCTGTTCATCCATTTGGCAGTTTCCCAACCAGAATCCTCAGAGGTATCTTCATATTTCCTCTGTGTACCATGCACAACCTAGAGACAAAGAAATGCTTCTTGCCATTCAAATGGCACAAGGCCTTTTGACACCCTCACTATCTGTGGGATAAGTCACCAGAATAATTTATTACTGGAACTACTGAAGTATTTATCAAGAATCTCCCCAGTGCTGAAGAAACTCAGTGCTTACTGGTCACAATTTAGAAGTTAACCACTTCCAGTTTCTATTGTACAATTATCTTTAAATATCATATTAAGTGTCTTTTTATATCCACCACATATTCATTGGTTTGTTACTTATGCAATACATATCATGTTTCTTACAGGAACAGGAAAAGGAAATGCTTGCCATCACCAAAAAGAAAGCATAGCATGGTTCTATCCTTGCTCTCTCTGTTGTTACCAGTAGCCATAATAACATCATCTTCAATGCCTCCTTATTACTTTCATAAAGTACCTGTCATTGAAAGTATGACTCAAGTTTGTTAATAAGAGAAGCCATAACAGCAATCAGAAGTATACAGTACGTTTAGAGTTGTGACAGAAATTAACATCAAGTTTTTCAGATTCCTTGAAGAAGAGTAAGAGCGTTCATGAGATACATACCTGATTTCTACATGGCTTTAGCATCATAAATGTTATCAGAAATTAGAAAATATTAATATCACAGAATCACAGAATGGACAGGGTTGGAAGGGACCTCTGGAGATTATCTAGCCTAACCCCCTGCTAAAGCAAGTTCACCTAGAGCAGTTTGCAGAGTCATGTCTAGGTGAGTTTTGAATATCTCCAGAGAATGAGACTCCACAACCTCTCTGGGCAGCTTGTTCCAGGACTCTGTCACCCTCAAGGAAAAGAATTTCTTCCTCATGTTCAGATGGAACTTCTTGTGTTGCAGTTTGTGCCTGTTGTCCCTTGTCCTGTCACTGGGCACTACTGGAAAGAGCCTGTCTCCATCTTGTTGACACTCACCCTTAAGGTATTTGTAGACGTTAATAAAATCCCCCTGAGTCTTCTCTTCTCCAGGCTAAACAGGCCCAGCTCTCTCAGCCTTTCCCCATAATTTCTTCTAATATATTTTAAGGTTAAACCCAAATCTACACTTCTCAGTTTTAATTAGATGTAGCTAAAGCATTACTTTCTCCATTTGGTGCAGTGAAGGTCAGACTCAACAATTCAACAGTCATGTTCAACTATTAAAAGTCAGAGGGTCTGGGCAGATAAAAAGTTACAAGGATAAACCAGACTATGACCTTGCTTGTAGGTCACAGAGGTAGGACACTGGTTAATAGACAAATGAGAATTGCCTGTCAATATAATCTTGTACAACCTAAATCATGACAGGATTAAAGGAGCATGTCCTTATTTTGGGTAAGGAGTCAGCACTTACTGCAGAGCCACTGACACATTGCAGTTTTATACCACTCAAAATGAAGTTACACAAGCTTGAAGGAGTTTAGAAAAGCTGTCTATGGCCAAATTAGGAAGTCTCATTTTCTTCCTTCATTTACCATTGCTCCTTCCCTTTTCCTTCCTCATTTGCATTGAGAATTCTCATGGATCCTTTGCTCTCTTGCTTATTGAGACTCTTCCCTCAATATATTCTACTCATCCAGCATAAAACTACCCACAATCTTTTTTCTTCTGCAGGTAGCTTTCTCTGAAATTAGTAAATTGACACAGTTCGTGAAAGGGTATCATGGACATTGACTCAGAATTGGTTCAAGTGTGAGGATTTTCCCATACAGAATCATCAACATCACTTCCCCTAACATCTATTGGAATATATTTTTGATGGGTTTTGGTGATGATTCAGAGGAAGAACACGATTCCAGAATTAGTGAGGCTGTATAATTAACAACATAGTATGACTCTCTGAATTCATTCTAGTCTGCTGCTGCTGGAAAAGGGTAGCTACTAAAGCCTTTCCTTCTTCGGAAACTTTATCAGTTTCTAACAGCCTCTGTCAAAGGCTTTGTGCTTTTGTCTTCAGTTGACTCATTGCTAGGGAGGGTCAAACACCCATTCATCATATTCTAGGGAGAGGACTATGACTGTAACTACCTTGGCACAGCAGTGAGCAGATTCAAACAGAGGTGCAGAGGGACAACACACCTCTCCAGGCTGCTGGCAGTGCCTGGGGCAGAGGCTGGGCCAGGCAAGATGTCCTTGCTTGCAGGAGGCACACCCTATCTCAGGAGCTATGTCCCCAAGTCAAGGAACTGTTTGAATAGCTGTGCAGATTGTGCAACACCAGGGAACTTCAAAAAGAGAGTGACAAGATCTTCACGGAGACCCTGCAGAAATAAGGGTCTTGCATCCTAATTAGGATGTTACAGTCCAGGTAAATGGGTAACTAGATAGGTTCAAAACTGGATAATCAGACTCAACGGGTAGTGGTTACTGGGCCAGTTAGAAGTGGGGTCCTGCAAGAGGTCTGGGACCTGTACTGTTTAGCATCTGTAATCAACAAGCTGCAGATGAAGGACTGCACTGTCATCATTTGCAAGTGGCTTCAAACTGGGGGAAAAGACCCTTGAGGGTGGGGCTGCCATTCAGGGAAAGCTTAGCCGGTTGGAGGAACAGACTGACAGGTACTTTATGAAATTCAACAAGGATAAATGCAGGGTCCTGAACCTGGGAAGGAAGACCTTATCACCCACGAAGTCTGGGAACCAAATGGTTTGGAAGCAGCTCTGCTTAAAAGGACCTGAGGGTCCTTGTGGATGGACAAGGGCAAGGTACACATGACCCAGCAGTGTGCTCTGGTACCAGAGGCCAAAAACACCCAGGGCTATATTCACAGGGGCAGAGCCAGGGGAGTGAGGAAAGTGATTAACCCTTCTACTTAACACTGTTAGACCACATGTAGATCCCATGTCTAGTTCTGGACTCCCACAGTAAGGAAAATAAATTAATAAAATGCAGCAAGTTCAGCAAACAGACATCAAGACGGTTGAGGCCTGGAGCACTTAACCTGTGAGGAGAGCTGAGGGAACTAGACTTGTTCAGCATGGAGAACAGATAGCTTTGGGGACATCTAACAACAGCCTTGCAAGTATGGTAAACAAGAGCAGGACATTGAGCTGAAAGAAGAAGTTCAGACAGAATATAAGGAGACATCATGACAGCAGTCAAGCTGAGGAACACCTTGTCCAAAGAAGTTGTGTCATCTGCAGCTTTGGAGGTTTCAAACGTCCAATTGAATAAGGTCCTGAGTAAACTGGTTTGACCCATAGCTGACCCTTTAGGTGCAGAGGGTTAGACTACAGATCTCCTGAGATCCCTTCCAATAGGAATTACCCTATGATCCTGAATTAGCAGTCAACTGTGTGGGTCAAACAAGAAAAGAAGAGTAGATTGTTCATCATGAGCAGTACAACATTCTCTCCGACAGCACAGCAAGTGTCACGTGTTGTTTCGACAAGAGAGAAATTGCATGCCAGACTGAATTTTTAAAGGAGAGGAAATTACAAATGTAATGCCTAGGTCTTCCTAGTATAAGTGGTTTTAGAAGGGAAATAATCTGCCTCATTTTTCTTTGTGCTCTAGTCCCTTAAGCCACATGTGTTTTAGAAAATTGGCTTAATTTTAAGTGCCGGAGTTAACATCTATGAGGTCAAAGCATCTCCCTTCGTGTTTAACATAATCATAATCCTGAGTTTTAGCTGAATTGGAGTCACAAAGACGAAGATTCTCTAGGCAGTCTGTCCAGGCAGGTGTGTTTTCCTCAACTCTGGTTCAAAAGTAAACCAGAGCACAAGGATATATATATTTAAAAAAACAAAAAAATTGTGTGCCTGCAATCCGCAGCCTGAAAAATCAGTGTCACAGGCAGTCACTTCTTCTGATTGACCCATGATTTCAGAAAAGATTATGCTTTTATGTCACATTGCTTGAACTGGCTTGTGTAAGAAAGTTTTAAAAATTAGGTCATAGTAAATATAAATGAGAAGCACTACCAAAAAAAACCAAAAAAACAAAAAAAAAACCCCAACCAAACCCCACCACAATAAATCTGTTCAAATGTAGCAAATAAAATCAGTCAGCTTTTGTAATCTTCAGAGTCTACATTAAGTTCTAACTCTGGCACCCCAAACAGAAAAATACCTATCAATGACATTCCTAAATATTTGTGGTGGGTTGACCCTGGCTGGATGCCAGGTGCCCACCAAAGCCACTCTATCACTCCCCTCTTCAGACAGACAGGGATAAGAAAATACAATGAAAGTCTTGTGGGTCAAGATAAGAGCAGGGAGGCCACTGAGAAATTATCTTCATGGGCAAAACAGACTCAGCTTGGGGAAATTAATTTAATTTATTACCAAACAAATCAGAGTAGGATAATGAGAAATAAAGCCAAATCTTACAACAACATCCCGACAATCTCTCCCTTCTTCCTGAGCTTAACTTCCCTCCTGAATTCTCTACCTCCTCCCCACCAGTGGCACAGGGGGATAGGGAATGGGGGTTGTGCTCGGTTCATCAGACATTGTCTCTGCCACTCCTTCATCCTCACGGCAAGGACTCATCACACTCTTCCCCTGCCCTACTGTGGGGTCCCTCCCACAGGAGACAGTCTTCCACAAACTTCTCCAATGCAAGTCCTTCCAACAGGCTGCAGTTCTTCACAAACTGCTCCAGCATGAGCACCCCGCAGGGTCACAAACCCTGCCAGCAACCCTGCTCCAGCCTTGGCTCCTCTCTCCACAGGTCCACAAATCCTGCCAGAAGCCTGCTGTAGCACAGGTTTCCCATGGGTCACAGCCTCCTTCAGGCATCCACCTGCTCTGGTGTGGGGTCCCCCATGGGCTGCAGCTGGATATCTGCTTCACTGTTAACCTCCATGGGCTGCAGGCCACAGCCTGCCTCACCATAGTCTTCACCACAGGCTGCAGCCGAATCTCTGCTCCAGTGCCTGGAGCACCTCCTCACCCTCCTTCTGCGATGACTTTGGTGTCTGCACAGTAGTTTCCCTCACATAGTCTCACTCCTCTCTCCAGCTGCAGCTGCCATTGCGCTGTTCTTTCCCCCCTTCTTAAATATGTTACCATGGAGGTGCTAACACCATCGCTGATGGGCTTGGCCTTAGCCAGCAGCAGGTCCATCTGGAAGCCGACTGGCATCAGCTCCATTGGACATGGGGGAAGCTTCTGACAGTTTCTCACACCAGCCAGCCTGCAGCCCCCTGCTACCAAAACCTTCCATACAAACCCAATACAACATTGCACATGAAGTAGAGAGGGATTTGTAAGTCTCAAACTTCAAACAGTGCCATAATAGACATGCTCAAAGACTGCAAGATTTTACAAAACATTGCAACATCTGTGGTCTCTCTCTTTTTCCCAAATGCTCCAGAAGTGACAGATGCAGTTAATCAGAACTGACCATTAAATATGTCTTTCTCATTGCCTTGTATTTAAAATACTGTTAAAACCCAGGCAGGTTTAAACCCAGGAGGTTTTACTTCCCAAAATGTATGGGAAGTAAATGTGAAAATATAAAATTCATATGATATTCAGTCAGAAGAGAATGGTATGGGTTACAATTATGTATCTGTCAAAGGAGACAATTCTGGTTTTGGTTCAGAATTATTTTATATAAATAATATTTTTCTTGGACTGTTTTGAAAGCTTACCTCTAAGTGCTGTGACTTTATTATGTTTATTACTTGCTTTGCTTTCCTAGGAAGCCGAAGGGGAAAACAACATCTATCAAAGAGAATGATTTCCAAATCAGGCCTTCTAAATCCAGGCAAGCTGCATCAAAATAACAGGCCTTGCAGGCTTGGCATCCAGAGAGTGATCTGTGATTTAAAAGTATTTGGCAGTCATGATTTTTACTGCCTGTCAGCAGGAGATCAGTGGACAGATAACCTCAAATGAGTAGCTGATTAGCCCATCCTTCAGAAGCTATCCCATAAAATTGCCAGCCTTGCCAATTATCACGTCTTTTTTTCCTCCTTGTATGAGGATGTTGAGGAGGTACAGCCATGAACCTAAAATCCAGATGTGTTTGTTCAGTCAAATTTGCTTCTGGGCTAATCAGGAAAAGATTCTTTTGATTCACTGAGAACTTGCTCGAGCACATTTGATGCCTCTTCAGCAAGTGCGTTGCATCACCTTATACACTGCTGGACAGAACTGTCTGGTTACATCTGACTCCACAGACTTTATAAATTACTACATCCACTACATGTACAATCCATTCCATACACACTAAAAAATTAGCCAATTTTATTGCAGGGTGTATTGCAAAACTATTGGGAAGACTAAGAAATGGCTGAGACTTCATGAGCATAGTGAGAATCATCTTTCTCTAGCTGATAAAGAAAAAAGCCTTTCATCTTCAGACCTGCCTGAAGTAAGAGTGTAAGCTGGAGAAATCTGGCTAAAGATCAAACAAAATGGAAGAGACACTAATAGGTGGGAAACATCTACCCTTAAATAACAATTAGAGCTGACTGAAATTTGTGAGACATATCTAAAGGCTATGCTGGAATTATGTGTTCCCTTCTGATTTGCCCATCTTGAGTCTAATAGCAAGCTTCTTCTTTTCTTTCTGGCACAGGCTGGTTGAAGTGTCTTCTAACATCTGTAGCTGGTAGCCATTTTCTCTACAGTTGTTCCCATTTCTTGGGTCTCTCATAAGGAGAATTATTCTTGCATACTTTTGGTGTCATTAGCAGCAGCATTGCCTTTGAGACCTGATGGTTCTGCCTCAGCAAGTGAAGGGTTTCTGGTCAGGTCCACAAAAGCCTCCAACACCTTTAATTACATCCAAGAAAATAGAATTTTCAAAGACATATTTTCAGTTTGAATCATTGAAGCTTCATAAGCAGAATGTTGTTTTCTCCTGGTTTCTTTTATATGATATATAGTAAATGAAAACTAAATAGTACATCTTTATTTTAGCCCGACTGTAGTTATAACATGTACATAATTGATTGTAAACTGCAGTGATGGAAAATTATCTTATAAAATGTAGACTAGACTAATTGCCACTAATAAAAGCCTTGGAATTTTCCTACAAATAAGTGCAGTCCATGCAGGAGGTTCCAGTAAAACTGACTGAAAATTTGACCTTTCTTATTTTACTCTACAGATGTTAGGACATATGTATATCTGGCTAAAAAAGACATCAAATAATGATAAAAAGCCTCCCATGACATTTAAGCATTTTCCTCCAATAAGTCCACAGGCTGCAGACCCGTCTTTGGGCCAAGTTCTGAAATTCTTACTCATTTCTTTAGCAAAGAGATAATGCATTCTTTCTGCTTTTGCATTCCCATCTGAAAAAAGAGTCAGTTTCAACACATTAGAACCATGGATGAATGGAAAAGGAATTTCAGGGGGAAAAAAAAGATCTGACTATCTGTGAGCAAACGCCAAGAGGCACCAGAAACCTTAGAACATACCACATTCAAATGCATGTTCAAAGCAGCTAATTCAAATTTCACTAACTGGCCATGATTTTGACTTTCTTTGCCGCAACTAAAAGTACTGATTGTCATGTACAACTTCTGTCAACAGAGATTTTAACATGGAATGTCAATAACTTCTGTTTCAGCTAGAAAAATTAAGCTCTTCACAGAAAAAAAGCTCTCATTCTGAAAATTTTAGCAGACCATTATGTATGGCAAACTGTCAATGGCAGTATGAATTTGTCCCCTGCAAGAAGGACAGGTATCAGGTTGACATTTCAGCTCCACTTAAGAGCATAAGTGAGGCCTGAGGTCCTGCGTTGTTGTTTTTTTTTACATAAAGAAAAGCTCTCCTTAAAGATAAAGAGACTTTGATACTAGAGATTTGTAAGCACTATCATCTATATGGCACTTAGTGGAAAGAGTTTAATGCCTATTAACTTCAAATCTTTCTGTCCATCCAACACTATAGTAGAAAACATACAAATGTGTCAAAATCTGTTCATGCTTAATTTGTGAGAAAAAACACCTGTCAATTTTAGATGTCATCTTCTATCCCAGATATAGCTTTTGTTTTATCTTCCAAAGTAAAACCATTTCAAGCACTAAATGTTAATCACATTTTTTTATTTGTTTTCATTTCTGAGTAGTTTGTCACATAACCTGACTGGAAATTTTTGAGGTGGTTTAAAGGAGGTATGGTACAAAACTGTTAGAATGAATCATGGGATGAATGTGAAGCCTGTACATTCTTTGATAAAGGTATCACTCTGTGCCATGGCCCAACAGATTTCAGGACTCATTTACTTGGGTTTGTGTCACTTGAAAATTTCCAGGTTTGTCATCAAATCAAAAGGAAAAGCTGCTGATTCTTCTCATCTTGGGATCTGCATTTGACTAAATTATTACAGACTAGATTTCTATACTATGCAACACTGGATTTTATCTGCATTTTATGAAGAATCTAACATTCATAATACAGTCCTTCAAGAAGCCCTACATATTTTTAGAAAACACGTGTCATCAAATAGACTTAAGTGAGATCAAAACATTAACATATCCTTACTACCTGATGCTAATTAAAATTAAATCCTGAGAAAATGAACATATTTTTCTGCTAGTTATTTCTTCCCTACTATTTTCTTTTGTTACAGAATTAATGGCTAATAAATGCAGACAATAGGAAAACATTTTACCTTATTATTTACAGTAAGGTCTAGCATTCTGAAGTCATTTTGAAATGTTCTGTAAGAATAGGCATAGGAAATTTAGTCTGACAGTATGTCTACTTAGCTCTCCCTAAACTTCACTACTCTAAAGAGTCCTTGGCATGAGAATGGATCTTGATAAAGAGTCAGAATCATCTAAATATTAACTTCTACAATTATTATGGAACAAAGAATAACAAGAAATTAACCAATCTCATTGCATTGCATCATGTTCTACTGAAGTTGCTATGTTTGGATGTGGCTATGTCTACAGTTACGCAGTTATGGTAATTTTGAACTAGCTTTTTTCTACCTGAGTAGGAGAGCAGTAGAATTGATGATAACAAAGCATAGACTTAAGCACTCATTACACCCATTTGCCTGTGTAGTTACTTGGGTGACTAGAGCCTGTGCTGTCATGTGCACATTGTTACTCCTATCCAAGCCTGACCCAAACAAAGCCAGCTCATCCACCCCTCCTCATGGTGCAGTCACATTGTCCTGACCAGTGGACAAACCTTGGACAGGTTGAAATTATGGGACATGATAAGAGCACTGTGCTCTCCTTGCTTCCTTTGGGAAGACCACAAGTCCTGAACCTATGTTATTCTCGAGGGCCATGACTGCTTTTTATTATCATCTACAGAGATAAAATCACCCCATCAAAAAAATGTGAAGACTTAATCCATCCTCTGGCTTTCTTTTCAGTGTGTAGCTTTTTATTGCCATACCACATCTTTTCACTACACACACATTGGGCAATCCCAGAATAACTGCCTTTCTCAGTTGAAAAAATTCCAGCAATGATTATCGAACTGTATAGCAGTACATTGTTGCCGGAATTACATCCTAATGAACTACCACATTGCAACATCCATACACACAGTGGTATGTTCCTATGCTCGTATCCTTTCTTTACTGTTCCCACCCTAAATCTAGTCACAAAATGTCTCATTTAACAACTGCTAGGTACACACTGGGAAAAAAAAAAAATGTCTTTACAACCAGCTTTTGTTTCACAAGATGCCAGATGGTCCTGTAGCAAACAAGATTGATAACAGGATAGGAACAGTAGATTTTAAGAATTTTTTTCAGAATACTGTTGGTTTGAATTTTGTAATCAGAAATATTGTTCTGGAAAGCAGTTTCAATGATCTTGTCTCATCAGGAAACAGAAGTATGCGATTAGTGTAGCTAATACAAATAGATCATATCTTATCATGTTTCTGGAGAATATTTGCAATCAACTGTTTCACAACAGACTTAAAAGATTATCCAAATAAATTACCTGGCAGCTAATTTTGCCTAGGGAACCAATTTAATAAAACTGAAAACTATTTTCAAGTTATTTGTAAACACAAAAAGAGAAGGGAAAAAGTTTCTCATTACTTCTTTAAATGATTGTGTAATAGTAATTCCTTTGAGGAATAAGGAAAGGGAAAGAGAAAAACGTGACACCTGAATTTCTACATAGTTATCTGTCTTCACCTATGCAATTAATTTGATTTTGCAACACAGGATTTGATAATCCTGTATAATCCATTTTGTTTCCAGATTGAATCCCAGTTTGCTATGTTCATTGCCACATACACACTACTATGTGTCCTTGCCACATACACACGTTTTCTTCCTAGCAGCTGGTACAGTGCTGTATTTTGGATTGAGTATGAGAATAATATTGATAACACACTGATTTCTTTAGTTGTTGCTAATTAGTGCTTACGTTAAGTCAAGGACTGTTTAAAGTTTCCCATGCCCTGCTAGTGCAAAGGTGCATAAGAAGCCAGGAGGGAGCAGAGCTGGGACAGCTGACCCAAACTAGCCAAAGGGATATTCCATACCACAGAATCATGCTCAGTATATAAACTGGAAGGAGTTGGCTAGGAGGGGCCCAGGAGTTGGCTCAGGGACTGGCTGGGCATCAGTCAGCAAGAGAGCAATTGTATGGCGCATCACTTGCTTCTTTTGGGTTCTATTCCCCTCTCTCTTTTTGTTACCTCCTTTTTTGTTGTTGTTGTTGTTATTATTATTGCTGTTGTTATTGTTATATTTTACTTTATTTCAATTACTAAGCTGTCTTATCTCAGCTCACAGGTTTTACCTTTTCCCGATTCTCCTCCCTGTCCCACCGGGGTGGGGAGGCAAGGGGTGAGCAAGCAGCTGCAGTTGCCAGCTGAGGTTAAACCATGGCAGCGTTCATTAAATATTTGAATGCTTTTTACAAGAGAAATACAGCATGTTCTGCAAAAACTGTTGCTTTTGAGAAAAACTTTGAAAAGGGTTGGCAAAAATGTACATTTTGTCATATATACTTTTACACTTTCTTGTTTTACGTATAAAGAAAAGGTTAAAACATACAGATGAAGTAGAAATGGCAAGACAACAGAACCAAGATCAGAAAAGCAACAGCAGGAATAAAAAAAAAACTTAATTAAATGTCCAAAGTATTCAGCTTGCTTGAAATATTTTTCACTTAAAAAATTAGCTTAACCAGTAAATTCTTCTGGATTTAATTTGTTGCCACTAGAATGAATTCTCTTTATCATACTACTGGTTGGCTGAGCCATTAAATTTGTTAAACTACCTAGTTAAAAAAAAAAAAAAAACAAAAAAAAAAAAACCAAAAAGAACACCACAAAATCTCACACAGTGTCTGTCATTTTCCTTTGTAAAGATGGAAGGCATATGTGAGATGGATTATGAATGGGATATGCCCTGTCCAACCATCTTGTGTACTTTGATGGAAGAGGATACTTCTCCATGTGTATTTGCTTTGTCATGAAGACACAGAAGTTCCTACGGACACACCAGCAAGCTAGACATTTCCATGCTAAAGCAATGGTTAACCATGATTATGACTGTGTGTGTCTGGCAGTCCTCATCAGAGGAGTTAATGCACAGTAAAGTGGAAGATCAGGGTTAGGTGGAGGAAGGGTGAAGTTTCAAACTCCGACCTTGAAATTATTTTTCATGAAAAATAAAGTTATAATTTAGTAAACTAAATGTCTTTCTCCTCCCTTTCTCAAAATTTGTCCTAGGAACAAAACCAGGTATCATAAATTTTCTGACACAGAATGGTTAATTAAAGCATTGATGTAATTTCTCATTTCATGTTATGTTAGGGTTTACAGATCATAGGATCAAAGGGTATTTCAGATTGGAAGGGTTCTCAGGAAGTTTCTGGTCCGAACTCCTGCACTAAGCATGGTCAGCTATAGGTCAAAACTATAGCAGTGTGGTGGGTTGACCTCGGCTGAATGCCAGGCACCCACCAAAGCTGCTCTATCACTTCATTCCTCAGCTGGATGGGGAGAAAAATATAACAAAAAGGCTTACGGGTCTAGGTAAGGGCAGGGAGAGATCACTCACAAAGTACTGTCACTGGCAACACAGACTTGGCTCGGGGACATTAATTTATTACCAATCAAATCAGAGTAGGATAATGAGAAATAAAAACAAATCTTAAAAACAGTTTCCCCTCAGTCCTCCCTCCTTCCCAGGCTCAGCTCCGGTTCTGAATTCTCTACCTCCTCCCCACCAGCAGCACAGGGCAATGGGGATTACAGTCAGTGCGTCACATCTTGTCTCTGCTGCTCCTTCCTCCTCATGCTCTTCCCCTGCTCCAGCATGGGATCCCTCCCACAGGAGACAGTCTTCCACAAACTTCTCTAATGTGGGTCCTTCCCATGGGCTACAGTCCTTCACACACTGCTCCAGCATGGGTCCCCCACAGGGTCAACAAGCCCTGCCAGCCACCCTGCTTCAGCCTGGGCTCTACAGGGCCACAGGTCCTGCCAGAAGCCTGCTCTAGCATGGGCTTCCCACGGGGTCACAGCCTCCCTTGGGCATCCACCTGCTCTGGGCTGCAGCTGGATATCTGCTCTCCAGTTAACCTCCACGGGCTGCAGGGCACAGCCTGCTTCATCACTGTCTTTACCACAGGCTGCAGCCGAATCTCTGCTCCAGTGCCTGGAGCACCTCCTCCCCTCCTTCTGCACTGACCTTGGTGCCTGCACAGTTGTTTCCCTCACATATTCTCACTTATCTCTCCAGCTGCTGCTGCAGCAGATTTTTTCCCCCTTCTTAAATATGTTATCACAAGGTGCTACCACTGTCAGTGATGGGCTTGCCTTGGCCAGTGGCTCTCTCTGATACAGGGGCAGCTTCTGGCAGCTTCTCACAGCAGCCACCCCTGTAGTTCACCCCCCACTAACCATACCTTGCTATGCGCACCCATTACAACCAGGTTACTGAGGGCTCTTTTCACTTGGGTCTCAAAAACCTCCAAGGCTGGAGATAGCTCAAGCTCTCTGTGCAAGCTCTTCCACTGCTTGACTGCTCTCGTGATTTCTCCTTATATTCAGTGTGAACCTCTGTTGCTTCAACTTAATGTCCTTGCTTTCTTGTCCCACCTTCATGTACCACTGAAGAAACGGCCTTGCTCTATTTTCTTAATAACTTCCTTGCAGGTACTGGCAGGCTGCTGTTAGGTCCCCCAAAGCCGTATCTTCTCCAGGCTGAACAAGCCTAGTTCCCTCAACTCTTGCTGCCTCTGCTGAACTTGCTGTAGTTTATCCACCTTTCCTGTATTGGGGGTGAGGGGTAGGTCCAGAACTGGATTCAGGATCCAGATATGGTCTAACAAGCGCTCTGATTAAAGGGGTCATTCAGCTCCCTTGCTCACCCATTTCCCCTCCTGTGCAGACAGCCCGGACGTGGCTGCTAGCCATCTGTGCTGTCAGGGCACACCACTGGCTCAACAGCACTGGTAAGACCCTGAGGTCCTTACAGAAAAGTGAGCCTCTTCCTAAAGTCAGACTGCCTGTCCGCAGTAGATCTATCCTTCACTGACATATGAAGAAACCTTTCACTTTATTGAGCTTCCAGAGTCAAGATAGCAACAGGTATGTTACCTAAACAGTAATCCATCATCAAGGATGCTGTCATCTAAAATTTTTTGACAGAGTCCTTATCACCAGTGATGATATAGGAAAGGTGTAAAAGCTAACTTTTGTAATAGTTTGTCTGAGCTACCTTAACTCCCACAATGTCCTAGAGCTTAGTAGGCTGAGGTGACTGACTGTAAACTGAGTTAATCTCAAAGGACAAACCAATGTAACCTTGTGTCCTCTTCAGAACAGGATTTTTTTCAGAGAAAAACAGTATTTTCAAATACTTCAGCAGAAAAAGTGGGAATGCTGGTGTCCATGATGTAAAGTGAGAAGTTACACCATTATCCAGATGACTGACCCCACTACCTATAATCTTTTGCAAAATGGATGCTCTCTAAATTGTAAAACAATCTGAACAGGACACATTCAGATGCCTATTGAACAATATTAAACCACAGAATAAAATAAGCTGTTTCAAGGAAACACTGAATCTTGAACTGCACCCTTCATCTTCTGTTTCTACCTAATATCCTGTAATGGTCTTTACCACTGTTGATAGAAACACTATGGCTTTCATCCATGAAGGCAAGATTTCCCATTAAATGGAAAGTGAATTTGATCCTTCAGAAACAAGGTATATCTATAGTAACTCAAATATTTGATGGCTTATTTGTACAGCCATTAGGAATGTACAGCCATTTGTACAGAATTAGGATCTAGGCATTGGTAGGAAGCCTTCAGTCAGATATGGCAGATCAATTCAATGAAGGTACTCACAGCTATGTTGAAAATGATTGGAAGTCCCTCTCCAAAGGGTAATGGGAAATAATTGTACAAAGAAGCACCTATTTTAAGAAGCATAATGTAAGATCGTAACAACTTGAATTGTTGACTGGAACTGGGTTTGACACACTTCATAGGACGTACTGTTCTTTCCTCCTCAAATTGTTTTGACATGAAAATATGATCACCTCCTAAAATAAGGGAGATGTTTGGTGCCAAGGAATGCTAAAGCAATTTTTGGGTCTGGTGTGGGGGAAATGGTGATAAATATTCATTAAAGGATTTTCATTTCAAAATGATAGTTTTACCATCCTAGCTTGTAGGGTAAATAAGTGATCTTGCCTTTTCCTGAACTTTCTACAATTAAGATTTGGTAAAAAGTTCCAATAAGTTTAATTTGCGTGAACATGCAATACAGGGCCTCTGACTCCTGAAGTTATAAAAATTCTGTCTGGCAAGCCTCCTGCAATTTGAGATTAAATTGCCAACAGCTAACTGTGGCAGCTCTTGCTGCTTTAGGCATTGACATGAAAATCCAAAGAATGCATCTTCTGCCAGAAAAGGATCTTATCCTTTCATAATTGTTCATCATTATGGTATTTTTCTGCCACTGACTGGCATATTCTTTTTAATTAATACTTGGACACCTGGTAGAAAGTTTCAGTGCATGACTCATTTAAAACAATGACTCTCCATTAATAAAATAATATTCAGATTCAACTTGTATAAAATGTCTACAAATAAAGCATGAAAACCTGCAGGCAATGAATAAAATTGGGGTAGTAATAGAAATTGCCCTGAACTTTACAATTTCAGTGCTGTAATCTCATCTGAAGAAAAACAGGTTAGGATTATATCATACTACATCAGATGTGACTCTAATTATTAGGCATAGTTTTGTCTAAAGTCGAGGTGAATGGGTAACTGGTTTAAAAAAAATAACGTCCAAGCTGACTTTCTGTTCAGTGTTAAAAAGTCTTTAAGCATCTTGTCTACCTTTTGATCTCTAACTTTTACTGCAAATAGTGTGAGGAAAGGACATTATTATGAAATTTCTAAAATCATAATGAATCAATCTTGTAGGCAGTTCTAAGAATCCCACTCTCTCAAATTCGTATCTTTTTATTTGGATTTACAGATACTTCTTTGAAGAAAGTTTTAAAATTATTTTATGGCATACTCAGACTTACTTTAAATTAGATATCTGTGAAAAAATAAAATTCTGTGTTTATCCTGTATTAATTCTAATTCATAATTTACTAATATTGTTTACTGAAATATGCCTAGAAAAATTTGCTTCCTAATCTTACTTCTATATTCTTCTTCTTTCCATATAGCGTCTAGTGTAAGGTGCCAGTAGTTTTCCATAAAACCTGATGCATTTAGTGGAAATGTCAGGATATGTGAGCTCCTCAATCTTTCTTAAACTTAGTTCTTTCTCAGCCTTTGTCCTCTTAGTGAAAGAACACGTGTTCAACATTGTAATGCAACCTGCCTTGCTTCTGCTTATTCAATGAAACCCTCTAAACTCCTAATAGAAAAGCTGCAAGGAAGAAGTTTAGACAATCTATTATCTTTTTCTTGAAATTTTGGAAGGCAGACTACCGTGATTTCTGCATCTCCATTCACAGAACAAAACAACAGAGATGTTGCTGCTCAGGTAAATCAGCAGCAAACTGGCAGCTGGACAGCAGAGGCAAGAGGTAACATGAATTTCTAATGCACTTCAGCAAAAAATTACTTCCATAGTAGAAAATACTTCAACAATCTGATTTCATGCGTCTTAACTTCATATTTTAAATGTTACGGTACACCAATACTGATATTGGCTAAAGGAGAAGTAAACACACTGTTTATAAAATACTGCTTATGCACTATGTAACAATCGTCAAAAAAAGTAGTATTTTAGCCTAATTTCCCGAAGAAACAAGACTGATTTATCACACTGTCCTAATAACTTCTATAAGCTGATTTCAACAAAAACTGAGAGGAGGTAAAGACGTGGTAAAGACATTGCACTTCTGCAAGCTTCACAGAGGTATGCCAGCAGACAGAGAAAACAGAACTTATTAATGTATTATGGAATAACTTTCCATTTACATCACAAATAAGCTACTAGCTCTGTTACTCATGTAACAACTTTCTGATGTTTCATCATCAGATTTCGGCAAAGTCACACAGGAACATTAAAAATGTCATTAAATATACAAATGTTTGTATGCTGAAGTTCTTTTATATCTTAAGTTTAGAAATTCAGCCTATTATTTTGTGTGTACGGTGTGACAGGTGTTTGATGTTGAATGACGATGTTTACTGGCATTCATAATATCTTAATACATTACGTAATTTATGAAACAATTGATAAAGCTAGGGAAAGTCACCATTTAAATAAATCCCCTTGTAGGATATGCTGTACATTCAGAAATACATAACACCATAAACTTTATCAGTTGAGAAAGAGGAATTAATCCAAATTAAAAAAAAAAAAAAAAAAAAGAGTGATGTGTTACCTCTTATGTAATCATGGTGCATTTTCAGGCACTTTCAGGAATGCAGTGCTGTTTGTTTAGAACATCATGATCTGTGCTAACATATCATGGAACAGCAGGAAAAGTACAGCTTCAGGGACTAACTGTCAGGTTAGGGTATTGTAGAGATCCTTCTGATACATACACGTGGTACACTTAATGAAATTCTACATGGACAAGATTTAAATTAAGAGCATGGATATTGCAATACTGAACCACTCACAAGAAGAAAGTGACTTTTAGGTAGAGCAGATTCTAGTTTAACCTGAGGTAGTTATCATGAGCCAGTATTCAACAATTTCATCTGTAACTGAGACCATCAATTAACTGCAACCTGTTTCTCCCAGAAGAGACATTTCTAGTTAAAACCAAAACTATTTAGCGACAGACAGCCTGAGTTTAAGGGACAACCAGTGCTCAGATGTTTGCAAGCCATCACCCCAGAGGAAAAAGGCAAAATAAAAATGAACTCATAGAATTTAAATAACCTTTCTTACGCCTTTCAAAGAAACACAAAGAATCCAGTTCCCTGAAATTTCTGATAGATAAATTATTTATTAATAATTACAGGATTAATATAATAACCAGAAAGAAATTCAAGGCCCCACAATGCAACGTATTTAAGGTTTGTCCCAATGTGAGCTACTGTTACAGGATGAAACTCTTCTCAAGCTTTTTTTCTGAGTCATATAGTAAATATTTTGTCTGAGACAGAATTTACCAAAATATGGATTATACGGAAAGTATGTGAAACATACACAAGGCAAGGCCACTAAAACATCAATCTCTTGTCTCAACAGGATTTTCCAACCTGGCCTCAATCTGGTATCCTGACTAGGATTCCATAAGTGGAGTGGATCCAAAGGAGCTTCAAAGGCTGAGCTTCTGATTCAATTGAAAGAGTAACAGATCAGCCAAAGCATCATGAAAAGGTAGGTCAGAATGCATCTCAAGGCATTATTAGTCCTTTGCTCTGTCAAATGTCAAGGAAGTATCTCCCAGACTTGAAGAACTAGCTTTGGGTTTTGAAAATGGGGATTGAATTGAATGCCTTTCTGGGAACAGTTCCTGAATCTACCCAGAGATAAAACTCTTTATCCTCTGGAGAAAACTTGATCAAATCTAAAATGACACCTTTAGCAATTACCAGTTATAAAGCAAGTTGAGAACACTGGTGAATATTATATTTTTGGGTGACTAACATGCATTACCGTAACTAATATAGAATTTAGAGTACTATCAATCATCAATGATAATCACAATTTTTATTAAAACTGCCAAAAGATGGGTGGTATCCTCAAGCCACTGGTAGGGTCTCCTTCCTTGCTCACTGTCTCCTGGAAAACTGCATGCTTTCTGTATGCACTTCTAAATGTCCCATATGACATGAAATCCTGTGGGACTCTACATTGCTGCTGACTAATACTGGTTAATATACTGGTGGTACTTATACCACTACATACACAGGTTTATCTGGTTTATCCTGTAAGATGCAGTGGCCATGCAAGTTTTGTTAGGTGTGATTTCACGCCCTCCTGACCTTAAGGCACAATTATCAGTATGTGAGAGAAGCTTCCATGGCTACAGCACCCCCAGGGATGAAACTGGGGGGGTTACAATGAACAGGAAAAAAATGACAAATTATTGACCTATCTGATTTCAGTTCCATTTAGAGAGAATAGGTCAGAAAAAATTCTGTGTGTGCAGGAACAAAAGATAGTTGTGTGTACAAGCTCAAAGAGAAAAATAAGTGATGTTCTGTGTCTGTTTCAGTGTTTAGCACAACAAGAAGTTTAATCAAAGCTTGGCTCAGAGGTATTTTTTTTTAAAAAGTGACCTTTTTAGTGCAGACTTTCTTTCCATTTACACTAAGCACAACACTCATACAATGGAAACAATATAAAGAACTTACAAATTGAATTTTCCCCCCTCAGAGAAGAGAAGCTAGTGCACACAACCAATGAGAACAAGGAGAAAGGAAGCACTTGAAAATTTCTCAGTGTAGTAAGAGCATTGTGCTGACATTACCTGTGGGAATCCACTCATGCAATAGTCATTTTCTAAATACTTGTTAACATGATAAAGCTCTTAGAAGATGTTCTGTAGCCTACTAATAAAACAGATATAATAGCACAGTAGGGCTGTGCACTGTGCTGTGACATGGTGGAACATATGTAACCTTTAATAATGTGGTTCATTAAACTCTGTACAAAATGGACATTTTTCATAATTTGCAAGCAACAAATCATTTAAAACCATAGCTTTCCATTCCTCATTTTTATAGATACTGTTATCTTAAGGGTAACAATAGAGTAATACAAGTTATGTTATAGGAACTGATAGATCTCCTGACATACACATACACACTGACATACACACTGACCTATGCTGTTTCTAGTCATTATATTAACGTTTGACCTTACAGTCCACACAAAAATGAAATGAGGATTAAAAAAAAAATAATTAAAAGAGATCAGTGACATTCAATTGCATACAGACATGAAGACAAAACTAATAAATTGAATCTGACAAAATGAACATAGAAGAGAATGGCAGGGCTGCACATGTTTACTTGTCAAACGTGCTTTTCCTTCAGCTCTGCATTACTCCACTACCAAAACGCATTTCCAAGAGCATTTCACCTGGATTTGAGCCAGGTTGTCTTAGGTGTTTGCTGGGGACTCAGGAATTAGACCTAAATAAGCTAATTTTTTTTCAATCCCATACAGTTTCTTTTGTTTAACAATGACTAATATACAAAAAAATCCCTTAAGATTTTAAACTATGGTTGTGGAACAGGGAAGACCAACTTTAATTTTTGCTTGCACTTCCATAGTCTTCTGTCTTGTTTGTCCCTGTATTTCCTGTATGTAATTCTTGTTGTGATCTGATCTTGGAACTTTTTGTTTTCCCCAGGATAGACTTGCGATAACTTTAAGCAAGTAAAATAGAAGAAAATCTGGTTGTACATCCCTTTACAAAACTTTCATATTCCCAGATGGTGAACTCACGGCCTTTGGAGAGCAGACAGCCTAAGTTTATAATACTAGATCTAATGGAGAAAGCATCTTTTACTATACCCTTTCCTTGGTGACAGCTTAAGATGGTGACTGGACAAATAAGAGAAAAGCAGGTAAAAGTAAACATGAAAAATAACTTCTTTCAAGTAACATGCCAAGCAAGAATTTTCATGATCATAGTCAGTGGTTTATATCACCATATTTTATCTGTGCAAGTTTTTTACTATTAAAGATTTTTACTGATAGGGCATTATCTGATCATACTAAAACAAACAGGACTATCAATTTTTGGAAAAGACCAAGACTGTACATTTTAAAACTATAAATCATTCAAAATGTTTTTTATTTTATACTTTGAGTGGTTTAATTTTATAAATAAATAGAAAGCTGTTCTGGAACCTCACATTTAAATAACAGGTAACAGGTTTAAATAGTTACATTTTATTCTGATTCTATTAAAGTAGATCTAATTAGTGATCTAATTGCCGGCTGATACTTGTCTCTGATGAAAATCAAACTACTTTGTCTTTTGATGGAATTTTCTTATTTATTTATTTATAATATTACTGCAGTATCAGTGCTATCATAACTATCTTTTACTTCAACTTACAGTGATTTTCCAGCAGTCATTTCCAGTTTACTTAAACTTTAAAAAAACCCACCATCCAAGTGACCTATGGCCTGCTGTCAACTACAAATACTTTTATTTAACTTGGCTGTAGAATCTGTGCATAAAAAAGCTTTCTCCACTGTTTTAACTGTGTGCATTGTGGTCAAACAGTTAGCAAACCAGCCCTGGGAAGTAAAGCTCATATCAAGGCCATCATTGCTTCACCCAATCTGACAAGCAGCTTGTTATGCAGATTTGCAATAGCTACCGAGGGCCTGTTTTTTGGATCTGCTGTTTAATAGAATTGCCAGGGATTGTGCTAGACATCTTGGAAAATTACAAGTCTTGAAAACCCAAGCTCTGATCCATCCTCCCTACTCATTATCCTGATTTTCCAGAAAATGCAGAGGAGGTGTACACCTTGCCACTTTCATGTCATGATATGCAGGTAATGCTAGTTAGAGCTGTCTCACAACTGTGGCAGATTACTTCTAATTAAGATAGAAACATTTTGGGAAGTTAAATATTTTGTAGTAATACGACTGGGCTAGAAACTACTAATGATTGAAAATTACTAATATGCAGCAACTTCAGTGTTTATCTTGTGATAATTTACATGAGTCCTGTTATAGAAGTGTTTTCCAGAAGATACACACATGCAATGAACACTGCCTAGACTTTTAGATCTAGATTAACTGAAAATAACATCCATAAATACAAAATTACTGTGCTTTAAAGAAATAATTTGTTGTGGGAAGAAAAATTATGTCCTGCTTTTGTTTTGTCATGATGTGACAACATTGAATTCTGTGTCCATTTATAACAAAAATGCCCAGGGAGGGTGCATGAAGAGACAACATCAATTCACATTTTGATCATATTCTTTTCCTTCCCCGTGTGCTCTGACTTAAGCTCACACATCCATAGGCAGTCTGCATAATAGGATGTAGAAAGGAGAGAACTGTACCCACTCATCTAAAAAAAAAAAAAAAAAAAGAACAAACCCACACCAAACAACAACAAAAAAACCAAACATCCAAGCTCTCTGAAGCTACAAGAGGAAAACTGAGACATTGCATATGTCTGGGTTTTTTTCACAGAATGGTTGAGTTTAGAAGGGACCTTTGGAGGCCATCTGGTCCAACCCCTCCTCCTCAAGCAAGGCCACCTAGAGTTGGTTGCCCAGGACTGGCTTTTGACTATCCCCAACGACCAAGATTGGACAACTTCCCTGGGCAACCTGTCCCAGCATTTGGTCACTCTCACAGTGAAAAGGTGTTTCTTGGCATTCAGATGGCACCTCCTTGTGTTTCAGTGTGTGCCTGCTGCCTCCTGTCTTGTCACCGGGCACCGCTGAAGACAGCCTGGCTCCATCCTCTTTGCACCCTCTCTTCAGTTATTTATATACTTCGGTAAGATCTCCCCTGAGCCTTCTCTTCTCCAGGCTGAACAGCTCCAGCTCTCTCAGCCTTTCCTCATAGAAGAGATACTCCAGTCCCATAATCATCTTTGTAGCCCTTTGCTGGACTCTTCCCAGTATGTCCATAGCTGTCTTGAACCGGTGATCCCAGGACTGGACAGATTACTCCAGGTGTGGCCTTAGCACTGGTGAGGCCACACCTGGAGTACTAACCTCCTGGAGTACTTGATCTAAAATCACTTTATATTTATGTATTCTTTGCTGATGTACATCTGATAATAAACCACGTCCATGAAAATTGCACAGTTACTGCATGTTGAACTAGACAAATCATTTTAATTTCCTCCTTCAGCAGCTTCACTGTATTTTTTTTTCTTTTCTAGAACCTTTTTTAATTGAATTTTATACCGACAACTTGGACTCTTGACAAATGAGAAATTATATAACAGGATTTAATCCTACAAGTGAAAAAAGAAAAACCCTTCAAATCTACAAATATAACAATCCACCACTGCCTTTTCAATAGTAGGATCTGGGCCACAAATTTTATTATTTTTTCGTTTAATATAGAGAAATGTTATTCATCTATAAATCCTAACTGCAAAGTGATTAAGACTCTAGAGCTTGTACAAAAGATTCATAAAAGTTAGTCATTCAGTGGTACACAAAAGGAAGTCTTCACAAGTTTCTTATGGAGTTTTTGAACACAGACTATAGAGAATTGTGAGATTTTAACGAGAATTGTTTGATTTTATCTGTAGGCATATTTGCTACTCCTGAAAAAAAAAGAGGTTAACTCTAAAAAATTAAAACCACTTTATGAATAATACAAAAGCTCTGCAAAAGCTCTGCAGATTTTGAGGAGGTTTATATCTTTAAAATACATCCTTTATAAAGACTATTAAAAGGTCTGTACCCTAATTTTCTCATTACCACTCTTATTATCTCTGGAAAAACATGCTGATTGACTCACCTGGAATATGCACCATATAAAGATTTAAATGACATAATGCACTTCAAACAGTTTAGAAAGCTCTATATTCCGCTTTGGCAAATACACCTATAATTAAATCTTGTGGGGTCTAATTTAACCTCTTGTATTCAGAAGCAGATGCATCAGAAAATGAAACACACATCAAAACTGGCAAAAGTGCACATCAAGGATAATGGGATTGTTTTAATTATGTTCATAATGATTCCTCATAAATCTCCCAATATTGCTACTAAAAGTATGTACCATAATAGAGAAACAATGTCTTTTCATCTGAAAGAAAAACTGCTGTGATCCATGCACAAACAGGCTGCTTTGCATATTTAGTATTGGCCATTCACAAGAAAAACAACTAGATCTTTCCTTCCAGTTGATTAGTTTTGGGGTATTTAAGGCTTTGGTTAATTTAAAATAATCCCTTCCAAAAATCTTCATATTTCTGTGATTAATAGATAACCATATATTATTCCACAGAACACGTATTAGAATACACAGTTTCTTTAATCTTTTCTAGTTTGGGGCCTGAACTTGTTCTCATTGAATTTAATATGATTCACTGAAAGAATTTTCCCTCCTAGTTATATAAATCATCATTTTCACAGCTCCTTGCATTTAGTTCAAATGTCTTCCTGTGACTGACTGCATCATTTAAATCACAATCTCCATTGAAAATAGGGCTCTCAAACCAGGCTTTTGGTTTTGGAGGGTTTTTTCGCTTTTTCTCTTCTTTAATTTTTACACCCCTGCAAATCTTCCAGGGCTGACCAGACCTCTGTAGAGCAAATATAAGCCTAGCAGTACTAGGCTGCTTTTCTTTTAATTGCCTTCTATAGGCTGTAAGTCAAAACCAGTTCATGAGCCACAGGCTGAAAACTCCTGGTCTAAATTCCTAACGGAGTGGGAGTCTGAGCCCATTCTCAGATACCAACTTGCCCAACGGGCAAGCGTGTTCTTATGTCTGGATACAGCCTGAACTTGTTAGAGGGGTCTTGTGCGCCCAAGTTCTCACTTGCATCATTCCTGTGGGTCAGGCAAAGATTCTTGGGCATACCAAAGGCTACTACAGCCCAGTTTACCAGCAAATATAGCAAACTCAGCATTTCTGAAGCTTAGCTGATCACAAGCAAAGAGCCAACAATACAGATGTTTGAAAAGTGTAATGCTAAGGACAGAGTATAAACCCACTTGCTGGCCCCTAGCTCCTCGCACAGGCTCAGATTACATCTCTGTCTGTGCACGTGTATTCTGGGTTTGTTGTGGTGAGGGATGTTTTAGCAGATTGCAAACTCTTGTTAAAGTGTTATCTATAACGATGTCTGCAGTTAAAAGGCTTCCTCCCACAGAATGCTGGTGTTACACGCTTCCTCACATGCACTCCAGATTTTTTCTTTCAAAGGATTACCTTCCACTAAACTCATTCTTTTGTATTTCAATATTTTAAATCCTTCAGATCTGAGGGAAAAATCTATTTCAGCCATTACTTTAAAAGAGCAATTAAAAATTACAGTAAGAAAAAAACAAGTGAGCTGGGAACATTTTCTGTATGCTGCTATTACAGCATAACTCTTATTTACCTTGATCTCTTGTCAGACAGACAGACAGGCTCTTAGATAAGGTTAAAATAAATTGTCCATAGTCCCATCACAATGGAAATTACAGAAACATTGTCAAGCAATCTTAGCCTCACTTTCTATTTTCCAATTACTGATTCTTGAAGAAATATACACTCTCCCACTTCTTAATATAGATAGTTCTTTCTAAATATGCAACACCAATTGTCACATTTCATTCGAAGATTAGTTAGAATGTTATTTGTTCAAAGTACTGTTAACAAATATTGACCACTTAAGAATCCCTTTCTTTACATATATATGTTTCTGATGCTACACATGTACATTTACTTTTGTGTTTATTTATAAAATAAGACCCTAAAAGTACAGATTATTCCAAATTTAACTTAAACACAAGACAAAGCAGCTTGCCAAGGGAACACCCACAGTTCAGTTTCGGTGATGGAAAGAGCTTGTTTCCATGTCTGCAGGTCTTCACTTCTCATTTCCCTTTTTACAGCTAAAAATACTGCAAGCCAGGAAATGAAGTAGTAAATTACTTTCTGGGGGGGGTTGATCAATTTTCTAGCAAAACGTAAGGGTGCAGGCAGGGATACTGCTGTGGACTGGAGAACTGCAAGAAACTGATATATCAGTTGCTTTCTCCCACCCCTTGCCACCACATGACAATGACATAAGTTTTACTATTGGTGGGAGATACAAGAAACCTCTGGCCTCCCCACATACTCATTTCTCCCAGTGTGGCACATGGAGCCTACCCAAACATATCACAGCTACAGACAGCCTGACAGTGACAACACACAAGAATTAGATTCATTGTCCAGTCACAGACCAAGTACCACATGCAGGAACAACATCAATTTCCTCCAGCTTCTCTTTCCAACATGTTTCCATTGGGTTACACAGGTCTTACTTACAAAAGGAACTTGAAAAAGTAAATCAAACCCCAAAACTTATCTACAGCCTTTCTGCTGAGGCCACCAAGAACTGTGGCCATTAAAGAGTGTATTTTTTCACTTGAAGACAGGGACCAGGGATAAGAGGTGCACCATCCCTAACTGAAGTGGAATAATTCTTTTTTGCTGCACTCAACCAGGTGTTATTCTTGAGTGACACAAATTGGACCTAATGAACTATCCTCAGGTGACTCCATGATACTTATCCAGACTGAGGTCTGGGGTTTTCTGCAGTTGCAGCTCCCAAAGAGATTAGTTCTCCACAGTCCGCTCACATGCTGTGGATGTGACATAACTTTGAAAACTATAAATATTTCCTGCTGGATTGTCCATTTGAATGGATCTTTTTCACCCACATAAGCCTAGGTACATTCTTGTGTTCTCATGGTGCCTATCAGCAGTTAATTAAACAGTTAAACACCAGTAAGCTTGCATTTTGCTGTCAAATTCTGTTGTTGAGTTCTGCAACACTGGCAACACCACTTGTCAGTGGCAGATGTCTCCTATGGAATTTGCTCTCATGTGCTCTTTGCCGGATCCAAGCTTTATTGACCGTCAGAATGCAACACAAATCAGCACATATTGTTTTGTTCTCATTTGCAGCTATTTGGGTGGGTTTGTATTTCATCCCAAAGCATCTGCAGCAGAGCTCTGTGATGTGTATTGATGTTACTGCTGTATTATTTTTAAGCTATTTTAGTGTTTTGCAGCAGCAGCTGTCAAAGTAGTATCTGGTATAAAAGTAATGAAATAAATAAGTAAATGATAACACCAAGCTCTTGACACAAGTTTAGAAGACAGGCTTTGAATGTGACACAGTATAGCAAATTTCTAAACTTGATCTGTGTAAAACTATTTCCTGAAAAAATGGCAAAAATTTAGGAGTCAGTTGGACCACAGTACAGTGTCTAGCAGCTAATCTAAAACTATAATTATGATTTTTTTCTGCTAGAAGTTTGGCCGCTGTCAAGGCACAAACACACACCTGCCAAAGCCTCCCTCCCTCCCCAGAACTCACTTAAATTATGGTAGGCAGCCTTGCAACTACACATGCATAAGAAAATTTTGTTTATGACCATGGTATTTGCCAGTAGTCTATCATCAGCTCTTCATCCTGCATTAGTGTAGTGTTTGAGTAAACCCAGCCCAGAGCTGGATTAATTTATTAAAGGAAAATGTTTTGAATTAAACTTTTTTTTGGCCACAGAAGAGCAGAGACTTTTTTTACAGAGCGGAGATACTCATTTGGTAAAAAAAAGTTCTTGCTTGTTACTCTTCTGTGCTTCCTTGTAGAGACACAAAGAATACAAAAATTATTTCATTGCTGTTCTTAGAAATTTAATTATCTGGCCCCATTGGTGAGCTTGCTCTGCAGTATTCAACAGACAAGAGCTGTTGATATAATATAAAATGGCAAAACTACAGTGAGTCCACTAGTCTAAGAACCATTGCTGTGGGCAGAAACAAGCTGTGGTTTCTAGCACATCTCAGTGCTATTCATCTAGACACACCAGAGACTCATTAATATATCAGTTTAAGTTCCATTACAACATAGAGTTTGGGGCTCTCACTTGAAAGCCTTATATGTCCTAATTAAAAAAATAAAATAAAATACTGCATGCACTCTCATAATTCGAAACAAGTGTCTGCTGTGGTAAACACAAGATGGGTGGACTCTTCAAGCAGAAAGCGCAGTGCTCTCTTACAACAGAATAGGCGTTTTCAACATGAGTGACCTTATCTTAAAAGCACCCTTGTATTTCTTTCATTTGGCCCTTACGGTGACCAGCCCTGGCCCACATTTCAGGAAATGCCTTAATCTGGTCATACATCACATGAGCAAGAGAAGGCTGACTCACTCAATCTTGCAACACTGAGAAACACAATGGTAGATTATGCTTTGTTCTCAATGCAGAATTCAGGCTGAAGAGATTCAGCCTTTCAACAAAACCTGGCCACAGAGCTCAAAACAATCCTGACCTGATTTCACGTCATTGTAAGACTACGCCGAGTAGTACACATGAAATAAAACTTCTAAGTGTGGCTTTTTTGTTTGAGACTTGGCCTGGCAACCCAAATAATTATTTCTTGTCTCTGGTTTTGCACTTGAAGCTCAGGTAAGGAAATGGTCTTTAAGGGAAAAACTTCTGTAATGTTCATCATTAGCTAGGTATGAAGAAACTTTGTTTTTGTATCAGCACTAGTAGGCTGTAGGATAAAGTGAATACGGTCTGTACGTTTTGAAACACAGAACACACTCATTCCCTCTGCCAGGGTGCAGAATTTTTTACGTAAAGTCTTTAAGGGCGTCTCAGAAAATGTTCATTCCAGTTCCACAACCCACAAAAACAGAAGAGGACACCAGCCACAGGGAGTTTGTTACTTTGGGCTACTGGTATATTCTGAACCGCAGAGCTGATCTCTAGAGGTAGGAAAGATAAGTTGTGACATGAGTTGCCTGTGAGCTTAGAACCAGGGCTGGGTACATTTGAGGGAAGAACTGAGGTGAAGATTTCTCATCATTTCAAACAATTTTGGTTGAGATTTTATCTGATCTGAACATGGAAAACAACTGAGAATAACTTGGCTGTACCATTAGTGCTCATTCCCCAAAGGTTTTTCTTCACCTGTTGTAGAAAATAAAACCATTTAAATTAGTTCATTTGCTTCCTTTAAGTAATGCTGAAATTTGAGGAAATCATAAGCACTATCAAAAGGAAAAAGTTATATCATCTTTGTAAAGCATGCTGTGTAGAAAGACAGATTCCATATGTTGCAAATATGCATGCTTCAGTAGTCATGTAAGGAGAAGCATCATAGCATTCTGTCTTCTTCAAAGAGACCTGAAAACTGGGTAGGGCTTATTTTGCTCTATCTCAGGTACAGCAGGGCAAAACAATGTTGTCATACGTACTACAGAAACCTACACCACACTGATGCTTTCAAATCTGAGCTTCAAACTGAAGTTAATTTCAAATGTGCATTTAATTAGCATTTACCAACTGACTTTCTAAAAGATGCAATAATGGAATTTGGTGATAAAAACAGCACATAACATGAAATGAACATTTTAAAGAAACAAATCATACTGTATATTCTATGGTAGAAGAAATGTAAACTTGAAAGAAGTTTACTCCTGAGAAAAGGCCCTTAACATTAATTTTTCAAAAAAGAAGAGCAATACCAATGATATCTATATATATATGTCCAAATAAACTTTTTCTCCATCTCTAACTGCTGAAAAGCAAACTCATATACAACATTTCAGTTAGTTACAGAAACGTTTCTAGTTACAAATCACAACACCTTTAAACTGAAAACCTGATTGGAGACTATATGACATCTGTGGGATGCTGTGTGCTCATTACTGTACTCTGGCCTTCCAGACCAAAAATGCAAAAATCACATTTGTCATAGCCTACAAGGAGTAAGATTTTCAAAGATGTGTAAGCCGTTTGAAGATTTACAGTCAATAAAATTCATATCACATAAGCTGTACATGCATGTGTTTAAACAATAAGTTTACAACCCTGCACGTCGACCCGGACAAATACGAGTCAGATTCAACCCAGAAGCCAGGCAGGTACATTAGCATTACACTGAATTTGACCTAATATATCCTGTCAGCACAGGCAAGTAGCCTTGGCCCACAGCTGCCCAACATGCACATCTGTTCAGCCACAAGCATAGGCAAGAAAGAAATTATGTGCGTGTGCATCTGTGTCGGCACATACGATCAGCACTTCTCAAAATCCTAGCTAAGGCTTACACAGCTCCCACTTACCTTCAAAATGCACTCCCCTGTGGTGCTTAAGTGCCTCTCCAGGCTCCTTTAAGCCCTTGTCCAGCAGTGAAGTTATCCTGTAGGGACGAACTTGCTCTTAGCTCTCCCCAGACCTGCCATCAGTAGGGAAGGAGGCTGGTGGCAGCTACTGGTGGTCTGTGGACAATCCAGAATTAGACTCTTCCAGCATGTTCCAAGTTTGGCGTTATGCAAGGTTTCCATGTGTCCAGAAGAATCTTCAGTAGGTTGTTACTGTAACAATAATAATAAAAAATTATTAAAAGAATGTTGGCAAGTAATTTAGGTATCTATCATAATTCATAAAAGTGAAGAAAAAAACCCCCATACAGGTAATTCAATAAATGGATGTTTTTCCACACAGCATTTGTCAAGACCATGAAACATGGATTGCATTAGAGATTGACAGTCGTCTCTGTTTGAATGGCTACTAAAAGACTGATAAAGCACACAGCAGTGATTGAAACCTCAGTAAAGAAGTTCTGTCTTTTCCTGCCCTGCTCAAGCATTGTCCAGCCCTATGTTTAAAGAACATTCAGCCATAAACAAAGCGCTCCTTTCTGTTAAATCTATCTCCGCACAAGATCTAAGAGGAAGGCACAAAATGGTACAGTGTAAATTGCTCTAGCATAAGGTGCTAAGTAGGGTAATATGAATGTTCTTCTTATGATTTTGTGGCCCCACACAGATACCATTCTATTAAACATACCAGTTTCTCAGCTTATGGTTTTTGTTCTGAGATAATATGATATGACAAGTCCAGATGTTTGAAACTGTTGCAGCAATTCACAGTCTGAGAGCAATAAATTACGATAAAGGACATAATTAATTCAATTTATAGTAGATTTGGCACCGTCAGAAGTATGGAATTTATAGCTGAGTATAATAGAGAAACCATTACATGCTCTAGTGAACTTTGGAAGTGAGCTAGTGCAAGGCAGAGGAGACTGTTGTAAGGCTGGAATTCTTTCTATCTGTTCATCAACAATCTCTGTATTGCATTGCTATCACATGTTGTATTACTCTAGATTTACCTAGTCTTGAAATAATTAGCAGAAACATTTTTTATGAAAAATTCACCAGTGTTGTGTAGACTCAAGCTCTTTTCATCCCATTTTGAATTTTAGAAATCCACGTAGCATGAACCTTTGAGAGCATGATGCGGACACAAAACCAAAGATATTATATGTTGCCCTAAAAACAACTTTTTTAAAGAATATGTTCTGCATCTATTTCATACTCAGCCACCTTTTTTTGTCAAATTAATCCATGAAGACCATCCACCCATGTAACCATTGACCTAAGTATATTTTGTATACCTGTGCATTGTGGGACCAGAAAACAACTTAAGTTTCTCTGTTATTAAGGCTGTAGAGCCATTACAGTGAGCTGCTTCTGTATTTGTCTGATTAAGGGGAATTTTCAATGCCACTGCTAAGATATATAACTATTCCTATATCTACACCAGTATATGCATATATATTTGTCTGTCCTGAGGTCTGTCAGAAATAAGGGTTTATTGAAATCCCTGAGCCACATGCATGCCAGGAGACATGAGAAAGGAGTTTTATTTTTATGGCGATGATCCTGCCAACAATCATATTCAGGATCTGCACTATTTTAGCTTCTTCATTCCCAGCAGATGAAAGACTCAGTTCTATCATACAGCTGGGATGGTTAGCAGCACTATTTTACAGACTTGTTTATATTATTCTTCCATCTGGAGGGATGGGTATTATTATAGAGTGAGACCAGATCTTTTCCATTACCTTTAGAAATGAAAAAAAACATCTCATCGGACCACATCTCCCTGCCCTCGTCTCCTTCTCCTGTGTATGAAACAGTGTTTCCTCCCATAATTTACCATTCTCGTTCACAGTTATAAAATACAAGGCAGACAGTGAATTGCAGAATGGCGAACCCGGTTTACTATTCTGCACAGCTTCTTAGCTGCAAACAGGTCTGCTGATACTTTTAAAGCACTGGTGCGTAAGGCCTTAACGCGGATCACTCAGAAGGGCGTTGATATTTACCTGGATCAGAATCAAACTGTTCTGTCTTCTTCAGGGATAAGCAAGTGAAGCACCATCACAGGCCTCCGCCTTACCCCAGCTCCTTCAGTACCTTGTAAAAGGTTTGACATCAAGGACTGTTTTAGCAATAGAAAAAGTACTCTGTGGTATTTGGCGTTATCTCTATCAACATTTCCTTTGTAAAACAGCGCAAATGTTCAAATCATCAGTGGCATTCATTCCCTAGCCACTATCAAAAGACCCTAGCTTGATTCTAGTTTCTATTCCAAAATTTGAATCATTACATTAAAATATTGCTTTAAAAAGGAGACTGACTCCCTGAAATACTCTTCCAGTTTGACAGTGAATCCTTAGTAATTTCTCACCGAGGCAGTTCGCAATAAAACTTGTGGGGAAAACATTATACAGACCTGACTTCTCTAGCTTAATTAAGAGAACTGATGTGACAATAAAGTTGTCCTAAGCTCAAGATGCATCATATCTGCAGCTCCATTAGATAATTTCCTTTTCAAAAAAACATTATTTTTTTATTTTAGATTTTTTAAAAGCACAAAATATTTACTATAATGCATTTTTTACAAGCTCATGCTGTTTATAAACTTATTATTCTCCCTGTTGTCACAAAATACTTTTTTTTTTCAGCATCTCTCTTGGAATCCATGCTTACAAATGCCTGGAATCTCCTTTTGTAAGTCATCCAGATTTTAAAAGATAATTATTCTTGCTACAGAGACTAATTTTATTATCAACTTAAGTATGCTGCACTGATTTCCATTAGGCCCATGCAATGTGACCACATTTATTTTATCTGGGCATCCTTCAGCCTGTTATTTCTTTATTCAGGATTATTGTTCTGTCTCCTTTTAAAAATGCTTATATCATTAATTTTCAAACAACACACCAAGCGTGAACATGGAAACATAGAAATCATTCACCACTTTTTCAGTATGAACTGCAGTTTGCGCTCCTGTCCTTGTAAATGAGTGTGCATTTTTCTTCCTTCTATAATGAATTTCTAGAACATTGTTACATGCTTCACTGTTCCTTAATTTCACTTTCTGTGGAAATAGTTTACTAATATACTGTTATGACAACTGCTTTTCTTAGACGACACCCGTTCTTCACTCCTTTCTCCATCAGTGTGCCTTCCCAAAGACCTTTATGTACCAGCTTCTCATGTTTTCTGAAGGATGATTTCTCAAGTATTTTTTTCCAGAGATACATTTTCTTATAGCTTCCTTACTTCAAAGTAATAAACTATTTCACCACATAATCACTTCCACTCTGATTACCATCAGTCCATTCCTAAAGGAGGGATCCCACTATTGGCATGATCGTCACCTGCAGTACTATGGAGCCCATGCATTGCATCATTAAGCTCTATGAGATTATTCAATAGGGAACAAAGTAGCTTGTATCATCTTGAAGCTGTAGAAACATTACCAACCCAAAGTACAGTATATTGCTATGAGCAGTTCATATCTCACGTTCTTCTTACCAAACTGTGACACTTGGTATTCTACAGGAATTCACTGTGTTAAACATAACAAACAAGGTAAAACTCAATCTGCCCTCTGATACCCCTGGACTTACATCTCAATGCAACTTCATGAGGAGTTTTCCTTCCCTTCTCATCCTTCCCACTATTTATGAACAGTATGGATGAAAAGGGAATTTAAAAAATAAATATACTCTACAGCCACCAAAGCACTAATTTTTACAAAAAGGTATGACGAAGAACTCAACCTCTGCTTGAGTTCCACAGCAAGGCTGGCTATTTTATCCCCTTACTATGTGTAGGGAATGGCATACACTAGCCATCGGAGAAAATCAGAAGTCATCTCCAAGTCCAAATGGCCGTATTTGCACACCCCTGGCTTAACTAATTCTGTCATATCAAGAGGTACTATTTCCTCTTCTATCAAGGAAAAGCCATCTTCTGACTGACGGTTCAAGGATCACAACTTCACCAGCAAATGGTTTTCATACTCCTTCCTGTGCTCTTAGATGCTCTCCCCCTGCATACCTCACCTTGCCTTTAGCAGCACTTCTGAGACACAGGCTGAGCAAAGCTGTGAAAATAACACAACATCCCACTCACTGCCCCCGTTTTGCCCTAGGCCACAGGTTTCTTCATATCTCTTCTCTGATTGGCAAGCTAGTTCCAACTGGAGAAGTAACTATGCCCTTGATTAACCCTTTCTGGGCTAATCAGATGGAGTATGTGCATTCATGTGGGCATGTAAATAGATACCTACCTATCTCGATATGTGTATACACAAAGAGAGTTATGCACCTTTTGTATTGCTTAACTCCCCCTTGAATGATAAAGCATTCTGCTTTCTGAAATCAGCTCTACCACACAGCATTCACTGATGATAACCGTTTAGAGGTTTTACTGGTTTATTGTTCTCAGTTGTTGCAGTTATGTGGGGCTGAGTTCTTCATTCTGCTTTGTGATGTCGTTCCTTTTGCAAAGCTCTATATAAGCATCTCTATACAAGTGTCACTCTGGCGCTTTAATGTCATAATGTTGTATCTGCTATTCTTTTCTACTACTTCAGCACAAAACGTATCAGAATTTGATGTTTCAGACAGGAATTAGAGAATATAATGGAAGTCAACAAAATACCACCACTCTCTTAAAATGTTGCTAAATTACATTATTTGTTATGGACTGAATTCTTGCTGACAGGCTACTGTTAATTCAGTTTCTCTGTACTTCCCTGAAATCACAGTCTCTGTCACTGTAAACATGTTTCCCTGGGGTGTAGACATACACTTCTTTGTTTGCAAATGTGAATTCAATATTCATAACTAATGATTTGATTTGTCTTGCAGCTCAGCAACATAAGATACAGTCACCTGCATTTGCAACTATCTTCCTTTGGGATCCAAAATGGATGGAATTCACCCTGTTCAAAAGATACTTTTCTTCTTCCAGATGTGCATGTCATTACACAGTTTCATTAGGACTCTTTTAGACTTGAATAGACTTCTAGTTTCAAACCTTCTGACTAATATCCTTGACAAGCATCCTTTCAGGCACCAATGACAGCCAGAGGAAACTCTGAGCAGGTTAAAGATGACTATTGGGCTTTGGATATGAAGCTTAGCGGGGTGAGGGCTCACATGGTGTTATCTTTAGTCTTTCTGGTCAAGGGTAAGATCCCAGGAAGGAGCAGAATGAATGCACAGCTACCCAGTATATGTCAGCAGCAAAGGTACGTCTTCATTGATCGCACTGCTATGTTTGAGAAAGGAGAAGGCTTCCCAAAGGCATTTGTACACTGATGTGCACAGCCTGGGCAACAAAGAACTGCAAGTCCAGGCCAGCTGTAGGGCTATCACACATGAGCAGAATCTGGTAGACCTGATGGTATAGTGCACAAAGTGGGACAAGTCATGGATAGGCAAAGAGTGAGAAGGACAGGCAGAGAACAACAGGAGGGAGAGTCACGCTCTTGTGTCAAGGAGCTGTAGTAGGAAAGTGAAGATGTGTCTGTTGTGAGGCTCTTAGTCGAGATCAAGAGAAAGAAGGGTCTATTACAGATTCTTTGTTCAAGAGGGAAAGCAACAACCTTTTTACAAATAATTAAACTCTCCCAATCACAGGCTCTCATCTTTATAGATGATTCCACCCGTACTGGGAAAGCAATAGCATTTTCTTGATGACATTCACATAATCAATGCTAGAGGGAACAAGCGGGGTGATACTCCAGTTGTTCTGTTGCTCAAAACAGAAAAGAACTGGTGACAAATACAAAGAGGAGGCTGAGAGGAATCTAAACGAAACTTACAGCTATTTGAAGGGAGTTGCAGAGTTGATGGGGATGAGCTTTTTGCTAGTTGCAGCTGGCAAATCTCAGGAAAATAGGCACAAACTGTGATCTAAATTAATACTTTTCCATTGTTCACTTAGATAAGAATATAATTTTTGAATCCTACTTTTTTCTGAGCTTTTTCAGAAAGTAGTTACATCATAACAAAGTGAACTACAATACTAACACGATTTCCACGTAACAAACTCAAATATTTTGCTACTGGGCTATAGCAAGTCTAGTTACATTAACAAACAATGTGAAGAATGTATTTCTTTTTGCTTTCCATTAGAGATGAGACTGTTTCTGCACAGATGTGTTGAACAATGTTTTTTCCCTAGGGAAGCCAGGGTGGTTTTTATACTAGGCAAAGTCAGAAACACGTTTAGAAAATAAGACAGGAAAAATACACATGGATTATATTGTGCAGAAAGAACAAGTGTGGAGCCTTTTTTCTGGCTTTACATCAAGGACATAATACTACAGAACAAGCCTCATTAGTAATCTTAACAAAGCAGAGGAGATGTCTTATTCACAGTAAGCCAGCAGTATTGTCCTGAAAAGAATGTCATCTCACAGACACATTTCCAAACTATAATTATGTGTATATGTAACCTCGTGCTGCTACTAGAGATCATGGACCTATCTTTTGAAGCAGAGATGTTCATGAGGTTGAAGTGACAGCCTTTCAGGCAATTTGGCTCTGAAAGCACATACTAAAGTCTGCCCAGAACAGACCATAGGGAGGAAGTATAAGTGACGTATATTCTGTAATGGAAGCAGCAGCTTTGAGAAAGTCTCTAGTTTATCTGGTGGACTAACTAACTGACGCTTCTGGTGTGGTATGTCCACTATGCAGGAAATTCCAGCTCACTGAGACTGATACCAATGTTATTATTGCATCAGAGGTGTAAAAGGAGCAACTGTTTATATGTTGTTTTGCATAAAAGAAAACATTCTACATACCAAATAGCAGCATGGACGGACTGTTCAAAAATTAAGGAAACAGAGAAGGGGTGGGATTTCTTGGAAGACGAACATAGATACTGACTCAGAATCATCGCTGAACTGGGTCTCAAATATACAGAATTTGTACAAATAACAGGAAAGCACTGGAAAGAGGATAAATCCGGCCCTTAAAATTACTTTCAAGGGGAATGCCAATCTTATTAATTGAACCATAAAGCACACACTTCACCTGAAAAATATGAGAATTAACAAGGAGCACTACAAAGTAAATAAATGTGGAACCTGCTTTGAGTTAAAGTTTATTATTCTCCTGCATTCCAAATATCTTCTGCATCACAACCTGGGATCAATATCTAGACAGCAAAATCTTAATAATATTTTTTTTTTCTTAAACTCTGCTTCACAAGAAAAGGGACAGGATTGGATGATGTGCAGAGGATCATGATCAAACAGCGAAGCTGCAGAAATTATTCATACAGACAAATATATTACAGTGGACTACAATTTTTCTTCATGTACTAATTAGTCTCCACTTTCCCACCACTGAACATGCAGTTCCTATCAAAGTTGAAAGTAACTCCAGATGTTCAGGCTCTTTAAAACCCAGGTTGTATTATCTTATATATTTCTGTTTACCTTCACTATACTAATTAAGGGCTAGATCCTCAAAGATATTCAGGCACCAACATGAAACTGATGGAACGTCAGCGTCTAAATATTTTTGCAGATTTTATTCTAAGGTAAGCCCACATGTTTCAAGAACATCTGTGCTTCCAGCAGTCATTTGACTCCCCACTTTCAGCCTACCAGCACTAATAGGCCATTCAAACATTCCTGTGAGGGAAAAAGAACACAAAGAATTCATTTTTTGGACACCAGTAGAACCCAATGTTTTCACACTGCATTACTAGTAAGAGAATAGATTTCAGAACTTGGAAATTCCCTCAGGAAATTCTGATATGTTTACCTTAGCTTTTGGATTGAAATGGGTCTTGTCATTCATTAACACTTGCTGTCATATTTAATTTGAACACATTTGAAAGAGTTTACCCCACCAACACCACTTACTAGCTTTGAAATGGGCGGATGTGAGTACATCTAATTTATGATGGTAAATGAGTTTCACCTAACTGATTGCTGCTCCTGCATAATGGCCTCTAGGTTGGTGTGTACAATGCTGCAGGGGCAGACATGTCTCATTGTTGCATGAACATGTGCTGCATTGACTTGTGTTAATAAGCAGGCGAAAGTTTCCTTTGCCTCTCCCAGTAAATCTGTATTTGCATGATAACCCCTCCTCAGAATTTATTTCTCTCTCTGTGACAGTCCCACCTTCTCAACCATGCTGTTCCAGTTTTTCTCATTTATTACACTGGTTCCACCACAGCAAAACACTCAGACAAGTAGGCTTTTCTCCTTTTTAGCTTCTGTGTGCACAGCCTACATCTCTGTCCAGGACAGCTGAAGACAACAAAGAGTTGCAAATTAAATGTAAAGATGTTGTGGTGTCTTTGACCTTAGTTGGATGCCATATGCCCACCAAAACCACTCTACCACTTCCCCTAGTCAGCAGGACAGAGGAACAAAAAAGACAGCATAAAGATTATGAGTCAAGATATGAACGGGGAGAAACCCCTCACAAAGTACCATCACGGACAAAATAGACTCGACTCAGGGAAATTAATTTAATTTATTACCATTCTAATCAAAGTAGGATAATGAGAAATAAATCCAAATCTTAAAACATCTTCCCCCACCCCTCCCTTCCTCCCAGGCTCTACTCCTGATTTCTCTGCCTCCTCCCTCCTGAGCAGCTCAGGGGAACAGGGAAGGGGTGTTATAGTCAGTTCATCACACTTCATTTCTGCTGCTCCTTCCTCCTCACACTCTTCCCCTGCTCCAGCGTGGGTCCCTCCCATGGGGCTCCAGCATGGATCCCCTATGGGGTCAACAAGCCCTGCCAGCAGCCCTGCTCCAGCCTGGGCTCCTCTGATCCTGCCAGGAGCCTGCTCCAACATGGGGTCTCCACAGGCTGCAGGTGGATATCTGCTCTGCCATTAACCTCTGTGGGCTGAGGGGAACATCCTGCCTCACCATGGTCTTCACCACAGGCTGCAGCCAAATCTCTGCTCAGGTGCCTGGAGCACATTCTCACCCTTCTTCTTCACTGACCTGGGTGTCTGCATCGTTGTTCCCCTCAAATATTCTCACTCCTTTCAGCCAGCTGCTGCCCTGCATCTTTCCTTCCCCCCTTCTTAAATGTGCTATCCCAGAGGCATTACAACCATTGCTGACGGGCTCGGCCTCAGCCAGTGGTGGGTCCATCTTAGAGCCGGCTGGTATTGGCTCCATCGGACATGGGGGAAGCTTCTGGCAGCTTCTCACAGAAGCCACTCCTGTAGCCCACCAGCTACCAAAACCTTGCCATGCAAACCCAATACAGATATACCCTTGGCAAATCATGTGACTGGGCCAAGTACTGCAAGTTCTGATTTGGGCAGATCTCAGTGGGAAATTTGCCTCCATGGACTGTGGAATGTTACTCACAATAAACTCAAGGTTACTTTAATTTACAAATAAAGGTGTCTGACTTTTAAGGTGATGACATTTCACTTGGCCCATGGAGGGCATTTCTACAGCTATAGCCCCTGTATGTTTGCCAGTCAGATGGCTCAAATGATGTCAGAACTGCATTCAGCTTCCATTATTCTGAGACAAGTATTTTTGGAAAAGATGAGAAGACCTAACTGAATACAGCTTTCTTAAAGATCTCTCACACTCCATCTGCACACTTTCTCATCTTTTGAACAGCGATAGCGAACACTTCAGAGGAAAATATTTGAGATGACGGAAGGTGCAGTAGCTTTTCCACTTCCTGCGCCTCCTTCATCATCCCTCATAGGCTGATCTTTACATCAGGTATAATACATTAATTTAGTCTCGCTTTAGTTCTGCTAATTTCACTGTCTCATTTCTTCGGAAAAACAGCTACAGCTGCCACATTTTTGTATGTTTGATTTTAAACATCCAACTAGATTAATATTTCCTGGAACATCTCTTAAGTTCAGAACTTCTTAAATATTTGCGTAGTAAAAAGTGCCATCACTCATTACTACAGAAGGTTTTGTTACCTGGCAAAGAAATCAGAACTTTGTGCAAGCTGGAAAAAATTTGTGCAAAGACAGGAAATGATTAATAAAAGATCACCAAGAATAATTAAAAAGTATTTTCAATATTCATCCAAGAACGTTTGATTATGCTTATATTTCAGAGTTTTTAATGAGTCATAACCTTCCCTACAGAAGATTAACTTCAAGTAGTCTTTTCTTGGATGGGTACAATCACAGACAAGAATTTCATAACAGACAAGTATATTATACTGAGTTTCCACTGATCATTGTTCTAAGTCAATGAGATAAATAGGATGACGTAAGATAATTTTCCTTAATTGAGCAACCACTAAGCGATGTATTGCTTTTACAATATGAAAGTATTCAATCAACAGTTAGATCCTATTAGATACAATTGTTATCACAGGAAATCTTATCTCAGTACTTGGTGTTATCACGTGCAATGTCAGAAAGTATCAGCCACAGAAAATCCAGTAGTATATATTGTTGCTAACTCAAATTGCATGACTCTGGGACTGTAATTTTTTGGGGGAAAATGTTAATTTGATAGCTTTTTTCACCCTTTAATATTTTTGCCCTCTCCTAAGACCACCAGGACTAAAATATCACTGAATGAAAGCTGAGATTCTCCCATATGCAGCATATTTTGATATGGCACTGCATCTAACACCTGTCAAAAGGATCAGAAATTAGGTGGAGTACATTCTAGGACAAAATATTGAATTTAAACCAAAAGAAAACCCCCAGACCAGAACCACATCCCAGTTGCTAGGTCATAACTGTATCAAGACAATAACGTCATTGGTTTTCAGAGGACTATTTCTTACAAGAAGCAGAGCCTGCTTGAAGCCTGGAATTTATTAAACAAATCCAGTGATGGCAATGAAGTGAATTAAACCTTAGTCCAGTTTCTTTCGTAACTATCAGCAGTAAATAAAAGCTTCAAAACCCCAAGGCAAGCCTCCAAAGAAGTCACTGCTTTGAGCTTAGCAGAGAAGAGACAAGGTCCTGTACTCTGGGAGGAAGCTCCAGAGCTCCGTTCAACGGGAGAAGCACCAGGAAATGAGGATCCTCTCAGGTCTGCTGGTGTTATCAGGACACTCAGTGGTGCACATTCTGTCACTTTTGTCTGCATTTACTGTCCACCTGTTGAATACTATCCCATAGAGAAGAGGGAATCACACAACCTACCTCTCTTCACCTCACTATCCCACTCCCACTGCCCAGCATGCTCATGTTCCCTGCTTTCCTACAGAATCCCATCTGCCCTTTTCTCCCCTGCTTCCACTTCACTCCTTTTCGCTTTTCCCCTTAAAGCACTCCCTTCCCAAGTTTACCTTTGCCCATACAAGATTTTGGAAAAATCTGTATCAAGATTTGAGATCCAGTTCCTTCGAGATCCCTGGAACACTGTTCTCCCATTATGCAGCCCAGGAGTCTGCTGAAATATGGCCCAAATTGCCTCCCAGCCCAAGCATAGGATTTCATTTCCACAGGAGTCAAGTGTAGGCACAGGGGGAAGTACTGGTGGGCACACAGATCTGGCCTTGACATAAGGCTGGAAAGTGACGTAGATCTGCACTCCTGGATTGGAGAACTATAATTCTCATAACTATACATTTAGACATTATTTGGAAAATAATTATGAGGATGAACATCTACAATGCAAACTCAATCTATGTACTGCACATCAAGACTACTACAGGCTACCTTCTACCTACTTCTACTTGGACAAAAACATTACTGCTGAAGGGACAAATAAAGTTGTGGTGCCTGTTCAATTGTTCTATCTTCAGCTGAAAACATTTTTCAGGTTTGAAATTTCCAAAACTGTCCACTAAAAATAAGATTGCAATCAAAGTGATCCACAGTGTTCAACAACATGTCCTCGTCCTGCCTCCCAGCTTGCATTCAAAAGTTAAGAGTAGAAAAGACTCCATCTCATTACATTTTTCATCTATTTCATCTGGACCTAGAAAAGGGAAGCAGAACAACATAAAGGACACGTCCATGCTACAAGAAAATTTTACTGTTCAAGACCCCATGTAAGTCCTGTTGTGTTCTTATTTTCTCTCTTGGTTTGTCATCACTAGCTGACACAGATGAAAATGAGCAAGCATGAATTATACATTTCTGGAATGTGGAAAGTACAAATAAGAGCAATTTTTACTATCTTCTAGTGACACACACTTTGCAAATAATCTTGATTTACCTCAAATACCACGTTACTTACAGAATTTGTGACAGAAAAGAACTCAAAAAACATTGCACACCATTTGATATGTATTTCCAGTAACACTAAAAGATAATCATAACATCACCATGTGTGTCTCAGCAAAATGAATTTTGGCTTGGACTAGGACACAACTTCAGTTAGACAGAGATGCACAAAATGATGACAATAAATCGTGTGAGCAGCTGACAGAAACTGCTGCCAACCTACCTCACATATATGCTGAAACAGATCTGTGATAAAGTAACAGTTACTGCAGTAAACAAAAGGTGATAGATCTACTACCTGCTATAAAAAGAGGTATTCAAGCCTAAAAGTGTAAACCAACAATGTACTTAGAACTTTCCTCCCAAGGAAAATTTGGCATGAGGAATAAAAAGGCTTTTCCTACATTCCTTCATAGGGCTGGGTTTTAACAGCAGACCTTGAAATGCACATAACACCATTTACACAGATTCAATGTTATCACACCAGTAAATCCTCTGCTCAAAGGACTACACACACATGGCAGTAGAATGTTTGTAACCTAGGGAGATAGTCAGCTATATGGCTGAATTCCCAATGCAAGTAGGAATGCTTAAAAAGCTGCTTCTTTTTTACCTTCTGACTTGTATGGAAATCTCAGATTTATACTGGCCTTCTGGAAACAAGTGCAGGGAGTAAACTCAGGGGCAAATACCAACATTTCTTTGCATCTGGATGTCCTGAAAATTGGTCTAAGAACATGCGCCAAAACTCTTAATTGAAATGAAGCATTTTCAGTTAATTCTGTTTTGTAGCTAAATAAAAACATTGATAACTGACAACAAACATGAGCAGTCTCCAACAGAGACACTGACTTCTCACTGTGAGACATCTAGACTCTGTAGTTCTATTAATTCCCGCAAGCATATGTACGTGAAAACACACACAGAGATAGAATGCTGTGAAAAAGCTGGAATACAACAACATATTAAATCTGTCATCACAAACCATGCTAGTTCATTCCTAACCCATTCATGACTAACAGAATGAAAACAAACAAACCAAATCCTAGCTTGATTACACAACCAGCATTTTAGCCAGAGCTCTATATTAAGGTGGCTTCAAAGGTCAGGCACATAAACTACATTTTCAGGGAAGGATCCTACATAAGGATATTATTTTTTAAAAGATTAATTCACCTTACAGATTGCTAGTTTTCCATGAAATACGTAACTAGTATCTTGGAAATAAACATATGGTTTCTGCTCCTTTTACATTATTACATTTGAATGAATCTTTCTCAAGAAGAAAATATCATTTGTGAGCTTTGTTTAACTCAGTAGCGACAGAATAAGAGTGTGTTCTTTTTAAAGCAGCTAAATTTTATGGCTTCCCTAGGTCACAGACAGGAACATCTAAGCTGGAAGTCCAGTCTGAGAACCACAGGTCTATGAAATCCATGTGGGAAAGTAAGGAGATGAGAAGTGGTCCTAACATTACCATCTGTTGCTCAAAAATGAAAAAAATCCGGACCACAGCTGAGGAAAAGTGTTCAGTCCCATTTCACATTATGGCAGGTCTTCAGGGAATAAAATCCTGAAGTGTTATTCTGGCTGAGTTAAAAAGGGGACTCAGATGATACTAGAAGCAATTTGAGATGAGGACATCGTACAAAGTAACTTACTATAGCCCAATGTAAATTTTAAATTCAGTCTAAAACTATGGACTTTTTGGCCCTCCCTACTATACTGTACGAATCCTGGTGCCCACAATGCCTACATGCTGTGTTAATACTGAGACTGTACATGAAGCACAAGGATTTGGAGTTCTAACTTAATGGATAAATTCTTTCAGACCTCTCAAGTGGCATCTTGTAGGGGGTACATTTTGCCAGACTGGAGTCTAGATATTATTGTTTTATTGTTACTGTTGAGGTTTGTAGTAATTTTGCTTTATACTTGCATGGCAATGGGGATTTATAGATCTACAGAAGAGACAATTCGAGAAAGCTTACAGCTAGTTAGAAGTCAGTACCAATCTGGATCTGAATTGACATCTTCCTCAAAATGAGATGCTACTGTTATTGTGAAATGGATGTTAGCTGGGTTTCACTGTCCCCTTTAGGCCTTCCTAACTTCCACAATATCTAAGTGTTGCAATACAACAAATATTTTTAAACTTTGTCACAAAGGAATTCGCACTAAGGAAAAAGCAACTTTTGTAATAACTTGTCACCGAGGACTACTGTTATCCTGGGAATTGTGAAGAAAAGAAATTCCCTGGAGAACCTGTGCAAGTAAAACAAATAGAAATAAAAATGTATTGGAAATTCCCTTACACAATGTTATTTTAAAGACTGACAATTCCTATATTTGGTATGGCAGAATCTTCACTGGAAAACCCTAGAAACTACTGAACAATTCCACCCATGACATTTCCCGCTCTGCTTTGTGGATGTACTGGTGAAGAATAGGGTAACAAATTCTGCACATGGTTTTATCACACATAGCTGTATAACACCTGCTACAAATTACAATTTTTTCCAGGTTTTCTTGCCTGTAAAGAGTGGTCTTGCAAAGAGTAATAGGATTCACCACAATTCAATTAAAATGACAGACTCCATGGCACCATAAAGGAATAATGCCCTACTATTCCTTTTAATGAGTATGAGTAGAAAAAAATTACACTGGGATCACATCACTAAAGGACAATCTGGTTTTTACTACATGTAACTGCTAGACATCCAATGTGTAGGGGATGCATGTGAGTATCAATGCATCCGTAGAATTTCAGTAGGTTGGATCCTTCCTCCCTGTCAACGTTTCTGAACGTGATTTTTATTGAATGCAGTCAGCTCTGTTTGGGAAGTAAAAGCTAAACACTGCTGGGAAATAAATTCAAGACTAAAATCTTTATTGTCACCTCTGAGAGAGAGAGAGAGAGGGAGGTTCTGGGCAGCACTTCCTGAGGAACACAGCAGGTATTATTCAGCAGTGCTCTGCCTCTGTCCTCTTCAGGAACTGCCTGAAGGAGATATTCCACCAACATAAGAGACTCCAAACATTAAAATTCTGACTCCTTCACCAAATCACTGTTTCAGTCTGAATAACAGCTATCTGTGTTCTTGTTATGTTGAAAGGAATTTATTTTACCTGAAGGTGTACACAGCAAAAGGGAGGAAGTGTTGATTTAACACATTTTCTCCTGCAATGTCTTTGACAAAAGTTCTGCATATTTACAGGATACCAGCACACACAAAACTTTCTAATTTTGTATTCTCAAGTAGAAAAGCACTATCATTGGAATGTTATAATTACATCATAATCAGAATTACCACAGTTGTAGTCCTTTATCATTAACCAAGACACCATTTGTCTTGCAATTTATTTAAAGGACACTGTAGACCTTTTCCAGAAGTTTCCTCACTCAGAGCAGGGCTTCTATGTAGTCAGATCCACCTTGGCTCCCCTATCTTTTAAATCCAGCATCTTCCTACTGTTATTGAAGTGTTGGATGTAACTAGGAAAATGGATGAATGGATGATCCTTGTTCAATGACCCTTTTAATTGATTTTTTTCTCACAGTTTCTCAATGAAGTGTTCAGGGAAAAAAGTGGAACTTTATGAGAAATGCCTAAGAGAACTGTAGAAATAAGTTCTTATCAGTACTTTTATACAGAAACAAAAAGTTGGTAACTTGGTAAATTGCAACATCAGTAGTTATTCAAAACTAGGTTCATCACAATTCTTTTCCCCCAGAAAAACACTGCAATCAGAAAGCATTTTCAGCACTTCCTCTCTACCTCTCTAGCATCCTCTTTCCTTAGCTTAAAATGTTATTGTTCCCTTTGAACACTGCCCCTAACTTCTTCATTTTCAGGTCTGTAAAATGCACATAAAACCAGTTACCTACATGGTAAAATGTCCTGAGACCAGTGGATAAAAGACTACTCCGAACTTCACTGCCTGGCTCATTGCACCCTCCCTGATTCATCTCATAAACATTCCTCAAAGAAGTTTTAACTAACATTTAAAATACACTTAATGGCTTTGTTAACAGACATATTCCATCTGACAGGACATAGCCTGATTGAGTTTACCTACTGGCTGATGCACTTAAACCTCCTGTTCTGAGCACAGTCTGTGAGCCTACAATGCCTCATTGTTTGGCTCCTTATAGGTGATAATGGAATTGGCATTGAGTTCCCACTCCTGAATGGTTTCCATGAGACTTTGAAAAAGTTGTTTGCTACTCCTGGTATTATATAACCATCTAAGTTCCAGCATGCATAAAGGCATGTTCTTGTCAAATACCTTATCTCCAGTATTGTATTAATAACTAAACATGAGTCATGCTGGGCATCAGACATATTTGTGTTTATACATGATATACAGTTAGGACATTCTAAAAACCAAAGTTAAATCTGTTAGCTAAATGCATTGGCAACCCATTACCCTTGTGACTTGGGCAGCCCTTCATTTACTATGCACATGGCCCCGATGCGCTTCTGTCTATACGGAAGCTAACATTACACTGGAAACTGAAGAGAGGAGCACTTCAGAAGATTGCATTACCCGATAGAAATCTTGCCTCATCCAGCTAAGCTTTAAATTAAGATTTTAAACCTGCATTATCAGTGCTTAATATGTCAGGCTGCAAAGAAAGCACTGAGCCTTCTGACCCCAGTGCAGCAAAATACTGAATCACATGCTCAGCCTTAATGACATTAAGTAGTCCCATAGATTTCAGTGGAATTAAGTGGTTTAATGCCTACCTGTACCAGCAGCAACATTCAGCACTTCACAAATTCAGTCACCAAAGGAAGCTCATAAGCACTGAGCAAGGGATACAATGACCTTCAGTGCATATCTACCCTAAGAATAACAAGTAACTACAACATAGTACTCTGTATGTGAGATGTGAGTGGTTTGAAAATAACAGATAATATTTTTTAAACACAGCTTAGTCAGAACTGGAATATTCTTTTAGGGAAAAAGAAAGGAGTCTTGGCCCAGTAAGCCAAAATAAGAGAAACAAATGTTCTGACAAACAACTTAAAATACAGAAGCGTATTCCACTGCAAAATATCTAGAGTCAGCCACAAATTTATGCTGTCCCTGTCACCTTAACAGATAGAAGAAGCTGTGTGTGATTTATCCCAGTGCACTGAACTGCAACTAACGCAGTGTTCTGGACAATCACATTAATATTTTATTGCTCTTTTTCATTATATTTATAACCTGAAAATATTAAGAAATGTAAAGTACTTCCTATGAACATATTCACCCACACACAAAAAAACTTTGCCAGATATTTCTACAGGTGATGAAATAAATTAAAACTTCAGCAACTTAATCTATTACATTTGATATAATATCTTACCAGGAAAAAGGGATATAATGAGGCTCTTCTAATCAAGAAATACCTGAAACTACGAACAGTTCATCTATCATTAGACCTTTTCTAAAGGACCCTATTATTCCATAGCCTTTTGTAGTTTCTTCTTTTATTTTAATATGAAATTATTAAATGGATCCCATGTATAAACTCATGCCCTTTAGTCTTTAAAACAAGATTTTAAGCCTTTAGGACCAATAGTGCATCTCAGAATAACTCAGACATCTACCTCACGTCCAAAGTGCCTGAAAACACTGGCATACCCCTTCCTGCCTCAGAATGTACCTACATGACTGTAGTCTTGTGTCATTGACATTCCTGAAATATTCTGGCCTGGGCAAGGGAATGTCACTCCCACCTGACATCTCCAGAAAACCAGTGATTAGACCACCTGGCACCTAAATCCAATAGCTGAACTAAAGGCATGCTGAATGATAGGATTAGGCTCCTTGAAGATACACAGTCATGGTGGTGGCTGACAGCACTTTGCTAACCAGCTGGACGAGAAAAAATTCGCATGCGATGCGGAAGATTTGGGATCAAATCACTCATGTCTGAATTTAGTGACTCAGCTCTGAATTCCTGTCTAAGTTCAGTCTCAGACTCATGTCTGCATCCAGGACTCTTACCTTTCAGTCATCTTTACAAGAATCACTCAGGCCAAGTCCCTTTCAGCCTCTCTTGCTAAAGCTCCTCTAAGAAGCCAGGATGGGGAGCAGAACTTGCATCACCTCTCTGGCACACAAGTCTCTAATGGGGCTGAGGAGCTATTCCCTACCTGCACTCAACAAACATTTTAAGTATCAAATAAAATTAACATCTTCAACAGCACACTCGGGGGGGGTGGGGGTGTTGTGTTGCTGTGTGTTGGGCAGAAGGTCCCTGGGTGCCACATGCCATGCCATGCCAAGGGATGCCCCTGTGGGGCTGCAGCACACGGACAGCCCACACTTGGTCATAGACACCCCTGAGGGGCTGCAGCGCACAGGCAACGTACACAAGGGCAGGGGTACTAACTAAAAGAGCAGCAGCAGACCAGTAAGAGCTCAGAGCTGCAGACCAAAATCTGCACCTACAACACCAGTCTCCTGTACCACTTCTTGCCCCACTGGAGGAATTTATATGGACCAAGTGTAACCCTCAATGAAAATGAGAGAAGTTGAGACTAGGAGGTCTCAACATGGAGAGGATAGGTGTTTGGCTGAAGTTGGGGGAAGGGGGAGGAAAGGTGTTTCTTTGTTTCATTGCTTATGCTCTTTTCTTATTATTACATGAAACATCGATCAGAAGTTTCTGTTAATGGGCAATAAATTAAGTACAAATTCCCCAAGTACGTTTTGCCCATGGTGCCCACCTGAGCAAAAAAAAAACCCCAACAATTCCTTCACAATTGTGGGCCCAGTCCCAATCTATCTCCATGAAGCACCATCTCACGGATGGTGATCACCAAATTAACCATCATTGACACAGAAGCACCAATGTACTCATTCCTGTTCATATTTGTGAGTCAAAAAGTATTAGACTCAACACACCCCTGTAACAGATGTTTAAGACCTACAGGCTCACTGTGATGTTGCACTCAGGGTTTCCACACCATTGGCAACAGGAAGATAAAAGTGGTCTGTTGCCAGAAACATCTGTAAAGTTGGCAGGGCCACAATATCTGAACTTGTCTGTCTCATGGATTCATACATCTATATCCCACCTTCTCTTCCAGATAAGACCCTACTATTGCGTGATTTTGCTTTTCTTGGCTTATAAAAGTCATCAGGCTTCTTGCTGAGATTCAGGCTTCTTGCTGAGATAATTATGACTTTCTCAGCTCATGTAAACATTTCTTGAGCCTTCTAATTTTTCTATAAAACAGGAGTCAGTTATGTTTACTAGTTTGATATTGACAGCTGTGGCCCGGTTTGTTTTATACTGCTGTCAGATTAAAAAAAAAACACCAGCATATCAAAATAAAAAATGTGTTGAGACAAATAGCTTTTTTACATTGATAGGAAAGTTTAAAGTCACTGAGGCCAAACAGCACCCACCCCTGAGGTTTTGCCTCCAGAAAGTGACTAACTCCTTTTCTGCAAATAAACAGACATCTATCTGTTCTTGCATCTGTGCCTCAATAAAATCTGTAAGCAGCACAGCTTAACAGCTCCTGTGAAATACAGCATGATGTTGTGAAAAGGAACATACTATTCCATTTGCAGTAATTTCAGCTGCAGACTTTTTGAAGCCCAGCTGTATTATAATAAACAAACCAGCTGAAATCTGTAAAACCAAAACCATACAAGTCTGATCTGACTGTGCATACAGTAGGCAGGCACACAGCTCATCTTAAGGTATATTAAAAATTCTTGGCATCCTAACGCAAACAATCTGCAATGAAAAAAATATCAGCATGAGCAATCCTCCAAGTCTTGCTTGAGATTCCCTTCTTTGCCCCATGATCAGTCTTCCCTTGCTCTTCTGCTGAAATGCATAGTTATTCACATATGTCTGAGAGAAAGAAGAAAAACTCTTTCTGAGAATATTTTCAAGCAGTCTTTCAGAAGTTTAATGCAAAGACTTTACCAGCTCCCTTTGAACAACAATACTCATTACATGCATCTGCAGCTATACACATGCTTTTGTATATCTTTGATGACTTCTAAGGAACAACTGTATCAAACTTTCAAGGCAGCTACATGTTTGGTATTGGAATTTGAACTGTCATTTTAGTCAATGTAATGGCCAGATAGTCAACACTGTCCTAGCTTGAATTTGTTAAGAGAAAAGAGAGAGAATAACAGAGCTCAGAATATAATTTTCTTTTATAAGAAATTCAGTTTCATCTAGGGAGTGATTTTAGCAATGTACCTTCTCCTTAAAAATCCACAGCTCTGAATGACTCTGAGAACTACAATAATGCCAGAAATGTTTTTACATTTAAAGTTTAATTGTGGACCTTATTTCTGTTTTCTTATGCCAGACAAAACTTTTGGTAGTCAGTGGGGGTTCTGTACCTCTAAGATCACCTCTGCATAAAAACACACAACCAATCAAATATCTACTGCCAAGTGGATTTGAAATAGCATTTTAAACATCTATGTCATTGCAACTGTAAAGAAAATTTTATCAATTAAAAATACAGTTTCTATGAATAGCAGTATGTTTCAGAAAAGGATGTTAGCATCCTCAGTGTTGAAAATTATAGCCTATATCTTTATGGCAATAATTAGTTGGCAATTCCAGTTCATTCAGAACAGGATCTTTTGCTGGCTGTGTAGCAAACACTGCACTGAAGGCTCTGTTTCAGAAGTTTTCTCCAGGTTTTCTGATCAGATCCGATTAATTGTCACACTATCAAGACTCCTATTTCTTTTCCTTCTCTTCAAATTCACTTAAAGCAATTTATCAAGCTATAAAAACAGAATAATTTTATTCCTTACATTTTTTTATTCTCTGATTTTACATGACTAATCTGGCTAGCCCTGCTTCCTATAGGCAGGTGAATCACATGACCCGTTGTAGCCCCATTCAAACTAAATCATTCTATGATTCCACAATTCTGCCTTCCCTGGATAAAAATTTAGATCAGAGACAAGATTCACTAAAATATTCTGCATCTGTTCTCAGTACATTTGTGTATAATTTATTATTATAACCTAAAACATAGTAGAAATTCAGTTTTGAAAACTAAAAACTAAACACTCAGTTACTATTGCAGTAAAGGCAGATGGCAAGTGCGTTGCAGATGGTGCTGGAGAGTACTTCTCCATTGATTTTGCTTGTATGTAACACTTTTTACCACTAATTAATCACATTCTGTATCAAGTGTTTATTTTTTCCATGGCAATTCCTGGAAATGACATATTTACGTATGACATATATATTATATATAACCTATAAATATAGAAAATTTTTGGGCGTAGAACTCTGTAAAAGAATAACAAAAATTCCTATCTTGTAGCTTTCTGACATCAGTTTTCCTCTGAAATCAGATCACGAGGACTTAAAATGCATAACATACACAGTTACAGTGAAATAAACTTGGCAGCTTTTAATCACGTTTTGTTTTTATCTTGACTGATACAGTTTTTCTTGCTACTTCCTCAAAACTCCATCTAGTGGAATATAACTTATTTCTTCTACAATAGGCAAGTTACCATCCTCATGAAGAATATTTAAAGTGAAGAAGAGAAAATGACCTAATGTTGCAGGAACAGCTTCATGTTGACAGAAGAGTAGATTTGGCTCAAAATCACAACACTGATTTGTCTATTTAAGATACTTCATAAATAAAACACTTCCCTAAGAATCATTTAAGATTGCAACACCCAGAAAGTCCCAGAACTCCCATGAAATGTATTGCTAATGCCACACAACGACTAAGCTTTCTAAAAATGGTGTCAAAAGAATGAAGGTAAAAAGGAACAGAAAGAAGACACAAATATGCTATGTACTTTGCATTTCCTCACCAGTAAGTATAACTATACCAGTCCTTGGCAGACATGTGCCCTGTCCCTTATATATCACCATATCAGGACAAGTCATAGCTACATCACTTTCTCACGTCCTTCCACTATTCCATCTGACTTGTAACCTTTGCAGTATATGACCTTTCAGGAAATCTCCATTCTAGTCACCACACACACTCACTTACCCCCTCCTTCTGTATTTTTCCTGGTTCTTCTGCCAGGAAACCAATGCTTTTCCATGACCCAGCAGCTGGATTTAGAGGGACATCAGTTCAAATCTAGCACTGTTTATAAGGACAAATAGTGTTCTTTAGACGTTCAAAAACAACTTCTTGTAGCCTCTTAACCTCCTCCCAAAATCCTAAATTGCATTTCTCCTCAACAAGGCCAACTTAACAAAACATGACCAAGTCATGTCAGTGATATCATAAGCCAAGAACACGACAAGAATTTTTTTGAAAAACAGAACTTCAATGACATTTGCAAAATGCTTAAATGTTTATTTTAATCTGGTTACAGACCAAATTTCCCAGGGAAGTCTAAGACTGAAGTGACATGAGGTGTACAAAGTCATTGGAAGTTTGCTTGCTTTCTGATGACATTGGGGATTGTCTGAAAATTCCTGGAATTTGATAAGCCTTGAATTGAGAATTCCTCAAAGAAAGGACTGAAAGTAGTCATGGGAGGAAGAATAGGTCTGAGGTTAAAGCAGTGGAATGGGTCTAAGGAGAAACAGGATTACTTTTGCAATTTAGCAGACATATAAGGATGTCATTTTTAGGGAACATCCATCTTTCCAATCTGTAGACTGAGGAAGTCAGATCATCCACATTACTTCAGGTTTTGACCCTTGTGATTAGTTTGTAGCACAGTTATGTCAAGTAGAAAGAATTTACGGTACCAGTTGAGACCTCCAGGACCTAGTGAAATATACACACACGTGCAACACACACACAAGATGAGAAAAAGGTACTATTAAGAGCCCAAGTAAAAATTAAATTATTCTACTGTGGTAATCATTTAATGAATGAAATTACTAAGACAAACCTCTTTATGTCCTTTTAGAATTGTCAAAGTTTTAATTACTTCCTGAAATTAACATTCCCCAACATTTCACACTACTTTAATTCTTCCAGAATTAGGCAAATCTTAACTATTTTGGATGAAAACTTGGATTCTTCCTTCAGGATGATTCAATTACCTTCTGAGAGATTCTAACCTCTGAAAATCATTAATTCCCTGATACTGAAGAGGACTGTAATAACACAACAGATCCTTTGCAAAGGATTCAGTCCGTACCGGGTATGCTCAGTTCCCACAGAGCATTCACCTTTTAGCTGAATTTCTGCATAGGCCAGTGTACTCAGTTTCAAATTTTAATTAATTTTGCTATGTTTCCCATACTTGCAGTCAGTTACCACTGGGAGGCTGAGAACAAGCAAATCAAAGGCAATTAAATTTTCATGATGCACTACTCAAATCCTGCAAACGCTAAACCCAGTGAGACTTCATACCCCTTCTTCCTCCTAGGTTTAAACCTATTTGCCTCTTTTTTAACAATCTTCTCTAGGACAAGATGGAGTGTGCCAAATTTCAGGAATGCCAAGGTTCTCTTTCAGCAGGATATTGTGGCTGCAGGGGCAGAGATGATGATATAGTGTCAAACTTCAAATTTGTATCAGAGTTGTGTTACAACTTCAGTTACTGAGCAATTACTGCCATTCCTTAGTAACCCACTTTCATCCTCATGCTATGCCATTAACATTCTGGAATATTAATTAGTGGCTTTGAGGTCATCTCCAGCACCTCAACTATGTAAGGATTCCTCAAAATTTGGAAAGAAGAAACATGAACTTTGTAAGATCCTAGGACCAGCTTCAAAAATAGATCTGTTTTGATGTAACCACATCTGCAAAAAAAGTTATTATATTATTTACACTCAAAATGTCTAAATTGTTACCAAAGACTTCAGCAAAATGTATATTTAATCCTCAGGGGAAGGGAGTGAGAGAGGTGTCCTCTTTTGTAAAGAGATCACAATGTTCTCCACTTCACTGTGTGATCTTCAGGACAAGTAAGCATAGAAAAACACAAACTCAAATACTCCACTCTAAGGATATGCTCCTAAGAATATCCTCCAGGGAGACAGAGAGCTGCAGCAAGGAAAGTGAGGGATGGGACATCTCTGTAAATTATCTTTTTTGCCAGCACTGGAAGAGTAATTCCCACATCTGCTTCAGTCTTCGGGGTCTTAGTGGGCTCATGCCCTCTTGATGGTAGGGTATTGGGCATGCATTTTTCTTCCTAAATGAAAGGCTTACATGCTTCTGAGAACTTCACAAAAACACCTCTCCAAGCAGTTATCGATAGTGTGTTGTCATTCTGTGAGTTTGTAACACCATCAGAGACCAGAATTACTCTAAGCCAGTTTTCTAGTAGCTTCTGCCTCCCACAAGGTGATGAGCTCCAGACACTATGTCTCCACTAGTTCTGCTATTCATCCAAAAATCTGCCTTTGGTACCTCTGCCGGAGGTTGCTTACCGTTCAGTCCCAGACCAGGATTAGGCATCTGATTTCCTCCCCTTATTTTTGAAGCACATGAGAAACCAGTTTCTGATTTTTTTTAAAGTTTTTATGAGTTTTTTTGAAATTTTTTTGTGACTGAAAGATTACTTGCTAAATGAACCAGAACAATAGAAGTACACAAGAAGGGTCTACCTGTTGTTACGTGAAAGCACTACTTGCCACCACAGTAACATGATCTTAGGCTGATGAATGACCTGTGATGTGATAAACAAAAAATTAAGAATGTTAGGATAAAAAAATTAAGAATAAATTCTGCCTTTAGTGTCTCTGACTAGGATTTTGAAAGATTTTTAAAAAAAATATTGTATAAACACTAGTAAATTATTTTTTTTTACCCTGAGAAGTACCTGAAGCAGCAAGAGACAAATACCTAAACTATTACCAGATTTTTTATTGAAAGGAACTATTGTTTTGAAAATGGCATCTCATCTGTCATTTTCTGAATTACAGGAATGGCCTGTCACCAACTGCCAGTGTTTTCCAGTTGTATGCACAATGGTATACATGGATTCAAGGGCAGTAAGAGTGGTTAATACTATGCTACAGTGAGCTGGAGCCAACTCCATCTATCCTTTTTTCTGTTTTTTAATCCTTTTGGTGTCTTATCTGCCACACTTACATCTATGCTCTATGATAAATTCTATGTTGCTTATGTTACTTTTGATCTTCCATGCAGCCTAGGGGGCTTAAGATGAAATCAAACTTCAGATATGTAACATAGATGACAGAAAAAGCATGTGTAAAGGCATTATATAGATACTCTTCACCCATTTTTAAGTAACAAAATTTAAGTAATAAAAATAAGACTCTCTTCCTCCCAATCTTTAATTAAAAATAATTAAACAGCTCATTCTTTATAACCTGGAAGAATAAATTCAAGCAGGACACTAAATCTGTATGCTCGTTTTAAGTCTGAAGTAACATTTCCATAAAAATACTAAACCAAATGCGTTATATACATATATGCATGATGAAGATGACTTCGGCACTTTCTGGAATTCAACATTATTCTACCTGCGATTATTTAGGCAATTTCCCAGGAGACAGCCAAAATATGCATGAATATTTAAAAAAAAAAAATCCTTCTCAAAGGAAGTTTTACTTGTAACCATTCTATTTACTCAGCCGCAGCTTATCAGATTTAATTTGGTGAGATCTGAAAATTATTTCACTCTAACATAATCTCAGCTGCTGAGTTACATATTAGATATTCTTCTGACAGGTTTAATCACTTCTATTTCATGGCAGTTATGTAAAGCAATCTGTTTTGCTATAGCATTGTAAAGCTAAGTTCTCTTTTTGCAGAAATTCATGGGAACACAGCATGAATATTACCAGAGTTTAGTATAGAATTTAAATTCTGAAGAAAAAAATATTAACTTGGTTTAAAAAACAATCATAATTGTGATCTCTGGCACCTGTATAACAAGGAATGGCTGGAACCACATACACTGATTTTAGGTGTGAAAAGGAAGAACCATCTGTCAGCAGGAAACTACGCAGGAGAGATTTGTGCCTAATTCTATCTATAAAAAAAGCACAGCTGAAATCATCTCCAGGTGAGAAGATAAGTTTGCATCTGGCTGGGAATGAAAGAAATAACATTTCTGAGCTCTTCTACCTACCACTAAACACTTGCACAACAGTGATAAAACAGTACTGGGGTTATCTCACAGCAAACCATGAAAGCACTTACATACACCCTTATCAGGCTGAAAGACAGTGCTCTGCTCAACATAGACTCTGGTCCCTACTAAGGCTGAATTTTACATAACATACTGCTGCTACAAACTAAGTTTACAACACCTCCTCAACCCCTATATCTTACATTTTTAAAAAAATGTGAAAAATCAAAGGTTTCATTGATGAGCTACCAGCCTACACCAAGAGCTTTCAAGGAATTGCTTTCTTAACCACTGATTTGACTCAAATTCTGGCAAGAGGTTGCAACGTCATATTTTTCAACCACTCTTTTTTTTTTTTTTTTTTACCTTCACTGTAGTATTTGAAATAAAAATTCTCCTGAGCCCAGAAAAAACTGAAATATGGGTTACAAAAAAACAGAATGACCCAGCTAAAGAATCTGTTGGGCGTTTCATATTACAGCCAGATGCTAAGCATCAAAGCAATGCACACAAGCTTTCTAGGGTGAATTGTAGGGAAGCTGCCTCAAGGGGCAAGAACAAACATTTATCTACTTACAGAATGAGATCATATGCCAGAAGATTGGTAAGAGCTGGAGGAAGACTAGGATTCTCTGTACAATGTTCTGCATCATCAACAGAATTATTTATTGTGGAACAGATCCACAAAGGGGATTTAGCATCATTATCACAACACCTACCTTTCCACCACCTCAGGGAACTGATAGCTGCAAACAAGGCAATTCAGTTCCTGTTTCAAGGTGTTGCAGAGTTAAGCAACTAAAAAGGAGTTCCACAAAAGCAGCGCATCATTTAGAAGGGATTTAAACTAAGAAGGAAATGCTTCCTTAAGCTACAATCCTTCTCCAGGATAGAGGCATTTTTTTCCTAAAAGGAGAATGTGAGTCACAGTTCTTCAAGATTTTTCCTGGAATTCTAAGGTGTTTTTTTCTTGGAATTAAAATGTACATTAACGGTTTCTCACAACCACAGCTAGAAGAGGCGGCACAGTAGCATGCAAGATTTTTTTAAAAATGTTTGCACTTTGGGTGTCAAAATTTGGCTTTCCTACAGAACACGATGCATAAATTGCAAAGTTACAGTGATTCTCACAGTCCTGAATGAATTGGCCTGGTTTTAGGGAGAAAGACTAAACTGAGCACACTCAAAACAACAGGGTAGTGGAAAATATGGGTCCAATTATACCCTTACAACAGTCACTTTTAAAGGCAGACTATACCTAAAGCCCCTAAGATTTGAGAAAACCAATGTTGCAGGTAACTTGTCTGAGTGTTTGGAAGGGAAAGGTACTGTAAATTAAACAATCTTCAGTAAGTGCACATGTTAGAAAAGGTTCTTTTTAACATTTTTCTAATCAATTAATTACTGTTAATTGCTTTTCACAGCAGGCTGATTCTGGATCAAGAACAAGAATGTTGCTCTCAGTTGCAGTTTCCTTCGTCAGCAAGTCAGATGTAATTTTAAAAATATGCAACCTTCAGATACCTGATTAAAAGACTTTTAGTAGTAACCCTTTCAAATTAAGACCTTCAAGATTATGGCTAGACAGGACATAGAATTACACTGAGAAATAGTCAAAGACTCTTGCTCCTCCTTCTACATAGTCTTCTTCTACATAGCAACTTCTACTGTGCGCGATGAATCACCCCACTAGGAATTTGGAAACTTGCAGAAACAAAATCACTAAGCAAACTAAAGGAGCAAATGTGTTGTCTTTAAGATGAGACACTGAGCATAAGTATCTTGAGTGGCTGGAGTAGTGGCTGCCACTCATCTGCACATTTCCTGCAGCACTTTCTTCTATCACAGTCAGTGGAATTTGGCAGCGATCAAAATCAGGTCACCTTCAGCTATGCCAAGTCTGGCCAGCTTGAGCAAGGACTAACAAATTAACAAAGGAAACTCAAAGAAATCATGTATGTCTCTCCCTAATCCGAAAAACAAACATCCTCTTCACTATCATAATTTCTTCACGGACTGAGAGTACAATGATTCAGTAAATGACACACCAGATAGAATGAAACTTTGGAATATGTGTCAGCACACCAGGGAGAAAGGAGACTGGGGACACCTGAACAGATGTGCTTTGACAGTGGTTTTCCTTATCTCCTCTGATAATACCAGCGTATACAAGCAGTACTTTCATGGGGAGCCATATTTGGCCAGCACCCTGTAATAGAGGTGCCTGAAAATATACCTACGTCCCAATATGGCAAATCTTGGAGATATGTTGGAGAAAGAGAACAGACTTCATTCTCTAGGCTATTTAATCCTTGATACCTCCCCCAGACTCAAAACTGCATTTCAATTGAAGATAGTTCTGAGCTAAGCCAAGTGTTACTAAGTCAGTTGGTGAGCTTGCAAGAAAGATACAAGAGGAACCACCTGTAATTCTACAGAAAACACTCTGACTATATCTTCTGATTGTAGAGGTTAATCCTTGTGCCTATGTTCCTCCCCTTACCTCTTGCAAATTATTGTGTCCTTCTTGTAGCCTGGAAGCAGAATGAACAACCTTTAGACTTAACAGATTTTCATCAGACTACCCAAAAATATGAGTGAGTCTCGCTGGAAATACTTTTGAGCAGTTTATTATCCCAGTTACTCAAAATCTAAGGCCCTGTAACTAGATGTTATTTATGGCAGATATTGTCACTATCTGGAGATTTGCATATTGCACAAGGAAAGGGATACAATCCAATCATGGAGCAAGCACAATCCAACACTGCTGTTCAAGGCATCTTATTTGAAGTAGAAAAGAAAATTGTACTGTAATCCTTTGGCACAGAAATCAGTCATCTCAGATTTGCTATCCCCTCCCATCTCCTTAAGCAGCTCTTCTAACAACCTCTCCTATAATCACCCATCTCACGGGGCAGGAAAGAGATTTAGAGTAAACTGCTCTTTTCTACAGGGAAATACTAAAAGGATAAGTAACTGGTAATTTACAATGAGAACAAAGAAAGTAAATATGATAGTTTTTTACAAGACACTTCTACACAAGATTAATAAGCATACCATACTATTACATGACCCCCATGTATAACTTATGTATCCCACAGCATTGCAGTTTGCATCATGTAAGGCTTTATATAAAGAGATGGTATATGTGGGGTCATTTCAGAGAAAGATACTAGAGAAATACAAAACAATATTGAGTATTATTCTGTTTAAAAAACTTCATCTTTTTCATGGATTCCATAAAATAAATGAAATTACTGGTAATTCTACTGGTTTCTGGTAGCTAACTAAAGGGATTACCTTAGAAGTGAAATACTACAAAATTGATGGCCTTTCCAAATATTTTTACTGTTGCCTACTTAACTGTTCAAACACACAAAAATAATAAGACCAGAGAATAAAAGAAGTGGTAAATGTAAGTAGTTATTCATATCCAGATTCCCCCACTCAGTTGCTTACACAGAATAGAAAACAATGGCAGCATCTCAGACACCAGGCTGATTTAGAAAGGGTTTAAAAGGTGACTGGATGTTTAACTTAGTCTCTCATTTTTTGAATTGTAGTAATATCCAAATAGATACAATCAATAAATTCTGTGAATTTCAGCATCAGAAACTATTACCAGCTAGAGCTTTTGTCAGTGACCTAATGATGTTATCTTCCCCCATTTCTCCTGAAAACAAAGTGGAACAGAAATCATGTTATATCTGACCACATGATGTAGATTGTTTCAGATACCAAACTGCTTTTGAACTGAAGTAAAGACAAAATAACCTGTGTCACTTCAACAGGGCAATTGATGCTCCTTTTACCAAGCCAGGTCAATATTTCCTTGAATTTTTTGAACTAGAAGAAATGTTTTGTGCTTTGGTGAAGGAATTTAAAAGGAGCCAAGGTTTCATTCTATTCGTACTAAATATCATTTTATGTCCATTGCTAGGCACCTGGGTGCCTCCATCACACAAAATGTGGCATAGTAAAAACTAATATTGACTGAAATAAACTGTAGGGATGGGAAAAACTTGTGCTGGGGGATTTGTTTGTTTTATGAGCTGAGGTCTAACAAAGTATATTAAAATGAGTCACTATAGAAGTGAGCAGTTCAGCTGCTACGTGTGATTCATTCCAAAAGAAGCTGTATGACTGTATATGCCAAGGCCTCCTTTAGGAAAGTAATGTATTTTGTGATTTATATTCTTTCTCTATGTAAGTATTGGGCAACAGTTTAATCTCAAAGAGATCAGTTTTCCAGACTTCAATTTATTAATAAAGCATTAATAGGCAAAAATACACAATTCAGAAAGCTGTCCACAACAGCACTTAACTTAAAACAGGAATGTAGGATTATCAAGTTCTCACAGGATTTGAGCAATACTACTTCTTTTACAGTGTATATGAGTTATGGCTGTTGGAAGCATCTGTTTACTCAAATACAGTGTTTGGTAACCTTAGCAATAGTTTATTTATTTATTTAATGCCCCAAAGGTCAACCCCTCAAGCTTGTCAAACTGAGGGCAGTTTCTTAAACAGTAGTAGAGTCCAATAAAGAAAAAATGATCTATATTGTTGGGTCTTGTATGGTACTATGTATGTTCAATAATAAAGAACTTCAGTTTCTAAAATGCTGTTAATCTGGGAGATTTCAGCAGCACTTAACAAAAATACAAAACAAAACAAAACGCCCTTGGAAACAAAATTAATTAGTCTGGTTGCCTAACTGATTGATCTAGGAAATTCTTGCCAAACATTCATGTCGTACTGTCCCGTCCAAATTTTAAGAGCCTTTAATCTTTTTTAAATTACTCTATAAAGTGACAAAGCACAGCGTTATGCTGGATACCTCGTCAACAGCAGTGTGTTTTGGGAACCACTAAATTTAAAACTGTTGCATGGCACTTTGCCCTTGACCTGTATCACTCAGAAAGCAAAGCATGCACACATGACCGAGAGGCCTGACAGTAAAAGAACCACAGAGTAACATCTCAAAAGCAGCTGTCACAATGCATGACTGATAAAAACAGACACCTGAAACTTCCTTCTCTTTTGAGGCACCTCCTAAAGTGCCTGCACGCTGGTAATTCCTGAACGTTTGGTATATTTCATCCACACACTGTGGGAAATAAAAATAACAGTTTATTGATTTGGTCTGCTTTCCTGATCAGGAATTGTTCTCCCCTTCCCTGCAGCCATTATCTGACCTCTGTTTTCTTTTAGGGCTTTGAAATTCTCCTCTTTATAATAACAGATTCAGAATCTCCTATCATTGGAAAAACAGTAGCGCAAATGAGGAATTTCCATTTTATTTAAAATAAATTCTGACACCATGTAATGACAGCTTGTAGAAAGGCTGTCATCTGCAGGGGCACACTGCAGCAGCAACATCTGATGTTGTTCTGCCACCAGCTCGAGGGTCTAGCAAGCAGAGGGGCTGTGCAGGCTGGCACTGGGAAGGGAGAGGAGGAGAAGGAGCAGGGACAAAGGTAAGTGGGTGAGATTGAGGTGTTCCGGCTCCTCCTGCCCCAACGGTGGACCTCTCCTGACAGCTGGCATGATTCCTCCATTCAGGACTTCTGAGGCAAAGGAGTAGAAACAATACTGGCTGGATGGCTGGCTTAGCATGCAGACAGCAGAGCAAGCTGAGGTAGATGTCTCTACCATGACTCTTATTTATCAAGATTCCTTTTATAAGTCCCTTTATATTGTGACATAACTACATTTTCCCCAAGAATCTACTCAAATCTGGCTAAAATAAAAATCCATAGTTCACATTTCTTAAGTGGGAATGCATAGCTCAGCAGACACACTCCCAGATACAGTGCTCTCAGTGCTCTGGACATCTTCACTTCTTATGGGGCCTGGCACTGCAAAGGTGGATAGTCACTGAATGCCATCTGAACGCAAACTGGCAAGAAAGGTCAACATTAAAATTGGGTGAGAAACCCAGAGCAAGAATTTGGAAGTGAGATTAAACTGAGCTGGGTGGGTCAGAGGGAGGTGATATATGACAAGAACAAATCAAGTAGTAGTGACCACGTAAGGGCTGGGACCAAAACTGAGACGTGGGTTTGCATGAGATCTACGACAAGACAACAATGAGAATGAGACTGAAACAAAGAAACACAGAAGCAGAGGTTGGACCTGAATAAATGAAAGGAATGATACTAGACAAGAAGGTGTAGTAGCAGAGAAACAGGAATTTAACAAAAAGGCAGAAGGAAACGAGCAGCAGAGTTGAAGCTAGCATAACCTGGGCAGAAGAGCAAACATCTTCCTGAGGATGCTCCTGTACAAGATTGGACTGGAACCCTGGCCTCTGAATACCACTGTTTCTCTGATTTCTGAACACACTTATCAGTAAAAAGCCTATAAACAAAGTAGGTGTTGAGATGATGGAAATACACCTCTGTATTTCCACTCAGTTTTACAAAGAACCTACTTTCACCCACCTCTGTCAGATGATTACCGGGTTTGGTTCACCTATAGGGGAAATGAAAGCATGTGCCACATTTTCAAATACTGCCCAAAATTAGTGAAAACGTCTGATCTTAATACTTCTATAGTTCAAGTTCCTTTCTCTAATAATACCCTCCTTCCCTCCTACCAAGACACTGTGAAAACCAATGAGGCATTCCAGGACTACAGTTGTGAACATCAGAAGAAACCCACTATGAAAACAACCCCTCAGTATACAGAACAGGATTTCTATAGTGTACATTAAAATAACATGGGGCCATCCATCCAAACAAAAAGTAAGAGCAAAATTTAAAATAATCCTTTTATTAAGGAAGGCCACTTAGGCTGTACTGTAGCTGAGACTGAAACCTTCTGGAGAAAACAGCCCATTTCCATATGATTAAAAATAGCGTACGTATGCCCACGCATAAGATAACTGAAGCTTAATTCTGGCATTACCTAACTTTTTCAAGTGTCATACTGTTTCTTTAACATCAGATATCCTGCATATGTGTATGTATTTAGACTTAGAGTGACTGCACAAGTCCATAACGAATACAAAGCTGAAATGTTCATCTTCTGAGGACTTGTAAATAGCAATTTATACCCCCTTTCAATTTATTTTGGGGGGGTGGGGAAGACCAAATGCTTGAAAGCATCAAGAAAATACACAACGCTGAAAAGGTTATGTTTCTAAGCAGATACTACCAAAGTGTTTATAAAACTTGTAGGAACCAAGTGACCTCTATTTTCTAGAAAATAAGTAACATTTAACCATAGGCACTTAGGCTGGACATTCAAACAGTCTGTGGTTTTAGCACATCATAATGATCTGCAGTGAGCTAGGGAAAAGTAATCTTGAAGACAAGGACTAATTTCCCAAAGAAAATTATTAACTATTACTGAGTAATTAAAATATCTAAGCCAGGAGTTATTTTTAGCTGAAAACAATTCATTCTAAGGAAGTGTAACCAGATGTGCGTCAAGAATGATAAATGGAATGGGGTTTTATGTGCACCATAAATGTGAAGCAAGAATTGTAGTCTGATGCGATAACAAGGGAAGAACAAATGACTATGTTTAGAGGTACCAGTAAATCCAGTACAGTTTTCCGTACATTAAACTTCAAAATATTCTAAGGCCATCAATCTTGAAAAGACAAAGTATTTCTGCATTTTCAGAAGATGAAAAGGCAACATCCATTAAAGAAATTCCTGCACCTGGCATAAACATTACTCCTGCTATGCAACATTTTTTATAAGAATGCCCTATGGAAGCCATACAACCAGAACAGTATATGGAACGTTGTAGATATATCCGTATAGCATCCTACGATGCTGATATAATATGTAACATTGTATTTAAAATGATCTGCATCTTTTATTCATAGTGCATTTATTTAAACACTTCAGCTTTAAAAATGTCACTTTCAAACAGAAAGCTTTTGACTACACTGGAGTTAAACACATATTCCCTAGTTCTTATAACAAAGTATGGTACGAACTTTCATTATAGGGATAGTCCTATGAGGACTGTTTACAGATGAAGGCATTTGAGGCACTCCTACAAGTCACCCAGGGAAGGAGGAATGGAGGTAATTCCACGTTCTATGTCTCATTTCTAAACAGCCCCATGAAATTGAATTAATTGAGCTCTTAATCTTTGTGAAGCAGTTACTGTAAGGGCCTGGTTAAGGGCTGGGCTGTCCCACAGCCACCACTCCAGCTGCACCACAGCCATGCCCCAGCCTAGCAGTGGGTAGATCTCATCTCACCCTCAGGCTGACAACCTCTCCCAACCTTGGCCCATCCCTATCCCCAGGGAAGTATCCAATGCCTGGGGCTGGGACTGTCCCCCCTGTCCCACTCCTGGCTGGGGCAGTGGGACAGTCCTGCCTGCCCACACAGGGATGCTCTATAGCTCCCAGCTCCCCAGCCCATAGGGAGCAGCACCCTGAGAGCTACCACACAACCACTAGTTCTGTTCTATTTTGTTTTTTTGGGGGGGCATTGTAAAGGTGGATACTTCTCAATACCAAATCAATGCAACATGCCAAACAAGGCAGATTTTTTTCAGTGAAAGGCAATTTTGTTTCTAAAAGAAAAGAAATATCCTTTTAAAAATGCTTTGTAAAAGTTGCCATTTCAGACCTCAGCCTACATTTCTCCTTTATAGCCCTGTTTCTTCTGCTTGCATGATACAAACAATGTAAGAATCTCTTTCCCTTGTATGAACACCAATTTGTCATGGGAAACAATAATTACAATCAATCATGGGAGATACAGTTTCACAGGCAATTCTGGCCCAGCAGAGAAAATGGGAGATGAACCCTTAGACCTGATGAGAATTGTCGCATCTGATATAAATGATCTATTTCTAGATTAACAATGACCAGTTGGTGATCACATAAGCTGACTTCTGGGATGGCTTTCCAACTCTTTCAAGTATTTAGAGATTTAGAGACCTTAAAACCCTTTTCTCCTAATCTTGAAATGGTTCAAGCTTAGTATGTAAATCCAGAGCAGGAATAGCTGCTGTGCTTAGCTGTTGGAAAGACTTACTATATCTCAAATGACAGTTACAGGTCCAGGAGAGAGAACAAAAATAAATAAAAAAAAAAAAAAAGTAAAAATTATCAACTGAAGAGAGCAAGAAGTTGCCTACAGCAACCTCAGGTCACCTCAGGATTGCTGCAGCTGTTTCTCCCTCCCACTTACAGAAGTTTTAGCTAACAAACAAGTACACTGAAAAAGTTTTGAAAATGCAAAAGCTGCAAAAGAGCAGTTAGTGGTAACTTAAATGACTGCAGAGAAGGCAGTTTGAAGGCAACAGCTGAATTTCTAGGTTCTTGCAAGTCAGAAATTTGGGTAGGACCTATCTAGAGGCTCTTCAGAACCTAAACCTGGGTTACCTGAAATAGCTGTGTCCATGTACTTTCTTCTGAAATCACAGGACTCACTAGCCTTCAGTCTACTGAGAGGATTCCTTCAGCCTTCGGGCTAAAAGATTTGCACTATTGCAACTGAAAGGTAAAGCAGGGCCTTTGACTTATTAAAAAAATGTAGCCATTCTTCCAGTGTTAGGTGACTGTGTTTGCATGCTGAAAGGTTCAGAGCAAAACCACATTAAAGTCATACGTACTTATTGTCATAGCCAACACACCTACTTACTGATAAGAAATAGAAAGACAATTGTAACAATATCACCTCAATTACTGAAGATGATGATGGTAGGAGAGCAATACTAATCCCCTACCCACATTTTGTGTCTCGCTTTTTCCAGATTACTATTTTTGTGGTTTTGTTAGAGGAGATGGTTGAGGGGACTTACTCTCTTCTGTATCTCAGCCTCAAAAAATATGAGTGAAATAAAGAGTGGAAAAATGCTGTAAGTGCTGATGGTTTCTCTGGTGAGATGGTGTTTGCATTTTTAGAAATTCCATCACCTTAAAGAAGTGCAGCTCTGCAGCCAAGCCCTCCCTCAAAAGTGCCCCAAAATGGACCATGCATTTTAAAAAAATGTAAAGGGTTCATCACATACCTTTCAAAATACTGAGGTAAGTGTCCATGCATGAATCTGACAGGGGAGATGTGAGAAAAAGGACCCTAATTTCTGCAGATTTTTTTAATCCAAAACAAGCAAAAAAAAATTTTCTGTTTCAATAAACATCTGCAGGGATGGTCAGGAATTTTTTGTGTATGTGGAAAGAGAGATTATCTAAAACAAAACATTTTTTTCAGAAAGAGAGACTTTAATTTTGCTATGAAAATACGTCTTTTCTTCCTTAGAAAACCTTTAATCTTTTTGCCAAATGTTATAAAGAAATAAATTCAAACAAGCTTCACTTGCATTTCATATTACATACAATAAATACATAGAATTTATGTGTTTTACATAGAATTTCCAGATACAGGCAGTGAGGTACCTGCAAATTTCTGGTAACGCAAGCTTTTGGCAGATAATGATACATCAACTTCTTATAGTACCGCTGAATTGACTTTAGCAATCATCAGCACATCTGTAAGTGTCTTTGTATAGAGTCTTGGAGGATGTGTTGTTTCAGTGGCATTATCACAGCTTTTACAGTAACCATGGTTCACCTCTAATTATTCTATCCTACTTCTCTCTACACAAATGCAGTCTCTTTCCATTTATCAGTTGCGACTATTAGAATGCACTGAGGACAGCAGTAGTATTACGCTCTACATTATTATCCTCTATTTTTTTCTTGCTGAGAGATTACTTGCTTATTTTCATTGTCTATGAACAACAGCTACACAGTATCAAATTTTTCCTTGGCTTTTAAAAGCATCTCCCTCCTGGAGAACCAGAGCAAATTCTATTTATAGATGGATTTATTTTTAGAGATGGCTATAATGACAATAATAAGTAATCCCTTGCACCTGGCACCATCAATGAAGGAATTTTGGCTTTCTATTACTTACTATGGATGAAATGAGATTAATAAAATCTTACCAGTTTCTTGTCACTAACTTTATTAAATATGCTTTTCTTTAATTCCTTGAATCCTACTTAGTATTTGTGATACTCCAATATTGTCCTTCAATTATTTATGCTACCTACTTACATTTCTATTATGTTTAAACTTTAGTCAAATTTTTACTTGTTTCATATTTTATTTCTTTCATTTTAATAATAGCACTGCAGCAAACCGATTCCTGTTACCATTAGCCATTACAAACTCCATTTGTGTCTTCATAATATACTTTGTCTCAATTTCTCAGCAAAAGAAAGCAGCAAAAACTAAAGAGATTGCTGTATTAAAAAAAAAAAAAAAAAAAAGCAAACCAGACTTGAAAATGCTTTCATTTGAAGCTGTACCTGACATCTGCCCCATAGAATATATAAAAATACAGGAGCAAACAAAGAGGTCTGTCTCTTCAGTCTGTTCTAATTGTCTAGCCTTTCCACTTCAGATCAAATCTAGATGAATTACACTTCCAAGAGTTCTTTCACATTCTACATGTCATACATAATTTTCCAAAGAACCATAAAGCAGTTAAGTCTCTGACAGCAGGTTTCATCTACAAAACATGAACCTAATTCTGAAGGCAGCTGTACAGGATCTCAGCAGCCCAAGTGTATTTGCTCAGTTTGTAAATTAGTTGTCCTGGGCAGTAACAGATACCATCAGTCATTAAAGCAAAGATACATTTATTTGCAGTGATAAAAGAAAATATTTCACTTCTACAAGTGGATTCTGAAATCTGCTTGGAGAGAAGTAGTTTCAATATTTTTTTTTAAGTTTCTACCCCAGAAGTGAAAATACTGACTTCAGTGCGATTCCAAAGACTTCAAAAGATAATTAGGGCTCGATCCAAGCTGATCTTCAGCTAAAATGAAGAAAATGTGCCTAGAAATATCAAGGGCCAAGAAACATCAGCATCATCTTTTTGGTGTGTAGGAAGTAAATCTGGCTCCAGTTCCTACCAGACTCAGAATTTTGAACAGTGAGTGGCTGAATTAGAAAGACATGCAAAATACCACCAGTGACTTCCTGGAAGAAGACAGCTATAAAAGCTGTGTACATCAAGTTAAAGAGAAGTATGCAAATCAAGTTAAAGAGAAGTACAACCCAAGTGTTAGCAAGCATGGATGGCCTACAATCTCAGCCATGAATTCTGCAGACCAGGCAAAGGGTATTCCACCAGCCACACTCATATCTCCTCAGTTATGAACAGACTCAAAAGCCAGGTGGCCACTAGGTATGCAATAGCCCAAGCACCACTTTGCTTCACAACAGTGTTCATATTGAATCATTTGCTTTTTTCTTAGTGTATGCCACACACATGCCTGTTTCTTTCTTTTTCCTAGTGAGAAAAAAAAAGATAATCAGAAAGGCAAGATAATCATACAGTCTACTTCTTCACAGCAATATCATGTTTCTTTAAGCACAACAGCTGTATAAAGAAGGGACAGGCAAAGTACAGCTAAGGGGTTTTTTAAGTTTGCAAACAGGAGACAAGTATGTCCAAGCCATAGATGGGTAGATTCATGTTCTGCAACATTCATCCATCTACTGTGATGTAGCAGGTGCCGGTTAACATAGTAATATAGCGATCTGAAAGAAGGTGGTTTTTTTTTTCATTTTCCAAGAGTCAATGTAAAACTTATTTTTGCCTCTCCCAAGATATCATCATATTACTGAATACTATTTTGAGGCTAAGATACAATCAAATTTAAAAGTATGAGAAATAAAAAGTTGTCCTTTTGTTCCTTCCAAGTTTTACACATTTTCCATGTAAAATCATAAGCAGACATGATTATGTTAGAAAAAGTCACAAATTCTTACCAAAACTCAGCTTGGAGCTTTTTTCTGTATCAGAAACAAGATAAAGCTCAGATACTTTCAAATTTTGCATGTCATTGCTTTTCTCACGTCTGATATCAAACAATAAAGCAAAGACCTTTTAAGCAATCTTACACTTTACGCAAAACACTGTTCCAGTTACCTAACTGAAGAAGCCATCTGAGTATTTTACCAAAGTGCCCCAGTCTCCTCGTCTTATCAGCAACCTTCTAATTTGAAAACCTCAATTATTTTCTGAAGCAGTTGAGGATTTGTTTGGACCTGTAAGTGATAAACAAATTACACTTGTCCACTGCTGCCCTGATATAACTCTGGTTGGATTTCTTCTTTCACAATCTTTCATAATCTGGTTGCACTTAGTATTATTCTTCCTATTTCCAAATTTAGGTTTATGGAACTAATCTATTTCCAATAAGATCATTCAGTGAAGCCCCACCAAGAATCCTGCAGGCTGGAACTTTCAGTGTTGTTTAAACAAGAGCCATCTCGTATATTATCCATTTCAAAAACCACAGCTTTTCATCGTGTGCAAGGAGTTGGAAAAACACATTGAAAAGCATTCTGCAAATCAAGTTTACTGACAATTCAAAATTTCTGTAGCCAGAAAATTTTTGGGGTCTTTTTTAGATAGGCTGGTAATGTTACAGGAATTTAACATGTAGCTGCTGGCTATGACAATCAACATTTAAAATGTTTATTTTGTAATAATACAGCCTATGGAGACAGGTACATATTGTTGCACATTAACCAGATCCACAGATGTGTTAGTACTAGGTATAGTGCAAATCAAAAAGCCATGTCACAAACTGCACTTAGCACATGACTTTTACCACTTTGTCTGCCCTCTGCCAACAAATCCATTTTCTCTCAGACTGCTTCTGACATTCCAGTCCTCTGAGCAATTCTAAACAACCATTGTTTTCCAAACATCAGCATGCCACAAAAATGCTTTCTACTTTCCCCCTAAATACAAAATTTCTGTCAGAAAATAACCCTTGCCTGATGGCAACACTGTGCAATATTTAGTCGTGCAGATCTAGACGTCCTGATATCATTTTGTGATAGCAGAATCAGGAGGCTTAGATTATGGAAAAAATAAGTCATTGGCTGTCAAAGAAATTATGAACCTTTTTAATTAGAAAAGGTTTTTTTGTGGGTTTTTATTTTAGTTAACTCATTCATCAATCAGGGTTTTGTTTTGCATCTATGGGTCCTGAGGCTTGGACATCCATTTCCAGAATACACGTAGTCTAAGAAGGAGATTTTTGGTTTTTTTTAAAAGGGTGAATACTCTAGTGCCTTATCAAAGAAGAAACTAGAGAATTTTCCAAGAGCCCTGAGTTTTCATTATGTTTTCACCAGTTAGGTATAGAGAAAGCATGACTGTTCTGACTCAAATTGTCATTGCTCTTAAATGAGTTATTACTTTCAGCAAAACACAGTGTTTTCTTTATTTTTATACCCCTCATTTTGCAATAAATATATTTTGCATTTCTTTATTTTGCTTTGTATAGTAATATTCTTTGACCTCTAGGAGCCTTTCTTCCTATCCATACTCAGAGTCCTTCAGACCACTAGGGTGATACAAAGGCATTCTAGTATAAATGACTAAGGCCATGGTTTTCCAACCTGAAAAGAAAACTGAGCTTTCTACTAGAGTATTTCTACTAGAAAATTATGACAGTGACTTCAAATGAAAAAAAAAATCTCTTTGGTTTCACTGGGCCTATTTTTTATCCAGGAGTTGCAGCTCATTAGAAATAAAACTTTATTAATGATGGTTTAAGTGACAAGACTTTTCCACAATCTGAATTAACAGAGGATGTGGCAGCTACTCAAGAGGTTTTGTCTACTGAATTATTTAAGCAGTTCACAGTTCCTTCCTTAATATCCTGTGGTTCTAAAGCTAGTTCTAGCCTCAGTTGTGTTGAAAACACTACTGTCAAGTAATTTAAGCACATATAGAGAAAGACACGGTAACTATCTAGCTGCAGAATAAAATAGATGTATAGTCCATCACACTTTTAAAATCTGTAATTCAGGTATAGATATGGGAATTCAGTGTAGGAAAGAGATGTCGTAAGTAGGAAATTCATGTCTGCCAATTTTATTACAGCTGCAAACATAAAATTGCAGTCTATGGCAAAAAGACAGAAGAACTAGGGTAAATGAATAAGTTTTAAAGCATTTGTAAAACACCTGGATCTTGGAGCCAGCTGGCATTGGCTCCATTGGACACAGGGGAAGCTTCTGGCATCTTCTTACAGAAGCCACCCCCCTGTAGCCCCACCACCACCAAAACCTTGCTATGCAAACCCACTACAACATTTAATACAGACTGCAACCCATGGGATAGGTTGACCTCTTTTTAATTGTTGCAAGATATGCACTAAGACCTCCAGTTTCGGACTCAATAAAGTATGGACTTCGATTGGCTTTAGAGAAAGACCAAAGAGCCTGATTTTTCAGAATTGAGGCATTATCCTCCCAGCTAAAATTAGCAAGGGCAGGATGGGTCTACATCCTTTCTAAAAAATTCTTTTTCACATAGAGTGACTGGTTAAAAGGGGTGAAAGAGTTACCACTCTGTAACTTCATTAGATGTTTCAAATATTAAAAATGATAAAACAGTATAATAAAAATATTATTAAAGATAAGCTCTTCTGTGGTATTAGTGTATGAAAACAAACATGCATTTAGGAGCAAAGTACCCTCAAGAGATTTAAAGAATATCAATACAAAATAATAGATTAGACACTGAAGATCCTACTCAGTTTGTCCTGGGGGAAAATTTTGAACAAATTTAATTAGAAAGTCTTTAAAAACCAACACAGAGTTTAAGTAATTAGATTAAATCCTGGCACTAGAGTGAAGCTGTATTTTGACAAAGTTTTTGTTTCAGAACAAGATGGAGTCCAATGAGCTGACACAGAAAAGATTCTCTATTTTGTTAAAAGTTGCTTTTCATAATTTCTGATCTGCTCCTCTGTAGTAAGGACATATACTTGCCTGCATTTTATAGATTAAAACTGAGCCATAAAGAGGTGGGGAGAAGACAGTGCAACACTAGATATTTTAAAAATCAGACTGGCACATAAATAATATTAAAATCTGGCTCTGCATGACGATGTCAAATGGCAAGCACGGGACCACACTTGCTTCTATAACCTCACCTCTAAGAATAAAGGAGAAACAAGGAATAGCGACAGATAGAGATAAAAAGCAGATCTTAGCCTTTCTTTGATTTTTTTTGCAAGCAGATGCAACATGGAACACCTGAAGTGTTCCTTTTCCTCTCCTTTTATACACGTGAGTGTAGAAGATATGCTGATCACTCCAGTGCTAGACTGTTAGACAGATAATCACTAGAGCAGCCAAACCAAAACATGAGTAGTTCTGCCAAAAAAAAAAAAAAAAAAGTCACAATTAATGCACATGAAATCCACCTAATACTGGTACAACTTCTGGGAACATCCCTTTGTTCTTCAGCAAAACAAGCGGCTTTAAAATTTCCACTGAATTTATTTAGTAAGGTTTCAATGTTTTCTCATGTTCAACATTTTTTGGATATAAGTGAGCAATGCACCCTTGCAGCAAAGGCAGCCCACAGCCTACTGGTATGCATTAGGAACAGCTTCTCCAGCAGGTTGTAGGAGGTGTAGGAGGTGATCCTCCCCCTGTAATCAGCATTGATGAGACGGCATCAGGAGTGCTGAGTCCAGTATAAGAGGAACACAGAGAGAGTCCAACAAAGGGCCACAAACATCACTAAGAAATTGGAGCATCTCTCATACAGTGTCTTTCATACAAGGAGTGGTTGAGAAGTTGGGACTGAACTTTCTGGAAAAGAGAAGACTTAGGAGGGAATCATATAATGTGTACAAATAGCTAATGGTGTGACCAGAGATGACAGAGCCACAGTGAAAGGACTTGAAGCAATGGCCTCAAACTGAAATCTCCATCCTTGAAGATAATAAGAACCAAATGGACAGAACCCTGAGCAACCTGCCCTAGTTGACCTTGATTTGAGCAGGAAGGTTTGGACTACGTGATGTCCAAAGGTCCCTTCCAAACTCAGCTAGCTCATGATTATTCAGGAAAAACAGTAGCAGGGGGGCAGTCAGATCTCTATGAACATGTAAACATCTTGGCCAGTTTCTTCACTGAAAATTATTATCTTACATTAAATTTGTACTTAATCTCTAATTTATACCCCAAACCAGGCCAGCTAGTTTAAAGCACCACTGTGTCTGGGGAAGAGGGTTGTTCCCCTGTGAATGGGAGTTGGGTAAATGGGAAATGTAGATAAAAGCCAATCAAGAAAGGTGCATGCATTTCTTCCCTGCAAATGACCCAATTTAAACTACTGATGTAAGCTAGGTAAGAAAATTCATACTGCAGAATTTCACTTGAGATACACTGCATGATGGTATTACTGCTGACAAACTGTTCTAATGCAATCTTACAGCTAATACCCTTTGTTCCCAAATGACCAGCCTATTCCTGTTAGTGGCAGCATTATACTCATGAGTGGCTGCATAAGGACAAAGCTAATATTAGAGGAAATCTTTGGGTAATAACCACAGTCAACTCTGTGGTGAGAGCATCCCTGGATTTAAAAAAAATAAAAAACCCACCAAACCAAAAAACCCCACACAACAACAAAAACACATTTATATCGATGCAGAGGTGGTAATTTCATATGAGAGCTTGATGTAGCAATTCTGTCTTAAGAATATTTCGGTCTCAAGAACATTCCCACACCACAGCTTGCAACAATTGATGTAACTTCTTGTGGGTCAGCCCTATAAACTTTTAGGAGAACATACTCAGCTAAAGAAAACTGGCAAAAAACCTAGGTTAAGCTAACATTGGAGCTGAATGCTCTACATAGCACACTAGTTTCAGTCAGAAGCTAACAAAGTCACCACTGGTACATGCTAGAAGTTTTTTCAGATATAAAGAGGTATTGTGCTCTTTAACATGAATATTTTTTTGATACTGAAAATGTTGTCTAGTGTCCTAGGGTTTAATTGTGCACTTTTAGCTTTTTTTTTTTCCTTCATAATTAAGCTACTGTCCCCTTTTTTTCCTCCCTGCAGTATACGGGTCCCATGGAAAAAATCAGTAGAACTGAACAGAAAATAACATAATTTTGTAAATATTTGGTGGCATCTTTACAAATTTAAGAATCATATCATTATATAGTACTTATAAAAGGTGTAGGAAAGAGCTACTGAAGACATTTAACATATTTGATAATGGACATATACAAATAGAGACCTCATTAGCCTTTAGAATCACTGAAGCTGTCTTATTACTGCAGCTGATCTTATGTAACTACCTCCCATTCATCATAACACCTTTACCCTCAAATATCAGAAGCTCTGCAGCTCAAGATAGCGAGGGTATTGAAAGAAAAATAAAAAGCAGACCTTAAGTTAAAAGCAAAGATCTACCTTTCAAATCAAAGTCAATTCTGGGTACCTGGTGATACACTTGTGTACTTCTGACCAACATGAATTGAGTAAAGTTGCTCCAATTCAATCATCCTTATCTCAGAATTACTTAGCTTTTGTTAGTTTTGGTCAGATCCCATAATGCTTTTTAAATTTTAGAGTTTATTTTTGTTTAAAGAAAAAGCAAACTGATATTTTTTTTTTTTGTCTAGACAATATTGTCTCTTTAACTAAAAGCTTCTGCAGAAGTAACAGTAGCTGTTGGGGATATATCCTGAAATTGGCTTTGTATATAGCTTTTATTTGTCTTTTTGCTGGAAGTGAGATAAAGGAAATGAAGATAAAACAGATTTATGTGTCAATTCCCAAGATGTTTAAGCAGGGCATTCTCTTACCTACTGCACAGTGTTGAAACAAATGAGCTCAGCTCACCAGGAAGAGTTGCCAAGTGAAAAAAAAACCTGCATGCAACTTTCTAAATAAAAAAATCGAAGCAATGTAGCTAGTTTCTTTACTTTGCAGAACTACTAGCATGCTGCAGCCTGGCATGTTTCTAAGTGTTTCTGCGAGGAGATTGCATTGATTTAATCTCAGATTTTATATGATTCAAGGGTTAAGAGGATTGTTGGCTCTGAGAAATAAACACAATACCACCTACTAAGTACAGTTTCACTTTCACAGGACTGCCTCTGCTTTTGCAGCATGAAGGCTCTGAGCAGAGCCTTGACATTTTCAATGCTGCTCTTTGAGTGACAGCTTTGAAAAACTTCTAGCTACCTCAACAGATATTCCAACAGACCTGGCCAGGGACAAGATTCTGAAGATTATATGATCATGGAAATATACTCCAAGGCAATGTACTGCAAGAATTGCATTAACCAAGTTCCAGAATTCTAAGTCCATGAAGGCTCACATCCAGCCACATAGGGATTTTACGTATGGTATGCTCTATTTTCAACTTTTCAAATTCACAGACCCTTCTTATTGGACATATCTAGGATATAAAGTATCTTCCTCTTTTTATAAAAACCTCATTGTTTAATGAAAATAAACTTAGAATACTTGGAAAGGAATATCAGAGCAGTAGAAAGGCAAGGTGGTTATGTGAGGGAAAAATAATCTTTGACATAATTTCACAGATATCAAACCACTTGCACTCAAAAGAAGAAATAGCTCATTCATTTTCCCCTTTAAAATCACCAGTATTAGATGATGAAGTCTCTGCTCTGGAGTTCACAAGCTCTGTTGAACTTAGAGCATGAGGAAGCAGAAAACTGTGATGGAGCCTTGGCATTACTGACTGGACTAACTCAGAGACAGAGGACTCTGATACCACTAACAACAATCTAAAGATCTTTTGTTACTTTTCTGTTATCCTTTCTTCACAGTGGTTTTAAAAAGCCTTACCCAAGAATAACTGTTGTTAAACAAATAGATGATTTTTTTTTTAATTTTGTTAAATCTCCATTTCTCTTCATAATACCAGTTGTTCTCTGCAGTGCTAGCACTACAGAGGAAATCAGAACATGCCTGTCACTTCTATAAGTAACTTATACATGGCTAAATATACCAAACTTTAGATTCCTAGTTTGGGACTAGGTTTTTCATAATCCCTCACATTTTAAAATCCTAATTAAAAATAAATAAATAAATAAATTAGAACCAATACCCAAAGGCTTCTTATCTAAAAGGCAAGCAAAAAGAACTACCATGAAGCAAAATGCAAGGCTATACATAAATAAAGAACAAGGGTCCTTTTATTAATATTCCGCATTTAAGAGCTTCGCATTTTCTGAGCTATACTTATTTCTATTTAAGACAGCTAGACTCCCCTTACTTCAGTAAGAGTTGGATTAAGCTCTTAATCAGGAGCTCAGAACCACATTAAAAATACCAGTGTGAGTTGGTTAAAAAAAAATATTTTTTATTGTGAAATGTTCCTTTGGACTTATAAAAGGAAAATGCTTTGCGTTTTTTTCCTTCTAAAAGAATAGGTCCCAGACATTTGGAAAGTATCTGCTCTGAGTCACAGGCACAGGAGTCTGCGAAGCACCCCTTTATGCAATCAAAGACACTCACCCTTCCAGTGTTATGTGCACGTCAGTACATCAGATGCACTATTTTTGTTGTTCCACAGGCACTCTGAGATCAGACGTGGTCTCAGCAAACTTTGCAAATCATCTTTCAGCCTGACCCAACACTTCAACCTCACAAAGCTGGAGCTTCTAAATGTTCCCATGTCACTGAGCAGGGATGTCAGCACAGAGGATCAAACACATCAAAGAATCCTTTGACCGCTGAGTTATGAGGAGACACCCTTCTCCTGAGCGAAGAGTCCAGAGAGAGGCAACATATTTGCTGTGTTAGCTTTAGAAGTAATAAACTGTTTGCAGAAGGGGTTATCTTGTGTCCACACTCTCTGATCTAAGCTAATGTTTGTTTACAGAGACTGTAAAGCAGGAGAGCAGGAATGTTTCACAGTATTACTTGTGGTCTCGTCTATAAAGGGGTCTTTCAGACAACTTTTCAGGGTGTAGGAGGAGAAGTAACCTGTAACAGCCACATCAGGAGATGCCTATTTCCAGGAAAAATGTCTATCTGCTTTTGCAGAGTCTAAATGATCGTTTGGATGTGTATTTTGCTTTCAATGCTTTCACAGAAAGATGAAAATAAACCTTGAAGAGTATTATAGCTCAGTTCAATCATTTTTACAGATGGCGAGCCAAATACCTGAAATCAAATTCTCCAAACCATAGAATCACAGAATATTTTGGGCTGGTAGGGACCTTAAAGATCATCTAGTTCCAGCCCCCCTGCCATGGGCAGGGACACCTTCCGCTAGACCAGGCTGCTCAAAGCCCCATCCAGCCTGGCCTTGAACACTTCCAGGGATGGGGCAACCACAGATGCTCTGAGCAACATGTGCCAGTGCCTCACCATCCTCACAGCTGGAATTTTTTGGCCCTTTTTTTCAAAGAAGAATGACCCTCCAGAAGTCTTGAATAAGAAAATGGTGACTCTTAATTCAAACACTACTAGCGTAAGCAACTCCTTGACAAAAAAAAAAAAACCAACACACCAAAAAACAAAGAAAAACACCCTCCACATTGTGATTTTCAGTTTCTACTTCTCTAAAGCTTTTTAAATTACTCTGTCCAAAAGCTAAGTTTTATTTACAAGTAGAACAGACACTGTTATGTTGAGTCTTATTAAATTCTAATGAACAAAGCAAACTCCCAAAGCATGAGTTATACCACATCAGCAGCCTTGTAGAATTATGCTTGCAAGATTGCTCGGGCTCCCTTTGAGAGAACCACTGGATCAGTCTGAATTGTATATAAAAATATACATAGAGTACTTACTATTTTATTATTGTTAACCCCACCCCCCCCCCCAATACAGGAATTAGAAACATCTATTTTAAAAAAATAGTATAAATAGCAGCTAATCAAGAATATTAGAGCACTATACTAACAGGTAATGAAAATATATTTGGAGTGAGGAGAAAGAATTTTTGCGACTCTAGGCTGTGTTTAGTTTTCAGGACGTCTTCTGAGCATCCAGCAAATTGGCAATATGCATGACCCATTCAGTTTGTTGCCTGGAAAAGATAGCAAGGAAGTGCTGCTGGTCTTAGCAGTGATCCTTTTACCCTGAAGCACAGCCAGGAACACAGGCCCAGTCACGTACTGGATGCATTAGGGCATGATGGAGCTCTCATGTATATGGTTGTTTATCTTGCAGCTGTATGACTCCTACTTGACAGCCGTCAAAACAGAGGAAAGACTACCAATTTTGCAGGGACAGGTGGTTGAATCAGGGCTTGTTGCTATCCTACTCATAAAACGTTAATTGACTATATTTTGTTCTGCAATTCTGTATTTCTTAATTCTGTATTATATGTCTGATCACAGTGGTTTAGTGTGCACATGCTATGCTTCTGATAGTATATTATGCAATGAGGCATAAGCTTGTAAAAAAAGCAGGGGGGTCTCAGTATTATTTTAGCAATATTATTGTTAGTTGCTAACTGCTGTTTGGCCATGTGAAATTTTTCTATGTTAACTTCACTGGTTGGTTCATGAAATATTCTATTGCTTTTTATTATTATTTGCATTGTTTAGATTAAGTTTCTCTGTCATTAGAAAAAGTCAGTTTACAGACTGTCACATTTAATGATAATACTACAAGGGCTCTTAACTTTTAGTTCTCCATGTCTGTGGACACTGGTAAAGCACCCTTGCTTATAAAAGAATATTGCTCTGAGAAAATACTACTACCTGAACTACCCCAATGCTATTGTACAATTTCCAGAAACACAGGGGAAAGAGTTTTTTAAAGTGGTAGGGAAAGACTCCTTTAATTTTGGGTTTACTTATAATAATTTTACAAAGTTATGAAAACTTTTCAATAAAATCCCTCTAAAAACCATATCAGGAGCTTCTACAGCATCCCTTTTCAAGGACTGTGCAGGTGCCATGCCTGATTTGGGTATAACATACCTGCAAGTCACTGAAAGGTTGAGAACAACCACATCCAAGAACACTTAATACACTGTGCGATCTCTTGATACTTGAAGCAATGCTTTTGCAACAGCTCCATCTCAGAGAACTGCAGACCACTCAGAGCGGCAAGGTGTGTGACAGTATTTACAAGAAATGGCTGGTGCTTATGGAAACTGCTGTCTCTGAAGACAGAGCTGAATAGCTCCTCAGCAACTCCACCTCTGAAGTTGCAGTCCCTGACTGCTATTGATCTCAGGGCCTCTGCAGGGCTGCACACTTTCAGTGCATGGTTTTAATCAACCCTTGTCTACAGACAGTGCTAAATTAAATATGGTACTCACTTTTTAATCAGAATTGGATGACTTCATATCCTAGCATTTTGGAGGAGGAGAGAGAGGACAACAAAGCAGCTGTTGAGACTTTTCTTTGGCACAGTGCTTCAATTTTAATTGTGCTACTAACATTTTGTAACACAGGATGGAAAGCCAGCTAGTAGAATGTGGAGTAAATTTAGTGAAGTCAGTGGAGCTGTACCAGTTTACACTAATAACTCCAAATTTTGTAACCTGTGGAGAAGTTTTTCATTTGTTCCCTGTTATCAGATGTAATTTAACGTGAGAAGTCTTTGATATACATTCAGTTTCACACACATTCTTTTGGTTTGCAATTTTTTTTTCCACTATTGTCAGTGTTCAACATATTCTTCTGTCTCATCACTAAGCATCTGTGCTGGATGTCCTGATGGTTCACAGTGCCCACAGTCTGAGTTTTGAAGTATGGGCTAGACTTCAGCTTTTGGCTTTCTAAAAACACTAACCCTCCTCCTAACCCGATACTTATGCCAGGGGCCACATGGGTCCCCAAAGCTAAGGACTGCTTGGAGAAGAATTCTAGTGGAAGTAAACTTCTAATAAGAGATTGAGGAAAACACTCCAGCAACCGATGTCAAGGTGGGAGAAAGCATAGAAACATGAGGCATCATGTTTCCACAGGATTCAAGGCCATCATTCTACAACAAGCTACAGCTGGTTTTAGCAGTCCCTGCAACTCTATTCCACATACAAACCACTTTCTTGACACAAGTATGGAATGGGGATTACTACACCTATTGATTTTCTGAGAGAAAACCAGCCTATCCCATACTCCCTTATTCCACAAGGTTATTTTAACTTGCATCAGTATAATTATCTGGTGCTCCACAGAGAGCTAAGCAAGTATAGCGGAGTCATAACACAGGCTGGTAACAGCTTAGGTAAAGCTGTGCAGCAGAATAGCCACAACTTGTGTCACAGAGTTTGGGGAAGCAGGTGGGAATTATATTAGATATATATTCAACAAGAAATTTCTTCATTGCTTTAAAGATTCACGTGTGGATGGGTAAGTCCCATGCATATCTTAGCCATTAACATGTAATCCTGATACAACTAAAATTTCAGTAAACAATGAAAAAAGATAATAGGTAAATACCTAAATTTGTGCTCTCCAGAAAACATTTGTCACTCTTGAACCATGAATTACATGCAAATTTGGGATCTGGAGTGGAAAGTTCATAGGATATTCTTAATTATTCCATGTTTCGTGATGCCTTTCATCAACAGAACCCATGCCAGACTGAATGAAAGTTTTCTTAATAAATGTTAATGGTTTAATGAAACCAGTTAACTGGCATCCTGTCCGTCAGGCCTTAACCCCATTCAAATAGCAATCTTTAAACTGGGGAGATACTTAGCTCTTGTTCTCTCAAGCACAGAGTGGAATCCTTTATAAAGCTATGTTGAAAACCAGAATTACTTGAATAGTTGCAAAACCAATTTACAAAGGAAATAAAAAGTTTGTTCTCTTAAGAGGAAATCCATGTTTTCCATCTGTGAGATAAAAAAAAGCCAAATGTATCCTTCAGAAAAGTAATTCCTGAAAAATCCTTGTACAGTATCAGAAAACATTTAATCCTGCCTTGGATATGTCCAGTTGTGTTACAGATACCTTTGATTTGTAGGGAAAAAACAGAGTCATGTTCAATATGATTCCAGGAAAAACATGTCTGGTGCTGTTTCCATCACTGAAGATCAATGATCTATATTTAGTTTCTATTTCCCTTCCATTTTTCCAGTATCCTATTCATTAAAGGTTTAACGTCATTTTAAGTGCAAGAAGACTTACATTCGTAAGGAAGTATCATTTTACATGCAGTTTAACATTTCCAAAAGGTTATGTATTTGCTAACAGTTCTGGAACAGCTATCCTAACCTTTCACTCTTCTGTTATGCAATAGTAGTCTTGCCTTTTCTGCATGAAGAAGCAAAGTGATTAAATCTATTTCCATGATACCTAAAGTAGTTCTGAGATAGGGGTTTCTAAGGCTTAAATAATATAATTGAATTTTTGCTGGGTCCACACACAGCCTCTCAGCTAGGCCTTCTTCTCCCAATATTACATTTCCATTTCTGCAAAGCTTTTAAGCATGAGACCTGAAGAGATGTATTAACTCCAAAGAGATACCTGTATGTCTAATGCTTTGCCCTTTTCTGTCAACACAATTTCTTTTAAAATAAACAACTCTTAGTTCTCATTTTCTTTCTATCTTGCTTAGTTTCCACTTCTTGCTTGCTAAAATTTCCAGGTCTAGAAATGTGCTCAGCAGTTTAGAAGTTTTCTGCTCATTTGACTCAGACTAGTAAGAATTGGAAAGTACTCTAAATTCACTCCAACCAAAAAAACAGTAATTGGTTTTCTACTGAAAACACTGAGGCTTAGCATAAACAAAACATCAGATATATTTTAAATACACTAGAAGACCAAACTACACCTCTGCCATTCATCCTGACAAGAGACAGCCAAAAGGTACAATGTTGACAGTGAGTCAGGTATATTTTATACCATTTCAAAAATATTTGGCCCTTACAATAGCTTGAAAAAAAATTTGTACTCCATTTCTGTTGGATTTTCCCAGAACCTTTGCAAATTTTCCTTTAAAAAAATTAAAATCAAACTTTTAATAGCATTTTCATTGTAAATATTTTCCATTTTTACAAAATTCCATTAAATATTTCCTACTCAAAAGCAACTGCGTGCCAGATTCTGCAATATTTATGAAGGTGAATTTTAATTCATGTCTTCAGTCAGTCTTTAGACCTCATCTAGGTTTGTTTTCAGGTTCTTCACTAGACACATAAGCAACCTATTGGGCCAATTTTGCCTATCCACATCTACAAAGCAAGATGAAAAGTCTGAGCAAGTTACACCACATCAGTAGCCTTGCAGAATTATGCTTGCAAGATTATAGCCTAGAAAACCTAAACACATAAGGAAGGTATATTCTGCCACACAGCTGCTTCCTGACAACATTTCTTAAATTCAGCAATACAAGTTGTAGATGAGCATTCTCACAGAGGTCATGCAAGAGGCAAAGGTTGAAAGCACACAGTAGTGCTTGCACAGTCTTCATCTTGACAAATATAAGAGTATGTTTAGTCCCACATAGATGATAACATTGAAACCTGAAAGTCTTTTGTTGTTAAATCCATCATTTTGCTCAGATCTTTTATTTTACACTATATAAGACCTACTTGATTTAAAGACAGTGTAAAGTAGTGCCATGGGTTCAATAAGCAAGCTCTACAAAAATAATTATTGAAAAGGTATAGAAAAGAGTAGCTGTAACTGATGATGCTGTAAAATTAACAAGGTTTTTCATAATCATACATTGTAATAAGTTGAAGATAATGTTAAATAAAGACAGCCACATGGGCCATTAACTGTATTCAAAGACAGTGGGGAAGACTTCGTTTGTCAAATACAAAAGCCAAAATGACAAAGAAATAGATCGCATTTCTAAGAGTACTACAAGCACAAGATGGTTTTAAAGTAAACTAAAAATGGAATCTGAATAATTTAAAACATTAAGGTGGACAGTGACAAATGTACTGATCACCATCTGTAAGCAGCATTGAGATGAATAGATGTTTTCAGAAGTTTATAGTTATTAGAAATGCATTCATGTATTCTGAAGCCATTGTACATGGATTTAAAGACCTGTTTAAACCTGCATTATTCATGCTTTCCTTGTGCAGCTCAACAATCACTTTGGACTGTACAAAAATCCCCATGAATGAAGTATTTAAAAAAATTTCCATTGTTTGCAAGCAAGTAGTTACTAGAATTTCCTAGACCTTGAAAATTTTTAGAAAATTCAATAGATCCAGCTTTCTACAGTGATCTCTGTAAAAGGTTTTGGATTTTTTTGTTTAGTTTTTTTAGAAGTGATTCAAGCAAAGCCTTTCTCTCAGTGTTTCAGCCATTCATCTTTTTCTTTTTTGCATTTTTATGACAAATCAGCTCTTGAGGGAAAGGCCTAGAAGTCCCTATTTTTTAAATAAATGAGACATCTTCAGAATGTTTAAGTGAAATTGCAGTATTCAGAGATTGATGATTTACGTAATGAATTCAGATTATTAATGTCCATTTTATTTTTCAAATATTTAAAATAGTTTCCATACAGACTTGCTCAAATGCTCTGAAAAAGAAGTCAATCTCTTTCCTGTTGGATTCTGTAGTACAGGGCATTCCTGGAAAGGAAGAAACTGGAATAAAGCAAGAGAAACATTTAGTTCTCCTTAATTCAAGAGACAAAGTTGGAAAGGAAAATTTGAGCTGCTCTTTAACTTTCCCAAACCAATTTGTTCATACTGCCATTGTACTGTGTAGTAATTTATACTATCTTGATGAAATACCTTTTTCCTTTACCCCATCATTTCACAACTGGTACAGGTAAGTGGCCATAAGTTATTCTCTATTGCATGCTTAGGGTTAACAATCTCTATCTCAAGAAGGAGCCAGATGTCTTTAATAAGCTCTTTTTAGCCTTTTGTTTATAGCTTTTTGAAAATGTCTTGGGGTTTTTTACCCTTTTACAGTGTGATACTATGTATTCTGAAGCTGTGTTTTGATCTGGATTTGACAAAACCCCTAAAAGTCATCTGTAGTATTGCTGAGATCAGAAACGGAAAAGGAAAGTCTTAATTAAATTTATAAATTCATTATGGATACAAACTTTGCAAGGAATCACAAGACTTCTGTGTAAATTATAGTTTTGTCTCCTTTTTAATATCAGTATCTTCCTTTTTCAGTTCTTTGTTAGTGCTAGTTTCATCTTTTTACTAAGATGACCAATAATAGGTTCTCTGAAAAGAGAACCGAGGACTCAGAGGCCTTTACTCAAGTCATGGCAACCTACTGCCACTACAGAGCCGAAGGTCCATTAATTCAACCAGCAAATTGCGAGTCTCATTTTTCAGCACGTCAGGATATAAGACCCACAGAAAAACTTCACTTTGCTTGCACTCCTTTTTCCCTCTGCAGTATCTGGACCAAATTTCCTGTATTTTACCCTCAGTAGGTGTGGGTGAAAGCACTCCAGACAGTCTAGCTGATAGCAATGCAAGTTTCCCAGAAATGCCTTTTGTTTTATGCCAGACAGCAGCCAGGAACTGCTCCTCTTCCATTTGTCTGTAAAGGGCAACACTCATGCTGGGACGCTGAAGCACAGTTAAATCACAAACACTACTAAAGAAACAGTTTTTTTTAAAAAATGCAGAAAACCCATTTTTCCACAAAACTGTGTTTTGCAGGTACTAGAAAAGCAAGCATCCATAAGCTACTGCATTTTTAGTATGATAAACCATTGCTAATCTCCTACAGGACTAGGTCCTTTTCAGTGCTAGTACACGCCTGCAGACACCTTCACTAAGGAAAAGCAATCTATAGTCTATGTCCTTGTCCATGTAGTTCATCAAGAACACCAACTGAAATGTCAGTACTTTGTGTTGTAGACTGTGGTGCTTGAAGACTAGACAGAGTATCAGTTTTACCATTTCAGGCTGAATTCAGAAGGTCATTTCAGACACTCAGTTTGAAGTCAACATCTCACACGACACAAAATGGAGCACACTGTAAAAAACACTTCCAGAATCTTAAATGTGGCATTCATGGACAAAGGTATGTTGAATATTTGGGGATCCCAAGTCAAAAGCCTTTCCATATCTTCTGTATTGCACAAAATTCAAATACATTACTTCAAAGTGTAACAAATGTAGATGGTTTAGAAGGGAGTATCCATACTACTATTTAATCTGTGTCAGTAGCTGCTTGAAATAGTTGAAACTGATCTCAGAGAAGAGGTTTTTGCAGTTTTTGTTCAAAGTACAGAATGTACTGGGTAGATCGTCAAGTTCTGGTGTGTCACCCACCCTCCACACAACTCTTAGCCAAAAATAGGAAACAGCTTATAAAGGCATGAGGTTTCTGAATGACAGCATTACTGAAATATGCATACCCTTTGTTACATCATGAAAAATCCCAAATAAAATATAGCATATTAGATCAAGTCAAGCGAGGTCACATCAGCAGCAAAATACTCAGTTATTAGTTTACATTTAGCATGGAAAAACAACTTACTACAGGCCAAGGTTTTCTTACAAAACCTACGTCTGCAAGATTTTACATACTTTCTTGTGAATATACTATACCTCTTCTGCTCTTAAATCTTTCAGTTTCTAGACACTTCAACTTTTTTCAGGGAAGGCAAAAAGCTAACTGTTGCAATAAATTTAAGCCTTCTAACAGCAGTTAAGCAAGCTCGCGTACTCACTAAACAAAGCTCTTGCAGTGTGAAGGATAATTTACAGTGACAAGGATTTACCCAGCATTATGCAGGGCAGCTACAGGAGTAGTAATGAAACTCCTCACTTTACAACTCCTGAAATTGTCCTCCGTGTTCTACAGAGTTCTGTTAAGCTCCACATGACATAATGCAGCACTGCTGAAATCACAAGAACTCAGCTGAGGGAAATGGCACTTCTAACTTGTGAACTCTGGCTATGAACACACAGTCATTCTGAGAAAGGGACTTTCAGACACAACCGGATCCCAGACTGGATAACACACTGGCATATGGTGGGGTTTCTCCCTGGGTCCAGATTGTCACAGTGTTCCTCTCATTGGAGTATCACAGTTCTTTCTAGTGTGGAAGTGTTAACTTTAGCAAAATGAGATAAAGCTGAGTAAATGCAGGTGAATTGAAATGAGCTGGACCTGGATGTAGATGTGACATGATGAAAAGTGGAAAAAAAGTGGGTGTGGGTAAATGTGAGGTAGTGACACCTTTAAAGTCAAGCATTTTTGTTCCCAAGGAAGCTGACTCCATGCTTTAGAGGAATCTTCCCTAGAGTGCAAGTGCACTTGATGAGCTAGGGTTGATTGGATGCCTTCTACTTCAAATGGGATCAGAAAGCTGGTCCAGGTTCCACAGTACGCCATCACAGGCACGAACCACATGAGACTCAGGACAGGCTTGTTCAAAGGCTGACAAAGGTAAGAGGTTATTCTGTTCCCACAAACGTTTTCACATACTGCTCATCAGTTAAGAATGCAAGACATGGAACATCAGTAAGATGTCCTTATTGTTAAAAAGTTACGAGCAAAGGACAGATCGACTATGCAGATCCTGCAGATTGCAAGAAAGAGGTGAAGTCTTTCTGGAGTGCCCTAAAACTATTTCTGGCAATGGGAGAATGCTGAAATGCATACAGCTGTTACAGCTGTCTATTTTCGTGTACATTCTTACAGAACATTTGCATCTGTAAACCAAGTACTGGGTAATAATAGATCTCATGCACATCTCTCTCCTTAGTACATCCACTGTAGAGGGGAAAAGAGAGCACAGTATCTGAAATTTAAGAACTTTATCATCAGCCAGTTTGTTGGTGAAAACCGAGCTGTGAATAAGCAAGGACCTAAATAGCTATTAAACCAAAGGAAAGCGTAAAAAATAAATTAAAAGGAATAATTGATGCCCTGCATTAGTAGAGAATAAGAGGGAATAAACATAATTCAACACAGAAAAGGAACTGGTAAAGCACAGTCTCGTTTTCTCTTCTCCGTATGGTAACACCTTTTGGGCTTCCCAATACAGGAAAGATGTTGATAAACAGCAGAGAGTTCAGCAGAGAGCCAAGATGGTTGGGGACTGGGGCACTTTCCCACTGAAGAGAGGCTGAGGGAGTCAGGCTTGTTCAGCCTGCACAAGAGACAGCCTGGGGGGGACCTACAGCAGCCTGCCAGTACCTGGAGCAGGGAGACAGGAGTCAAGAAGACTGAGCCTGTCTGTTCATAGTGGTACATGGAGGGTGGACAAGAGACAAGAAGCATCATTTGAAACAAGAGAGGTCCATACTGCATACAAAGATCATCTTCACTATGAGGACAGTCAAGGAGTGGAGCAGGTTGCCCAGAGAGGTTGTGTCATCTCCAGCCTCCAACATTTTCAAGATGAGAATAGATAAAACCCCAAGCTACTTGGTTACTGACCTCATAGTTAACCCTGCTTTGAGCAAGAGATTGGACTAGACACTTCCTGAGATCCTTTCCAACCTGAATTTTCCTATACATCCTTACAACACAAGGCTGCGTTGTTGTGTATTTTCATTTTATTGCATATGATTAAACATCTGTACACAACACAGCTATCTATACTGTAGAAGCAAATTCTGAGGCAATTATGTCTACACAAATATATACAAATAGTAAGTATTCTTACAAAAATGTAAGAGTAATATAAAACAATTAAATAATGTACCTAATCCCTGCCCCTCCCCAATAATTATTTTGTAAGGACTATCTACATAGTAGCTGCCTCCTATATTGCTACTCAATCTACATTTAAATGTTCCTTCTAACTACTAGTCCTCCAAAAGACTGAAGCTTCTTTCCAAGAAATAAGATAAAACAGTCTCCGTTATCTTTTAGAGTTTGTTTGTTTGGGTTTTTTTTTCCCACAGCACTTGTGTTTTTCCCAAGCTATGCCCCCAGGTTTCTCACTGCCCCATGCTTCTTGCCTACCAAAATACTGTTGAGCATATGGATGGAACTCAGGCTGAAAAAAAAAAAAAAATGTGAAATTGAGTCAACTTTCCCCTTTGACCTATGACTAGCTGGTTTTGGATACTCACATAGGAAAAGTGAAACAAATTAAGGCAAGCAGAACAGGAGACGGCTGGATTTTTTTCCCATTATCTTCCCTTTACATCAGAACTTCCCTTCCCAGATATCTTCTGAATAAGTACATTAATTAGCAAGACATTTACCCTTAGCAGCAAATAACCAGGAAATTGTAGCAAAAAGAGAGAACGGCCAAAGCCTCAGCTTTGGATAGGGGATTCAAAATTCCTTCAAGACAAGAAGAGAAAGGGTCAGTGATCATCTAGCCCACTCACCTGACTTCCACATTGGACTGCAAGCATTTCCTCCCATCCACCCACACACAGAGAAGTTTTAGTTTGACCCTCTGTAGAGGGCTTGATATGGAAGAGATGTAAAACTTACTTGCAATCCAGGCCCAGCTTTCAATCTCACTGACAAAAAAAAAAAGAGGGGAAAAAAAGTAGTTGCTGGTTGTGATTCATCTAAAAATAAGAAATAAGCAGGACAGACAAATTCTTTTTGTAGAGTGGGATGCAGAAAAGAAAGGACAAGTGTAAAGATAATTTGCTAGGAAGGTTATTTTGCCAGCTTCTGGAAGGAAAGTACTGAAAAAAAAAGTTCTAGATTTTTCTTCTTTATTTCAGATCACCTGTCAGGGATTCTTTTCCCTGAAATTCCTCAAAACAGAGCAAGTGGCCAGATGCTACAGATCAAGCAGCTAGATGTTATGCATGCAGTATGGCTGTTAATTTTGCAAAGAACAGACCAAGGAGAGGGCTTATCAAGTCCATTAATCTAATAATTTCCATTTAATGTCAGGGCATAAAGTGACCTTGAATGTAAAAGAAGTTATCAGCCTAAATGAAGGAGAAACACCAGCTAAGGCCTCAGTCAGGCTGTACGGATTTACCTTTCTAGAAAATTAGGCCAATAGCATCCAGTTCTGAAGTTGCTGCACGGTTTGCCACTATAATATCTACCTTATAGAAGCTGAAGAACAGTCGATCCTGCAAACACTGTCATAATGGGACCACTCAGACTGGAAATGAGCACAGCTGGGCTTTTAATATATGGCCTAGAGCAAAGAAGTTAACAACTGTGCCATCTAAAATTTGTAGAATAGGAACAAAAATAGCAATCTACCTGATATGGATTGTTGTAAAGTGATCTCACATCTGTAATACCAAGGAAAGCCAAAAGACTAGTGAAATTCTTGGCTCTATATCCACTGGAGTTGGCAGCTGCTGGTGGTACTTAAAAATGCTGGAGTTCCTCTTAGATTGATTATTTGAGGAACATTCTTTTTAGCACTTGGCCACTCCAAAAACTCACTGCATACTACAAAGTACTGAATAAAAAGAAGCCATGGATTATTTATTTGATGAAACCTCCGTCATCTGATTAAATGCAATATAAATTACATCTACATTAAGCTGTTTCCTTTCACCTCTTCTTTTGTACGAAGATTTATAAGTACCATCCTTACTTTTTTAGTTAGTGAGTTACAGTATAGACAGAGATAGTTGGAGGAGATTGTCCCATGGTGTAAGCTACACAGAATCACTGAAGGCAATGAAATAATGACAATTTACATCCTCTGGCTTCCTGGCCATCTTGAGTCGCAAGCAAAATTCTTAAGTTACTTAAAATGGACAATGTTTTCAGACTTCAATCATCTTCATTTGACAGCACTAGTATGTTTACCTACATGTTAGTATGTCTACCTACAGGAGTGTCTGCACCTTCTGCACAAACACTACTCAAAGTTCTGAACTGTTCGAAGTAACTGAAAAGTTAATATTCATTTATATTAAAAATTTGGCAAAGTGCTTGTTTTTATTGGGTAGTAAGATGATCAAATTTGATGTACACCTATTCTGAGATGTTTAATTCCTTTCAAGAAATTAATGAAATTTCATAACTAAAAGAAATACCATTCAAATAATCTGTCAAACATTGCTTTAATAGTATTTTGTCAAAAGACTCAGATCTTCAGTGCAATCAGGTAGATTTCATATTTACCCCAAAAGGGAAAAAAATTGAGGACAATGCAAGAACAGAAAGATGTAAGAGTGATGCAGTAGGCTTGCTGTTTGTTACCTAGGAAACTAAAAGTTCAGAATATAATAGAAAATGTGCCAATTGTGACAATGATTGCCTTGAATACTTCAGCTGTGCTTTTGATGGTACTGCAAGCATGTAAAAGGAATTTTTTAGAAAAAAAACACAAACAAACAAAACAAAAAAATCCAAAATCTAATCTAGAAGAAAAGGAAAGGAGCTCCTTCCACAGATTTACAGTGGTATTTGCTCTTCATAGGATCTGTATGAAGTGATAAAGGCATCCAATTCAGAAACACCAGTAAATATGTTATATCATCTCCTGAAGGAAAACTGAAAGATATGGAAAGGAATTAAAGATTTGTGTTTTCCCTTATTAGTAATTTATAGAGTATGTTTTTAGTTAATTGTAGAGCATGGGACGACACAAGAGCTAGAATGCTAGAAATATAATAAAGCAGCAAGACTAGTAGATGTGAAAGAAATTAAACTTAGAATCCAGAAATTGAAAGGTTACTGGGGCAGGGTAGGGAAGAGTAGGGAAGTTGAGGATGTCATGGAAAAAGCAAAGTCTGGTGGCCACAACTGAAAGTGACTTTGAGGAGGTTTATGGAACACTCCTGCCAGCTATGGGACACAGCTGAACAGAAAGCATCAAGAGCACTGTACTAGAAAACAGTTTATTGCATCAACTGACTCATTTTCCAGTATAGTATAACCAAGTCACACAAAAAGTGGCAGATGCACCTACTGCATTTCTGGTTGCTATTGTACTGCACCAGTAACATATTCAGTATTACCCAAATATGTATCTGGCTTATGCCAGACAGTTGGTTTTGTTTTCCAAAACAAGAAGATAGTGAGGTTTTCTCCAGACTACTAGTAGACATTTGGTACCACGGAATGTGAAGCACCAAACACTCTTGGTCAAGTCAAGATCTTCTCTTAAATCTGCATTTAGGTCATTGGACTGACAGAAGGTTAAAGAGATATATTGCCATTTCTTCTAAATACAAAATGCACTACAACACAAGACATATCTTTCTGCTTTCCTCATATCTGAATCCTCCTTTTTCCAATTTTAAGCTTTTCAAACATCACTTTCATGAAATTCATGGACTTATATAAAACCAGACCACAGTGGTTTCCCATCAGCCCAATATTTTTATCAATTTTTCAAGGTCCCTTAGATAGTAGGCAACATATAACCTGAATGCCAATGTGGATTTAGTAACAATCCTGGTAAAACGAAGACTTCTCCCTCATACTGCAAAATGAGAAACACTTCAACTAAACAGAGCCCAGGCCTGTTGCCACCAAAGCAAATAGGACTTTCATTACTCTTCTCAGAAGACTAGGCTGTTTCGCAAGAATAGCATTCACACCACCTTTAGTCAAAGCTCTTAACACACAAGAACTGAACGCAAAGAAAAAGAAAGGAGTGAAGGAGAGTTAAGATCAAAGTTCTAGAATCCTTTTACAGATTAAAACCTTTCCCCTGAATTCTCTCCAAATAATCCATTTCACCAAATTATCTGTAAAGGCACATGAGAGCATCTGACACAATCTCATATGGTGAGAGCATATGCAAGACATCTTTAAGGCATTTAGTCTGCTCATCCTGCTTTGTCATTCTTTCTAGACTCTCTTGGCTTCCTTGCTATCTCTGTCTGACAAAGCTCTGCACTACACCATCTGCGTGCCAGACTTCTCCAACCACACTGAACCACAAACAGGAAAGGACTGCAAGTTCTCCAGCAAGTGTGCTAAGGCACTGTTCCTCTGATGACCTTTAATGAGTTGCTCCTGGAATTTATTTCTTTTAAATAAGGCAATGGAATCATAATGTTGTTCACACAACCAGATTAGAGAACATTTCGCTTCTGGGAAACAGCTATTTTACTCTTTGGTTGGGCAAGAAAAAAGGAGGAGCTGGATACTGGAAAGAGCTTGACCTATTTATCACAGGCTCAGTTTAATACAGGTCACAGACAGAAGAGTGGTTTTAGCCATCCCCCACCTGGTTAAAAAGGCCAATTTTCTATGTAATAAAAAAAAAATTTCCAGTATACTAAAATTCCTGTAGGAATGCTGGCATTTGTCTATACCTTCAAGAGTTTTTTCAGTAAATCTTACTGACAGAAAATTAACCAACAGACTAAACCCAAACATGTTCCAGTGCAAAGGCAAGAATAGCCATTCAAAGTCAAGAGTCACCATGGACCTCATTACAACCATCTGTCCTGACATCACGCCAGACAAGAGTGGTAGAGTTAGTGGAGGGAGCAGTTACCAATAACCAAGCTGTGTGCTGTAAGTCAACAAGTGAGGTACTTCAGGGAAGAGAATTGAACACAGCATCAGTTATAGCACAAAGTAGAAGACATATAGACATAGCTGGCTGCAGAGCAAGTCAGCCATTAATAACCATATTACCACACAAGGTCTTTCTGAAGCACAAAAAACAAACTAGTAACTTCAAAAAGTTTCACAAATATTTTTCTTATGCAACAAGATAGTGATCCTGGAATCTTGTGTACACTGCTAGCAGTTAATCTCACTAGAATAAAAAAGGTAACTGCAGCCTTTACTTATTATATGACTTGGCACTAAGCCATCCTGGAGCAAGGAGAGAGTGGAAGGAAAGGAACGACTTTGAGAACATTAGTGTAAAATGGACTCTTTTGATGAATAAAAAGAGGCAAAGTTATTTTGGGAAACTGCTATTTACACCCATATTTTTATGATCATGACTATGGTCATTCACAGGTAAAGTCTAGGTCCTACAGACAATAATTGGGACATTTCCCTTCCACAGCTACAACCTTTGGTTACAAGATGCTCATTAATGATCATCCATGCATCAGGAATCCCAAATATACATCTATATATAACATGGATAAGTCATGGCATGATGCATTCAACACAGAGTCAACATATTCAACAGCTTAACCACATATGGGGAAAGTTCTTCCTGTTCATTAATGTCTAATATTAGTCAGTCCTAATAAGCAGAAGCAAGGGAAAAAATGTTTGTGAAAATTCATTGCCTTGTCTTTTTATTTATTTATTAAACAAAGGTTTCTTCAGTTCATGCTGTCTGCACAACATTATTTTGCCTCGGGTACAGGATTTCTTGAGGTTTTGGGTTTTGTTTCTTTAAAGTCACAGCTGTAATAATCCAGACCCTGGAATTCACTAAGTCATGTTATCATACCTACCACTTAAATCAGAAGAATATCCTACTAAAAAAAGCTGCAAGCAAAAAGACCCGTTTTGTTACAGCATTTTACTACTATTAATTGTATTTTAATAAACTGCTATGAGCCTTTTCATCAGGCAGGTCCACATTAGTGACTTTATGTAAACAAGGATACCTGGTGAACAAATAAGTTCCATTCACCATGCTACTCCTCTAAAACACAGAAATTATAGAAGTTGGATATTAGAGAACAAAAGTCAAATGCAGTCTGAAGATTCCAATTTTCAGTAGAAAAGTAGCTCTTCACCATCTCATAACTATATTACAGCAGCATGTTTTGCTCAAGTCAAGGTTGATACAGTGAGATATTTTAAAACCTCAAATGGTCAGTCAAAAGTTTTACTATTTACATCTTGACTGCTGTACATTTGCAACTTGAGCTCTTAAAAACTGTGTTCAATTTACCAACTGAATTTTATTTTAGGATGTTTGGTAAGATTTCTATTTCAAGAGGGTAATTTCCCAGCAAAGTTGTGTTGTAAGACATCCATGATAGCTGTGTTACCCAGGGAAGAATTTCACTTTAGTCAGTCACTGGTATTACTAACATACAGTGGCAAATTTTAGGCTCTGTGTCAGAACAGCAATTAAACCTGACTTTGATTAAATATACGATACCATCCAAACTGATTTAAATAGGATTGATACTAGCTGGAGTATTATTTTAATCAGGATCAGACCTTAACACAGAATGACAAACATCCAGGTAACCACAGTAAGGGTTTCTTAGTCTTAATACACAAACAGGTAAGCTTTATCAAATGGAGCTCCATCCTCAAGGCAGTATTCTGTCCCACTGCTTGCTGTAGGATGGAACATAAGCACACACTCAGCCTTCTCAGTACAAACTCTAGCTGTTTCCTCCAAGCTGCAGAACAAGATCATTCTCTCCCACTGACCCTATTACAGAAATGGCAACCTCCAGCAGGCAATGGGAGCTCTAGAGCTTTAATTTTTCAAACCACCAAGCAAGATTTTCTGCAGCTCATCTGTCAACACACTTATTCCTGAGACATTTGGGGTGACAAATGTGGTGGCCAAGAATTTACCGCAGCCTGTTTCCACTGCTAGTCCATTCACTTGGCTTCACTTAAATCCAAAGGACTCCACAACTAATATTTTCTTCTGGTTTAAATGAGTAATCTTTTACTTAATTGATTGTTAATTAAAGGTTCTAGAATACCAACACTGCAGACAGAAGTCCTCTCCAGAGGCAGCATAGCAAGCCACAACAGTTTTCCCCATGGCCTCTCCTTGCATTTATGAACTCTAAGCAGACAGGTTTTGCCTCTGGGGTAAGAGCACAGTTCAACAACTGTTTGGTCATCTCCTTCTGAGCCTGACATAAAGAACAGCAATTACTTCCAGCTGAGAATAAGACTGAGAGCTAGGCAGAGGTCATCAGTCTATTAGCTCAGCTCTAGGAAAAAAAGCTTTAAGATTATCAGACTGCAGTAAGATGGGATTTAACTAGTTCATGTGGAAAACAACACATATAACCAAAGGAAAAGGAAATGCAGCTGCTACTTATGACAAGAGTCATCAAACCATTACTGTTCTCCTTTTATTCTTGCCAGTTCCTCAGTCACTAACCACTTCCGATCCAGTACAACAGCTGTAATATAGTATATGAATACATTAATGCACCAGGGAGATGTCCTGTTTGGGAGAACATGTACTTCTACATAGCTAACTTAAATAATCTTTTTAGCTTTTCTTTTTGTTATCTCAGTTCTGATGATTTACAGATTTCACAGGAAGCCTATCAGCCAAGGCATGACTACACAAACAAAAAATCTCTATATTTCAGGGAAAGATGTAGGCCAGTTGTTTGTTGGAAAATGTACAGATGTAATCTGGCAATGCTCAAAGGTTCAACAAATTTTTTTTTTGTGATGTTTTTCTGTAGATACTCCGCTTCCACTGGAACTGTGGCCTTTTATGTAGAAATGTGCTGTAACTTCCTATGACGTGCAACATGCTACCAGACATGCCTTCCCTTTAACTCATCAAGTGTACCAGGCTGCTGCCCACCCCCTGATGTAAGGAATGTCACTAGGCATACTACATTAACCATTAACTCACTCCAGTGCTTGAGATCTCACCAAATTTCACAACTATCAAGGCTCACACTTCACTGTGTACTGCAGGGCAAATACTGCCATGGATTCGGGCCAGAAGAAAGCTTGCTTTACCCTCCCCACCCCAAAAAGAGATGTCTTAACAAGATTTTTAAATATGCTGTCCCAGAGTCTGCATGTCTCTGAATGCCACTTTTTGATTATGCTGTACTTGAAATAATGAAGCAAGGAAGTTCAGGATATATCTATCATGACCATCAAATGATTCCAGAAGAGGAAAAAATGACACACACACCCAAAAAAAATTAGTCAAATTAGTCAAGAGCTTGTAATTTGTAACAAAGAAAGTCAGTAATAGAAAATATAATTTTCACTCTTTGCTCATCATCATAATAAATGTAACATTTGATCATTTTCTGCTTTGATAAATATTAAGGACATTCTAATAATATATTCCAGTGTGTTGCTGTTTTAATGTAATGCAGAAACAATCAGCCCATACTGAATATTCATCTACTCTACAACTTGACTACTTCAAAAGACAAAGAAAGTAAATAAGTAAACCCCATAACACTTTATTACAGTATACCTAAGCTATTCAGCACAACAGGGGTGAATAGTACTGAGAAGTTATGAACTTCAAAACTGTACAACCTCACTGGAATTTTACTATGCTAATTAAAATCATACTGGAAATCTGAACCTGTGAAAGAGACATTCACATATGAGAAACAAGGTATGACAAATTCCACTAATAAATTAGACAACAGAACACAAACACACAAAAATTTCATCACTGGTTGTTCACACCATAAGCCTCTCAAATCAATACCCAAGTATATTCCTTCCTCTCTTGTTTCCTCTCCAAACAGAATTCTTACCAACTCTCCTTCTGTCTCCTAATTATCCGTTTTCCTTTCCAGACTACCTGAACAGACTACAGGTTTTATTGAAATCATAGTGCAGGGTACTGGCAGTTCTCAAACTAATAGGTCAAGCAGACAGTCTTTCATGATTGAGCTCTTTGGCTTGTGTATTTTGCTAAATCAGTGTTCTGTAGCCTGATTATTTTTTTTCTTCTATGACTTCTATGGTTACTTTATTCCCCATTAGCAAGATAAAACAAAAGGGCAGGTAAAATATTTTAATGTCTTTGTTGTTCTAAGAGTGAAATAGTGCAACCTCTCAAATGCTGAGAATAAACTGTGAAAACATAACACTCCATAATTACTTCTGCAAATCTACCACAGCTTCATCAAGCAAATTAAAGGACAGTCCCTCTGACTACAAACAGGTGAAAGTAGGAAGAAAATAGAGCTTTGGCTCTTTTCCTGAAAGTGGTTTATTGCATTAATTAGTGACTCCCTCAATTTGTCTCTCTATTTGATCCTTAGTCATTTGTCCGATACAATGAAGGAAAAGAAATCAGTATCAAAAGATATACTGTTTTACTGCAAATTTAACTATTGCTTGTTAAGTAATAATTATTATCAAGTAATAATAAACTATTATTTATTGTAAAAATTCTTTCTGCCTCTGGTGCCTCCATCACTGGTTGCATTTCAGAGGTGAAAGAATCTCAGGGTCAAGGCTAGTTCAGCTTACACCATAACTTCACATAGACACCAAACAGCTGTTGCAAATTTAACCTAATAATACTGACACCACCATTTCAGAGTTCTGGCCTTGTTATTTATAAGGATAGTATTCATTTATTTGTTTTTAAAATCTATTACAGGAGTAGGAGATCAAGGAAATGCAGTTAATAAGGTACAAATTTTTAGTGAAGCCTCTAATTAAATCATATAAAATTTCACTCTCAGAATTAAACAAATCTTAGTTCTGAATGCCATAATATGGGAAAAAATGACTACAAATTAACTTTAAAAAAGAAAAAATGTAACAAATAAGCATCTATGATAAGATGACTGCATTTGTGGATGAGGGGGAGCAGGGCATATCATTACCTCAACTTTAGCAAGGCTTTCAAGCACTCTCCCTTACAATATTTTTGTACCCAAGTAGGGACATTGCTGTCTGAATAACTGAATGGTTAGATGGGTGAACAGCAGGGGTCTACCCTGAGATCATCCTGTTTGACATCTTCATTGACAATCTGGAGGACATGATGGAACAAACAGGTTTTTATCAAGCTTGCAGATGACACTAAACTGGTGGAAACCTGTCAACATGTTTGAGACAGCCCTCAGCAGGCTGAGGGAAAGGACTAACAGAAACTCCATAAAATTCAATGAGGACAAACGGAGGGATGTGCCTCTGGGAAAGAAGAGACTCTTGCACCAATGAAGGTAGGGACTGACTGCCTGGGAACCAGCACTGCTGAAAAGGACCTGTTGGACAAGGAGAGGGTTGAACAGCACACCAGCCAGCAGTGTGCCCTGTCAGCAAAGGCGGCCAACAGCATCCTGGGCTGTATTCACAGAAGCAGAGTCAGAACAGCAAGGGAAATGATCACCCCCTCTACTCAGAACACTTGTCAGACCATATCTAGATTCTGAATCCAGTTCTGAGCTCTCCAGTATATGAAAATGTGGTGGGTTGACCTTGGCTGGACACCAGGTACCCACCAAGCTGCTCTATCACTCCCCTCCTCAGCAGAATAGGTTGGGGGAGGAGAAGAAAATAAGATGGAAAAAAAACTTGTGGGACAACATAAAGGCAGTTTAATGAAAGCAATAGCAAAAGTTGCGCACATGGAAGCAAAGGGAAACAAAAGATGTTATTGTCTGCTTCCCATCAGCAGGTGATGTTCAGCCGCTTCCTGGGAAGCAGGGCTTCAGTGTGCATATCAGTTACTCTGGAAGACAAACATCATAACTACCTACCTCTTCCTCCTCCTTTCTTTTAGCTTTTATAATATGATCAGGTGTCATATGGTATGGAATATCCCATTGGTCTCTTTGGGTCAGCTGTCCTGGCTGCATCCCCTCCCAAGATCTTGGCCACCCCCAGCCTGCTGGAGGAGGATGGAGAGCCAGCCTGGATGCTGTAAGCACTGCTCAGCAGTAGCAAATACACCGCTGTGTTACCACCACCCTTCCAGCTACCAATACAAGTGCAGCGCTATGAGGGCTGATATGGGGCTCAGCCAGACCCAATACAGAAAGACATCAATAAACTGCAGCAACTTCAACAGAGACCCACCAGTATGGTTGGGGGCTGAGCACTTGCCCAGCAAGGAAAGGCAAAGGGAACCAGCCATGTTCAGCCCGCACAAGAGACAACTTTGGGAGGAGCAAACAGCAGCCTGCCAGGGGAGGAAGATGGAGTAAGAAGTGCTGTTAGCTGCCAGCACATATATAAACAGAGTAAAAGCGAGAATCATGACCTTTCTCCAGAGGCAACAGCACTTCTGTACTGTACAGCAGCCATTCTCCTCTCTGCTACATGACTGAGGTGGAATATCTAAGACAGCAAATCATACAAGAGTGTCTTGGAAATACAGCTCAACTTAGTCACTCTCTGTGTGCTTATCTCCTGTGAAATCAAGCCAATAAAGAACTTGTGATAAAGACTCCAAAACAAAAAGCCATCAGCAATTAACAAAATTTATATTGGTCCTACAGACAGGCACAAAGATTTTTTTGTATTCTGAGTACCAACTCCTAACACCCTGCCATACATCTATGAATTCACAGCCAAACATGCACAGGCCCGCCCTCAGACAATAATAGGCCCCAAAGTTCATTACCAGAAGTTTACCTTTTTCTTCTAAAGTAGTTTGCTGTTCCTCCCTTTCCCAGAGTCCACATTCAAACCAGGACTGGGACTTCTTGCCCCATACACCTGCCTGAAAAGGCAGATACTTGTTGTTCTCGAGTCTGCTGATCCCCTAGTGGGGTGTGTGACAGAGCCTGAACTAGTTGTACCTGCAAGTTGTAGCAGGTCAGACAGCCACTCCCCCATTACTATGGTTGTGAGACACACAGACCAGTTACTGCAGCCCGGCTCCAGCACAGTACCTGACCTAAGAGTCCCAGGAGTTTCCTCAAAAGCTGGTTTCTGTTCAGTTACTTTCATTGACTACAACAGCTTGGATTCCTTCACTTCTACGCACAAGTTCACCTCCCTCCTACCACAAGTAACGTACAAATTTCACTTTTCCACAACCAGGGAATAAGAGGGGTAAGCAAAGCTACTCCAGTCCACCCATGGCTCAGTGAAAACATCGCTGCAGCTTTTCCACTCACTCTGTGCTGTGGCACACGGCCTCAGAAGACACAGATGTTCTTAGAGACTTGTTGTAAAGATGTTCTTGGAGGCTAAGCTTCCCCTTTTCCCCAGAAACAAGATCCCACTTCAGCTCACCAAGACCCTCAGCTACCCTTGCTACTGGAAAAGGCAGTAACTCATCTCTCCAAGCCCAACCTCACTCCCTCACACCACCCCCCAGCAATCACAGTAGCCAGCTGGGCACCCTCAGGGCTCACCACTTAGCCCTGCCCTTGCCACTCACTCCACGCACAACACCTGTGCAACAGCCAGCCACAAACATTTAGTCAGAGACAGGACCTCATGTGAAATCACTAGTATTTATTAAATTTTGCCATTTCTGTCTCGTCTATAGAAAATCAGACTTAGGCAAAATTTCCTCCCTACTGTGATTTGTTCTTACTTAGCATTTTATATAATAAAAAGAATACTCGGGCAAAATTTGTGCAGGCTACTCATGAATGTAAAATAGACAAAAGATAAAAAGTAGAAACAAATAGCAACCAAGCCTGGGACTTGGCTCATGATCGTCAGCTGTTCTGCATTCATTGGGGAGTACTCAGAGGAGTGTCAGATATAAGAGGGATTTTTTGAGTGTGTTTGCACTTGTACCTGTTAGAGAGATGCTCTTTTGTTTCCCAAAAATGACTAAATATCTTATAGATATCAAAATTTCATATAGCAAACCTGCTCTTCAGGCACTGTGTGTCTTTAACACCAATTAGGGTAGGGCTTTGCCACCTGCGGTGTTTATACTGTTTGTTGGCCTGCTGTTACTATTGTGCACCACAGTGAAACGTGCTTTTCTCACCAGGTTATATGCAATTTTGCAATAGCATACTACAAACTTAAGCAAGGTTATATAGAAATAAATGCCTCCTACAGGTATGACCTATATCTGTCATAAGTTCTGCCCATGCACATAATATTGTAGTAAGGTTCCTGTAAAGAGCCAGAGGACTCTGAAGCACACTTTCACATTGTAATGACCTTTCAGAATTAAATCCTAGTGATCCGATATTTGAGAATTCATGGTAGGGGTCTTCAGCTAGTGTCCACCCCTGTGGTTCCACTGAGGTCTATAGAAAGCACCCGAGTCCCCAAGAAACAATTTGAAAAGCTGTTAGGACCATTCAAGACACAATGCAAGCTCAACATGCTGATGAAAATAGTTTTAGAAAACACGGGTGCTTTGGAAGACCAGTGTTTCTGGGTCTCTATCTATTAGTCTTTTTCCATTTGATCCATCTTTTTACCCTTTTCCATCCCCTTTCCTCCATTTTTAGCCTTTCTGCTTATTTCTTTCCCCCTTCCTTTGCTCACTAATTTCTCGCAGCCTTCCCTTTTCTACCAGCTGCTTCCCAACAAAAAGTGACACAAGATGGGAATCCTAGATGACACAGACATCTTTGATCCTTCTCTTGCTAATTCATGGAACTACACAGAAAGAAAAATCCACACTTCTGTTCTTGCCACAAATTGTCTAACTTTGAAGAAACACTAGATCTTAACTTTCTCATTAATTGTTCATGCTAACTACCATGGTTTTTTCTTCCCATTTATATAATTCAGATAAAGTGTTTGGTCCTGCTTTCTATCAACAGAAATAAGACCAGAGATTTCCTTCCATTTGTATTTCCTCCTGATGCATATTCTCAACACCTTCTTTCACCTTAGCCCTTAGCCCAGATATTTTGCATTCTTTTTATAAAGATTAAAAAAAAAAAAAAATTAGTAACCCTTTTGTTCAACTCTGTAGACACTGCTATTGTGATGTAACATAAAATGTTTTCCTGGAATTCAAAAGCTTGCCATTCCTAGATGATCCAATGCAATGATGTAACACCATGGATAACTCATTTTCAATATCTCTCTCTTCCTAATGTTTTCAGAACCATCTGGCAGCTGTGACTGGCATGATCTGACATGAATAAACTTAAACGAAAGCTCTGTTACCCCTTCGTATTTCTCGTCACTTCTTCCGTCAACAGGGTAAGAGCAAGACATATGCTGTAAATGCTGAAGCTCCATTATCATACCTTACAGCTTTGGCAGCCAAACCTGCAACTCATGTGGTAAATAGTGAATGAACAGCTGTTGTAAACTGTTCCTAAACAACCCACCAGCTGTGGGTGTCACATAAGTAGGTGAATACTCAGCTGAAGTCTCTCTTTAGTACTGGATGCAGTCTTTGTTCAACAGCTGCAAACACTTCACAAAATCAGAAAAATCAGCCTGTTCATAGGAAGCTGGCAAGCAGAAAACAGGACTAAAATCACTACATTAAGAACATACGTAACGCTTACTGTTCACAGGATGAAATCACAGTCAACAGAGCAAGATCCCTTCTGTGTTCCTCTGTGGTCCTGGTTGTTTTTGATGAGTAGAGTTTAAGTTCTTACCAATATCCAGTCACCTATTACATTTGTGAGAAGATATCATTTACCATTGTTTTATCTCCGTTAATTTGGTTGGAAGCAATAGGAGACAAACTCAGAATGTCTGGCAAGAAGATCTGGCTCTTGTGTCCTCGACACTTTCTTTTCTGCCAGCATAGCTGTCTCAACAGAGCACAAGCATACATGTAGGAAAGGGCTACGTTACACACATGTGCAATCAAGTCACATCACACTCCAGGATGAATGTCATCCACACTGCCCTAACTGCTTGGATTAGAAGGCTCTTAAGACATGGACTATTTAATTTCTCATGTTTGTAAAATATTTAATAAAGCAGAGACCCAAGTAGTGCCAGATTGTATCAGTTTTGTGAAGCCTGTAGCATTATATTCTTTGTTGCAGTCATTTTCATGCAACTGACATTTTTTTCTTGAATGCTGTTATAATAGTGCAGTATCAATCAATTAATATAAATAAGATGAACAAGAGTTTTGAATATCTGGTGCTATATGTTCACTTCTAAGATATTAATGTGTCCAACCTACAATACAAACAGGTTTTTTTAATATCCATAATTATGCTAATGGAAAATTTGTTGTAATTACTGTGTGCTGGTGCCCTACAGAGGAAACTGTTTTCACTAGCGTAGCTTATCTGAACTATCTTTGGTGTCCCTTTTTATCAGTTCTGGCTCCAAATCCTCATCAAATTCGAGGATTATTTCCAGACAGAATCCCAAAACCTACAGAATAAGTCATAATGAAATAAAAAGTTATCCAGCAATTAGAGTTCCTGATACCTAACATTATCCCTTAAAACAGTAATTTCCTGTTGAAACTGCTGAACTTTGCTTCTCTGAAGACTCAAAACAGGTTTTCTCCTAAGGTGACAGTTTAAATTGTAGTTATCACAGTATTCAAAACAAACATACAGGAATACTGAAGTCCTATGCTCCTTTACAGCTGATCCATGTTAAAAAATAAATAGTCAATAAAATACAGAAAATTTATCATTGTCATTTGCATTATCATATATGGTTCGATGCCAGGACCCTTTTGATATTTATCATTTAATAAAACAGAATGACAACACTATATGCCAGTGAAAGCATACAAACTTTGGAATGGTTAGGTTATAATTGTGTTTATTCATTTTAGCATCATCCTGGGACATTAGCATTTAAAAAACAAAAGTTGGGGGTTTTTTTTCATATATAGCAAATCATATCACTGCAGAAAAGAGGAGTCCCTGCACAGGAAGATTGGATTGATTTGTGGCTCAAGAATGATTGCCAGAATATTCAAGCTCTTTAGCTTGTAACCCAGCTGTAACCCATGGTCAAGATCACCTGCAAACTTGCAATGTAAGTGTCATATAAGTGGGCTCAAGATGAGTCTGGGGGTCCCCCATGTATGACACAAGCATGGCGATTTTAGCAGTTGATGGAAGCAAAACAGACCAAGAGTGATCACAGCAGACAGAGCTGGAAATGTAATCCAGAGCTCTTGGGTCCCTTCCAGCATCTTGTTCGCTAGGACACGTTGCTTCCAACAAACATGGACCAAGTCATGATTAACAAGCTGTTAGCAACAGAATTGTTGGGTATCTGTAAAAGCAAGCATAAGATTCAATGCTATTATAAAGAATAAAATTAATAATTTTGAGATTTAAACCAATCTCTTTGTTTAATCTTGCTTAGAGTTTATGACAGGTTGATGAATGCTCATGGATTGTTTACTGTCAATAGCCACAGCTAATGAATAATCTCCAGAGTTAACAGTAACCTGACATCATCTTTGGTCTGGTTTTCTAGAGAAGGGACAACTTCAAGATAATATCAAGTAAATATCAAGATATTTCACTGTCTGTCTGCACTTTCCCCAGGAACTTTTGACCCTTCTGGCCACCTTCAGCTAAGTTTGAACACCGAGGGGACATGTTTAAAAACAGATGAATTTTTACAAAATTCATTAAAGTGGGTAGAAGAGAGATACTCAAATTAGTGCCCTGGGAAACACCAGTAAGCAGAATTCAGCTATTTTGTATTCTTCTTGTCAGCAGATAATGAGCCAGTCAGCAGAGGGTTTGAGACCAAAATATTCAGCATGTGTAGTCACTAGTCTGTGGGATGCTCTAAGGAATGCAGGAGAATCTAAGATTATTTTGGTGTTAAGGATTAGGTTATAAATGTAGACTAGAACATAAACCTACATGAAATTGTACTTCCTTAATTTCACTGCTTATACAGAGTTTTTGTATTCCTTTCATAGTGGCAAGACTGTGCCAAGTAATTTTTCCAAGAGAAAAAAAGAGAGAAGGTCCCAGCCTCAGTGATTTCCCAAGCTAGAAAATAACAGCAACATCACAGATATCAGTTTGGTTTAGAATGAGATAAATAATGGAAAAGTAAAGTTTTCCAGTGACAATCATTAACTGCTATTTCTATTCTATCACTGTACATTCTGCTTCCTATTTTTTTCACCTTTCATTCTGTTTTAAACAAACCACTCAAAGCTTTCTAAAATAAAAGTAAATAAGTCAGCAAACTTTCCACTTCTCTTTTTTGTTCTGTGTAAATAAACTTGAACTTTAGCAACAGCAACTTTCACCTTATTTGGCCTTCAGATAACTCTTTTCAGTTTCCCCAGCTCACTCCAAGATGACCTTTGCAGTCAGTCAGGAAATGTCTAGAGATTATGAGCAGTCAGTTTCTTTGATGCCCTGTAGAGCTGGTGCCAGTGGCAGAGAACACTTATATTTTATTTTAATCAATCTTCAGGGAAAGAATGAACATTTTTAAAAGGGAGATTACATGCCCAGTCTTGCCTTTTTTACAGGTTTAACTTCCAGTGACTACAATAGAATGCTGTATGAGCATAGGAATGAATCTTTACATATAATTCACACTATGCAGGAATTTTTTTCAACTTCATACAGGAAACTCCTAAGAGATAATACAGACCAAACCAGAAATTAAGTGGTATAAGCCTGCCCTTACATATCATACCTCTCTTACTATTGTTGCTTTCTTACCAGAGCAACAATAGAAACTACCTTTCTGAGCCTGTTGTTTCTCCCACATCTCACAGGTCCACATTTATTACCTTGTGCTCCGTGCCTCCTCTTGCAAAAGTTATGGATTTACAGAGTTAGGGCAATGCCAGTTTTTCTCCAGGTAATAACCTTGCTGTTTAAAAATCTCCTTCCCTGTATCCTTGTGTCCTATATGTAGGAAAGGATTGTGCAGTTGGTCCATGTGCAGAGCTCCCGTTGTCATCACAGGGACTATCATACATAGTTCATATGCAGGATCAACTTGCTAATCCTAAGGAAAATGAGAACTAGTCTGTATCTATGCAATTTTTCTTACTGTTGGACAACAACCAAAATAAAAATCTTGTTGCTACTACTGTTTTATTTATCTATGCAATACTATTTCAGGACATAAAAATCCAGAATATTTTAACAGCTCTATCAAAAGCAAGTTTTTGCTTCTGATGTGAGGAAGCCTTTCTCACAGATGTCACTGGTTAGTTTACCTAACGTACGCCTTTAAATACAGAAGTGGTACAAATTCTGAAAACAATTTGCGGAGAAATTTTATGATTCAGCAGAAATGCTTTAAACTTAACATTGGTATCAGAGTTCCAATAGTTTTGCTCTCAAATAAAAACAGCAGAGTAGTTAATACAAATATTAGTCTTAATGGGGAATTAATAGTTGTTGGTATAAATAAAGTATACGGCACACATTCATCTTTTCCAGTAAGTCAAGGGGATCAAAATTATGAAAAGCCTGACCTTTAGTCTGAACTATAGGGATTTGCTAAATCTCCCACCTGAATTTGAAATATTCTCATCAGGTTTGTCCTTCTACTGCTCCAGAGTTTTTCTGTATATTAGGTTTTGGGGGTTTTGCCCTAGTTTCTCACCAACACCTACCCTTCTTACCTAGGCCAGTCTGTTACCCTGTTTCATATAATGAAGAAATATCTTCTGTGAGTCTGGAATTGACCCACTTGTAAGGAAGCTCTTGGTCCTTATCTTTTATACTCACATGCCCCTCTGCTGACACTCAGCTCTCTGCTCTGTCCTCTGGGCAAGGCAGTATGTAAAGTGCTGATAAAAGGATTAGCTGATGAAAAAAAATCCTAGCCAGCAGTTTGCAAGCATACAGCATTCGTGCATACCACCATGAAGGCTGGGTCCCTAGACAGGGATATATCTCACCTAGATATTGCTATCTCAAAGGGGGCCAATTAGCTTCGGTTTGTCATCTAGGCATCCTCTGTGTCAATAGGGAGATGAAAGTCATCTGAGCAAGGCAAGTCTGTCCACCTATCTTAGATGCCTGCCTTCGAAGGATATCTCATCCACCTCCCTCCATGGACAACAGATGCCTGGTGGTAAGATAGCTAAAATTAGGCACTACAGGGTTAAAAACAGAACAAGTCCAGACTTTCAGACTTCAAAGAGGGAGAAGAACAAGCATCCCAGAAAAAGAGCAGGTTGTGTTAAGGATCGTTCTTGCACTTAGTGTCAGTGATTGCATTCCTAGACTTAAACCTTCAGAGCTGGACAGCAGAGGAAACAAACAACACATATTTCACTGGAACTGCATGGGGTGGGTGTACACACATTAAAAGAAACTGAAAAAACATATGGTCCATGGGAGCCAGGAAAGCCATCTGCAGAGGAAGTGTACAAGAGAGCATGTGAAGCAGCAAGCGGCAAACACTCCTGAAGAGCCGCGCGTGTCTCGCACAGCAGCACATGTGACACAAACCACATGAAAGAGGCCCAGCGTTCTCTGCTGTCAAAACTGCCAAAACAAGCAGACACAGGGCAAGCGGGAGCAACAGCATGGTCACAAGCACACACTGTAGATACACTGGTAGAAGGGGAATGTCTGAACTGCAGCAAGCAGACAGAAAATCATAGTGGAGCTTTGAACTCCAAAGTAATTCTTGCCATCCAAAGCTAGGTTCACTTTTATCTTCTTCTATTTGCTGATGTCTGAACTATATTGTAAGATCTTTGTGTTTGGTTCATGGCTGGGAGTTCCAAGCAGAGCCTAACAAATCCAATTTAATAATAATGCCCTTTCTTGAGAGAGAAAGCTTGCAAAGCCAAACTAGAAATTGTTAGGAGCAATGTTTTCATGCTAGTTCAGCGCATCTAATAGTTCCACTTGAAAAGAAAACAAACAAAAAGTCAACGATGCTTTTGAAAGCCTAGGAAAAAAAGCAGCAAGGTTTTTTCTTTTTCTTTTCACTTCTGGGGTTTGGGGGAAGGGGGGGGAGGTGGTTATTTTGTTTTCTTGGGTTTGGGGCTTTTTTTGCAGGTGTGGGAGGGGTGTCAGTTCTTAGATTGGATGCTACTTCATCTGATCCTGCTCATCCATCAGAAAGCATTGCTGCTGTTGTTGTCCTGGTGTTATCATGGAAGTAGAACCTGATACCAAGGTGAAGTTTTAATCACTAAGGCTCTGGAAAGAACTTCTGAAACAAAATCAAAATAGTACAACTAGCTGGTATTTAGAAGATACAGTACCTTTCTTCCTAAAGACTTCATAGGATTTGATATTAAAATCGCTATGTGACTTGTCACTAAAATGATGTGCCAGAATACTCGTTAAGTTCCAGCACAAATATATCTGGCACACCGAGTGTAGTTATAATACACCAACACTAGGGAAGAAATCTTATTTGCAGCAGCCTCTGCTGCTATTTTTGCACACGTTTGACTCCTGTACAATTCCTTTCCTACATACTCTCATGGAAGAACAGAATTAGTTCACAGAAGTACTCCTGGAAAGTCTCTGTCAAGATCCCACACAATAAGTTGAGAGCATGTCCTTAGCTTGCCATTATGGAAAGACCCTTGTAATTCATTCTGTTCAGATTTTAATAAGAGGAAAATTCAGTGTTTAGTAACTCCTCATCTGAACATGGCTTTGTTTTCTGACTTGATACAGTAGGGGAAATTATACCTTTACAAGTAATAGAAGAAATTGTAAAGAAAAGTGAACACTTGCTTTTGTGTTTATTTTATGAAGATACGTCATAAAGCTAAAAGAAAGATTTAATTCTTGCTTTTCCTCAAAGTTTAATTTGTGAAACAAATTTGCTTATTAGGTAAGGCTTAAAAAAAATATTATACTAGTCTGCGCAGTGGCATTTTGCTCTGTGCTGCCTGTTCTTCCAGTCATTGCATAACGAGGGACCAGCGCACCTGATGCTCAGAGAAGGATGTCTTCAAGCATAGTTTAACAGTGGTACTCAGACTGTAAAGACAAGTAGCGTTTAAAACTGAATGCAGAGCTTAAATGCAACAGAATGTAGGGCTTGGAATCCTCCAGAATAAATTCCTCTCTTTTCGAAATCAAAGAAATAAGACATTATGTTTACTTCTGTTGGCTGCCAAACTGAATAAATGCTGAGGTGCCTGGTTTTATCCCTTATGCAGATCCTCAGTACACACAAACACTCATGTTGACTGGAGACTTCCACAGATCTGTGCTACAGATCCTGAGTAAAATTCTTACCCCTTGTTATGTTTGTTCTAGCGTCAAACATGACACACTGTGGTGACAGCAGAGTGCTCCCCTCAGCATCCCAGCTCTGCCTCCACTGTGGGACTCCGTCAGCAGCCTCATCCCAGGCTTCAAGAGAGGCTGCAGGGAGACTGGCCTCTGACTATGACTGCTACTGTAACGATTCCCCAGGAGAAAAAGTCCTTCCTTGCTTTCTTTTGAATATTTTTCATTTGTCATAGAGGAGTTCACTAAGCAGCACCAAAAATATTAGGATCAATACAAAATGTAAAAAAAATCTTGCATCCCAAAAGAAATTCAATACAAGAATAATCAGTGACAGGTTTAAAAAGTGAAATGACTTGGCAGGGAGGGATGTCAGAAATATAAAGAACATATTTCTTTGAATAAAACATCAAGTATCCATTGCTTGGTTTACAATGCTTACAACGTACTTCTGTTCTAAGAAGTGACTGTGAATTCTTACCATGGCCTTACACTGTAAACTTTTTATGGGAATATATTAATCGTCCTTTCTGTTTACTTTGCTGACTCTCAGAAATAGCCAAAAGTAACCGTAATCAATACCACCCCCACCCCCCATCCCATCCTTGTAACCACAGTGATAAACATATTTCAGTACCTCTTAGAATATACCCAAAAGATAAAATCTGTACGTGCACCTGGTCTGGCCACTCACTGCTCCCTTCACTGTTAGTATGCATGTATCTTTTCTGGAAAGAGAATTTTTCTTGGAAGAGCCTGGGCAGCCCCACATCTGACTGACTGCCAGTAAACATTTTCTTCTAGTCTCAAAAGTTGATAGATTTTAGTTAGAAGAAATACCTGCTTATTCAATTAGCACAAAACCACTCCAAAAAACACCAAAACTTGACACACACACAAAAAACCCCACTCAAAAAAAATCACATCAGCATGGTTTGCAGTTTCTCAAATGCATGTATGTTTACAGTCAATGGGATAAGTGTCATTAACATCTGAGTAGTGTACACAGAAGACTCTATACTGTAAATTGTAGCTTAGTGTATCCCATTTAACAACCTAACCTCAATCCAATTATTTAATGAAGCACTAATATGAATTTTATTTAGATTTTCCACTTCCAGATTCTCCTCATGCAACATCACCCATCAGAGAGTCAAGAAAAACAAAATGGCCAATACGAAAGCATCATTCTGCAAGTACTTCATCATCTCACAGATTGTGAGGGGATTAACTGAATGGGGTAGTAGGCAACTAGTGAGAGCACAACAAAGGGGAAGTTTACACTGCTGAGAAACCTGACAAGAATGATCAGGTTCCTGCTTCATGACATATTCTCTAGCACCGTTACCGAGGAGTAGAGTAAAATTCAGGCCAGTAAAAACAGGATGCTGAACTAGGATGAAGCTGCATAGAACCACCATTGATGTGCCTTTGCAACACTCCTTCCCCTTTTCCATCCTTGGTAGCCAGATGCTGGACCCATATTATCAACAAGCTTTAAAAGTTCTCTGGACTAAATATTGTCACAACCTATGCAGAAAATATTTCCTAGGCCAGTGATATTTTTTTGAATTGTTGGCTCCTTCTGAGAACACTGTAAAGCTAGTGCTAGCTTAAGAAGCAGCATGATGGCATACATGTATTTTCACAAGTCCTCTTGTTTTCCTCTTCCACAGTTGATGACAGAATTTAGTTTGTATCTTTAATACCAGTTTTCCATACACCCAGCAAACTACACTAATACCAGCTTTTGCATGCTTGCTTACATTTATTTGTTCCCAAGATAAATCTTTCCTGGCTTGCACCTAGAATGCAGCGAGTGTTTTCTCACCCAACATAAGGTCGTTGATCCCTTTACAATGACCTAGACAATTCCAGTTTGTTCTTGTTGGCATACCAACAAGGTGTATCTCCCTAGATCTTTCCTCCCCACAGTCATTTCCTCCATCTCTTCCCTAGATACTTAGAGTCAGGCCAGCTTTGCACAGAATATATCCACATCCTCTGTGCCTCAGCTTTGACCTCCACAAACGGCACCAGAACTGGTCCTCCATTCTGCTCCCCCTCTGTTTACATGTTTAACTCAACACCGTTACAATGCTGTGGTAACTCATCCCATATGGGCTCCCATCACAGACCACAGAGGAGCAACTTGCAGAGATACTGGATCCATTCCTTTGCGATAGGTGCACTTACACTTACATGGGTCATTTCCAGAGACATACCTTTGGGACTGGTATAGAGAAGGCTAGATGACATTCAGGTGGATTTTAGAGCACCATGGAAGAGCTGGACCTCTTCAGGTGGGGAAGAGAGTCAAATTGTGGTCAAGGATTTCTACCCCAAATTCAGTCTTCCCCTCTGTTTTTTAGCAGCTGACCTAAAGGAATGTCTCTTTATTCAATTTTACATTAAAAAATCAGTCCTGAGTGGTTAGAATAGTATCTATTATGTTTGCAGCAATATGTTGCATGCTGCTTTGAAAGATTAAAAATACACAAAATTTGAGCAAAATCTTTGAAAGCAAAATATCTGCACAACACTAAGATTCTGCAGTAGAACAATAACCATTTTCATTGTCAGAAGTCCGCTCTCATGAAACAAACAAGGAATCTTTTAGCTTTTGCCACTGGCAATGAAAAAATAGCATTTTTCAAATAAATATGCACAAAATGGCCACACTGTGGTCTGACCCAAAATCTGAGGCAGATTTGAATCTACATTTTTGAAAGACTTCCAGCTACATCTGAATTGATACTCCTAAAATATCCAGTTTTCAAAAAAACCTACCCCAGTTTCAAAGGAAGTGTTGTGTGTATGACTTGGTTCTAGAATAAAACAGTTTTTTAAAGCAGAAATCATTGATGTTGGTCTAGTAAAGAAGAAATACAGTCAAGATAGCAATCATTATCACTTTTCATATTTGACTAATAAATTATATTTCTGCAATTATTTCTTTTCTAATGTAGGTACTACAATCTTGTACAGGACTATTGGGCTTTAGTCACTCTACAGAAGCTTACAGACAGCCAATACATTAGGCACCCTAATAGCCGTTAAATGTTCCATCCCTCATACATTCACACAGCTATACAGTCCTAGGGAATCAGCCATAAAGCCCTGTCCCAGTGTCATCAGGTCAAAGTTTCTGAATTGAAGGGACTGAAATCTCAGTTGGGAAGCCTAAATGAAGTTTAATTCACCACTCACATTATAAAATGCATTATTATTCAGGCAATATATTCAGGCAAAATAAACATATATTTACATCCCCTAGATGAGGCTAAAACTTATTTATATAAGCTACTTACCATCTGTTAAGCTAAGAAACAGGAGAGAAAGAGAAGGAAAGGGAGAGGGACTATGAGAGACAGAGAAAAATAACAAAAAGGAGGAACAGGGGGGTGGGGGGGTGGAGACAGATATCACACTACTTCTGCAAGACAGCAAAGTACTAAGAAAGGGAGAGTGAGACATTATTTACAACAAGAAATGTTCATAGATAAGAAAAAATAAATGAGTCACAGTGACACAACATGATGGAATTTAATCCAGCTGTTTGTGTCCTATGGCAACCCCAGATAAGCAATATCAGAAAGATGAATTAAGAAATCCAGATGGCAATAAATATTATTCTCATCAATAAAGATGCCAAAAGCACTTTTGACATATAAATATTATTTTACTGTGTTCCTAACCTTTGGCTATTACACTTTAAAGTGAAAGGTTGGACAAGACACTCTTGATCTCTTTTCTTAAGTCACTTCACATGGTACTCTTACTTTTTCATATATTTGTGTTAATCCCCTCCTGCAGATAAAGCAACATATGTAGGTACATCCTTTATTTTATTATAAATCCTCAAATCTAGTGGCTTTAAAATGCTACATAGGAGCAATTTTCAACAAATACTCTCTTTTTGTAAAGTGGTAAAAGCACAGTAATTGTGTAGCACCATTCTAGAATCCAAACACTTTAATGGACATTCTGGTCATTTTTTGATCTCTTTGGAACCCTCAAAACATCTGTCTGGAAATGATAATTTCCCTCAACGTTATGTGAGAAACTAAGGAAATATTTTCTGTTGTGAAAGCTAAAAATCACAAACCAAATCAAAAAACGAATGACTCCTATTCAATCAAAATCAGAATTTATAGTTTTATAAAAGTGTATTTAATAATAATTTTAATAAGAAAATAAAAAACATCTCTGACCAAATTCAGAACTAACAGTGATGTTTTCCATTATGAAAAGGAGAAAAATTCCTTTCTTTATCATCTACTAGAAAAGTATACACTGAGCTAAATAGTATCTACTCACATTTGTTTCAGAGATAGCACTGGATATTTTCTTCCCTGCAATGTTATTCAAGTACTTTTTAGATATCATTTTGTTACCAATAAAATTAATGGATAATTAGCAATTATGAAAAGCTTTGGAAATGCATAAAAAAAAAAGAAAAAAAAAAAAGAGCACAATTTAAAACTAAGCTATCCTAAGCTCTGGTGTTTCCTAACAGGTATTCAACTTCTTAACTCCAGGTGTTGACGTACGGGCAAGTGGGAGTTATGCATAGAAATCAGTAGATTAGTAGCTCACCTGTGGATGTGTCATGTTCTTCCAGGCATGAAAATAAATCACTTTCAGAATGCCCTCACTTGCCCATCACGTAAATCTTTATCATAAGCCTTATTTTAAAGAACAAGTGGGCATGAATAGGTGCTCAGTTTCAGCACCAAAAGTAAAAATTCAGTACAGGGAAAAATAGCTGCCTGTACCGTCTGTGCCACTAAAAAAGGGGAAAAGTACTGCTATTCCTAAATTCCAGCTCCTATAAGAAACATAGGTGTGCCTGGTAGTTACGGCAAAATATTACTGTGGAAAGCCAAAAGACTTTCAGCGAAGGCTGCCAAAGCTCACACGCTGCACAAGTTAAAATGAAACAAGACACCTCATTGCTCACAGCAGCAATGTGGTGGCATTATTATTTAAAGACAGGTGAAATAATAAATTGCAAACTGAGAAATTACATCAAAAAATGCATCAAAACCACTTGTTTAAATAATAAATAAAAACAGAAATAATTGTAGGCTTGTAGTCTCTTCCCTACTGGAAATCCTCTAAAGGGAAATACCTACCTCTGAAATATGTACGTAGGACTGAGAACTCTCCAGTGACAGCAAGCAGTACATTACCATCTTTACTCAGTCATCTGCATGTAATTTCTTCTGCCTAGCTACTACATAGCTAAGATAAAACAGCAGAGGCATGCATCGTGGAGATATACCACAGAGGTGGCAGTTCAGATCTAGCTACAGAGCATGTCATGTGCATTTAGCAAGCCCTGGTCTTCGCAGAAAAAATATTAAGAAATTAATTGAGGGCGAAGTGCACAAAACTAGTACAAGCCTGTCTTTCTTTTGGCTAGTCTGTAGTAAAAGTGCCGAAAGATAAAGAGAGAGCTCTGTATGGTACCTGAAGATGTAAGAGCTCTTTAGATGGCTTCCAGCAAACTGATCCAGCATTTAGGCATCTGGGTAAAAGGAAGCTGAAGGATATTCTCAAGAATGGGCCATGTTTGCCGTTAGTATGAATCCGTACCGTTCTGCTGAGGTCAGTTAAAGCACACTGATATTCATAGAGGAAAATTTAGTTAGATTCAGTCTGATGAGTCTGTCACATCAGAGTTTTCTCCATACAGACCAGTGCCTAAAAGTGATCTCCTTGGTGAAGGACAAGATACAGTCAACTTTATAGGAGGAAATGCAAAGTATTTTCTATGGAAAAAATTAGTAACATCACAATGCATCACTGTAATTTCCTACCCTTCCCAGCTGGACATTTTATATTTGGAAGCTTTCTTTTGACCTGGTGAGCTATCTAAATGCATCTAGAATCATCTATTCCTTTTAAATTGGGGTACATTTATCTCTCGGTTTTAAATGGGCATCTGGATGTAAGAAACTCTGTTGTGTTATACCTCCTGAAGTGCTTACAAAGGGACTTCAAAGCATTCACCAAAATTACCCTTAGTTTTACCTGAGAAATTTTACTTCCTATCTCAAATTCCAGCCTTTGCCAGCAGGAAACTTCACTTGCCCAAGCACAGCAGACAGTATTTTGTTCATATATGCCAATGGCAGCAGGATATGTGGACAGGTTTCTGTTCACACAAAAATCTAAGTGTAAGATTATCAATGCATATTTATCCACTGCGTTTGAAACCCTGTTCTAAGAATTCAAGAAATCAAAATGAGGGGAAAATGGTTTCTTTTGCTCAAACGTAATGTAAAATATGCAACACAGGTCTACCCCATTCTCAGAATATGACTGTGGATCAAGGAGATATATGCAAGTATATGAAGACTGGTAGAGGTCTGAAGGTTGAAATGCATAGCTGAGCGTTATTTCTTTGCATTTTGAGTAACACCTAAATAAGACAGGTTCTGAGTGCTACAGTATTGACAAGCTTTTCAACTGCAGCAGATGGTGCTGTCATTTTTAGGCAGGTATAACAGAGCAGATGCACCAGCAGTATATGAGAGGCCTATACACACAGTGTAGTACCACTTTGCTGCATTTAGATGGCTATCTGGAATATTTGGCAGCAAAGAAAGCATCGATTAGAGCCAGGTCACTGTAGCACGAGTGAAGTTGGGTCTGACCAAAAGGGAACTTTTCCAGCTTCTTTTCTTTTTAATTGCTTCTGACATCTCATGAAGGAAATAACAAAGAAAAGCATTCTGCAAAAAAAGTTGATTCTGTTAATATTTCAAATACTCTGGGGAGAAAGGAAGAGATGAGATCTCGCCTCTTGCTTATTACCAAGAAATACAAAAAAGTCAAGGGAATGTCTCTTCATAGCAGCCTTTTCCTGTTCCTTACACTCCAAAGCTGCACAAAGGCTTATGCTCTGCATAAATGCCCTGTTTATTGAGACAACATTGTGGATAGGCCATAGAGTTGGTGACTTACGACAATTAGTGTCCACCAAGGGGACATGGATGACAATAGTACAAGCTCAACAAACAAAAAACCCATCAAAAGCATAAAAACAAAAGTATTGTAGGTGGTTTTAGAAATCAAGATGTTTCAAACTGTTAGTCTTAAATGACATGGCTTTTCACCAATGCACTTGTAACAGCTGCACAGCTCTGCGGAACTTTAAGGGGTCAGACAGGAGTATGTTTCATACTTTGGTAAGGCACTGTTTGCTTACTTGGTCTGATTTTTTAAGTGAAACATACAGTGTCACAGACTTTGATGTACAAATGGTTAGACCACCACTTCTGACTAGCTTGGTTCAACTGAATATCTTCTACATCTGTATCAACTGAGGCACTGCCTTTCCACACCACAATAGGACAAAATATAGGGAGGGACTTCATTCATCTAAAGTCTAGGTGTCTAGCCCATATGCGTTCTCCATGTTATCTCTATAACCGCTGCAGAGACAGGACCACACAGAAAGTGAATCCTTCCAGCTATTTTAAGTACTATTCTTTCAGAGATGAGTCACTTGCTGGAAGCATCTCTCTCTACTGTATAGAAGAGATGCCCAGGCAACTAGATTAGATTAGATGCCTAACTTTCAGTTGCCTATAACTAGATGTGATGAATCCCACTTAGAATGCAATCCTGACAATTTCCTAACACACCAGATTACTACCTGCTATTTTTTTGTATTTGAAGCTTTTCTCCAGAATTCAAACTATTTCCTCTCTGTGATCATGGGCAGATGGATATGTTGCCTAGCAAATATAATTTTAAAGAGACTGTGCTGTCCCAGATGGAGGGATGGTATCAGTGGTCTCTAAGCACTAAACTCATAATATCTCCATTTGACTAAAACCACCAGGATTGTGTGTCCAATAAAGGAACTTTAAACTCTCTTTTTAGATGATGTTTTTGTGTTTCCAAGTAACTACCAGGAAGAACTTGTCTGAACTCAATCTGATTTTTCACATTACTGTACTGAGATTCTTCAGTAAGACTGCTTCTTTGTGCTGTTAATGCTGTCTCCTTAGAAACTCATGAGATATAGAAAGGGACTTCTTAGCCTGGCAATATCCACTAAGGAAAATTATGTTTGTGCCTCCACTTTTCTGCAAAAGGGACTTTACAAGAACAACAAGAACTGTCTATGCATTAATATCCACCACATCCTTAACCTTTAGAAGGCTGCAAATAATTGTTGTTCTCCAGGCATGGAGATTTCTGCACAGAATGCCTGTTATTATCCAGACTTCTTCTGTTGTTCTCTGCCTTATACTACAGCGGGAACTCTCATCTCTCTAAAAACTCCAAGAGAAGAAAAAGGAGAGCAAATGTCACATATTTGCTATATCAACTCATAAAACCACAACACAGACAAGAAATGGGTTTAAGCCAAAAAGGCTGGAGCCACATCCCGATCTGAGCCCTCCCACAGAATGAGCAGACTGAGATCCTCTGTTCTGGTCTGGATTCAATTCTGCTGTAGATGGAAATCGTTTATACTGATTAAGAAAAGACTTGCTAGAAAAACACAACAATGCCACTGAGTTCGAATTCACTATCTTCATGTCTCTCCAAGTCCATATGTCTAAGAACATTCAAAGCTGACCGTGCTTCTTGCAAGTAAATCTCTGGGGCAGAAGGCAGGAACAGGCAGACCTCCCTGTAGGACTCCTTAGCTATCCACTGAGCTGACAAATCAACTCATTGACACCACTCTACTCACTGATTCTGCCCTAAACTTTGCCTTCTTGACCTTGTGCTGCACTTTGTTCTCAGACTGGAGTTCTGGCTGCTGATGGTGTGATGGTGCTGATGTTACAGGCTTTGCGGGCTCCTTCTCTAGTCAGCCAGTATTATATTTTGCTCCTCTCAGACTTCAAACCTTGCAGGGGGAAAGGATTTATATTGGCCTGTTCAACCTCCTATTTAATACATTTGCAACAATTCCAGAATTACAACACCTCCCAGCACACCATCCATTCAAATGAGGGCCTGTGCAACCATCTTTAGAGAGACTAGTCTTATTTCTACCATTAGGTGATAACAGATCTACCCCAACAGAAAAAAACATTAATCATACCATAATGGCCATTAAATACTTTCCTTTACTAAAATTTGCTTGTGCTTATCCAGAGGTTTCATATGTGAGATTCCCCAAGGACTCTCTTGGATGAAAGCCAATATTCTAGAAGACACTTGAGTTAAAAGGTTTGTGTTCCTCCTGATGCTTTCTCTTCTGGCATCAACTACTTGCCGTAGGAAAAGGAAAAGAGCTGGGTCAAGATATCTGAGGGATCCTAGAACGTACCCTGGTGACTCAAACTAGCAGGTAAAATTCCACCTCTGACACGCAGGTAGTCTCCCATGGCATCAAGGAATTAGTAACAGCCAGATCTGTGAGAAAGCAAACATAAAGCTACCAGACTCTAAGTCTTTGGCTCAAAACAGGCAAAAAATCAATGAGAACAAATGCGGGGAAATTTTTCTTCAGCAAATACTTATATGCTAAAATCACTGTGGTTCTACCATTGTCTAGGTTGTCACTCTCTTATTTTTTAAATTGTTTATATAGCTTTTTCATAGTTTTTAATTTGTGGGTAGGAGTAGATTTTTAATTAATTTTAATTAATGTAAAAAATAATCTAAAGTAGATTTCGTTTAAATAATTTTAATTAAAAAATATTAATTTAATTAATGTAGATCCAGGCCCCTGGATCTGATTGGAACCCCTAAAATATCACTATGAGGAATATTCACAGAAAATGAAGGTAAAACTAAAAGGCTCCAGCATCATCTAACATCAAATTTTAAATAACCATAATCTTTTAAAATTTGGAGAATAACAACGCACTGGTTGGTCTCACAATTACTACTTCAGAGAACACAAAAAGCACGTCCTGCCTTAAATAAATTACCAACTCAGAAAAGACTGAATAGTCACATTACTCATCCTCCACCTTAACCCTCAAAATTAAATCCATATGCAAAACTGTAGTGTTGGTGGTGTATGTTTTACTCTCAACTGACTCAACTGGAGTCTCAGTAGAAATTGTAGGAATGTAGGTCCCCTACAAGGGAAAGAGAATCTTGACTTCTTTATTTATATAAACATCTTCTGATTAAAAAAAGGTGAAAATATTGACTTACCTGAAACTATAGTCTGATTTAATGAACAAATAGTGACAAATACAAAAAAATACATGTGCATTTAATTTTTCTATACACCTATGAAAACATTTACATCTAAAATGGTTACTCCAGACATACGAGTTGATCTAAAGGTCCTGTATCTCCTCTGTTGAAATCATGTAGCTTTCTGATGTTAACATACTGTGTGACAGACACTGGGATACCTCCAATCATCTTTCTGATTTAGACACGGGATGTGTATGGGGAAGTCACAAAACAACAACCAAAAGTTCTTTACAGAAAATGGGCACTGGCGTAAGCAAATGTTTTTCACTGTCAGCTTTTCAAGAAATATGAGGCCTTACAAAAGATTGGGTTGACTGAAGCACAAGTTAGGATTTACTGAGCCAGAAAAAGAGTTAAGATTTCTTGAAATTCCTGTGGGAACTTTTCATGAGCCTTTTGACGTTGAATGTCCTCAAGGAAACCTGTAAACTCACCTCCTCTTTTTATGATAGTGCAGATACTCATCTCTTGGAAGTGTAAGCTGACACAAGGGCTGAGGCTGAACTGCAAATGCCAAAGCAGCAGTACATGGAAATATTTACATGCCCTATTAATACTTATTTAAAAAAAAAAAAAAAAAAGAAGAAAAAAAGGAGGGGAGGGGGTCGGAGGAGAAAAAAAGACACTACCAAGCCAAACATTTTAACATAAAAACAAGAAGCTACTATGGCAACTGGATTGAACCAATACTTGGAATTAGCTTGTTTGTTTTCATCTTCTATCCTCCAACAAAGACAGCCCTACAGCCACTTAGCACTACGGAAGTCAAATGCAGGTCTGACAAGAAGATCATCAACCAGCTGGCTATGGTTCTGTACTGCCATATCGGGAATCAAACCCAGTTCTCCCAGAGAGAGCTCCAACGATCAGTCTGCTGCTACATTTTGCTTCTCTAAGGACTCTGAATCATCCTGTTCTTTTGTGTACTCCTCCCACATGCAAGGTCTCATATGAGGCAGCCTATCCTTCCTAGGAAGAAATGCTGCACAGAGATTCCCTCGTGAGCATGTGTAATACTGCTGCTGAATTGGCTAAGGATGTAACGCAACACACCAAAACACTGAGCACAAAGCCAGCTTGGGAGCAAAGAGCAGAGCCTTGAACTGCAGTTCCACCAAACCCTATACGGTAGCATGGGACTAGGTCAGCAGTATATCAGATTACTGCCGCGCTCTACAGACAGTGGAATGCTAAGCAGGCAAAAGCCTCTTTCTTGTTATGTCCTTTGGGGGGGGTGGAAAATCTAGTTTAGCTCAAAACATATTAATTTTCCAATAACATTCATCATGTTGATTTCACTGATTCTTCACTTGTTCAGAAAGATTCTGGATCACTTTTAGAAAATGTTTCTGAAATTATATATGAGCTGAGTAGTGAGGAAGATCTACAGATAGGTTTTTTTCAATTTTCTATAAGTAATTTTGAGCACGTCAATGAATTGTGACAGAATAACTACGTTGATACCATCAATCCAAGTATCTTCTAAGACTGAACAGGTTCTTCTATAAAGTATCTTTAAATCATTCAGGAATCAATTCATTCAGGTGTGAGAGGCAGACAAGATGGTATGGAAGATGGTAGCACTGCCTAACATGGCACAGTAACAGCATTATCCATGACACAGTAGTATTGAAAAATAATGTATTCTACTGAGCCTCAACATTTCCTACAGGGATTATGCTCAGAAGTTAGTCATGGTAAACTGTGGGGGAAAACCCACCAGAATTATTACCCTCTCCTTATTAAGTGCAGAATAACATCTTTAAGGACTTGCCAAATAATTGAGATCATGCTTTTGTTTAAAATCAGAATAAAAATTGTTTTAGCACTGAGGGAAAAACATGTTAGCCCTACAAGAGGCACTGTTATAAGGCAGTGTCAATGGATAGGAAAGCACCCACTGGATTCCTGCTCCACTTTGGTTTCAAACCTGTGGTCTCCAACATTGCTGAATCATTCATCTGGAATTGAAGGTCATTAACCATTTCCAGAAGGCAAAGTTAAATTATTTGTAGAACATGTGCTTTAAACCATACTGTATTCAAAGGTGAAGTGATGTCTATGCATTTTTAATCCCAGGCAAATAATAAAAAGTCATCTAGAATTTTCACTTTTTATAGAATCAGGAAGTTTAGAAGTACCAACAGAAGCAGGTAAGACTTTGCATCATGCTGGGAAGTAGGTATAACAATTCATTTAGTGTGGATCTTTAACAGAGACTTTAACAGATATCTTTAACATTTTCACATCTCTTCAAAAGATACTTCAACCGAAAGAGTATTTGATTCTGCAACATTTAAGTAAATCAGAAAAAGTTTCTTCTGGAAAACAATGGTAAAAGTATATGCTACTTTAAGTTTGTGGGAAGCTGGGGTGGGAGGACTTTTGGCAGGCAGAAGAGCTTTGGAGGTTTAGCGAAGGTTCTTTTAGTCATCAGATTTGTTGAAAACCTCTGGGTTTAGGCAAGCTTAGTTTTGTTGTGTTCATGTGGTTTCCCAAAGGCTTGTCCATACTCAAGGGAGTACCAAACTTCAGGGACACGTGTTGAGCTTTAGGGAAATCATTGTCTGTTTTTTATATATATAACGTAGTATCCAAAAGGGGAGAGAATTCATGATCTCAGCATTACAGTGACATGTTGAAGGATGATCTTGTGCCATGCTAATGGAAGAACTCAGAGATCTTTTAAGTCATTTCCATCTGTCATTACTATGACTTTTGCATTTTCAACATGATGTAATTCAAATGTTACTGTCATATAGAGAGAATGTAATCCAGAAATAAGTTTATTAGCTCTTTGGGGAGCAAGGATTCATGAATATGTACTGAAGACTTGAATTAATCCATTCTGGAAGGCCTTTTATGACACAAAAAGAAAAACATTTTTGCCTCCAGGATATAAAACAATTAGTTAAGTAATGTCTCTCAGAATGGAATAATTAATCTTTCACAGATTTCTTCTACTTCTTATACCTGCAGATATTTTGCAATTAGTTAGTCTTCTCTGTACCAAAGCACCTACTTAATACTTAGGCTTAATGCTACAGCTAAAGCACATGGTCATTTCAGTTCCGGATGAGACCACAGGAACATGACAATCCCATTTCATATATGACAATGTATACATATTTAACTTTAAGAAGCCAAAGAGCCCAGTACTGAAGGGAAATTAACTTTAAAATAGTTTTCACCTAAAATACTCAGGACAATGTTTCTTCTGAGCCTCAGTCGACACACCTGACTGCATTTAGGCTTTTGAAGTATCACTGAGAAGCAGCAGTAACAAACTATAAGCATTCTTCAGTCCGCTACAAGTGACAATAGACAAAGGAATGGACATTTCAGGACTCAGACGCTGCATTGGTGTCTGACTGATCATTAGCATTTTTAGCATTTATTCAAAAGTAAGCAGATACATACCATAGATTGGGAAACAAAAAATACACTAAGTAATCTAACCTGAAGGGTACCCACAAAAGTTGTGCAAGAAAAACATGATAAGCAGCATTTCAGAGCAGTGTACTAGATTATTTAAACCTTCAGCCAGTGTTTGGTGTAGACATTAACTTACTGATGATTTGCAAGGGAATCTGTCCCAGCTACATCTGGCTACGTTGCATAAATGAAAACCACATGAAAGCATAAATTCTATCACGTTATTGTCAATAGCATCGCTTCTTGTCCCTATACCACCTCAGCAACTAAATTACCAATGGACCATCATGTGCAAATACTTTCTCCCAGCCCCTCTTCCCAGGTATGTGTGACTTTGACTTTCTGAAAACTCAGGGAAGTCTGTCCAACTGATGAGGAAGGAAAGGGAAGCTGTGGGGAAGACAGAAATGCCTGAAGCTAGAAGGATCTGGTTCTCTTTGGAGTCCAACTGAAGTGCCTGGAAGATGCTGATGTCTCACTAGGGATTAAAAAGATGTTATCTGTATAAAGTTTTCCTTGTTTTGTTTGGAAGGCAAGATTTGGCTTTACCTTTGGTACCTGCATACAAAATTGCCACAGGAGACATGTTGGTGCAGAAGGGCCAGGCTATATTTCACTGAATGACTTAGCTTAAAGAGACAATGTGCCCTGATCCTGCCACACAGAAGTTTTATCTTTGCCAGCTCTTCATAAATTCTGAGCCAAATTTTCTGTTACTTTGCCAAGAAGAAAAATTAGCAGATTTCATGGAAATAAAATATATGAGCTGATGATAAAAAATGCTGATCTCACAGAGAGAAATTGCAAATGAGAAAGACATGAATCAAGCCAGCTACATGTAAGGCCAGAAGAGTGCAAGAAGAGACAGAGCACTGTCAAACCTTTTGTGAAAGTTTAATACCCATCTAAGGTTTGTTCAGATATTGTAGCAGTTGCTTGAAAAAGGACAACACTGGAACCATGCTGTTTATTACTATAGACTTTGTAACTTTTTCTTCCCCTTGTTCTTTCATAAACACATTGGCTGAGAATCATTATTTTGCAGCTGCCAGATGCACTAAATCTCCCAGCTCACTCACACCCCCAGCTCTAGCTTGTTCTCAAAGAAAAGGCAAACACTGTAAGATTTAGTAAACAACTAGCCTGCAAACTGAAAACGCCCGAGTCCTGCCTGGTAAAGTCGCTCGCACAGGACTGACATCAATTTGAGACAGCAGTTCATAATTGGATTTTTTGGCCAGGGAGGAAAGGCTAAAGTGTGTTTTTCAGTTTCATTTTCTTGGGCAAAATTAAGACTTTTTAAAATCTGACTTCTGAATTTGTTAGCTTTCCCTGTGATATGCACAATGGCAGTACTAGTCAATAGCACTGCTTCTCCGGAGACAGAGGGGGACAGATACTAGTTATAGGAAAAGGGAAGGGACCAGACAGGAACACCACTGAAATTTAGGAAAGACTGAATCTGGATTTGGCATTTAAGGTTTAGGCTCATTTCTGGAACAAGAGTTTTGCTGTGCACGCTGCAACAAATGGATGAGTGGTTCACTACAATGTGTTGGCCCAAAACAAATCCATCTATTCTGTCTGGAAGTGGAGGTTCACTCAGGAGCCTGCAGTAGGGCAGGGTCCTGATGAAAAAAGCTCACTGAAGCCAGTGGGAGATTTCCAGTGGCTGTGAGTGGCTTTGAACCCAGATAAATTCTTCTCCCTGCTTCAAATACTTCTCACTCTCCCTCCAGACTTGCATATCAGCAAGGAGACGTGTTGGAGAAGCCCAGCGAAGCAGGGCTCAGCAAAAGCTCTGGGAGAGTCCAGTCCTCTTCCTCATCTTGCAAGCAGCCTTCCTTTTTCCCCTCAGTGTTGATTTCCCTCCTTGTTTTCCAGACTTTTCTTTGGTCATCTTTGAATTTAAAACATTCTGGAATTGCAATCGTTTCACATTTTTGCCTTGAAGACAGTTATAAACAAAGATATGTTAATAAGATTCATACTCAAATGGATTAAATGGGAAAATCATGGGGGAAACTGACAGCAATGCAAAACCCACTGTGTAAAAATCTGCTGGGTAAGATGACTTTCAGAATTTTCTACGAATACCCTGAAACTATTTTTTAAACTAATGCTTTCATCCAACAGCCACTCACAACTGGGGAGTTTATAAGTCTATTATAAGCCTGCCAAGAGTACTGTGGTCACAGTCAAATCCAAATAGCCTCTCAGAAAAAAATCTGCATTGGGACAAAATGAAATAAGTTTAGTTTCTATGACATTTAGAGGGAGAAGAGTAAAATAAAAACCAGTGCATAACTAACAATTGCCATCTGCCATGCTAGGAATAGGTATTTTCACTTCCCAAGATAAAAATCAATAGGCTGATATAAGGCTCTTACTCATGACTGCAAGTGGCTATTTTGAGTGAGAGGCTGGTTATGAATTTAAACATTAAAATCTAACTTTAAAGTAGCTCACAAATCACAACTCTCAGAGTAAGCATTCAAGGACATTAGGGAGGGAAGATGCAGGATCCTGGTTCTGAACTGTAGGCCTTTTGCACAGTTCCCAGTGAAGGCGGGGGGAGATGAGAAAAAAAAAGGATCAAGAATCATACTATGAATACAGGCAATGATTCAGTCCAAGGATAATTTTATACTACAGTCCAGAACAGAAATGGGATAAACGTGCCAAATAGACATCCATAGTTTTGCAGTTGCTATCAGAACTTAAAACATAAACATCACTCCGTACTAAAGTCTCCACAGTAAGAACTGTCCAAGATTAAATTTTCAGTTATATCCTTCATGCCCAGGAGCTGGGAACTGGAGGAAGAGCAGGGGTTTGCCTAAGCCAAAAGCTTTATATTGATCTCTGTTGTGCTGGCGACCATTTCTGCCACTATCCAGGCCCACAACTGGACAGTGCAACCTGAAGAACTATTGTTTTCTTCTGCTCTTCAAAACCAATTGGACTAGACTTTGAGATCACTCCTAGTACCTATCACAGGATAGATGGACACAGTAGTTTCCTCAGGCAGGCCATTCTGATCTTTTGCAGAAATTGGCCTCTGCTGGTTTTTTGGCAGCACCTCTAAGTCTCTTGCCAGCTCAGATAACCTGCCAGCAGCGTTTCACCATTGCCATTCCCTATGTCAGGCTAATAGTCCAGAGCTTTTGTGCCTACTGCTCATGTCAGGCCATTGTGCTCTGTGACATTGCTATGGGACTCAGCTCTTGCTCAATGATTCTTGCAAGGTAAACAAATCCATGGACAATATGCTAAAAAGCTCAACTAATCCAGGAATAACCCTGCCATTAGAGCTGTTTCTTCACAAGAAAATTAAAGGAGAGAGGGTGTGTAGAGGTCAGGACCAAAAATGAACATCTAATGAACATAATCCTGCCAGACCAGTGTGACATGCTGTGCTGATTCTTCTGGAGGGTGTGAGTATGCATGCGTGTGTATGTGTCTGTGCATATATGTGCATGTGAGGGAACACACATCCTGAAGAATTCTGGAATACTTAAATTTTACATCCCCAGAAATTTCATGATAAAAGCTGTATACACTGAAAACAGAACAAAATGCCACAGGATTGAATTTCACCTTTTTTTTTGAAATCTCAGCCATGACATCTTTGGCACCTCACCAAGAAAACCTTTAATTAATGCATGGCATTTTGTGATCCTAATTCTTTAAACCTAATTATGACCAGTGTAAGATCCTGCATCAGTCTTCCCTGCCTATGTAAATAAGAAATACTTAGCTGAGGGTTTTTTTGGGTTTTGGTTTTTTTTTTGAGTCTAGCATCAGAATATGTTGCTTCCTTTAACAAGGATAAAAGCTACGTTTCTTTGCTGGCCAATAACAAAACCTGCATGTAATTTTCAGACATTTAAAGCACAAAAGCTCAGCTGGTTCAGTGTCACACAGGCTCCTTCTCTAAAATCCAGTCTAGGAAAGAGGTTAAGACATCTTCTCAATTCACATACAGAACATACTTACAAGGAGCAATTTGGTGATGTTAACACATTCTGAAATTTCTGAATGAGCAGCAATTACAGAGAGTCCTTTACTGCAAGGAGACCTTCCAGTGACAATATGATGACTGAACTGAAGGATGGCATTTTGACCATTGACTATCACACATCAGAGGTTACCAAAAAGTACATGGCTGGAGAGAAATTAAAAGACTATTTCCCTTTGCTACATTGAGTGATCAGTCATATAATTTCAAATAATTATGAGTGTCAGCGTGTATTTGTCTGTTTATTTCTAGCTAAGCAAGGTCAATGACATTGTAAAAGTCATGGCAAAGCCCTCCTTTGGGGACAGCATAAAAGTCTGAGCATTTATATCCGGGACATACAAGTAACATAAATAAGTGTGGCACTCTAGACCACAGGGAACATTTGCCAAAACTACCTAGAAGAACTTCAGAGCCAAAACTTCCATCTCAAAAAAATATATTGACCTTCAGTTTCTACATGTTTTTGCAAGTCATTGGATTAAAGCTGTAACTCACCTTAGACCATCAATGCTACACAAAATGCCACTAAAAAACAAGGTCAAGCAATGTTTGAAGTTTTCATACACCATAAGGTACAGGCGAAAAAATTAAAAGGAGGCTTCACTTACACAAACCCTTTGTGAGCCTAAGACACTTCAAGCATTTTGAAGAATTTTACTACATTTCCTCATTTTATGTGTTCCCGTCTCCTTTGAATGGATACCAACTTCTGACACAAATAGGACTTCAGAATTTATTTAGAACAATATAGCATAATACTATCTTGCTCCATTTACTAACAGTAGCAACAAAACCCTGTTAAAAAAAAAATGTATTTTGAATTAAGAAATTTAAAGTGCTGAAGCTGCTAAATGGCAGAACCAGGCCTCATCCCTTGTATAGCCCTAATCCAAGGCTGGTTTAAAACTTAGTCAAGTTAATCAGTAGGAGAATAGAGAAACAACAGATGATCAATTTGTATACACAGGTGCTCTCAGGAATGCAGGTGTTTTTAGAAAAATTAGTAATGTGAATAGGAATTCAAGACCAAGTGTCCTTGAAGGATTGTGTGAGTTAAAGCAGGCAGAAGGAAGATCATGATCCGAGGAGGACCTTGGAACCAAGGCAGAGACTGGAACTGAATAGATGAATCAACTGGGACAGGATCAGGTGATGGATTTGCAGAATTGGCAAGACTAAAGAAACTTCTAAAAACTTGAAACGTTGATGAATGATAAGTATATATAAGCTGTGCTGCATTCCTTTGTTCTCTGCCACTCACTGAGGTGGTGGCCCAACTCTGAGTTGTGATTAAAGCAAATCTAGTGGTACCCACATCTGTGTAAATTTCTCCTTTAACAGATGGCGACCCAGACAGGACACTAGGATGCAAGAGGAAGGAGTCAGGAATCTCTTCTGGACATATCCATTACCAAAGCTCTACTGCCAGCAACTAGGTGAGATCACCTGGTAAGACTCGGACACAGGTAATTCCAGACACAGACCTGAAAGTACTCTTGTGTCTAAATTTGCATACTGGTAAGTTAAGAAATTTGATAAGAATGGAAAATACACTCAGCGTTGAAAGGAGGACACCCCTTGCTGAGGTTTTAGAGAACTGGAAAAAGATATCTTTGGCAAAGGCCTTGTAGAAATGAAGATTATTTTGTGCCAGGAGGAACATCCATTCCTGATTCAGACTAGGGGAGGACAATCAATGGATGTGTGGCCTCCTAGAGGAACTTTTAAGACTCATAAACAAAAATTTTTGAAAATTATTTTAGAAGCTTCTGGCAGCCAGGATATTGATTATTGGTATAAATGGTATAATTGGGCACAGCAAAGATGTAAATCAACTAAAACAAGGGTAAGCTCACTTCCCTCCACTCCAGAGGCAGAGGAAACTGACCTTCCCACTCACTGCAGGAATGTATCCTTTGAGGCTGGAATACATTCCTAACCCCAGAGCAGGATCCATAGCTCCTCCAGAGCTTCTGTCAGTCACTGCAGTAATGAGACATGAAACCTGGAAACAGGGAGATTTGGTCGCTTGGCATACTAAAATGCCGAGATTGAGAGATGATGCTGAAAGGTATGCACAAATGTTACCTGGAATTGTTACAGATTATACTCCCAGCTGGAATGATATGAAAGCTACTGAGAGAACTATTCCAAATGGAAGAGAGGGAAAGAATTTTTCAGAAAGACAGAAAAATTGCTCAAAGAAGACAAGGACTTAATTCTTGACCCAAACAACATCCTAACCAGCAGCCTCAATTAAATTTGAATACTTTAGGATGGGGTTTTTTGGTGGAAATCCAGGATATATGCAATGGGAAAGCCCACTTCGCCCGACAGTCTTGGAACAAGGATCGACACCCCCACATCATCCACATCCTCATTCACAATAGACGGATTCTTGAGGAACTGCTGAGAGATGAATCTGGAAGGAATAGAGGTAAATGAGTACGGAAAAATTACTGCAAAGGTAAATGGAATTCTATTTGATTTTTTAGTAGATGCTAGAGCAACATTATCATTGTTGAATTATGAGATACCTCAATTATCAGAAGAAAAAGTTATTGTTAAAGGAGTAGTAGGCGAGGAAGTGAAATACCTTTTTACACACCTTCCATTTGTCTTAACTGGGAAAATTGCATGGGGGAGATTCATCATTTGTTGCGACAGAGGGAAGACACAGTCGCTCAATATGAGTGATCAGCAGACTTCGTTTATTGTACCTTACAGTCACCTTTTATGCCTTGTTATAATTAGCTCATACATATTACAAAAGTTAAGCTCATTATTGGTTAGTTGCCTAAATACCAAGCCCGCCCCTTGTTTCTCTTCTGTAGTTTTCTGTTCCCACCTGCAACATTCTTTTCCCACCAAAATCTTCCTGTCATTGTGTAACAAGGACAGCCAAAGACAGTGTATTTTGCTTTACTTCAGATAGGCTGAGAGCGATGTGCATTTTTGTTCAGCCAGCTAGACTATGTCTATGTGACCCTTTTCAGCTAGCCAGTTATCCACAATCATTTCTCCTAATTTCTCTATATCAGTATTAGGGAGAGACCTTTTGCAGGAATTTGGTACTGAGGTATCTCTATCGCCTGACAGGATTCGGTTAATCCTTATGGGTTCTGAAATTGTGCATGTTTTAAAAAATAAAGAACCTTATTTTGAAATACCATTGGGATTGGAAGCAGTTCCGCAAGAATTGTGGAGTACCTTGAGTGAGGATTTAAGATTATAGCTATCGGCAGAGCCCGTGGTAATAAAAACAAAAGGAGGGACTCCCCTCTCTATTAAACAATATCCCATTGTTGCCAAAGCAATCCCAAGCATTCAAAAACAAATTGAATTTTTGCTTTAACAACCCAATTAATGACTGAATATGTGCCAAAATGAAAAGCTGGGTTGGTTAAGTTTTTTTGTAGAAAAACCTGTTAAGCATTTTGTAAGACACTTTGCAGCTACATTTACCCTTCAAATAAATTATCAGAGATAGTATCATATTCTAAAACTGGTAGAAAGAAGGGGGGGGGGGGGGGGGGGGGCGGGGAGGAGAGGAAGAAAAGACCACCACCAGAGGAAAAACCAGTATTGTTCTCTAGCAACATAGCAACTGTTCGTTATTCTGCCCACTACAACACACAAGTAACCGCTCTACTCTTCATGTGATATGACACACTCGTACTGTCAGTGATACTCCTCCCATCTCAAGAGGATTATTTTGTATTTCTTTTGAGGTCTTTTCAAAAACAAATATTTATTCCCATTCTGCACATCCTGAGGGCTGATCCCAAACTTTTTTGCTAGGAAAGCACGTTCTAGTATATGTTCTTTTGTATGAATAATTTCTACAGTAATCTACTTTCCCCACATGACTGGATTAAAGTTTTATGGGGCCTAGGGTAAAACCAAACAATAAGAATAACCTTACTGTCATCGTCACCAAGTTTCACAGTGATTCTGTTCTCATGTTTTCCTCATTCCATCCTTTTCCTCCTCCCCTTTTCAGACAATTAATTTCTCTACTTGCTGTCCCTCAGTCTGAAGTCTTCCCTGCTGCTCACATGAAAGAGTGTAAGTTACTGACTGTTGAAAACTTCAGCTGAAATGCAGCCAGGTCAAGATGAGGTTATGTAAAAGTCCAAAGGCAACTTTTTTAGGTCACATTCTCTGCAGCACAGATTCCAAATGTTTCAGTAAGCAGACTGCACTTAACACTCTAGCTGACAGTATTTGTTAAATACTGTGTCTATAGACAGTTCTTGAAGTGCATTTCTATTATGCACACCATATAAGCACATGCTGTACTTGTACCATTCCCAGACTACCTATACAGCCAGGTATTTATTTTCACTCACGCACAGAAAGAAGAAACTTTCAAGTAGTTGATTTTCCCAAAATAATTTTATAACAAAACTATGGCTTATCCTTTTTTTTCCTCTCTGTATGGAGATCAGCTAATCTTTGAGATGATAAACAAAATTAAAAGTCTAGTCATTCTAAATACTTTATATCATGCATGCTTGTTTTCCTTTCCTAACACCACTGCATGTGCCAGCTCCCCTCACTGTGAGGAATCTCCAGTACACAAAAGGAGTTTACTTTTTTTTCCCCTTAGTAAAATGGCCTTTACAGTATTTTGATATTTTTATGACTGGAGATTTATCTGAACATTTTAGACATGAAACCTCTTGAGAACTCTTGGGAATGAATTCAGTTTGGTTGCAAATCTTCAGAAAATACGTACTTGCTCATAGCTTCAATACATTAAATAGAGCCTATGACTGCAGGCATCAATGGACCAGAAGAGAGCAACGATATAGGTCTAACAGTAGCTGCAAAATTTATCCTTCAGAAAAAAATAACACATTTTCCTTGTGCATTTCTTTACATAATAAATGGATATAAACCCATACCATACGCTTGCAGATATTCTTTTTAACCTAATGATCAGTATGTTCATGAGAATATTACAGCATTTAATGAGTTTAGGGTATAGCGTCTTACTCCAGACCCCACTGTACATCACTCACTGTTCTATGGTAGGTTTTTAGATAAATTGATGACACCAATGACTACAGTTTCCCATTGTATATCTAGCCATACACTTTGGTAGAATTTCAGTAATGAGTTCCATCTCCAGCCAAAAACTAAGCTCTGCGGAACAAATGCCTTTCTCACTGAAAACTTGGAAAAAGAACATAACCCAAAGCAAAATACAAATAACAGGGGAAAAGTGAATTCTGTCACTTGATCATCAGGTAAAAAAAGTTCACTATATCCAGACATACCAGCTTTCTGGTCTTACTAAATTAACACTCCAGTATCATTCCCTGTGATTTTCTTAGTATTGCATCCTATATGAAAACTCAGAAATGAAGAGACAATAACAGAGTCCCTGTAAGTGCGATTCAGACTGTCATTCAGGATCAGAGTCCAGCCTGTTTGTAACAGCTTGCTATTCCTGTGCTTATTGGTGACTCTCTATACCCCTAAAGATATACCCCAGGAGGGGCACAGTTAGTAGCCTCGCAGTTAAGAGCCACGTTATACTGTTTAAATCAGGGGTCCTCAAACTTTTTAAACAGGGGTGGGCATGCAGATGAAGTGGCAGGCAGCCATCTGCGGCTGCTTGGTTTCCCCCCCCCAATTGCCGGGGGGGGGGGGGGCGGGGGGGGGGAGGGCTGGGGGGGTTCTGTAAATACCGGGGGCTGGGTTGGGGACCCTGGGGGTCTGTATCTGGCCCACAGGCCGTACTTTGAGGACCCCTGGTTTAAATGGATCCCAGCAAGATGCTGAGCAGAGAATGCAGAATCAGAAGCCTGCAAAAGACCCAGTTAAGACCAAGGCTAGCAACTAATTTCTGTCTCAAAAATATGTAAAGGGGTGTGTGGGGGGGGGGGGGGTGTGTGTGCAAAAAGCAGCAAGCTCATCATTATTGTCAAATCCTTAATCCCTTTGCAAGATTTTTGTGCAAGAGATATAAAGCATTTCAAAGCACAAAAATGCTTACTTACAAATAATATTTTTTTAAAAGGAGAAAGGAAAAAGAAAAAAGAAAGGAAAAAGAAAAAAGAAAGGAAAAAGGCCCAGCCCTCTTCTACCTAGTCCTGCTCTCTGAGAGTCATTTTCAACTATTCCACCCTGCAGAAACATCCCTGAACCTTGAGTTCTCGGCCATGTCTTGCTACCTCACTCCAGACACCTGCATAAGGTTTAAACTTTGCTAATGCGGTTCAGCTGAAGCTTCCCCACCTCTTCCAATGCCAACAGCATTGGTTTTTAAATTGTTTTCTAAAGCAGTTTTGTAAAGAGCTAGTACAACTTATTACCCTCTTTTTCTTTCTGGCTTTTGACTGAAATGGGTAAATAGAAGTCTGGTGGAATCCATAAAAGCAATGTATTATTTGACAGAGGTGTAATTTTTTCAAACTCTCCGAATTCATAACAGCATCATATCTTTGATATGCTTTAAGTATTTCATGACAATCCTACTGTTTATGCTATGGTCCTCACTGAAGAGATAGGCAATCTGACATGGAGAACTGATCTGGCTTGCCACACAGCAGTCAAAGCTAGTGAATGGGAAGGCCCAGGCACACAGGCTGTTCATCCTTTGTACTCCCAGCAAATGTTCCCATAAATGTTCTCTTCTTTTCCTTTTTCCCTCTCAAGTTCAAATTTTTCACTTCCTACCTGACCCTACAGTTACTCATTATGTGGAAACCTCTGTGGTCATTTTGCTGCTAGACGAGTTTACATTTTAATAATTGCCTATGCAGAATTACACAATTGCTCGGAAGGCAAAGAAGTACAAAACCAACATTCCAAAACAGGGTGAGCTTCCCACTGTAGAAATAACAATGTTAATTAAAGAGGAGTTTTGCAATTATAAAAATGCTTTAACTATGAACAGCAAATAAATGAAAATACTCTTGGTGTCATTAACAGCCTTGCATGATGAAACAACTAAAAGCTGGTGTGTTTAAAGCATCATTTCCAGGGAGAAAGTAATAAGCCAACAGGCTCTAAAAGCAGATAATTGCCATAGATGAGTTAGCATTCTCCCCATAAACATATCAATGCATGCATTATAAATACTGTCAAAATCTCCCTTTTGTGTTTACAAGTGGTATGCCAATTAAAAAAACCATAAACTTTATATACATACATTCTGCATTTCACTTGTATGTATTCAGTTATACTGTCCTCTTTATTGATGTACTCAGTATCTTGTTTATATATGAAGTTCAAAACAAGGTTCAACAACTTTTTTGAATGAAGAAAACTTCTCATGTTTCCTTTCCATCAGAAGAAGATGTGGCTAGCAATCTGTTCTCCTTAATAAGGATGTCATTAAAGAACAAAAAGAGTGTTTTGACTGACAATCTACTATGCATGAAAAATATGCAGATCATGATGTAGTCATAGCAGCTAGCTCATTCAGGGTCATGTCTCAAACTCATGGACATAACTGGTGCAGCAATATCTGACTACTAGCACATTCTAATTTGTTAAAGCTAATCCTCTCTCACAATTTTATGGCCATGCATGTTGGGGTGCAAAAAAGTGTGCAGAATTCCATTTCAAGTTCATATATTTAGTTGCTTGCTTCCAAAATCCAGAGACCCCAGCTGCTCAGAGAATTTCTCCACAAACATTCCTTTCCTTGACGTATCAAAGACAATGGGGTTTGAATTTATGTGGGGTTTTTTCCTTCAGCCTGCATGGGCTGCCTGATCTCAAATAATATCTTCCAAAAGAGAAAAAAGGAAGGTGCAAAGGAAAATGCCTACATTTTCATGCCAATTGCACATTCCACTGCCTTTTTAGTTTCTGTGTCCTGAAAACACTGATTAAACACAACTTCCTACTTATTCGTAAAGTGGTTATTTCATATGGAATATCACCGGCTCAGAAATACACATCCTGTCAAACATAAAGCAACACAGACTGATTTATTCAGCAATACAGGGGCAGTTTCTAGCATAGGATGAACTGAAAAGCTACATGTAGATTTATTAACCCCAGGAACTAAATATCTTCCTGATATTAATCTTTTTTGTCTATTTTCATCTAAAAGCAAGGACACTGGATGTACGCACACGCATGCAACAGCAATCTATAGGAGTACATCTGCATTGATGAATCAGCTCCTTTAATAAGTACATTCAGCACCACTATGCACAGGGAGGTTTCAGGTAGGTAAAAGCTCCTAAAGAAAATTGCAGTTGCTATCCTCAAATCTTGGCATTTATCACTTGTGAAAAATGTTAGGCTGCTAGTATGAGGCAGTAGTACAGTGCTTCATCTACCCACTGAGGATAAGACTGAAAACAAAGAAGCAGTGTTTGCCTAAATGGACAAAGGAGATAGTCTTGTGTTAGCTCCACTCATAGACTGAGCCAGGTAGACCTGCATCAGCTTTGGTATAGAGACACTGCCGGTTAGTGCCATACCTGAGTTAATAAGCATAGCTGTAAGGCTGTACATTTTACCTCAGACCCTTTGCCAAGACATAAGATAGTGTGTACTCGTAGATACAGACACTCAAATTACATTCCAATTTCTGCCTTGGCTTGATGTTTTCAGATAAGTTCCTTTGGTCAAAATTTTCCAAACAGCCTTCAAGTATGGATGCCTTCACAATTGCAGGAAATCAGGCTTATTCTTAGGAAGCAAATAGCTTACATTTGGCTAATACATCTAAGGTGGTTTTGTGGGAACACAAGACTTGCACTAGCTGTTTTTAAAAATGTTACTATCAAAATCTTCATGCCTCTAATTTCCACCCCTACAACTGAATAATATAACTCTCTACAAATATTTGAAGAATATACATGAATACTTCTGTAATAAATGCTGTAACACTGATAATAATTTCTAAACAGAAGATAAGCTTTCCTGGCTTGCTTTGTGCAGGTATATCAGATACTAGGTCTTCACTTACCTTGGCAAAGTTGGCTAAAACCACGTTCAGATACAAAGAGCTTTACCCTATAAACAGTCTTGTATGCAAAACAGCTAAGGTGAAATTCATCAAGTGACGACAAGGTCCTGTACTTGGGAACAAATAAACAAATACAATGTGAAAATTACAGGCCAGACAACAAAAAACATTGACAGGACTTGAGGCCCATATTAAATCACAGGCAGAATACAGATCAATGATATGACAGTGTTGCAAAACTAAAATTAAAGTAAAAAAAAAAAAAGTAGACCACAATCATGCCAGCATATGTCACCAGGAATAGTCTGTATAAAAGACAGTAATTCTTTTCCTTCACTAAGCCTTATTAAGGCTTTAGCTGGAACATTGCATTGTGTAAGAGTTTTGCTTACCATGCTTTTCAAAAAGCTAAAGAAAAGCTGAGTAAAATCCAAAGTGGAGAAGAAGAGGTTCAGAAAACATAATCTATGAAGAGAGATTGAAGAAATTGGATTTGTTTAGTCTAGAAGATTAAGAGGACAAGACAGCAGGCTTTCATGCATGGAAGATTGCTTGTAAGGGGGTAGTAACAAATCTCTATGTCCACTGAAGGAAGGACAAGAAAAAATCAGAGCAATCTGCAGTAAACTGTATTCTGAAAGCACCTCCACAAGTAGAGAGGTGTAAGCAAACTGCATGGGGAAGCTCTGGAATTTTAGTGAACAAAAGATTTACAGAAACAGTTTGAGCAATTACCGCTTTGGCATGGTCTGCAGTACTTGAGCCTGGTTTATTGTAGAAGACTGGATCTGGCAGTCATCTGAGATCTCAATCCCATATTTTTATTCTTTTCCCTCAGATTGCTGCTATCATTCTAGAATAATGTCTACAATACAGAATTTTTACCAGAAAAAGTAGTAGTTTGGGTTCCTCTGTACTTGTATGCCATGTTGCGTATCTTCTCATCTCAGCTAGCCCTCTGCACTCTGAGATGCCATTTGACAGCCCTAGTTCCTTCTTGTACTGACAACCTCACCTATCTACCTCTATGTTCTCAGTTCCCTGATGACTTCATCTGCATATAGTCTGGGTATAAAGAAGCAAACATTGGAGCTGGTTAAGACTGACTGCAAATAAAAAGCATGGATGGAGCAACTGACCAGCCATCTGGCAGCTGACTGGTTCATAGAACTAGCTGACTAACACCTTTATCTGTATAATTTGGGTTGTCTTTCTTTACCTAGCTGCCAATTTTCATACGACTTGTTAGAACTTCCTTCAGATTTCAGCTCCCCTGTCAAATCTGTGTTTCACTGTGTTTGGAAACAGATTTAAAGTTATCAAGTGGGGAGGGAGAGAGAAGTCTGTAACAAAGATACAGCCAAACAGGCATAGAGTGTGATGACATATGCCTCATTTCTTTAAAAAATTAGGTCAAAAGAATCTACCCCTACTAACTCCATTTTGTTCAAAACAAAGACAAAGTAATTTAGATGTCTATGTTCTCAAGCCCTAGCAATTATTTCCACTGCTTTGTTCATTAGACTGAGGTGCTTGCTAACAAAGGGAGGCTACAAAATATGCCAGGCTGTGAATTTAAGGCCCACAAGTCCAACAACTATTTCCTAGAGAACTTTCCTAATATCAAGTGAAAGCATCTCTAGGCAGAGCTGTTGTAGACCAGTTCTCATGCTTTTGTTCTTTTTTGTAGACTTCAGCCTCCAAGGGGTCGTAAGTTTTCCCCACTAAAGATCAAGAGATTTGGGTTCTCTAATGTTACTGGGAGTGGACAGATTGTTCTATTTCAGATATTCTAAAGAAGTTTTTTTTCAGTGAATGTAGAGGTGGCCAGGTAGTGGAAAAGATTAGCTTTATTTTTTTCAGGGCAGAGAGGGAGGTGTGTGCCACACATCACACTATCTCCTGGATGACTCCCTTCAGACCAGCTTACCCTACCCCACGTGCTATGCAACTAGGCAACACTACGGTATCAAACAAACTGCAAAGACAACTTTCTCAAAATGTCCTCCCACTCCCAATAGTAATTAATGTGACACAATTTGGGAGATGACTGTAATTGCTACAGGTACTCTACTATATGAGATTTGAATTTAGAAGGCATGAGTCACAGCAGGCAGCACACCTGTCATGGTTTAACCCAGCAGGCAGCTAAACACCACATACACCCTGCCCCGCGTGGGATGGGGGAGAGAATTGGAAGGAAAAAAAAAAAAGTAAAATTCATTTGAGATAAAGACAGTTTAATAGGCCAAAAAAAGGGAAAGGAAAAAAAAATTATTATGATAAAAGGATTAAACCATACAAGTGATGCACAATGCAATTGCTCACCACCCACCAACTGATGTCCAGCCAGTTCCTGATCACCAGCCCCGGCCAGTTTTCCCCTAGATTACACACTGAGCATGATATCGTATGGTATGGAATATCCCTTCGGCCAGTTTGGGTCAGCTGTCCTGACTCTGCTCTGTCCCGGCTTCTTGTGCCTCCCAGCCTACTCGCTGGCAGGGAGGTATGAGAAGCTGAAAAGTCCTTGCCATAGTGTATGCACTGTTTAGCAACAACTAAAACATCAGTGTGTTATCAACATTACTCTCATCCTAAATCCAAAATACAGCACTGTACCAGCTACTAGGAAGACAATTAACTCTATCCCAATCAAACACTGGGATAACTTCTAATCAAGCAATGGAAGAACCTGATCCTGAAAAATTGTATTAATGCCAGTAGTCCTTATTCGTGTAAGCAAGTTAACTGGGTTAACGATGTATCTACAAATCGTAGGAATGAAAAAGGCTTTGCAGGATTCAACATTGCTGTTATGATCTCTGGGATAAAGAAAAGGCTAGACGCAATATGAAATTGCAAGAAATGTGCTTATTCCATGCACTATTCACCTTATGTATATATGTTATGCAGCTTTCAGTACCATGAAGTACCAGACTGCATGGGAGTTTTGACTGGGGCGTGTCAAGGACTCTTACTCATAAACTTCATAGATCATTTTATTTGCTCAAAATAATCTCTTGGCAAGACATCTCACTTCCCTGCCTCCAAGGCATTGTTTGTAATAAAAGCCTGCAAATAACTATACCAGACAATTTTGTTATTCAGTCTCCTTCCTCAACTTGAAACGGAATCTCTTCCAGTTTGTGTTCTTCCTAAAGCACCTACTGTTACTCTGTATGTGCACATTGTGCAACAGCTGCCGCATCAAACTGCTGCAGATACTTTTGCAGATTAAGGGAATGACTAAATGCCAGTACTTTTTAATTTACAGCTCAACAGTGAAGTTCAGCATCTGCCTTATCCTGTTAATCTAGACCAAGTTCACAACACTGATAAACTGTAATGTAGGATGCTCTATCAGTTTTCATGAAAGTAGAAAAAAGCAGACAGCTACATACATTGTGATAACATGGAGAGGACTTTGGAAATTACAAAACAGGAGTTTGGGTTTTTTTGTATGTCAGTACCTTCTAGACCCTACATTTTCAGCAACTGGCCTTTAAGAAACTTCCAGGCACATCACTTCCTAGCACAAAGTTAACCTTCCTTCTCAGGAGCACATTATTGTTTATTCGTCACTTAAACTATTTTAAAAGCATATCTTTCAAGTTGTGTAATGACAGCACAGTCCTTTTTTAATATACATGTTATTTACTTTCTCTACCACATGACAGCTAGCAACATCCAGCTATGTACTGCACAGATCTTTCAATGCCTTTTTCCCTGATGTTTAAAAGATATTATGCAATATTAAGTAATGGCATTATTAAGAGTGAGCTATTGTACCCATGAATAATTGATTGCTTCTGCCTAATTAAAAGAAGAAAAGAGCAGAGTAAAGTTTTGTATGTGATACAGCATTTTCTTCAAATGTGGTTTCATGTTGTGGTAAAACGTGTATGTTCTGTCTTGTGTATAACCAAGTCTTGCCTGACCGTGTGATAGGAAGTTAATGCTGGAGACAAGAGATGCTCTGTTTGATAGGTGAACAAAAATTTGGTCTCTTTTAATTCATGTATGATCATCTTGAGAGGAATATAAACTGCAGCTGCCTGTTTACAACACAAAAACACACTGGGACACAGACTGCTAATGGATGCAAACGAGCAGCTTTCATTCACTTCATGGCATCAAACGTCCCAGTATATAAATATACAAACATATGTACTTATGGTCACCTTTGCTGAGTAAAACATTTGAAAATGCATGTCCACAAGTATGCCCTGAATTCTAATGAAACCCGAGGAAACTCTACCATGTACTTGAATTTGAATACATGTTCTAATGATTCATTGACTAGAAATACTTTACTGAGGCAGACTAGGTGCCTATATCTAAGGTTACCTTTGATCCACTGCTGACAAAGGAAGTACATGAAAAAGCCTTTTGATAGGAAACACTAGGTTTTTTCCTCTTTATTCCCTCAAAGACAAAGGAAACCTACTTGAAATCTGAAGTACAGTAAACGTTTTTAGTTTCAGGATTGGGGTGGGGGGTTGGGGGTGTATTTTTTGCTTCATACTGCAAATTCTAACTATTTCTTAAAAAGAAAAGCTTTTTCCTCCTAGGGAAAAAAGGCTTACAAATTATTGAATGGTTTAAGTTTTTCTCCATTATTACAGTAGTACAAAACTGTATGCAACTCCTGTAAGAAAAAACTGTCACTACAGTTAATTCCTTTAAAGCATATTCTTCTCATCAAACTGGAGTACCTTTTGCGAACCCCAAAATCTGACTAATAGCAAACAAATGTCCTGCACACTCATCATATTTCAGAAGAAATTCAGTTACAAATATCTCTGCTTTTTAAGGGGTTACATCTCAGCTCAATAAGCCAGCTATCCATTAACCAGACATTGCCATTTCCCACACATTTTTTTATATGGGAACAGGCCTGCATTCAATGCAAGAACTTTGAAGACAAAAAATATCTGATCTGATTTGTGTACGCAGGCATCTTACAGCTACGGTTTGCATAGGGAATGTGCCTGCAAAGAAAGAACACCGATAGGCAGAGTATCCTTGCCAAACATGTGCACCAACATATTTTTAACTGTAATTTATGTAGAGTGACTCTTTCACAGACATGACATAGATTTACTGAACAACAATATCCTGAATTCCACCCCAGAGGGGAAGGATTATGCCCTGCATTCAAATCTGCACTCCTCCAATAGGTATCTATCTCCTCTGGGAGCTAACCACTGGCTTCCTTACCGACAATACAATAAACACCAGCAGAGGATACACTACAGAGTAAAGTCATGAATGGTAAGAACTTTCTCATCTGACTTTTGCCACTAAAACTAAACCAGTTAGCTGTTTCTTTGGGAAACACAGAGCACCTCTAAGAGGGGATCATATCATCCTAAAATAAATGAATCTGAAGACTATTTAACAGAGGAAGGACCTAAGCAGCAAACCTGGACTAAAAGTCTACCTTTCAGATGGTAGGCAAAATGAATTCCACCAAAACCAAGCCAAAAGAATTTTGTGCATCAGTAAAACTTTTTAGATCTTTGCTAAATTGAATAATGTTAATAATAATAATAATAATAGAAATAATACAACAAGGTAACTCTACCTTCAATGCTGTGTGCCATGAAGTTGATATTTTATATATTTATACGTTCATATCTGTATACTTTATACCTTTATAAAAAGGTATATCATATATTTTTAAAGCTTTCCTTCCATGTGACTAAAACATATCGGAGAAAATGGTGTGAATTGTTTTAATACTATGCATTTCAGTAGCATCATTCCAATGTACATTGTCTGTCCTATTACCCCTAAATTACAGTTTCAGTATAGGTTATTAAGATTTCTTTCTCTATTTATGGAACCTTAAATGAAAAGAAATTTCTCTTTCTGTGTGCTAGGGAATAACATTCTAAAGAGATTCCAGGCAGAAGGTCTAGTTATCTAAAGAAAAGTGCAGTTCTATTATAGCAACTCTGTATTTCTTTGTGGTTTGCCCTAGAATCAAACCATACTTGAAACCACGCTGATTGACTTTTTTTTTATCATTTACATATTGATATCATGTCAGATCTGCGATTCTTTTGTATATTGTACCATTATGCTTAGGGACATGAAACCCTCTGTGATATGATATGATGATATGATAGCGCATTAACTTCGATTTTCAGCTTTCTGTTGAGGAGGATACTGACTGTAAGAAGGGAGTACAATAATCTCATCTAGCATAAAATGTGAGATACTACAGAGCTCAGACAGTTGAAGATCCAGCTTTACATTTCCTCAGTTTTTATATCCACATCTGCACTTCAGAAACTATACTCATCAATATTTCGGTCCCACTCCTCCCACTGAAAACTCATCTGTTTGTTGAAGTCAATAAAGAGTTTATAAAAATCTCTGAATTTTTTCACTGAAGGCTTTATGCAGCAAGCAAAGTTATTCTGTGTACACTAACTGCCAGAGTCCAAATTAATTCTGCATATATCACCAATTAAATGAATGGTGCTGCAAGAGAAATTAATTATTCCAGTCCTGAGGCACCCATGAACATACTACGTCTGAGCCAATGACTACAATGTAGTCAGACCACATTTACACTCACAAAAGTGAAACCATTATTAATGTTCTCCCAATTACTTACTGCATATCCATTGCTTTTTTGCAACTACTTTTTTTTTTTTTACAGTCCCAAATGAAGCAATACTAAGAAGCTTTGGACTTGTAAATACATTCTGCAATGAATATTCAATGAAAATATAAAAGGATTCTGAACTAAAGCAAAAGCAAGAAAAAGGATGTGACTCCAGGATTCATGGCAAGAGAATGAACAATGGATTAATCAAATAAAACATCCATGCACTCCCAGGACCTGGCTACCAGTTTTAACAGAGCTCATATTCTTGAACACATCCAAATGACAACAGGTAAATTCCACTGAAAGTGTTTTAACAAGTCAGTTATCTCTTGCCTACTAGAGCAGAGGTAAATGTCAAATTCTGGCTCAGCTGGAAAGATGTAAATTGGTAATAGCTCTACAGAAGTCAACAAAGCCAGGTTTAAACACTAGTAAGAATTTGAACCTAGAAGTGTAGAATGTGCTGAAATTACGGGTCAGATTTTGACCTCTATCATTGTGGTGTATTTCTGGTGTAATGAGATAGTTCAAAGTCAAATTCATGTTTTAAAGGCATTATTTAAAATTTAAAGATTTGTCCAAATTTAAAATCTCATAATACCTATAAAGCAGGAATATTCTGAAAAAAGATTACAGATTCATCCACACATCTTTGAATGAAACAAGAGATAAATTTTGGACATTATTTCTCATTTTAAAGTGGATAGTTCCTGTTTGCCAGCCCCAAACTCCTCACTTAACATAATCTAACCCCGGCTTGACTTACTTCCACATGAAGAAAAGGTTGATCGTAACACCCTAGGCTCCAAGACACAAGCTCACATGAGCAGCATCCCCTTCGGCTTCCATGAGACAATCCATCAGAAAAACTCACTGGTATGTAAAGGGCTTACTGGGCTGACTGCTAAGAATTAACACTACCTATCAATTAAACTTGTCCAGGTAGGAGCAGTGTCTCTTTCTTGCTCTCTCTCTTGCTGATTTTTTTTTTCCCTGGTGGGGCTCTCCTCATCACCATCATGTCGCTTCTCTCTGTTTTTTATGACACTTAAGGTTTTTCTTCTGTGAATCATGATACAATAAGGTGGCCAACTTCAGATGGTATAGTTGTATCTCAAGTTAAAAGGACGGATGACCATTTTGGCTTTAACCTAATATACACAGTTCTGCAGCTATCTCATTCTTTGGGTCAATAATTTCCCAAGGCATTTCCTGAGATAACGTGTGGAGCAGGAATGCCTCCTCATACACTAGCCAGTCCCACTGCCTGATGCATTTTGCATAGCTCTGTTGAGAGTCCAACTCAGCCACTGCTCAGGGCTGCCAAGCTCACTCCAGTTTTCCCTCACCACACACGCAATCGCCTGATGAGATCCTTCTCCTTCGCTGACACTCGGCTTTCCACAGGAGCACATGCCAAGCATACAAAGACCGGGGAATGCGGAGGAATTAACCATTTTTGGAATGCAATTACTTCAAAGCCGTTTCACACACTGAAGTTACTTTTGGTTATAGGAGAGTAGGACATGACGTAGGGAGCCTGCCTTTTTAACCCTTAAGAGCTTTCCTCTTACCTGAAATCCAGTTTATGGGGGAAATTCTTGGCTGAGGTAATGTTAGTCATTTTGTTCGCTAAAGAAACCCGCTACGGGAGACTCTCAGCTGCGGCAGCACAGCATTAGTCATTTCATTCCTGAAGTGAAGTCGTTAACCGAGGGTCATCCCCAGGCACTCCGCTCCAGTGACAAGGAGGAGTGGGAAGGGGAAGGCGCCGGGCTCCCCCGTTCCTCCGGCCGGCCGGCCAGCCATCCCCCCCGCCAGCGTTGCCCCCTTCCCCCACAGACGCGGCCCGCGGCCCTCCCCGGGTGGGCAGGAGCAGCTGGGGAGAATCGGCCTTGCTCCCCCTCGTGCGCACCCGCCGCCCCGGGCGCTATGTACTGCGACCGGTGGGAGAGGTTTCTCATTAAGTGAATTAATGGCGCTCATTAAGTGACTCAGGACAGCCGGCATCGGCGGCGTTCAGGCACACCTCGCCCCCAGGTCCCGGCCGGGCCGCCGGTAGCCACCTGCGGCCGGGCGCGCCCCCTCAAGCGCTGCCCGGGAGCACGGCTGGCTGGCGGGCACAGCCGGCCCGGGGCACCCCTGCCCCTCGCCGCGGGGCTGAGGCCGGTGCGAGCGGCCGGGAGCCGAGGGGCCCGAGGGCAGGGCAGGGCTGGGACACCGGGCGGGTAGCGGGGCGGGCGCGGAGCGGTGGGGAACGGGTGCCAGAGGCGGTGTGCCGCAGGTCAGGGACGAGGGCGCCGACGGCCTCGCCGCGGCTCCCCGCTGCAGGCGGAGAAGGCGACGGGGGAGCCGGCGGCGTCGCGCCCGGCTCGGGCCCCGCAGCACCGGCCCCGTACAAGCTCGCGGGGCGCCCCCAAGTGGCGCGGCCGGGCGCGGAGCCGCCCAACGGGAGCGCCCGGCGGGGCGGGGCAGGGCGGCGGCGGCGGCCTCGTCCCCGCCCCCGGCCCCTGTGGAAAGTTGTCCCGGGCCCGCCGCCGCCCGGCGCCCGCCTCCCGCTTCCTGCCCCGCCGCCGCTGATTGGCCCGCCGCGCGCCCAGGAATGCGAGCCACCCTTTAAAGGCGCGCGCGGCACCCAGCGCCCGCAGTGCCTCGGCAGCGCCGCTCACCGGGACCCGCCGCGCCGCCCGCCCTCACCGGCACGGCCGCGGGCTGCCTCGGGACGTTAGTCGCTGGTACGCAGAGGTGCGGGAGGCCGGCGCTGCCCGCCCGGACCGCTCTCCCCGGAGGTAAGTTCTGAAGCGGCCCCCGGAGGCGGGCAGGCTGCGCGGCGAGGAGAGGGCAGGTGCCCCCCGCCGCCCGTCCTCGGAGGCGCAGGGTGCGACGGCAGCGCGGTGACCTTCTTCCTTGTGCCTGTCCCCAGGCTGGCTCAGAGACAGACCTTTGCCATGGGGGCAACGACTGGCTTCCTCCTGCTCCTGCTGCTGCTCGGCGCCTCGGAGGCCAGGCGTGCCGCAGGTAAGGCCGGCTCGGGGCTGGTGCGCGGAGCCGTCGGGGACGGGGGGACGAGAGGGGGTCGCATTCTTGGTGTCTGTGTAAGCAGCTGAAGCTGTGCTCGGTGCTGAAGAGCTCCAGAGCTTTCAATGAACCAGAACTTTTTAACCTGTGCGTTAGCTGGCTGGGACAGGAAACTTTGGTGCAGAATTTGTGTAACCTTCAGGCAGAAGCGCAGAGCTGCCGCGACTGGAGCACGTAGCTCGTCTGTCTCCACGCTGAGTAGGGGCAAGGGGGGACGTGGGGTACGGACCAGCCGACGAAGACCACCGTCATGGTGTGATAGGGAAGCTGCTGCTGTGCTTGCTGTCACCCAGCTGGATGAAGAAAACTCACTTTGCTGTATTCTAGCGTGGGCATGTTGGTGTCTGGGCTTCTGCTGGCTGTTTCTGCTCAGCTATGGTCTAATGAGGTGCCGGAGCGGCCGCTACCTTTGTCAGTGGGTACCTGGCACTCCGGTGCTGACTGGCTCCTGTACGAGAATGTGCGTGTGCTGCTGCACAGCAGCTCCTGGTGGGGCTGCCGTACCACCAGAACTTCTGTCTGTGCTCTGGTGTGAGGTGTGTACCTCGTGTGATGTGCACCAAGAGCCAATATGTAATGGGAGGTACGCACCTACTCGGCATCTTGTCCCTTGCTCATGATGCCTATTCTGATCTCTCTGCAGAGTCCAGGAGTGATGATAATAGTGTCTTTGATCTCTTTGAACTCATCGGCTTCATTCGGAAGGGAGCTGGGCGTCGGGCACCCGGGGTGTACCTGGTGAAGGGACCAGAATCCTCCAGCCCTGCTTACCGCATTGAAGATGCCAGTCGCATTCCTGCTGTCCCTGACTCCAAGTTCCAAGACTTATTAGATGCCATCCATGCTGAGAAGGGCTTCATCCTCCTGGCTACTCTCCGGCAAGCCAAGAAAAGTAGAGGCACGCTGCTGTCTGTGGAACAGAAAGATGGCTCTGGTCATGTCTTCAGCCTAGTATCAAATGGCAAGGCAGGCACCCTGGACCTGAGCCTTTCTGGTGATGGCAAGCAGCAGTTAGTGTCAGTAGAGGATGCCTTGCTAGCTACAGGACACTGGAAGAATATCACCCTGTTTGTGCAGGAAGACCGAGCTCAGCTCTACGTGGGATGTGAGAAAATGGAGAATGCTGAACTGGATATCCCCATCCAGAACATCTTCACTAGGGACCTGGCCAGCAGTGCCAGGCTCCGCATTGCCAAAGGGGGAGTCAATGACAACTTTCAGGTAAGACTTCCACTTGTGTTTTTTGCGTAGTATTTTCAGTCATCTGCCTTGAAGGTGTGTTAGCTACTCAACCAGCCTAAATAACTGCAAAGCCACGGGTAACAAATAGGGATAAAGGGTTCTACCACTGACTAGTTTGTGTACACGTAATACGGGCCACTTCTAAATGTACTAAACATTAATAAAGGAGTTGGAAGGACGAAGCATTAGATTTGCAAGGATAGAACTTCCTGCAGCAATAAGAGGGTACTGAAGCTTCCAAGCAGGTAGCCGTAGCTTCATTGCTCAGCTATGTGATTAAGATAAATTCATGGGGCTTCTCCTTCTTGCCTGGGGAGTTGCCAGTCCCTGTTGTCAAGGCTGAGAATGTTAGGAAGCGGGGCTTGTTATCATTAAGAAGAAGAAAGCAACGTGTTTCACTTTGCCCATCTGTCTGTCATGAAATTACTCCTAATGATCTCGCATGACCTCAAGTGCCTACAAGCTCTCTTCAGGCAAGTTGTACTTCTTTCCCTTGCAGACACTGCAAGTAGCTGTAATTCTTCCTCTGTCCACAGGGACTGCTGCAGAATGTGCGGTTTGTGTTCGGAACAACTCTGGAAACTATCCTGAGAAACAAAGGCTGCTCCAGCTGTAAGTTTGCAATCTTCTGAATCCAATGGCCTCTGAAAAATAAGATTCCTCGTTACGTTAGAAAGACAAGTTGAAACAGAACTTGGAAGTATGCTGACATGCAAAGCCACGTTGCATAAGAAATAAGATTATATTTCTGCAGGCATCCTAATCTAATGAATCTGGTGGCAGCTGTTTTAGCAGGTGTTACCCTGGAATGATAAATGCACACGGTAAAAAATAAACTTGATCTATGTGTGTTTGTCTCTTAGCCACTAGTGCAATCATTACTTTGGACAACCCCATCAACGGTTCCAGCCCAGCTATCCGCACTAACTACATTGGCCACAAAACAAAGGACATCCAAGCAGTCTGTGGCTTTTCCTGTGATGAACTAACAAATATGTTTGTGGAACTGCAAGGGCTCCGGTCCATGGTAACAACGCTTCAAGACAGAGTTCGAAAAGTGGTGAGTTGGTTAAATTCATGGTACCTTTCATTAACTGGTACTTAGTGAATGAATTATAACCTGTCCTTTGAGAGCCTGAATAAAGGTAATAAAATCAAAATAATAAAATAATCAAAGTAATAACTTCATGACTTTTGTGAAACTGTGACATTGTGAAAAAGGGTGTTTTCTGTATTAACTTCTAGTATTTTTCTGCTTCTGTCACTTGCCTGCCCCTTCCAAGACTGAAGAAAATGAAATCATTGCCAAAGTGGTCCAGATCACTCCTGGAGTGTGCATTCATAATGGAATCTTGCACAAAAATAAAGAAGAGTGGACTATTGACAGCTGCACGGAATGTACCTGTCAGGTAAGATTCCTCATATTCATAAATCCTGTGTATATAAATTCATGAGTTGAAATTAACAGACACTTCTAAATCATGTTCTCTGTGTAGGATTCACTTTTTCTAACAGAACTAGGCATACTACAGTAGCCAGATAAACTGAGTAGTTATTTCATCCTACTAGATCTCTGATATAAATGCAACTTTCACAGTGTTACAACAGCCATATCTCAGAAAATTATACAAAACATCACTCTGATACAGCTGTTAACACACTTTTAGTTCCTTAATTTGGGGAATACCTGTATTCTTTACATAAGTTCTCGAGTAAACTAAACATTGGTATCTACAGAAAAAATTTATAGTGTTGTCAACTCTGCTCCCTGGAATACTTTAGATCCACCTTCTGTCCTCAGTGAACCTCCTGCTGGCTTAGTAGGAAAAGACATTCTAGTGCTCGGTAAAGGCTCTTAACGTATTTGTGGGGCTTTTCTTTAACAAATGCTTCTAGCTGGGTCCTATTAGTTGCTGCAGATTATATAGAACAGCAATCCCTTCCAGACTTTAGTTTAGCTGTTCAAATCTCAGGATCACCTAGCAAGACATTTGTGCTTTGTGTTCCACTTCTGTGGAATGTTGTAGAAGTACACCAAAACAGTAAGTTTCAAAGTTTCTTTAAATTTTTTTACTTGCTCCCTTTAAAACATACCTTCAGCAAAACCATCTTGAAGTACCAGTCTACCAAAGAGTGGGTTAATTAGCCTGCCACTGTTTAGAAACCAAAGGCTGAGTACTTGTACATGTGCAATGCAAGGCATCTCACAAAGTTCTGCATCTGGCTCTATAGGTCTCTACTTCTTCTGTCTTGTAGTCAGCAAATTATACTGTGACTTCCACAGTTACCTCTTTCCTACTAACCCTCTTACTCTGTTAGCTGTAATTGCCTTAATATAGTAATTTGCCTGGTGAGATTAAAATAGTAATCGTAAGAGCATTCTTCTGACTGAGCTGCTGTCTTCAAGAAGCAAAAAACTACAGGCTGCCCTTTAGCTCTCATTGAGATCGGAGGTGGGTGTTCTTACCCTGCCTGCTTGGCTTGAAGATCAAAGACCTCTAAGTATAAGTCACAGATTTCATTGCTCTTGAGCAGAGTCCACTAAACTCACTTTATCTTTACCATATAATCAGCTTAAATCCATATTAACTGAAAAGAAAGCTGGTTTTTCATTCTTGTTTCATTCCCTTGAAGTCTGACCTTATACTTTGAGTGATAGTCTGTTACTCTAGCCAGCATCTGGTAGCTACTCTGGATCAGCTTCTGTAAAACCAAAATACTTCTGCTCTTGACTGAAAATTAAGGGGTGAGAATGGGAATGAGATGAAGTTTGACTAAAAATACCTGGGACTACCCTTGGGATGTATATGGCTCTAAATACAGGCGTCTGCTTTAGATGTGCTGCGGAAAAGATCTCTTTATCACTTGACCAGACTCCAGACATGGTTTACATTCCATTTGCTTATTGTAGTTCTCACAATTCTCTATAGAACTCTGCCACTATATGCCGGAAAGTGTCCTGTCCTCTCATGCCTTGTTCCAATGCCACTGTGCCTGATGGAGAGTGCTGCCCCCGATGCTGGCGTAAGTACCTAATACCTTCACACTTCTATAGAAGTCGGCTTCATCTAGTGAGATGTGTGCTGCCCTAAAGTGTGCCACAACTGGATATAGCCTTGCACCGCTGGAGTAAGATTAGCCTGATGCTTCCCTGAGGTTAATCATCTAGGCGATGCACATGAGCATTGAAACATTTGAGTTCATGGCCTTTATCTCGTACAAAAAAGGAAGATGTGTCTGGCTTTTGAGGATAGTTGTCTTTGCGTGTGTGTGTATGGAAAGAGGTGTGGGAGGAAGGACTATGGAAGAACACATTCCTGGAGTCTTATTCAGAGCTGTATCCCCTCTGCAGCTAGCGATTATGCAGATGATGGATGGTCTCCTTGGTCTGAATGGACTTCATGTTCTGTGACCTGTGGAAATGGGATTCAGCAGAGAGGACGATCCTGTGACAGCCTCAATAACCGCTGTGAAGGGTCTTCTGTACAGACTCGGACTTGCCACCTTCAGGAATGCGATAAGAGATGTAAGTACTTAATCTAATCACACCAAGACAGGCTGCTTCTATTGGCTTAACGTTAACAGCAGAGATTGCAATGTAGCTCCGTCACTGGGACGGAGCATTGCCTTCTAGTTCTAAGGGCTTATATTAATTGGGTAAAGGGGAACAGATAGTTAATGCGGTAAATAGGCATGTTTGGGTACTGCTCCCAGGACAGATTTGAGGCCAGTTAAGGTATGCGGTGTCTTTAGTGACAAAACAACCATCTGTGATGGTGCTGAGGCCATCCAATATATATGGAGTCTTTGGTACAGTTCTAGTACTGGCTATGTCCTAGGTGCTGCACAGCTGAAGTGTGTTCTTCAGAAACTCATTAATAACAGACATCTCTCCCCTTTAGTTAAACAGGATGGTGGCTGGAGTCACTGGTCACCATGGTCATCATGTTCTGTCACTTGTGGCACGGGCATCATCACTAGAATTCGTCTCTGCAACTCTCCAGTACCACAGCTGAATGGCAAACCTTGTGAGGGTGAGGCAAGAGAAAACAAATCCTGCCAGAAAGATCCTTGCCCAAGTAAGTATGTCCAGGTGGTAACTACTGTTCAGTAGCTTAAACTGTGAACTTTGTGAGTAGTTGCTATATAATCTAGTTCTAGCAGTAACCTCTCTTTAAACTTAGAGGTGGGCTAGGTAAAACATCACAGGTTAGCTTCAGATGAAACTAAACTGTTTTCTATGGCTCTTCCATGGAGTCCATTAATTCTGTCACTTATGGCTGAACAATGCCTAAAGTGTTCTCACTATGAAAGTAATCGTCCTTTGTTGGGTAGAAACTAGCTGTACCACTGAACTTAAAACTACACATCTTCTAACTTCTGATTTCCTTTAGTTAATGGCAACTGGGGACCGTGGTCTCCATGGGATGCTTGCACAGTGACATGTGGAGGAGGACTTCAAAAACGTAGCCGTCTCTGCAATAATCCTGAGCCTCAGTATGGTGGCAAGACTTGTGTAGGTGAAGCTAGAGGGACTCAGGTCTGCAACAAACAGGACTGTCCAATTGGTGAGTATCCATTTTTTGCATGAACATCTAAAGGTTGTGGACAATCTTGAAGACACTAGTTAAATTTGACATAAGCCTGTGAAACACAAGTACTAGAATTTTAAACCAGCACATTGGCCAAATACAGTAGTGTAGTAGCATGGTGAGCATCCCTCGTCTTAACACTTTCTTGTTTGTTTCTCAGATGGGTGTCTGTCTAATCCCTGCTTTGCGGGCACAACATGTACCAGCTCCCCTGATGGTTCCTGGAAGTGTGGCGCTTGTCCTGCTGGCTACCATGGTGATGGTGTCCACTGCCAAGATATTGATGAGGTAAGAGAACTAGTTTTGCTCTTGAAAGCGAGTGAAAGGAAATGGGAAGGGAGAATAAAACGAGTTTTTTTTTATAATGCTAACTGTTGTTCTCCTATATCTCAAACTTGTATTTCAGTGTAAAGAGGTTCCTGATGCCTGCTTTGTCTTCAATGGAGTCCATAGGTGTGAGAATACTGAACCTGGGTACAACTGTCTGCCTTGTCCACCACGTTTCACTGGGACTCAGCCATTTGGTCGCAGTGTTGAGGATGCTATGGCTAATAAACAGGTATCATCAACTTGAGAACTGTTCTGGGTTATGGAATCTCACAAAGTTTCTAAACAACAGAAAGCACCTATGCATTTCAGGGAAGAAAGACTTGGGACAGTTACTAAAACACCATCTTCTCTGATTAAGAACAGGAGGAGTATTAAGCAGTTTCTATTGGAGTTCAAAAAGAGTTTTAAGAATTGTCGCCTTTCCCAGCCATGGAAGGTTCAAGTGTTATATGTTAATTTTAGGACAGGAACTTAATCAGTATTCACTTAGGATACAACAATATGTGCCTTAGATATTTCAGTGCTTGGTTCCATTTGAAAATGAATAAGGTTTGAACAAGAAAAATAATTGGTAATAAGACTGCTGCTGGAGTTGGAGAGTGGAAGTAATGTATAGGGCTTTTTTTTTCCTGAATGAAGGATCTCTGATCAAAACAAGCATGTATTCCCCATGTTTTACTTGAGTCTGTGGAAAAATGAGGGATAAAAAGATGTTTCTATAGGATTTAATTTCTGTGTGGTCTTCTAGGTCTGCAAACCACGTAATCCATGCACAGATGGAACACATGACTGCAACAAGAATGCCAAATGTAATTACCTTGGCCACTTCAGTGACCCCATGTATCGCTGTGAATGTAAACCAGGCTATGCTGGCAATGGCATAATCTGTGGAGAAGACACTGACTTGGATGGATGGCCAAATGAGAACCTTGTTTGTGTTGCTAATGCTACTTACCACTGTAAAAAAGTAAGCTTATCTTGTTTTCCTATCTACTGTTAAAACAGCCTATGTGAGAAATAAACAAAGTATCTTTAGGTTTGAGGTATAAAGTAAGTCTCTTCAGTTAGAGCTATTAAACTCTGCAAATAAAACCGGTAAAATACCCCTTTGTGTCAGGGTACTATTGTCGAGGTATTGCTAGGTAGCTCGTGCTCTTTCTTTAGATACCCCTACAATAGGGGTCGGGGCAGAAAGCCTCACAATTTATATATGCTCATTACAAATCTTCTCAGAAGACTCTAGTTTAGACTATACCCATATTAGCTTTCCCCTGACAGATGTAAATCTCCAGGGGAAGAAAAGAGGGTAAGTCTCGAAAGCAGCCTAGTCTTTGTTTTAAAAATGTCTTCAACTATGGCTTTCTAAGAATTATCCTCACAGCAATGACTAGCTAAAATTGATAGTTACAGTAAGATGACATTTACCTGATCAAGGCATTATGATTTTTGCCTTTAGTTTACTCCTAATTTTACCTGCTAAAATCCCTATTGTAATCATACCAGGAATAAACACATCTGTGTATTTTCTCCTTTCTAGGATAACTGTCCTAATCTGCCCAACTCTGGGCAGGAAGACTATGATAAGGATGGGATTGGTGATGCCTGTGACAACGATGATGACGATGATGGCATTCCTGATGATCGGGTAAGACCACACAAACAGCTTTCAAGAACGTAGCTCTCCCACTCCCCTTTCTAAGGCTAGGGTCTAGCCTCTGACCTTAATCTTGAGAGGGCCATAGGATAGCTGTTAGTGCCAGCAGTCTCCTAGAAACCATAAATATGCATAACTGTGTGCAGACAAACTTTCTGCAGCTGGCTGAGCTTTGGGAGTGAAGCTTCATCTTTATTCAGCCATTCCTGCACTTGTGCAAGCCACAGGGTGTCTTGAGATGGAAGCATTTCAACTTTAACTGTTTCCCTGCCTTTCATTTCTCCTTTCGTGTAGCAGCACAAGCATAGACAGAGTCCATTAAGCTGTAATTTGACTCTCTTTAAAGCCTGACTTCTTGATTTTGCAGGACAACTGTCCATTCATCTACAACCCACAACAGTATGATTATGACAGGGATGATGTTGGTGACCGCTGTGATAACTGCCCTTACAATCACAACCCTGATCAAACTGACACTGATAACAATGGAGAAGGAGATGCTTGTGCAGTGGATATTGATGGAGATGGTAGGTGACCTCTAATCACTCATTTTAAATGGTTTTCCAACCACAAATTGATCAAATGTACCCAATATACCATTGATTTCCTACCAGAATTTCATCCCTGAACACATAAAAGTTGTCCTCTGGTGGTCTCGGTACATAAACTACTTGAAGTAATAGTTTGAGCTAACGGAAATTTGCTTTGAATTCAACTGTGCCAAAATGTGTGTATTTCTAGCTCTACTCTCACAGGCAGTAGGGACAGAAGTGTGGCATAGCTACTAATGAGTCAAGTTTCAAAGCTTTCAAATGCTGCTCAAAATGCTTTCAAAAACGTATCAGGAAGTATGTGGTAGCTTTATACAGTCCTCTTGCAGCATTTAGATGCCTGACTTTTATTAATCAACTCTCTTTAATTTTGCAGGGGTCCTTAATGAAAGGGACAACTGCCAATATGTCTACAATGTAGACCAGAGGGATACAGACTTAGATGGCATTGGAGATCAGTGTGATAACTGTCCACTGGAACACAACCCTGACCAGGTGGGGGATTTGTTTTTTATAATACTAGTCTTCTATCTATATAAAACATAGTATGTTGTGTATTGTAGAAGATGTTTGAATAACAAGTTACAGCTTAAACTTGACTTGGAAGATCAATAAGAATGATTTGTGACAAACGGTGCCTTTATCAAATAACATGCCCTCAGAGTTCAAAGAGCTGATAGATATTTTATGAAAAGTAACTCTAGTGAAGATCTGTGAGACTACTGTGTGTACTTGTCTCCTAAACATTTTTTGGGTTGGTTGGTTGTCAAGATCCTCATAGTGAGGATATGAGATTCCTGGGACCATTGTCTGAAACCTAGGTAGGTACGAACCTACCCTCCTCAGAGCCTATAGTGCTGTGTTTGCTTAAATTAAAGAATGACTTTGTCTTTGTCCGTAAGTTCAAAACAGCTGCATTTCAAAAGATGACTCTTCTAGTAGTTAGCTGAAGGCAGTGCAGGTTGCTTTCCTCTAAGGAAAAGATACATTCTGACACTTTTTATGACTACCCTTTTAATAAAAGTTTAGGGGGGTCCATGCTCTCGCACAACTTGCTAGTTAAAAAACAACAACAAAAAGAAACCGCATTTGAAGGCAGAAGTAGATAAAGCCTGTGCCATCCTGTCAAGTACAAGGCTGTAAGTTTAATAATTCATGGTTATAACTGGAATGTTTGAAGGGTTAGAAAAGCTGTTGCAGATCAGTGGAACCTAGTGTATTATGGTCATGTAGCCTAAAATCAGTGTTACTTAAAGGATTTAAACAAATAATACAAGATTTCTTGGTCTTCATAATTTGCTTTGCTTCCCCACTTGAGTGGAAACTGCCTGAAGATCCTTTCAGGCAACGTTTCTCCTAACGCTTTGAAATCTTAGTATAGGACTCTAATGTTGGTTTTGAACACTTTGCTTCTAGAGCTTGATTGGAAGAGATACTAGATTTCAAATGGCAGAATTGGTAGCTATTGAAACTGTGTGGTATGCCTTCTGTCTGCACCAACACCAGGGTCATCCACCAGTGCGCTGACAAGACTACTAGACTAAACCTTGAGGCAGCCTCAGGGAAGTCGGGATTGTTTTAATTATTTCATAAGCTGACTAAGCAAATGACTGGCTAAAATATGTAATCAGCAAGGACAGCAGTTCATGCAGTCTTTGACCACTAAGGGAATAATTGTCTTGTGTGATCAGTCACAGGCATGAAGAGCATTGTAGGCTTTTTTGATGAAGAAAATTATATGGTGTGGAAGCTGTAAAAACCGAGACTTGGTAGTCTATATTTTAATGTTATAGTTTCTACTGGCTAGATATGCAGTAGTCCTTGCCTTATCTGGCCCTTGGAACCAGGGAGCTGCTAGAGGAGGTGGAAGGTAGAGTACCCTGTGTCTAGTATGGTAGACTAGTGACAGAAGAATCATGTGGCAGAAGGGAGGAGAAGCTACTGACCACACTGCTTTCGTGTATTCACACTAAAACCAGGGCAATGCTAAAGCAGCCCAAAAGCAATTGGCACAGGCAGCTTTAAGTAAGCATGTGTTAATCCTAATACCTCACTACATCCACCTCTGCTCTTGCTAAAGCAAGCAGAAAGCCCAATTAATTCTAGCAATTAAGAATGTCTTCAAAAGCCACTTAAAAAGCTAAAATAGGATTATTTTTTTTTCCACCTTCCTTAGGAAGACACTGATTCTGACCGCATAGGTGATCAGTGTGACAACAACCAGGACATAGATGAAGATGGCCATCAAAATAATCTTGATAACTGCCCCTATGTGCCCAATGCCAACCAAGCTGACCATGACAAGGATGGAAAAGGTGACGCCTGTGACCATGATGATGACAACGATGGTATCCCTGATGACAAAGATAACTGCAGATTGGTTGCCAACCCAGATCAAGCTGATTCTGATGGTAAGATGGCCAGTATCATAGTGACATTTTAAGAGCAACTTCTAATAGTTTGATACTGTCTTCCACACTGTTTAGGATTGGACAAAACTTTGAAGTAACAAAGATAGAATGTCTGTACTGTTGTTATAGTGCACCTCAAGAGTAGCAAGCAGTGGAAAACGACCGTGTATCCAACTTAGAAATAAGTTGCTATCAGGCTGGAGTGAAAGGGCATTTATACAGTAGCAGCTGTGGCTTCTGTAGTGGGTCTGCTAGCAGTACCTGAGCAGTTAGAGATCTGCAATTAAAATTTAAACTCAAAGTTGTAAGACTCAGAAGCAAACAACAATGATGATGTAATGGTGAAATTACGTGTGTCCTTCAGGTGATGGACGTGGAGATGCTTGCAAAGATGACTTTGACCAGGACAGCGTGCCAGACATTGATGATATCTGCCCTGAAAATGTGGACATTAGTGAGACTGATTTCCGAAGATTTCAGATGATTCCCTTGGATCCCAAAGGAACATCCCAAAACGATCCAAACTGGGTTGTTCGTCACCAGGGTAAAGAACTGGTTCAGACAGTCAACTGTGACCCTGGCCTTGCAGTCGGTAAGGTGAAAATCACACTGTTTGGGGGGTTTTCGGTTGGGGGCAGGGGGGCAAAGAGAACATGGGAAACCATTAAGAAGCTGTTTAAGAACTGTAAAAGAGCAGCGCCTAAAACTTTCTCCTCTAATGCCCCTGTAGGTTTTGATGAATTCAATGCTGTGGACTTCAGTGGCACCTTCTTCATCAATACAGAAAGGGATGACGACTATGCTGGCTTTGTATTTGGCTACCAATCTAGCAGTCGTTTCTATGTTGTCATGTGGAAGCAGATCACCCAATCTTACTGGGACTCCACACCAACCAAAGCTCAAGGTTACTCGGGTCTCTCCATCAAAGTTGTGAATTCCACCACCGGTCCAGGAGAACACCTTCGTAATGCTCTGTGGCACACAGGAAACACACCTGGCCAGGTAAGAGTGGTGCTTTGATAACCTGCTCTTCTGCGTTGTGAGGCAGGCTGTTCTTTCAGCAAGTTAGATGCTTACAAGGGGGTCTGTACATACTGATCAGAATGGTGTAGTCTTGACAAAGAACAATAACTTTGTAATTATTCGCAGTCATGCAAAATATTGTATAAAACTAACAGGACTGCATGCTTCAGACAGGCTTTCCAGCAGCAGCGAGTCAATTCTTTCTGGAATTGTGGAGTAGTGTCCTATTTACTTATTTAAAAGTAAATTTAAATGCAGTTGATTTCAAGACCCTATTACAGAGCCTAATGAGTTATTTAAGCCTTTACTAATCATGATGATGACCACCAAGACACTTCCATGTCAAAATAATGGCTATGTTGTCTCAGGCCTTCAGTTGATGGGGGGAAAAAAATATTCTTTCACAGGTGAGAACCTTGTGGCATGACCCTCGTCACATAGGCTGGAAAGACTTCACTGCATACAGATGGCGTCTTAGCCATAGACCAAAGACTGGTTACATCAGGTGAGCATCATCCTCTTATCTTCAGTAATTATAACAAGAAAACTAGGTGTCTGTAAAGATGAACCGAAGACAAAGCTTGCTGAAGATGGCTGACCTGTTGTTTCTTTGTAGGGTTGTAATGTATGAAGGGAAGAAAATCATGGCAGACTCGGGACCAATCTATGATAAAACCTATGCTGGCGGTCGGCTAGGATTATTTGTCTTCTCCCAAGAAATGGTGTTTTTCTCAGATCTTAAATATGAATGCAGAGGTAAGGAAAGTCTCGGTTTAAGATATGCTACCTAAGTTAGTTGGTTTAAGAAAGCTGTTCTCAAGAAAAATAGTACAGATCAAGAAACATGAGCTAAGAGGGAAAGTGAGTCATGAAAGACCATGGGTAAATCTCAAGTTCTGAAGGCAGAAACAGGACATCTTGATACAATCTTCACAGTTAAAATCTTAAATATATGAAATCTAAGCATATTTCTATCCTGTTACTTCAAAGTATCGGAAATACCTGTTAAGGTCCAGATATGAAATGATCTTGATTCTCCTCTAAAATGCCGACTAGAATAAATCAATAGAGCTGACTGTCCAGTGTGAAAATATAAAAAACTGACTTCAGCAAGCAAGAGGGTAGTGTCTGACATGCAAAAAAACCTGATTTGCTCAAAAGCAAAGTCATAAATATCTCTAGGGATTACTGTCTTTAAGATAATCGTGCATAACACACAAATACTTCAATATCTTATTTTTTTTCTTTTCACAGATCCATAATCACAAGATTATTGGATCCAGAGACTATTTAAAAATGCTGGTATTGCACCTTCTGAAACGTTTAGCCTTACAAATCCTGGGACCATTGTATTATTCCTTCCTTTCTTCTTTCTGCATAAAAGTGGACTCGAAACACATGACCTGCCTCAAGAGAATGCTTTTGAGAGAATGAAAGTGAGAACGTGCTTGGTATCTGACCTCTGCTGAAGTGGAAGGAAACAAATGTGTCTTGCAAATGAGAATTGTCTTCACTGAACAAGCACACTTCTTTCAGTAGGAAAGACACTTGTTTGCTGTTTATCACAGTGCAGTGTCACTGCCTCTCTAACTGGAGGTCCCATGGAGTAGCATTTTGTAAAAAGAACATCTTTGGATGTGCTGTGGACTACTTAAACTGAAGACCTTTCATTGTGTGGGGAAAAGGGGTTTTGGGTGGGAGGGTGAACTCTTTAAGTCTTTATGGGGAGAGGAATTTATTAATGAGGGCTGTGCTACCTTGGTTTACATCAGTTGGAGAAATTATTGTTTTATATGACTTATCTTTCACGTGAAAACGCAGCCTTTTATTCTATTTGTGGTGAGCTAGATCAGTTGCTCTATTACACAGGACAAAACAGATATCCTAAAACTGACTTCCGTGGTGGGAGGGAGAAAGAGGATAAAAACTGGCACACTGGATCACATCAGCTTTGCGAAAACCATGAGTTACAATTAGATACTGTTTTTTCCTGATTAGATGCAGATCTTTCTTACCTTTTAAATGTTTTCTTTCAGACATGATGCCAGAAAGCACTGCCATCTCAGCTAGCACTATGCTGTCCTTCAGGAAACCAGCATGTGCATCACTTTTTATGGTTAAAAAGGCACAAAAATAATAGTAATGAAAAACATTCCTTTTCTACATGCCACAGATGCTTTAAACCCCTTCCTTCTTTGGAGGGGATGGAAAGGGGCCTGTAGATAAAATACTGAAATTGTAAAATATTTATTTTTTGCCTATCCTTGATGTTATAATGACTGAGGGATTATTGATTAAAACAATAAGAAATGCGTCAAGACTATCCACCTAATCATTGTTACAAGTCTTAATGACTGTAAGATTGTAAATATAGATTATTTATTAAGTCTGTTCTATATAGAAACTAGAGGGGGTTTAGTTGAGAAAAAAATCTTGTCTGGAGCAGATAGTGGTGATGTGTTTGTTACAAAGAGCAATTTTCCCATAAAGGCTTTGAGGTGCAGGGAGAAGCGGCGGGGTGGGGAATGGGATGTTTGTTTTTCTCAGTCTGAGCTCGGTGTTGGCTTTTCCTTTCTTTGTGCAAGGCAGTTGGTAGCCTGGCAGGCAGCTGTCCTGCAGTGCTAAAATTGCATCCCTTTAGACCATAGAAGTTCCCATCTCATCCATAGTGCTAGAGATGAGGGAATGCCATTTACCATCTTGGCGGTTATTTAGTGCTGTGAAATGTCTGCAGTGCTTGACCGCTGGTCAGTGGGCCTGACACAAAACCAGGAGATTGCAGAGAGGCACAATGACCACAATCTGTAACCATTCAAACCAGCTATTTGTGCCACTGCACACTAATTATTGTTAACTAGTGATGCGCAGCTACAGAAGAAGGAATTCTTCATGGACTAGAGAGAATTTCAGGAGCTCCTTGCAAAAAGAGGGAGAGGGCTTGCTGTACAAGAAAAGACTGTTTTCCCCAACAGAAGGGGCAGCATCCTTATACCTATAATATTTCCTTGTCCTTTCAAAAAAGGAAAAGAAATGAACACAGTGAAAGTTTTACGTACAAATATTACCTCATTGTTGTGTGACTGAGAAAAACCTTTGGATTAAGCAGAGTTCAAATGTCTAACACTTTAAAGCTACTGTAGTACTAAAAAGTTAATGCTGTACATAGTCAAAACTTCTTTGCAGATGTATTCCCAGTAAGGAAATGGCATTGGAAAAAAGAAAAAATGTCAAATACAATTTCTAATGTTGTGTTATATGTTTTCTTGTCATCTTGTATACCATTGCTTGTATTTTTATAAATTATTTTTCTCATTGCCATTGTAATAGTTAATCACATAATGGTGTAGATATGCTATTTAAATAATTTATCATGAAATGCTACCTGTAGAGTTAGTATTTCTATTTTTATAAAATGTTTGCACACTGAACTGAAGATTTTTTTTTGCTTCCCTCCTCCTGATGTTTTTGCTAGCATCATTTTCTAAGAACATGCTTTTTTGTAAACATTTTTAACCATTTTTCCATTTTAAAGTTGTGTAAGTTGTACAATAAAGCTCCTTTTACATACAAAGAACAATAAACCAACAAGAACACTTATATTTACACATTTGTGCTCTAGTTTTATTCATGTGGTGTAACACTTTGGTATTGCTGATATAATCTTCATTTCAAATTTGCTTTGAAGCAAAACACGTCTGTACTCTTTACATTAAAACTAAGCTAAGGAGCTGTACCTCAGCTTTCACCCTGGCTGCTAACAGGCTGCAGCTGGATGGCATGGACAGCTGGTAAATTCAATACTGGAGGCCCAGCCATGCTGCCCTTAATACAGCCACGGGCAAAATACTCTTGAGGGATTTCAGTTATTCCCCAGCCAGGCTCAGCCCCTATTTCTTTCTTTCACCTGAGTGGAGGCAGGGTGATGGCTGTCTGCAGGGGTACATGAGTATCTGTTCGCATCTCCTCTAGGCTGAGGCTGCTCCTGTGCTCAAAAAGCTGATGATGTGGCACTATACCAACTGCTGAAACATGCTGCTAAAAATAAAAGCAGTTAAGACTAGTTATTCAGTCTCTACTTACAGAAGCAGTTTGTCCCATGAGCCCTTTAGCAAAGCTAGGTGCAGTACTAGGAGTGCTAGATGTCCATAAGTAGCACATTTAGGGGAATCTGCAGATATTCAAAATTAATTTTTACATCTCCTTTACCTAAGGATGAAAAAGTCTTGTTATATGAAGGGGGGGGGGGGGTCTATTTTTTCTGTCCCTGAACTTTTAAGGCCAGTCCTGTCCCTTTTATTTTATTCCACTGAGAACAAGGAGAAAAAAAGAAAAAGAACTCCTGACCTGTCATTTCCAAAACATGAGCAGCTGCTGAATTTCTGCCCTTGTCTGCTTCACTTCTCTGCAGACAGACATTCTCCTGTGGGAATGCACCGCCGGCATGACCCTGTGAGCTCTCCCGGGTCCCGCCTTGCTGCTGCGGCCTCGGACTCTCCGCCTGCCTCCCAGGGGCACCACGAAGAATGAGAACCACAAAAAAACCCAAAGTTGCCACCTGGAGAAAGCTCTTGGGACTTGTAGGTAAAATGAGATACTCAGGATTTAGAAAGCCAATCAATTACATGGACAGACGTATCTATCTCTGGAGATACATATCGGTCTGATCAGCAATTTCGAAAAGAGAACTGCTGCTGGTGGGAGCAGGCAGCCTTGGCAGCCCATCCCAAAGGCCCCGCCTGAGCCCAAGCCAGACTCTCAGGCTAATTTACATTTATGTAGCTTATATCAGTGCAGAACCTGAATTGGGAATGATAGATACATAACTTAGAATTATAAAGGCAAGACGTATGCCTTGTGTTAACTCATAGGTTAAGTCCACCCGCCTGTTGCTTGGGGAGCGTGCGTACAGTGGGACACAGCTATAGTTGAGGTAAGTTAGGCCTGTGCTTGCCCAAAGACATCCCTGTCAAAGAAAAACTAAACAGGGAAAGCATGGAAGGTGGCCACGTTTCACAGGGCAAAACCTCCACAGGTGAAGCCTGGCGGCAGTATGCTGTTCCCAGCCCCCTGGGGACTCACCGGCAGGACACGTAAGCATACCAGCTGATGCATGCCACTTCCAGTGTTAGCGGGTACTTGGCCAACCTTTTTCCATAAATAACCTTTGAGTTTCATGCTATTGCAGAGAGTATAATGCTTTCTTACCATAGCACGCTCTTCTCGGAGCCCATGCAAATGCAGTAGCTTAAGTTTTCAAGTGGTCACCTGCATCAAACCTACGTTCAGGAGGTGCAGTAGTTTAACCTGCAGATATTAATAACTTACGGGGATAAAGACTGAGATAACCATAGCAAGATCTGCATCTTAATGACAACAGTGCACTTTTTACTGATACTGCCATGAATTTGTAGTAAATAAAAAAAGTCCATAGCGTGGTAATTGGCTGATTTTCAACATAAATTCATTTTGGAAAGGATTTCTGAAATCATAGAAGAAAGCATCTTAATATATTCACAGGGGGAGTTCTAGCTCTTATTTCTTTTCCAAGACAGAAAGAACAGGTGCACAAGTTGTGTGAATATTTAAGTGGATTTATAACCAGAAGAAGAGAATTCATTAGAGAAAAGTGTTTGGCAAGCAAAAGTCTTAAAGACAAAATCTTCCACAGGAAATCCATAACATTAGTCAAGTTATCCCAGAGAAACTTGGATTTTCAAATTTAGACGAATCCCAGGAAGCCCAGCTATCATTTGTCTTTAATTTCAACTGCTTTCAGATTCAGGGACTGCTAGCCTAGGCAACACATACAAGAGCTAAACCGAGAGCTGCTTAGATACTGCGCCAGTCTCCCTTGATGACTCCACTCAGAAAGTGCTTACAGACAGACCATTACATTATTATTGTAAAATTAGGGTAGAATGCCTCTGGCAATACCCTTCCCACCAAAACTATGCATACCAAATACACAAAGCAAACAATAGGAAAATAATAGCATAGAACAGTACTTCCACAAGAAGACAGCAAATTTTTAAGTGGGAAAAGAAGTTCTAAATACAGAATACCTGCCTATAAATCTCAATTATTCATGCACTTCAGCACTCTATAAAATTAATACACACTTGTGAATATTCCAGTTTGCTGGGGTTTTTTAAAGCTTAATAGATAAGGTACTGCAGATTCAATTCCAAGCAGTGAACTATTTCACATAGACTTAAATGACAGGGAGCCTTTTATTCTAACTACTGCACCTGGATTCCAGCCAATCCCTCAATGAAACGTATAATTGGATAACTGTAGGTTATAGCATTAGTAGTATTCAAGCATCTCTATTCTATTTAAAAAGGAAACCATTTTCCTGACCTTTAAATCTTGCTACAAATAAGAGAGCAATTATTTCTCAATAAATACATCTGCTGAAACTTTTTTAAAAAAGAAAAAAAATGAGTTGTTATTTTTCCTAGATTACAAAACCCTTCATAATTTAGAAACTTCCCAAGCATCTGCCAAACCACCTTGTCCTTCTGCGTCTAGCCTTCAAACTGTGAGACTCCCAGAGGTAAGGGTCTTTTTTTTTTTTTTGTAACTGGGGGAGGTAGTAATCTTGGAAGTGTAAACATCGTAGCAGATTTTGCACCTAAAAAGCCAGAAAGAGAGATGTAATTTAAAGCTGTGGTTAGAAAGTCCTTCTAAGAAGTGTAACAAAGAGAAGAGGTGCATTGTCATAATTTGCTGAAATTTTGTCTAGAAAATGGGGGGGGGGGTAATAAAATGTCAAAATTCTTATCATTATTGAAATTACAGAAATTGAGCTGCAAACCACAGCCTCTCACCAGCCCTCCCTGATCTGGAGGTAAAATCGCACCCTTTCTAGCACATGAATTACTGGCATACTTTTTTGCACTTCTAGACCAGCCCTCACTACTCTGATGACATGTTTAAGCAGCCCTTTCCTCTCTGATCTATGCAGCAGATAATTTTTCCACAGCCTGTTTTCACTCTGTGCGCAGCATGTCCACTGGCGCTGCAGGAGTTCTGCTCGGGAAGTGAGAGGGAAAGCATGCACTACAGATGCACAAAGTAGAGATCGCCTGGCTGGGAAAAAAGCATTTGGCTGAGAATTTTTATGGGACATTTTCCTTTTTTTTTTTTTTTTTTTTTTTATGATGAAGCTGGAAGTTTTTTCACACCTTGATAGAATTACTTTAATTTAAACTGGAAATCAGGACGTACAAGAACAACTTCACTCTTTTTATCACTGCTGTCTATAGTCAACAAACTTTTTTTTAATCAGGATATTTAGTCTGTCACTTCTCTTTGAAATGGAAAAGACCCTCAACAGCTCTAAATCTGCATAATAACTGTAAAACTGGACTGAACTTCTAGTACCATTGCAGTAAATCAAAACTATAGCTCTTTAAATCATCCTACTCAAACATACGTATATATAGTACATATTGTATATAATATATATTAATACATATAATTTATATACATTTATATTTATACACATATGATTCATTAAAATGGTTGACTCAGCCTTATTTTCTTCTTTCAGATGAAAACATGGTTTGTAATTTAAAATACAAACATGCAGGATCAAAATATACACACTGAACTAAATCAGTACTAACAGCTGAGCACTGACCGCTATGAACACCAGCACTGTATGTATATCTCTGAGGAGTCTCAGTGACAATGACAGACTAGTTTGGTCACATATTGCTCAGCAAACAGATGCAAGCACACCTCAATCTTCACTTCATAGGTATGTTACTTTCACCAATCTGAAGTTTTTGGAACAAAATTATCTACCTTGTACTGTAAAATCATAGTGGGAAATACCGAGCACAAAACTACCGTGCATACACAACCTTTCTTATTCCTCAATTTAAAACGTCCCAAAGCCCAAAAGTGAGAACGATAACTTTAAAAATCAGTCTGCCACGCTCTGCTGTTTCGGGACAAACAGAGCTAGGGAAGACTTGTAAAGAAGCTAGTTATCAGAATCTTTTACCAAATACAACTGACGCTGAATGAAGGCATGTATTTAGGAAAAGCTGTTTCCAACTCCTGAGTTAAGCTGCAAATGAAAATTCATTTGAATATCCTAATCATCACTGCTGCATCACACCCCGAGAAGCCGCCACATTCCAGTGCAGCTGGAATTCCAGTGGCAAGCCCGACAGAGGGGTTATTGCAGGTCACAATAGAGAGACACTGGAAAAACAAAGAAAAACCCATGAATCCTCCCGGGCTCAACTTTCCTTTTACCCTGATATTGGTGATGTTTCAGCAAATGACCTTGTCACTGTGTTTTAGATAGTACCTCCATTATTCTGTACCTCATACCAGTGACCGACCATGTTTTCCTAAATAATTTTTTTTCCTACAGTTTTACTTAAAACTGAAAATAAAGGAGGGCTTGAAACTGATATTTCATCTGTAACATCAAGCAACAAATAAAATCTTCCCAGAGAACCTGCCATTTAATATAATGCAGTAGAAACCAAGCACAACAAATATTAGGTCACTAATTTTTGACAGTGTCCGAGTTTGGGTATCAGTCCTATGCACCCTTGGAACAGCTTTTCATGAGCACTGGGTCCCTGTGGTTTGCAGTGACTACAAACACTGCAGGGTGCTCGGCACTTCCCAAGTCCCGAAGTGAAGTAACAGAGTCCCTGTTGGAATATACACTTCAAGTCAATAGTCATTCAAAATTACTTGCTTGTCCCTGAAATGCCAGATGTGAATAAAAAGTTGGCTTCATGGCTTCAGGACTTAGTCAGCGACAGGCTCTTCCTTGAGGGTGCTGGGAAAAGCTTCTTTGCAACAGTGAGAGATTTAAGGTAACAAATACACCAGAAAAGTAAGAATTAAGTAGTATTTCCCTTCATATACATTGTAGATATTCTACATAAAACCTTGAAATAGAATTTAGTTTTCTTCAAAAACTATCCAAGCACTTTAACACTGTTTTTGAGGAGGACTCTATAAAACACAAGTTCCATGTGAAAATAACTGGACTGTGGAAAGATTACAGCCAGCGGACAGTCCTGCATGAATATCACACAGGCACAGAAAATACTCTTCAAAAAATACTTGTTGGTACTGCTTTGATTACATATATGGTAAAGAAATTATGACCCAGGCTTAAAATTTTTAAGGAAGACAAGAAATACATCTAGGTGAGATTTGCAGAGCTCCATGAAACATGCTTACAGAAATCCTCTGCAGAGCAATGGGACTAGGCAGAACATCCAGTATCAATGGGTTTGTTATTGCTGTTGCAGAACAGGTAAAAATATCAGAAAATGAAACAATAAATAGCACTTGCTTGTCACAAATATAATGCCCCATTGATGTTTTTATTTAAAAGAAAGTAGGCTAGATTCTGATCACTGACATATCCAGAGAATTACCACTTCCTCAGGAGTGTACATCCACTCAGACTGGCAACTCTAAATGAGATTAAAATCTGTGCCAATATGTGCATTAATTTAAACATTCAGATTAGTTCAAGTAAGCCCTATGCATAACACAGCCATTGTGTAGTTAACATTCTATTCATACATCATTTCTTGTTGAAAGTTAAATGGCTAGTACAGTATCTGAGAAATAATTTGTCCTTTTAGTTTGTGTCAAATGAGAGTTTGTCAATAGGAAAATCTGTTGAGTTTTCTCTGCTAGGATATCTCTGTCCCCTCAAAAAAAACCCCAACCTTTTAAAGAGAACCATGGTTGTGGGTTTTTTCATGTCTTCTTTTTCTGACACTACAGTGCATCAAATAAAAAACTAACCATCAGCTCAGTAAATAAGTAGAAAATTCAGGAGAAACATTAGGTAAAGAGTATACGATTTTTTATTATTATCCCAAACACAAAACAGCTGTATTACCACCCCCCACCCCCCCGACCCCCACCCCCAGCTAGGCATCACTGTAAGGTTTCACAATCCAGTAACTGCTAGGGCAAACTCCTTCACTTTTAACCACACCAAGCCTTCACGAGGGACTGCAATCTTTCATCATTCAGCTCCATTTCTTAACTAGAGGATAAGACTGCTATATGGTCACCATCTTCACAGGGTCTAGAATGAGACACAGCTGAGCAAATGGGTGCTGATATTCCGATCCAGCAGAGGACCTGTGCAAGTCTCCTTCAATCAAACAAGTGGTCCAGCAGACAGCCCTGGGGCAGGAAACTGGGTACATGTTGGGTCCTTCACTGAGCCAGGGCTCAGCAGTCAGACAGGCTGCAAGCTCCAGCAAACCACTGTGATAACAGAGGCCAGGTTTTAGCTAACTTCATGAAAAAAGTAGATTGTGTGTAAGGGAAGAAAAATAATTATGTTCATTTCACATCCACTCTAGTAAAGTCTCATCAGAAGAAACTGAACTTTGCAAGTTTTATTTTACACTTTTCATGAAGAAAGACATACACATCTATCAGCTGCACAGCTACACAAATGTGTATGTACATTAATTTATTAGATAGAACTCTCCCAGGACATTTAAGGAAATGCAAGAGTTCATTTTGAAATCAAACTCCAATAACATATGATAATGACAATAATAATTATCTCTCAAGAATAAATCAGCTAATGGAACAGTTTTCAATGACAATAATTCATTCCCTTCAGGCTGTCAGAAATGATACTGCATCAGCATAATATCACCGATGGAGGTTTAACCACACTTTCAGAAAAACATTGGTGTAAAGAAGTATATAATCACTCTCCCCTCAACTTTCAATCTTCATATCATCTGTAAAAAAGACAAGAATCGTATGGTGAACTGCTGTAAGCACAATACTTATTTGCAAGATGAAACAGCAACAACAGTTTGTGATACAACTACTACTTAAAACTTACGAGAGGAAAAAAAAAAAAAAACCTTGAAATAATTACCAATTGGTTCATATAACTGAGAAATAGCAGCCTTTTCGTATCTGTATGTAGGTAAGTCTGTCTTCTGTTTATCTCAGTAAACATCGCTTACATTTACATGCATATGACCCTGATGTAGATTACTGCTTCTGTGAAGAAACAGGAATTACTTATATCTGAAGGCACATGAGAGTTTCCTTCAGAAATATACATACACAAGAGTGTGTGTGTGTATGAGTTATGTTAATAATTATGCTTTCCTTAAAATACATACAATGTATTACAGTAAATCTGTATCATAGAGTACAGTACCATAATGACTAAATTCTGCTAAACCAGTTTCACAGTTTTGTTTGCTTACGCAGCACTACACAGCTTAAACCACATGTAGCAGGCCAGAAAATCCAGCTATTTACAGAAGATTGTGCATACATATTTAAATGCCCTTTAGAATTAAGACCATAACAAAGTTCAACTATGTAAATGTCTCTTAAAGATAAAAATAACACCTGACACTTCTCACACCTTCATCTGCAGATGTGTTTGCCTTAAACTGGACTCCACTGGGATCTCCTTCCTCAATGCAACTGGCACATCTAATCATGTCTGAACTAACAACAAGGTTACCTATAGAATACATTAGGCAGCTTTATAAATTTGATAAACATCACAACCTTTTGCTTATGGCCAGGAATAATTGCTTAAGACAGAACTGAGTCACCTTTGCAGGAAACAATTTTGTGGAAAGGTATTGGGGTTTTACGTTTTACGCTGTACACTTGCTCATGAGCAATATATTGACAAAAATAATAAGAATGGACTGCTATCTAATTAAATGCCAATATTGGATGTATGTTTTAGCATGAGAGTTATTAATGGAATACAATAAATCTGACTATAATTAATTTAAGCAAGTTTATGGATAACTGCAAAATATTTAGCACTAATGTAAAAACAATTACAAACCTCTGAAGTGGGTTTTATTTTCCACTTACTTTTTCTGTGCCTAAAGATTACCTGTTTACACCATTTTAAAAATCAGACACTGATGCAAAGACCCAAAGCCTGATGAGGCTACATACCTGTAATTATATCCTTGGTTTCTTTTCAGGTTTTTAGTGAAAAGGATGTAAAGACTGAAAATTCAGAACACTTCCCCACCACCACCCAGATAAAATAAAAAAAAGGTAAGCAAAATGAACCCAAGATGTTTATCAGCCATACAGATCTGAGGTCTATATGCTTGAACATTACTCAGCCACTAGTGAATACAGAGTATCAAAACACCCTATTGCATTGCTATGACACAATGCATGATGATGGCTCAAAGATTATTATGCAACAAACATTAACGCATTCACTTTAAAGACTTTTACCATGAGATGTCCTATACAGAAATTTACTTAATAGCTGAAATCTCCTTTCTCTCTTGTGCAATAAAATTACCTCATAGTGACTATGTCTACCCCAACAGGTATAAACAGTTACCTGCTCACTTCACTGCATAGTGGCTACAGTGCATGGTGTTCTCCTCAATTTAACACATCACATCTTAAAATACACTAAGAAAGAGAGATGGTAGCTGGGGCTCAGTCACACTTGACTCTGACTGTACTACATCTCTTCAGACTAAAGGAAAACTTTAATTCATGTGAAGGCAGCAAGTTAAACCTGAGTTTTTCTCACTGTTGATTGCTGCAGTACGTTGTCATGTTACTCCTGCATAAGATCAGGTCGCCCCAGCACAGCTCATTCTCTGTGCTGCTCGTTACCACCACTGCCACCTTACCCTCCTCTAGGACAGACCAATTCTTGCTTCCCTTGCTCCACTCTCCTGATGCTTGTGTCTTCATGAAGTACAAAGCTGCCGTGTGGAGTTAGATGAAAACTAACTTACCAAAAAAAAAACCCAAACGCAACCTTCTCTAGAGGTATCGTATTCTTATTTTCTTCCTATTGCAACTATGGCCTAAATCTCATAATGGGCAAATATGGCAGGTGAGTCTGGATACCAAGTTTGTCTAGCAGTGTAAAAAGAGCAATAACAGGCCTTCTTGTTTTTGGTTAGGTGGAATCACTCTGAAAAAAATATTAACATTGCCTTCACTGTAGAAAGGTTAAGTGTGAACAATCAAAAAAGCATTTGTAATCATAATTAAGAAATTACAACGTGGTAAAGAGGTATTAGGATGTTCTTTTAAATTACCAATGAATGTGAACAAGCGTTTCTCCAAATTCAGAATAGATTACCAGTACAACAAAGGTCTACCTTGACAAACCTAGCAAAATTTATTGATTTTTAATACAATTAAACTATAGCACTTTAATCACAAACTTCATACTGTCAGAAATTTTATGAAACAAATGGAAGATGTCAATGTACCTGCCTAAAATCTGGCTTATATGAACAGTTGCTTTCTAGAAAGAGAAGTGATCTTATGCTGAAAATATAAATGTAGATTTAGATTACAGTATCACTATAGAATTTAAAAAATCACTATTAAAAATTGCACTTAAGTAAAGGACATAAAAACTAGAGACACTTCCAAAATATTTTTATAGTACCAGACAGAGTAAATTTAATCTTTTGTTGGTTAAAGTCTATTCTTTCTTTCATTGAACTAAAAGTAACTTAAAGAAACTATGCAGTATTTATTCATTTTGGTATCTTCTATGTGTAAATTTGAACTCCCTGAAAGAAATTCATTATTTTTAATGTAGGTAGGTCATGTTTGTTTCTATATTACCAAGTCTACCTTATTAAAAAAATTCAAGAAACACTTGGATGTTTGTGTGCATCATTACACCAACTACTGGGAGAATATTTGCTCTCCACATAACAGTGAACATGACTTTCGACTACCAAAAAGGTAATCCGTATGTGTTGTCAACACTGTTTTCCGGTTGACAGAATTAATCAACATCAATATTATATTTCATAAGAGTCCTAGTCTTATAGTCAGCTATGTCAGGGCAAGAATTTTAATAAACATTCTGTTATTTTGTGTGTATTATTTTTGGGCCAGTTTTATGTTTTATAAAATTACATCCTTGCCTCACCATAACAACCAGTGTGTATTGGTGCATACCTTTGGTGAGAACCTGCTTGCTTTTTTTCATCATAATCAAAAGCCTTTTCTAAAGGGTTGTTAAGAGTCTCACCTCCTTTGGTTTGCAGTGGTATGCTGAGAATGTCAGCCTCCGTGGATGGCTCATTGTTCATGCTGATGCAATATAATGGTTCACCCAAGAAAGAAGGTTTCTTCAACCTTTTTGTGTTGAGTGCTCTTGACATAAAGTAACCTTCAGTAACACTCTTATCACCCATCTTCTGTAAACCTTCTAGGTCATCAGGTTCCTCTGTTTGGGCCAGTGAATCCTTTGATAAGTGACTATCAGCCAGTGCTTTGCTGATATAGTAGCCAGGGATTTCACTCTCTGCATTAACACATAAGCTTTTGTCTCCAAGTCCAGCCTTTTCCTGAGCCATTAACATCCCTACAATATGGTCTTCAACTAACATTTTGGAAAGAGTAGATGTGGAGTGAAGAGTGGAGTCTTGACTTGTGTAACAAGGGGGACTTAATCCAAAAGAAAGAGATTCCTGAGACTTTGGCATGGTAACGTTGCTTATTGTTCTCTGAGGCTGCATACATTCTTCCAGAAGGGTCTTAAGCTGCTCTTCAGAGAGGCCCGTTTGTTCTTCAGTCTGAAAAAAAAGGGCAAGAATTTCTTCTGTCAAAATATAATTAATGAAAAGCAGCGCCATAAAACACTTTGAGAGATACAAAAGCACTGGCAGAACTCTTAAACTGATATCAATGTTTTTCAATTCAAACTGAATTTACATACACATTTACACAATTACATTATTTATGTAACATCTTCACTAGGTTCTAGACAGATTAGATGCTGAAAGTTAGGAAAGAAGTCTGATGCCCACAAGACACTGAGAGGCCTTTGATTTTGGTCAGTCTTCCGCTAGATATCACTGCTTTTTAATTACCAAAACACATACTTTTTCACATAGCTCGGTGTGTTGCGTATACATACAGACACACACTCACACTTTAGTTACCGAAAGCAAAACAGCACATTGCTAAAAGACTTTCAGCTGTTGGGGCAACACATCTGGGGTCAAAAATGGTTTTAGACAGCACCAGCCCACAAAGACCGTCAAATATTAACTGAAGTATACCCAGCCACTCGCTGTAGAAATGCAACACAGCCTCTGTCAACCATATCACAAAAAGCATATCAGTTACTCATCTACAGGACCTACCTCGTCGAGTATGTCCCATGGCATGTGACAGAAGAAAGCCTCATCTTCTGTACAAGAGGTTTAGTGCTTTCTACAAGCTGTCACTGCTTGGATAGCTCACAGATTTATCTTTTCAGTCAGTTTCTTATTCAGACAGTGGCACACTCTCATCATTTTTATCATGCAGATTTTCTTTACTGGACATTTCTTAAAATTTGATATTAAAGATAATGACTGATATTAGGTGGTAATGGTGAAGAATATCAAATGACATTTTGCTTAAGGAAGTCTGCAATGGGGAGTTATTTCTAGCCTTTATAATCTTTAATGCTCCTTGGTAATACAGACGCACAATATCCCCTGACAACTGAAAGATTATAATGGAATGTACCAGAAATATTTTAGATATGCATAACACATTTGCCCATGAAATATGAGATATAGAAGATATAATAATATATATTATAAATATTATAGATACTGTGCAACATTTAGATTATAATGGAATGTACCAGAAATATTTTAGATATGCATAACACATTTGCCCATGAAATATGAGATATAGAAGATATAATAATATATATTATAAATATTATAGATACTGTGCAACATTTAATGTAACAAGATGCTTTCTACTATCAAAACCTTGGTTTTACCCAGCCTCCAAGAGACAAAGGATCAGATCACTTCAGTGATTTATGTCAAACAACAATTGTATTCACTGTGTAATGACTATTAGAATTTACCTCACATTGTGTAAAGCATGGAGCTACTGTAATTTCAGAGGAAAGATCAGTATCAGATGTCTAGCTGATTTTTTTTCTCCCTAAAGGTCTCTTATCCAGCTACAGAATATGACCTGGAGTATATAGGTCATATCCTGTAGTTGGACAAGAGTGACATCACAGGAATGATATGACCATGTTGGACGTATATGACATGCAGAGATCACAGCCTAAGTAGCACAGGATGTATGGATTACACCTGAAAACTGTTCATGAATGGGGACAGTTTTCAGTCAAGAAGGAAATAGTATTTTTTCATAAAACTTGTTGTGGCTATTAAAAATTACAAGGCGACACTACACAATGAACAAGAAAGCCATTTTAGGCTACTTTCAGTCATCATTCTGTATTTACATGTTCAATCATTAATAACAGCTAATTACCACTACCATAGATTACAGTTCAGGCACTAGCTTATGCACTTAAACTCAGTTTTATAGATTCATTTAACCCATTAGTCTTTTCCTCCAAAGACCAACTTCCTTCCCAAAGATACTTGGAGCTCACTTTCTACACATACAAAAAAAGACAACTGCATTAAAGAAATTGATATGTTAAGGGCTTTTAAAAAAACAAACCAAACCAAAAAAAGAGCACTGACAGACTATCATTACATATAGAGAGCTTTATTTAGATGAACATAATTATGTAGAGATTCAGCTTATCTTGGTATCAATCAAAGTACTTCTGATAATATAACTGAAATCAAACCACAACCTTATGCACTTATTTAGGTAATAACGAAAAAAATTATGACCTCTTCAAATTTTTCTCAGGCTTTTAAATTTTAATCCTAGTGCAGAAAGTACTCACTGATGAAAAATAAGTCAGACAGGGAAAAACAATTAGGAGCAAAACTCATGACAAATCAAAAATGAAACATGGAATTTTTCAAATTTTCACTCTCAGTCTAATCTACTAGCCCATGCTGAATTCCTTACATTCCTTGAAGGAGTATTTTAACTTGCAGGACAACATCTTTTTACAAGTAGTCATTATTAGAATGGATTTGCTGTAAAGAAACAGGATGCATTCACTCAGGCAGAGCTTCACAGTAACATAGTTATACCACTACTGGAAGCACAGCTGCATCTAGAGTAATCCACAGAGCAGAACATTATGCTATGTAAACATAACTATATTTGTATCACAGAAGATTCTCACATCTGGAAACCCACATGGATTCCTAACTTGTTTTTGAGTGTGTGGTTCTATAGTAACATATTTCAAACTCTTGGCCAAGATCATTTGGTGCCAATTTTCTAATTTTCTGTTAATGACAGGGCAATTCACTCACTGCAGAAAGGAATTCTGCATCTGGAGCAAATGAATGAGTACAAAATGAGCACAGGGAGGAAGATCATCTGGTCCTGCTTTTCTTTTGTCTTTTTATTCCCCTCATCCCCACCCCATTTATCTGCAGTCTATTTTTCCTTGTCCAAATTTATTTTTTTATTTTTTTCCTTTCAGGAAAATCATAGGGCTTGTATTGACAATTAGTTCATAGATTACTGTGATTATTACCAGAGGGCTATGGGGGAAGATTTAGAGCCTAAGGCGCATGGGGAGGGAAATGAGTATAACAGCTATAGAGTGAAAAAGTTTGGTAACTTGTGGGCTTGTTTTCCTCCAGAGTGGCAGGCCTGCAGGCAAAGCAGACAGTGTAGAGCATTACTTATTTTTGTTCTTTCTTTATCTCTTCCTCCCTTTGGATCGTTTTTTAAGTCATGCTTGCAAGAATGCAAAGATAAGGAAAGAGAAAGTATTTAACACACCTCTCCAGAAATTACATTTTAAAGTATCAAAGGCTCACTGTTCACAATTTTCTTGTGCCAAAGTCGTTTCAGGGTTAAGGGAAAAATATACAGCAGAGGAGAAGATAGCTTGCAAATAGCCATCAGTCATCCACTCAGCAGCAAGAAATTTACATTGCAATAGAAGCAGAAAGGCTGCTGTTGAAATCAGAAAAGTTAGTTTAGGGAAACATGTAATACCCTAAGGAGAGACATCTCACACCAAGAAAGGCTGTGCATTTGCAAGCAAATGAGCATTTTAGCTCACGGGTCACATAATACAGCAACTGTATTAGGATTTTGTAAAGTATACGTTTGCACACACCAGAAGAAATCCTGTCACAGCTAATTGTACTACTTTAGAGTCACAAGACTTGGAATGAGTAACACAGTCTCAGGGAGACACTAGATTCTACTTCTCCCAAGCTTTTACTGCCCCAAACTGTAAATAATTTATAACTCCTATACAGAAAAAATACTTCAAGTTATTTATTTAAAAATACAAGGATATAAATTAATGTAATTCAAAATGCAGAAACAGCCCACTAGACAAGGGAAAATGAGCTATCAGGTCTGGTTCCCATCAGAAATTGGAAATCCTGTTAATTATTCTGGCTAATTTTTAATAGGACATGGAGCCCTATTCATTTCCTAGGCTTTTTACCGTTAATGATCCAAAAAACTAAGGAGTTTAGGAGCTTGCTAATGACCTTTACTGTTTATGTGTGGCTAGTTTTTCCACACACTTGTAGTCCTTCTCTGACTGAAGATTTCTTGTTCCTTGGTGACATGGGTCTATAGAGAAAATCTTACCGCATGTGGTAGGAATGCAAACTTATAGACTGCTGCGGACAGACCTGCTGTGACTACCAGCTCCAAGTTCAAGCTTTGGGCCTGTTTTCCACATCTACACATACAGAAACAGACTAACATGGAAAGGCCTTATCAGATTTTAGCATGGGGAGAAAGTTAATATGTCAGGATTATTTCTAATTATAGTAAATAATCATTAAATGATACACAGTAAATGAACAGGCACTAGAAAGCCAGGACTATTTAAGGACTCACGTCTACAAACGTATATTTTGTTGCTTAATCAGAAAGTATTACAATCAACGGCTCTCACGATACTTTTTTTGCTTGAAACAATTTACTTTGATGCTCTAATTTACATTTTTACTGATGTGTAGGACTGCAACAGTCAATTCTAAAGTAACTGCTCTCTTCTCCTGATAAAAAGACTCAGTTTCAAGAGTATACTGATGTATTGAGACAACCTTCACATTTTTGACATATCAGGACAGGAAGGTTTTGTAAGTCTTAGTTATTTCATGACTTCTCAAACAGCTTTGAAATGGCAACCCTTGCCTTGTATCTCCACGCTACTCAACTCAGCATGTACCATCACCTTTAAGCATCACACTGAAGCACTTGCCTAGGAACAGTACTGGTCAGTGTTATTGTAGGATGTTATCGTGCTGCATACAAAACCAGACAAATCATGTCATTGTGGAAGAGCTTCTTACATTCCAGAAATGTTAAAGGCCCAAAGTTCTTTGGCACCATGAAAGTCAGGATTGCTGTTCATAACTTGTAAACTAATTTCAGTTATGGGAATATGTCCTCATGGGACTGTTGTGGGTTAACCCCAGCAGGCAGCTAAGCACCACACAGTTGCTTGCTCACTTCTCACCCCCCTGCCACAGTGGGACAGGGAAAGAGGAAAGGAAAAGACCAGTGTTCAGCCACTTCCTGAGAAAAAGATGGGTAAGTTTCTAGAACCCTCTCTTTTCCCTTTTTATTGCTGTGCATGAATTTATATGGCAGGGAATATCTGTTTGGTTAGTCTGGGTCATCTGCCATAGTACGTCCCCTCCCAGGGTACTGCACATCCCCAGTCTATTCACTGGGAGGGCAGAACCAGAAACAGAAGGCCCTGTCTAGCAACAGCTAAAACAGGGGTGTCTTACCAGTATTGTTTTGGTCACAAATCCAAAACACAGCACCATACTAACTGCTATGAAGAAAATTAACTCCATCCCAGCCAGACGCAGTATATCCACTTTTACAAAAATTTGGAAGTATCCATCATGTCATGTTATGGCTTTTAGTGCTTGTTTGTTTGTTTTAAAACCACTGCCTCATGAGAAAGAGCTTAACAAATGCAAAAGAAAAGTTAACCTTTCCTCTGTAAGGCTATTTCAGAAGGTTTATTTCAGAATGTAATGAGAGAAAATGTAACTAGAGTAGATTGAAAACATGCTTACAACTCAGTAGAGCATATTTCTGGAGAGGACAGTAATGTGTATTGATTTGATGGTGTCAAAAATTAAGACTGGAAGCTGAATAATGGATTCAGAAATTAAGAGCTCCTTGTGCTATGATCATGATTCACCATCTGGTGGCCCTGTGCTTATGTCTGGTTTGGGGACTTCTATACCGTTTCAGGAAAGACATAAATCTTTCAGAATGAACAGGATTCCTGAGCCAACAGAGAAATTCTCCTGCTTTTGCTCTTTTCCTTCTGCTATCTTTCCTTCTGTTAGTTACAATTTTCCCTTATTTTTTTCCACTGTTTCTGTTTGTGTAAAGGCAGAATAAAAAGGTCTGGTAGTCAATTTTCTGTCACTGCTGCTGCTAAGAGCCAGAAAGCAGAAAGGACAGAAGTAACTAGGCAAGAAAACAAAAGCACCAGAAAAAAAAGAGATTAGTGAGCATCTGGTAACATCACTGTCTGAAAAGAAAATTCAACTTGTAACAATCATGAGCCATCAGAACCACAACATCAAAGCCATTATCAGCCTCATGGAATCATAAAAAATCTCTATTACAAAAGTAATTTTAAAAGAGTATAAAATTTCAGAAAATAAAATGAACTTCATAATACATTGGAAATAAAAACCCTAAAGGATTTTTTTCCCCTTTTCTGGCAAAGAGACATCTTAACAGAAATCAAAAGGAAACATGAGTTTATACAATTTTGCTCTTATTTACAGTAGCAAAGTAGGTGAAAATTGTGAAGAAGAGACACAGTAAGTGCAGCAGTTCATTTCTTTTTGATTTTTTAAGATAGCCCACAGGTTATACAAGTAAAAATAATTATGACAAGTTCTTGCAGGCAGAACTAATTTAAACATGCATATTTTAGTCATTACATAGAGGCATAATACTTGCTTTTATTTGATCTTTCTTAAAAATATCCAGTCAATGCTTGTGGTTTTAATGTGCAAATAATGAAAAATTATGCTTCATCAGCTATGCCACACCCTGTAGACATTAGGAGGAGAAACCAACTGGTTACCAGAGGTGACAGAAGTAGAAAAAAAGAGGAAGCTAAAATATCTTTTACAAGATATTTTTCTTCTCATTTGATACCATAGACAATAAGCTACATTACTCACAGGTGCAGAGTTTGCATGGTACTGCACCAGGATATAATGAAGAGGGTTTAATGAAGGTGGCTTTAAGTATGAATTTCTTCTTGGAAGCACATGGAAATAATTTTGTGACTTTTAAAGACCCAAAAAGCTTTATTTCTGAATTGCTACAAGTTGTACTTTTTACACTTAATTTTCTGATGTTTACTTCCAATTTTAGCTTCATTTCAAGGTAGCTTTTGATCTACAAGTTGTATAACATTTTCTAGGTGCCTGCATATTATTAGCAAGGAAGTTTTCACCTATGGATACCAAAATCTAAATTTGTGTGTCCTCACCAAAGTTTCAAGAACTTTGAAAATGTCTGTGAAATGTCACACAGGTTTAAAGTTTCTAATATTCATATCAGACATGTATTTATTAGTAAAAAAATTATTTTTATAGTAATTTAAATTTCTTAATTGCATATACATGCATTAGAGGAATATTATGATTTTGAAGCTCTGCTTTCATCAACTGAACCATATATGGTGTTTGTAACCTTCAGACGTTTACCAGTATTGGATTCAAACCTAAACAGTTAAAATACGAAAACACAACTCATTAATATCTGTATTGCCATCAGCATGCTGGCTTTTTCTGTCATTTTAGGAGCTAATACAACATAAAACTTAGGCATCATGTTATAAAAGAAAGCTAAGTGAGTTCTGATTTACTGTTACAAAACAGTAAATTATTACAAAAACTCCTATATTTTATTACCCAATTAACTTATGAATAGTAGGTTTTACACAACAAAGCAAATGATTCACAAAGCAATATCAAAGGAAATTCTGAATATATTGTATATAATACCTAAATACAAAAGCAAATAAAGGTTAATAGAAATTATTTAGAATTATATTAGACATATTCTTCCTATTTACCTAATCTTTCAAAAAATACTGGTGAGTATGAAACTATCGCTAAATCTGGTAAAGTCTGACCTTCTTAAAACATAAACTATTATACATTAAATAAAAAACTATATGCAAGCAAAAGCAAGTCATACATAATGTTTTATTAGTGGCTGGGAATTGCTACTACCTAAGCAGCTGAGTCTGCTGAGTTAAATGAATTGATAAGTCAAATTTTTATAATTATCTTCTCTTTCAGAGGTACTAAGAGGTACTTTATGCATTTGAATTTACTCTGTTTTCTTTAATTCAATCCTGGTTCATCTGAATTTGAGAAACCAAACAGGACAAGCAACTAGTTTTGATCTTCTGACGATGAATAAAAACAAATGCAAAAAGTGATTCGGTACTGTAAAACCACGGACTTTCCTGGCAATAGGATCAATACACTAACTGCAGTACTTTTAACGAGAAAGTAAGTAGTTTTAAACAGTTTTGTTTGTTTGCTTTTAACATTTCCAAGATCATAATGATATCAGGTTCTGCCCAAGAGATATCCTAAGAAGTTATAATGTTATTCTATTCTCCCCCCTAACTGCAACCAGTGTTTGTAGTGTTCTTGTACTCTTGCCATAAGTTCCAAACCCTAGCTGTAATTGTATAGCATATTTGAGTTGTGTATATATTGTATTATTCAAAAAAATCATTAGTTAAATTTCAATAGTTTTTAAACACTGTTGTCTTGCTGCTGAATTATACTCCAGCTTCCATCATAAGCAGCAGAGCACAAATTTCTAGTAGAGTGGGAATCATGAAAGGAAGAAGTTTTTATTCAGTACCTTTAATAGAACAAAAGGTAAGAACTACAGTTCTAAGTAAACATACATTAAAGTGTGTAATTAAGCGTCCATAGAGTATATTTTCCTAGCTAGGGCAAAGATGTACTAACTTAATATAATGGGCATATTTAACTGAAAATCAACATATCCTGGTAGTAACTAAACAATAACAGAAAATTCTAAAAAAAAATATTATTTAGAAAAATAATTTAAAAGGTTAAGAATTTTAAAAGCTGCATAAATAATGATGTAAAACCCCCCTTGATTTAAATACTAGACTATGATAGAAGTCTCTGATTTAGATCACTTTGAATTTAAAATCCATTTACTCCAAGGTTGTCAACAGATGTTTTGCAAGAACTCAGCTCTTCTAGCTTCAGATGAGTTCAATGTTTAGCTCATCTAATCTATGCATTTGTACTTTATATGAGTCACTGTATAACTTTTTCTCTCATTTCTAAAATCTTTCTCAACAAATGGATAGCTCCCTGGGTTTAGAGCACTTCATTTCATACACTTGCAAGTATTCTTAGGTTAGAAAGCAAGCTGCTTTTAAATGAACACACTGAATGTGTGAAAAAATGTAAGACAGATTCCTGAAATGGTATTTATAATCCATCATTCTGAATAAGACTTTCATTTTCTAGCCTCTACTGAAGAAGAAGAATTTCTGCAGCCTAGGCGATTTAGCATTCAAAATTACTTTCCTAAACATCCCATTTTGTGTTTTTAACTGTTTATTATTAAGCATTTAACAGATTTCATTCCATAGAAATATCTTCCTTGAATATTATTAAGTTGTGGCTTTAATTTTCAGCAAAGCCAGCAGAGTAGACAAAAATGCCTTGATGTGGTTGCAGCTGTTTTCTGTTACAAAACTCCATTTATTTTTCTTTTTTTGGTCACGTTGGCTTTCATTTTTCCAAGAAATGGATACAGTGTAGCATAATGGTACTACAGTATGTTATTATAGCGACTTTAAAATTTTGCAACAAAGTATCTTGAGATGTTAAGAATACTGACAGGTCTATAATTACTGGGGGAACAGAAAATACAAATAGTAATAAAACTAAGGGCATGGAGATCTGTTTGTCCATAACCTAAGAAACTTCACTGCAAGTGCTAAAACACCAATAAAATTAACAAAATGCCTCCATCCAATAAGAAGGAAAAGAAGGAAGCCACAAGCACATGATCTAGAAGACCTGTGTAGTGACCTTTATCAGGTGTAGTTCAGTCTCACTGAAAACAAGGACTGGCCCAAGAAGCAGTAAGCATGAAGACTCATCAAAAGTAACTATAGTCAGAAGCTTAAAAAAACAACAAAATAATAGTTTATGTATTTCAGGAGTTCAGGCCATATTTTCTGATAATTCTTTAGGGATATCTTTTAAAGTGACCCTCCTTAATTGGCCCTGTGTATCAATAGCAACAGGCACCTCTGAATACCGACTTTTTCTATGTTAACATATATATGTATATGGTAAACCTGACCTGTGATATATATTCTGGAGACAGAAATGTTCTCTCCCAATAGCTGAAGTATATGATATGAAGGAAGTTCTGCTATATGTGGAATAACAAGATACAGAAACCCACAGCGTTTCCTAGTGAAGGAGTAGTAGTATACAATCTCAGTTATCCAAGTCAAGGAACAAAGCATGCAGTTTCTTTCATAAATGTGGTTTTCTTACAGAGTTTTTGACTCTGTATGAAATACAGATGATAGTATTCCTTTCTTTGATTCACGGTCATGCCACCTAAATAGAGAGCCTCAGCCAAGTGTGAATGTCAGCTGTAGTTCCCCAAGGTCCTCACAGGCAGCAGAGAGACACCAACACCTCAGATTGTAATTCAACCCAACTAACATCTAAAGACAGAATGCTTAGAATTCTGCTTACAAATTACTGTTTTAAAACTGAAGCCTTTCTGACAATATGATTCAAACGATTCTAAGCAAAAAGACAAGAAAAGGGAAGAAGTAGAGATCAGTATTACACCAGAAATTTGGCAAAATGACAGAGGATTAGAAAAAGGTATATAAGACTACTTTTCAGAAACTTGTTTCTGAGAAATATGTTGAAGTACAGAATTGTAAAAACACCTAGTTTTAAATAACAAGGCCCATAATGTATCACACAAGCTTAGCTTTCATTGTCTTGCTGCGGTAGTCCACCCCACAAGCTCAATAAAAGAGCATGTACAGTATTGCCATGTACTGGCAAATGCAAGCACTTGAACACTGCGAGCCAGGACACCTTTCCAAAAATACCAGGTCTAGTACATCTGAAACTGCAATTTTTTTCTTCTTTTGATCTTTTAATTGTTACAGTTTTAAAGAAAGGCTTGGTTTTGTCTCTTTTTTAATAGAAGCAAAGATTTTAGTGCAATTATGGCACTGCAAAAATCAGGAGGTTTAACATACCAAAAATTACACAACTTGTGGGAAAGAGAAGTTGACAATATTTGTATTATGTGAATTGCAAATATGTAATCCTACCTCACAATGGCAGAACTATTAAGTATCTTAACCAAAGAAAAAAATCAAGTTCCCATTTACTGCTCATGAAACGTTTTTGACCCTTTCAATTCATGGCATGAATAATCACACTCACTTAGGAACATCCCATCTAAAATCTATGAAACTGTCATTGCCTTTTAGAGGAGAATCACTGTTCATGAGTATAGATAAATGAGTAAGGGTAGGGATAGTTTTGCTACATCTCAGTCTCTGCTTATGAATTTGATATGATAAAGAATTTGATTTTTCCTTTTGTGTTTGGTGGGCCTTGTTGCCACACGGCAAGTGCAAAGTTTCAATAGGGAATGTCAGGTTGCAGCTGTGCTTGTCGGTGTGGGCATATATTTTACATAGAGCTGGAAAAACATTTTTTTAGAAGAAAGAGAATAATGTAGAATCTATTCTAAAGAACAGAAGGGTATTTTGAAATGAGATACCCTGCATCTGGCTCTTCTATTTCCATTCAAAACGAAAACCCAAAAGCCTTTAGGAAGAATGTGATGAACAATACTGCCCCAGGGAAAACATTTTATTTGGAGTTTCAAGTCTGCCTGCACCCGTTCTTGATTTTGAGGAAGCAAGGGGGAAAATCCCTTCCGTAAGTACAAGAACAGGAGTTAAACCTTGAAACATCCAGCTATACATTACCAGAAAATTTAAATTTACCACATAACAATAAAAAAGCTAAGACTGAGATAAAACAAGTGTTGATCTATTATTATTACTTGATGCTTGACAAATGTCTTTAAAAAATTAGAAATGTAAAATGATAATATTATTAATATTTTTGTCTAAGTACAAAGGCCCCTCTTCAGAAAGTCTAGCTGTTAATGTAAACCTTAGTTTTGATAGTTTATTAAAACCCTGATTGTTTTTCCTCAGGTTTGTCTAACATATAGTAAATGAGCAACAGCTCCAAAGACCATACTCCCTTGCCAAACTAGAAACAGAATAAACATTATAAGAGCAGGTAGGAGAGCCAACCTCCTCCTCCTCCTCCTCCTTCTGAGGTGACGAGGAAAAACCTCACAGTTACTTTGTGCCACTAAGTTTATAATACTTCTAAATTCTCTAGGCCTTAGAAATAAAAACCCCTTTCGGCATCTTCTGTTGTTCTTTTTCTCAACCACAGCTCCTTTCTCATGTCCCAGAACAAACATCTAGAAAAGTACACGCATTCCAAGTGTTGCAGTTCCTTATAGCTATTATCCTGGTTCATGTAAGCAGAAGCACAGGTATCTCCATACAGATAAAAAGCAAGAAAGCCTTTACTTGCTTTACAGAGACAGTGCGTTGATTTGACTATGGAAGCTATAGGCCAATAGGTACATAACTTAATGCTGTAGTACACGGGTTTCCTTCCTTCCACTTATTTCCTGATAAACCCATGCCTGGTAAGTAAGAGATGGCTACATGTTTGTAACTAGAAGCAATGATGGCATTCAACAGGTCACACAACCACACTGGGCAGGCTCCTGTACTTACTCCTCATCACCAAAGAGAATGTCACAAGCCAAGTGACAGATGTACAGGAAACCAGACAGCTCAAATAGCATACACTAATCATAAGTATACCAGCTTTCCTGCACCAGGGGCAAAATACTAATTATGATCATGTAGAAATCTAAAGGCATTATAGTAAAAAGACACAGTTTAAAAAAATAATGTCTTGATATAGGAATATTTTAGTGTTTGAATGAAAAAATCATCTTCTGCAGAACATGCTAATATATAAAATGTAATTCAGAACAGCTGCATAAACACTGATTCTAAGAAATATTGCTTTTAGGAAAATTAATACAATCCTAGAAACAACAAACTAATTATCAAAATGTAAAATGGTACAGCTTCATGTAGCTTACAGAAGAGTTAATGTTTTGCAGTTTGAAACACATAATTGCTATAGGAATAGCTAAAATATATTTTTAAATGAAGCCTGGGAAAATCTCCTTTATACTCAATGATGTCCACCACTGCACAAAAAGCAAAAAAAATCTAGTATTTCCCCTAATAAAAGACATGAAAGCACCAAAAGACTTATGTTTTTCAAAAGAAATTTATGTAAATTTATCATGCATTTGGGATACAGGTGACTCCTCTGGAGCTGGAGTCTGTCTTCTTTTGCCCATGAAGTCAAAGTTCATATGTCACTCATAAGATCTGAAAGATTAATTTACAAAAAGTCTGTGTGATCACATTACAAGGTCAATGGCTTAAACACAAAGCTCTGTGCACCCCAGTTGCGCTTGGAACTTTCTTTACTGCACTTTGGAATGTTTTTGCCCAGTTGCTTTGGTTAAAAAAAAAACAAAAAAAAAAACAAAACAAAACCTAAAGTTCACAGCTGTGTTTCTGATGAATTAATGATGACGTTGTTTTTAGAAGACACTACACTACTCTCAGTTACGTGGAATCACAGCTACTGAATCAGTAGACAACGACAGAATCAAGTGTTTTGTGTGCTTCTCCCAGGCAGTTAGCAGAAAGCTACTTGTTCATGTAGGCTAATCCAGATAGAGAGTTCATGTCGAAATACATTAAGAAAAAGACTAGATCATAACAGAAACAAAAAGTAGAAGCTTAGGGTGGATGATAAATATTTAAAAGTCATAACTTCTTCAATGAAGGACACTCACTGCTTAGGTTAACATGCTTTTCCATTAAGCTTTTAAATATTTCAAACTTTTAAAGGAGTTTCAGGATAGACAGGCAAATTACTCAAGTTAAAGGTACTAAGATTCTGATTGAAATACAGTTCATATATCAAGCTAAGACAAATACAACAGACGTTCATAGAAAGATATACACCTCTGAAAACACATAGTTCAGTGGCAGTTTCTGGCATTACTATACACGTAAGATGCAGTAAGAAAACACTAGAAGAGATGGAAGTTCTAAGTATCTGGGGTTTTTTATGTTAATAAAAATAATAAAAATATACATAATTTTCTAACCTCTTGTTGTTAGACACATAAAAATCTATATAAATACCAAGACAGGATACAACTGCAATCTGGAAGGATGATGCTGTGTAGTGGTATAGCCTCTGCAATGGGATTACAAGTGTGTATACCAGTTTGGCCGGCACAAACTGAGAGCTATACCTAATTGCCAAAATGAGTGAGTTTTAATTGAGAAAGACACATCATGGTTCTGAGCCACACAGTGATATACTATCCTTTTCAGAGACATCAGAAATCCATTCCTTTTGGAATTTTAAGAATTAATTGTTGTGGATTCAACTGTAATTGGTCTGCCTGGCAGGAGATGCAACCAACTTGTTCTTGCCTTGTGAAATTTGTTCACACATGCATCCCCGAACGGTGCTAAGCACAACTTGATATGGGAATTCTTTTAATGCACCTGATGTATTTGATGTAGTCTATGTTTTACTTTATGCATTATTGGAAGTAAATTCCTTACGTGGGTCATTCATTTGTAGTTTCACATGAGCCAGTTTAATATTGCCTAGCAGGAGCAAAAGGCTGTAGGTCCCCATACTAAAAAGCCACAAAATGGAGTACAGAGAGAATAACAAGGTGAGGGACATAGGTATTTTTGTATTTTATCCTCAAACCACTCTTGGGAAAAGGGATTAAAGTGCTTCAGTCTCCCTACTCAGAGCTGGATGCACTGAGCACTAGGTCATAACATCTTTCACCTTTTCAGGCATGCTGTCTTTGGTTTGGCTTTCCTCACATAGTAGAGCCCAGTTTCAACAACAGCCATGAATAGTACCGCACTGAATCTATTCTATAGTTTATTAAGGATGGATCGTTTTCTCTTACATTTGGAACATTAAATTTAGTTCTACCAGTGCTAGGTAAATGTTTGAACCCTGGTTTATATGAAGTAATTAGAAGATCTCTTCCCTGTTTGAAATAAAAATGTTTTAAATGTGCCTAGCTTTACAAAGTTGCTTTACAAAGTTCCTCTAGATTTTAGATCTTAAGATGACAAAGGCACCTGACTGGAACCCACGTAATATACCTAAGCTCCAGAAAGGTTGACATCAGTCCAGGCAGGTTTGGGGTTTTTTTTTGCTTTTACAAGTTAGCCTCAGGCTGTTCCCAGCTCAGTAAACTGGCTGCTCTGAATTATTATTCTAAACCCACATAATCCTCACCCTGAACTGCAGAGAAAGCTCAGGAATTAACATGCATTCACTCAGTACAGCTTTAACTGACTTGCCCAAGGTGGGAGGGCAGAGAGATAGCTCAGCCACTGTACCCACCTTTCTCTCATGATGTTTCTAGGGCCTATTTGGTAGAAATTAACATCTTGTTAAAAAAAACCAACAACAACAAAACAAAAACAAACAAAAAAACCTGCCACAAAACAAAAGCCTCACTAGTGACAAGAAACCAGTGATTTAAGTCTCTCTTACTCACTTGATTTGTACTTATATACGTGGAGTGGGGAAGAGGGTGTGAAGTATGTATGCATATACCCACTAGCACCCTAATGAATTAATTTAATCATTTACTGACTTATTCACAAAACCAGAAATACCAGGACAGGCACAGGAAGAGGCTGCAAATGAAAACAGTTCAAAATAATAAAGTATTAAGAATAAATTAGTAAGTGCAGCGGATGCATATAATGCAAATAACTATTCTGCAGGTTTAGGTAGTCAATTATATAATTAAATTTAAAATTCCCAATATTTGACTCTAGAATATGCAGAGAAAATCTGGATCATAGCATTTCTTAAAATCACAAAACAGACCCTATGTTCATTAAACGAACCATACGGAAAAAATCCATCTTTTAAAACATATCCTGGAATAACAATGACAGTCATCAAAGAATTCTAGTAATTTCTATAATGAGGAACTTCAGATTTATTTTCTCATGAAACAGGAAAAAAGTTCATGCTGAAAACTTTAAAAGGTTACTCGGGGGCGGGGGGGGGGGGCGGGGAGGGGGAAAGGAGCGGTGGATATTTGCTCATACAACAAATAGAATGAGATAAGAACTAAAAGGACAGCTTTGCTTCTCCAAATGAAGCCTCTTTTATTTCTGATGAGCAGTACTTGGTTGAAAGCTCTACCAGGAGGGATTCTTGAGGCTTTTGGATAGCCTCGAGGGCCAAGTGCCTATGCAACAAGAGGCATACTGTAACAACGAGGGGAGAGAAAGCCTTGCCCTGCTCAGATGGTTTACATCTGGTCATAGCTACAGTATAAAGCCATGCCCGTCCAAAGCTACAGCACTGCATAAAAGGTGACAACAGATCTGGGGACAAGAACAGTTTGACAGTCAGGGAATTAACAGCCTATTTTACTCAATCTCTTATCCTAACACAAAAGTGAACCTGATCTTAAACTTAAAACACATCTGTGGCTATTCTGAAGCTGCTGAAAATTAGACAAGAGGAGTTTAACCTGCTAGACTTCAATTGCTGCTAGAAGTTCTATAGTTTCTATCATGCATGAAACAAAGACCAAAGATACTGTAATCACAAAAGGGTAAATTATATTTACCATCCAATTTCTACTCCTGGGTTTTCTATTGAAGATCTTTTGTTCAATCGTTTATTGTATCTCAGTTTACCTATCTAAAAAAAAATGCTATTTAAGGGACAAAATGGTTCAGTCAAAAAGCCTGAAGTTCTGGAGAGCTCTGAGTTCCTTGAATAAAAAATATTATAAGATGGCAAGAAAGAATACTAATATGGGCAAGCTATGAAAAATTGTATATGCTCAGAATGAGAACTCAGACCTACAAATCACTTCACACAATGCTGTTTTTATTCATACAAGTGATTGCAACACTAAGATTACAGAAAAAAGCATATATTAGAGTTTGATAAAGGTGAGCACAGAAAAAGTCAAACAACAAAGAGAAAACTGCATTCTGTATTTCTTCTGAAACCAGAAATTAGAAACAGCAGGACACAAGTAATTAAATGGCAAATTATTTGAAAGTTAAATTATTATATTGAGAACCATATAATGATAAGATTACTAAAAAATAATGGAAAGAGAAAAACGATGAACAGAGCAAAAAATGAGAGGTGACATACATCATAAAAATGAAGGAATGTTTAATCCAGCCTCAGTTATTATTGCCTTCAAAAAATATTTCATGTAATTTAGGACCATATACTTAGGCTATCATTTTCTCTTCACTTACCTCACACAAAGAAAAATAACATAAGCAAACGGACCACAGCCTATTCATCAGCACACATCTTCTAATCTCTGCATTTGCATTGACATAGACTGTAATCACGTCTGATTTGTTAGTGCAGTTCAGTGAATCCTTTATTGCTATTTAATCCTGACTGCTATATATCCTACTATTGCCAACTATCTACACAGCTGCTATTGCACAGTATGTCTGACCCCATAAAAGTACAGAACTGTAATTAAAATTACAGCATTACTAAGCATATTACAACCATTCCTAAAGATGACTGCCAAAGGTAGCTTTCTGAATGCAATAAGCCTGCATGTTTTACAGTACTATCTGAAGAGAACATTACATTTTGAACATATGAACAATTCAGATGATAGAAAATACTATGAGGTAATGCAATGGCATATTGATATGTTCTTTGCACCTGTGTATTTCAGTATTCTTGTCATACAACTGCAAGAAGCTTGAGTAGAGCCATAGAAAACATCCAGATGTGACATTGTATCATGGTCATCTAATAGTATCAAGGAACTCACTGCCTATGGAAGGTAAAGGGCAAAAGGTTCTAAAAAACTTATTTTCCTTTCTAATTTTGGCTTGTTCCAGGGTTTGCTGGGGGGATGGGTCCTTCAGAACCATTACAGAATGACCCACTGTAGTTTGCCCCTCCTGCTCATCACCTCCCTTGACATCCACATACAAAAGAAATTATTCTAAAGCAGTACTAAATACCTACTTGTATTTCCCTGCTTGAGAGGATTTTCTTCCTGTAAAACACAAGGCCTGTATATCCTCTGGCAGTTTTACTGGGTATTTTCCCCAGAAAAATGTATCTAGACAAAATACCACCTTCAGTTTTCAGACATGCATCCTATCCAAAATTTGCCAAAAGTCAAGGATCACTATTATTATACACTACCGTGATGAAATTTGTAGAAGGAAGACGTGAAGTATGCTGTTCATACACATGGTAAACAAAAGCCTCACATTCATGCTTTTAAAGTGTTTCCTCCTTTCTTGATAATCATTAAGAATACTGGTCTTGTCTGGTTTTATTCATCATGAAACAGTTGACTAATATAGTATGTCCAATAAAAAAAAATTTAAAAAGTATAAAGAAGATACAGAAATACAAAAATAATTTGTTTCAAAGAAACTAATGTAAGTAGATATCAAATATTTAGTCAGATTTCTTCAAAGATATGAACACATTTGATCAGATATAGAATCACAGAATCATAGCATAGTTGAGGTTGGAAGAGACTTCTGAAGATTACCTAGTCCAAACACCCTGCTCAACATGAGTCAACTGAAGTTGTGCTCAGGGCTGTGTCCAGTCAGGTTCTGAACTTTCTTTGAGGATAGAGACTCCACAGCCTCTTAACCACCTGTTCCAGTGTTCAATCACTCTTACAGGGTTGGGGTTTTTTTCCCCTTATGTTTAAAAGGAATGTTTTGTATTTCAATTTGCACACATCTCTCTTTTTCTGCAGGAAAAGATAGGGAAATGATGCTTGTGAAGCATGACTTGTGAGCTCGTTTCCACCAATTGCATTCTGATTCTAGTTAAACTACAATAAACTTGAATACTTACAAAGGAGCATCTGAAAAAAATTCACACAATGCCAGGAATTCAATAATCTTAACCAACATAAGATTTGAAAGTACTTTCTTAAAAAACTAAAACAATATGTGTCGCAATCAATAAGCACAAGGAAAATTACCTTTCTCACATTTTATCTTCTAACATCAAGTTAATTTTCCTTTAAGAGTCTCAGTAAATCATCATAACAGTTTAACAATGCATTGTTAACAAAATTAACATCTTTTTCTGGGCTTGCTAAAGTTACTATTTTCCTGACTACTCTAAAACCAAAAGTATCAGCCAATTGCTGTGTTACACAAGATGGCTAGCAAAACAAAGCTTAAAAAAACCCCAGACTTCCTAAATTCTAAGTACATGAAAGAATAGATGAAATTCATCTGAGTTTTACACTGCAGTTTGCTGTCAAGTTAAACATTTACCAAGAACTTTTTAGCACAAAACTGCTCTGTGTCAAATATATCAAATGCATGTGCAAGTCTAAAGTTGTGTCTGGATTGCCATCCAATGGAATGGGTGCTGTTTGTCAAGCCATACATAAACTATCTTCAAAACCGCTGTTAGCAGGAAAACTGTGGGAACAGAGAACTCAGCCTGGGCCAGATATTGTGGACCTACTCAGGATCTCCTGAACAGCATTTGCAGTCCCTGCTGAACACATTCTAACAACAGCTCCATTACCAGCGCTAGTACCACTGCTGCAGCCATGCTTCTGGACCCTCTAGAGTGAGAGATGGCACAGAGTGATACAACACAACACTTACATTCTCAGTGTTGCATTAATCCATACAGAAATTGCATACTTCTACTTTACCTCCCAAACCTCTTGGGACAGAGTCCTGTCTGCCAATCTTGCTAATCACTACCCTCAAATACACTTTTTTTTTTTTCCTCCAGATATTTTTAGGGCCAGCTAATTTACCAGACACTTACTGGATTTGTGCTAAATATCATGTCTGTTCCCATAGCGTACAGGCAAGTGCCTTAACAGCTGCAGTCTCCTCCAGTTCACAGTGTTTCTTTCTTCAACCAAAGAACAAGCCCCAGATTGCAAGTTAGGAAAAACTCCAGAGATTTCTAGTATAAGAGTCTAGACATATGACATCTGTGCAATAAAAATAAATTGATGCTTGCTATATCCCATCATGAAATCCAAGTGAATCATACAGCTCAAAGATTATTTTAAACCTCTCAGGCTTGGCTGGAAGCTCTTACTTTATTCACAAAACCATAAATTAATACTAACACTCAATTAATTTGCGCAAAGTCATCATCCCTGTTGCTTTTCTCCCTGTCTCCTTTTTTAAGTATTAGTAGAAGAACTTTGTCTCACTGATTACTAATTCTATGAGTTTTCTTTGACAATGAGAAATTTACCAGATGTGCCTTAGTAGACCAATAATTCTATTTAATGAACCAGGAAATACTGTTCTGTACCAGGGTGGGGAAATACTGTTCTGTACCAGGGTTACATTTTTTCCTAAGTGATTCATTATATAACAATAAGGTATTCACATTATGAAACCAGTTCCAGGTCTCAGGTTAAGTTAATACTACATATCCTGAAATGCAAAGCTTTTACTGAGGCTTCATGACTGCACAAAGAGTCAAATCCATACTTAATGCTTTCAAATGGAACAGAATTAGAAATGGAATAAAAGATAAAATACATCAAAGAAAACATCTACTTGACAATGTTATCCAGACTGTTAACATGCCATAATAAAATAAATTACATTACAGAGTACATGTTGATCTGTCTTCTTTTAGTGAAAGAATGCTTATCTTAATTCTCTCCTTTACTACCTGAGGATATTTTACATGCACTTCACAGATGACTGTTACTGGATTGCCTTCAGATGTACAACAGTTCATTTCCAGCATTTTACAGTTAGAGCTGTACTGACAATCTGAGGAAACCATAGCTTCCCCACAACGTCTTACACAGCATATCCACTCCAGGTCTTGTAGTAACTAATTCTTTGGAGGATTGCAGTTTCCCTTTTACTACTGTCTGCCATGTTGTGAGTGCATCTAGCTCTAGCTTGTAAGAAATTCTGTCACATCTCCTTTTGCCCATATAGAATATTAGACATTTTGAAAACAGACATGAAAAATCAACTAGAAGATGCTACAGAAGATCACCTATTTCAAGCCCTCCAGAAGTATTTAACCTATCCTCATGCCATTTCCAATACAACTGTTGTTGAATCTCTTTTCAGGCCTCTAGAGGATGAAGGTTACATAAAACCACTAACTATTGTTTTCTTAATATCTAGCCTGGATTTTTTTCTTCTTCAAATCAAGCACAATTGCTCTTTTGCCTTATCACTATGAAAACAATTTCTTTCCTTCCACTTCACAGAAGTGCATACTTGAAGACTGCTACCGCATCCTCCCAGGAGTTCTCTCATTCATTCCAACTCACTCCAATTCTTTCCATATTACTTTAGGTATTTTCTAGGACTGTGAGCTAGGCATCTCGACATTGTTTGATGCTCTCCTCTGCACTCTCGCCAGAATGTCCACGGGTCTTTTACAAAGGTTCACATAACAAAATGTGGGATTCTAACTGAGACCTAACAAAGCCGCACAGAGCAGAAATATATCTTAATTTTTATACACCACAGTATGTTGTTCACATTTTTTGCAATATGATGACTCATGCAGTTCATGATCTGCTATAAACCTGAGAATCTTTCCACCTAAACAGTTATTCTGCTTTGTATTTGTGCTGTTATTTCTAATCATAGCACCTTGCTGAATTGCATCCTAACCTTTTTTAGACCATTTCTATACAACCCTAATTTTTCATGATATTGACACATCTGTCAACTTCGTGCTACCAAAATTAATAAGCATACTGCTCATTTCAATGTCCAGGTCATAAATGAAAATTTGGAATAAAACTGAGCCAAGGACAAATCCTCCGAGCCACATTGCACTGACATTTTGACAGCAAACCAATAATATTTCTAGCCTGCTTGTGTAGACAGATTTGAACCCAACTTCAATGTATTATTTCTATTTAAATGGTCTCTGTCAGCTACCCTGTCATAGGAAGAAGTCCTTTGTCTGGATACTATTTTTCTTGACAAACTTGTTTGCTGATGCATCTTGTTATTTTTTCCTTATTTTGTAAAAATAAGCACTACTTTTGCTATTTCCAGTCTTTCAGTAACCACTCTTATGGCCATCTTTCATTTTGGTTATTGATATTTCTGAGACTTCTTCATGCAGTAATTTAAGTTTGATGAGGTCCATCAAACAGCTCATTTGAAAACACTCAGTCTATGCACAGCATATGCAGATCTGCACAGCTCTTTTTACATGCTATTTTAGCGTGTTTGAAATCAACAAGCGAGTCCCAATCCTTCCTTTGGAATTGGATTACCTTCACTTGTGACCTTTACATTTTCAAATGAGTTCAAAAGTTGGGGGAGGGGGGGGTGGGGGAGGGTTGTTTTTTAAAAACCTTTCCTTTCAATCATTATTCCTCTGAGATCTTTAGTTCTGTTAGTTCTCAGAATCTGCTTCTTGACATCCAGTGTTTCTATTTTGTTTTCTTTACTAAACAATGTAAGTACCATCATTTCACTGTCATATCAATCAAACTGCCTTTCACTTACCCATTCCTAGCTGGTTTCTCACTATTTAAAATTATGTCTATAGAAACTTTCCAGCAAGTTCTTTTTTCCTTATTAAAAAAAAAAAAAAAAAAAAAAGGGTGTGGGGAAGGGAGGGAGAGGACTATGACAATAAAAGAAAAATATAGTCACCAGTGAATGCTTGTTAAATTTACTCTATTACACCTTTCTCAAAGGATATCTGGGTAATTAAAAATTTCCTCATACCACCAAATTCTACATTGTTTTGCTAACTTCTCACAAAATGCTACATCCATTTATTGCTCTTCTGTGCTGGTCTGCTCATTTTGACTTTATGATATTTTCCCTTCAGGCTTTACCAGATCTTCAATAATTCTATGTTCCTCTAAATTTTTTATACATATGTTTTTTCCTGCTGATTCTTTGCCCTATCTTTGAAAAGGCTGTATCTCATTATAGTAATATTCCACTCATATGAGTTCTCACTAAATCACATCAATTGTATCACATACCTTAATCATATATATTGACTTCCAACTATATTATTTATTCAGCATAATTCTTACAACAGTACTCTTATCTAACATCCACCTACCTATCCATGTACTGCTCCTGGGCACACACACCCCTGACAGTTGTCAAAATACATATCCACTCTGGACTAATCCTCATGTTGCCATTTCTGCTTACCTACAGACTTCCATTGCTTGCTCTACCCCTCATTACTTTTTTTTATGCATAGCTTGTGAAACATCATCCTAAGGTCAAAAACTAAAAGCACTAACAGCAACCTATACAGATAAGCACAGAGCAAGGATCACCTGATGGCTCTCAACAGCCTTTCAGGATTACCTCACCTTAAGTATCCCAGAAAGAAGCAGTTCACCTGCCAGTTGAGTACTTTAGGCTGGTGGGTCTCCTCTCAGGATAAAAACATCAATCACCATTATCTTTTGGTGCATCTACAATGCAGATCTAAGATGATGATATCAGAAATTGCAGTAGCTAGTTTCTCCTGTTAATACTGATATTACAAACTTTTCTAACCGGCTGGAATCTTTCTTCTTTGAATATGCTATGCCTGTGGATATACTCATGAATATATTGTGACCTAATTCCCCTTGTGACTCTCTTACTAATTAGTAGGAATATAGAAGAATAAATCAGAATTAATATTTTAATAAAAGTACCACTTTGCCATATGCAAGATATCTTAAAATTTGGCAGTTTATTAAACTTCTTTGTAAAACATCAACCATACCTTGGCTTTTTCTGCACTAATGCATCACCTATTACTAATGAGAAAGATGCCAAAATAGTTAGAAAGACTAAATGGTTAAAGTGATAGTAAATTATACTGGAATCTTTCTTCCTAAAGGAAGCTAAAGATGGATATCACAAACCTGAGGATGCCATCAGAGAGAATATTCAAATTCAAAGATTTCACATTATTTGACACAAATACATCAGAAAAGAAACCCCCATCTGTGTTATCTTGCATGCTATAAGAAGAATCAGCTTCAGCTCAGAATTCATACAAGAGAGATGCTATTAATTCCTTGTTCGTGACTGAGCTGGATTTTTGAATAAATAATGGATCTTTGTCCTGTGGAGACATATGGAGGTTCTGTAATATGACCAGCGTTATTTGGAATGATACCTAAAATTGCGGGGTTTAACAACTGTGCTAGAGGATCCCTTGGCAATTTAAGCACACAGGTTTTAGGTTTACCACCTACAAAATCAAATTCTAGTTTGGGTGATATTCTTTCTATTTAAATTCTTCCCATAGTTTCCACTTGAAAAGATATTTGCCCTCATTTCCTGCAATAAAGCTGTTGCTGTGCTCTATTAAAACAACTGTGATATAACCCTGCTAACATCTGTGAAGGGTTACATTTAGTGGTTGGTTTGAGTTTTTTGTTAAATGTGGTAAAAGACAGTAAAAGTGATTTAAAAGTGCCAGGCATTAAGCCTAACTAAAATAGAGGTCAGTAGGGCTTAGAAGTGTTATAAATTGGAGGGAGGGGGTAAATCTTTGTATATAAAACACATCAATAAACATATGAATGCAGTAATGTGGGGAAAGCTGTTCCTATCCAGCTTGGTTCTCATTTGCTAGGGATGTTTTCACCCTCGTAATGCCCTAGGCTGACAGTCACTAGCAGGGCAACTACTAAGTTTGATTTGAGTTTAAGTAAGTTCAGAGTCGATTACTATTGAAGAATACCCAATACATGTTTTACATACCTGTACAGTCTTTTACTTTTTTAAAAAGCACCTGAAGAGCCTTGCAGCATTTCTCAGCAACTACTTACTGGGAGTTAAATGGGCAAGCATTCAAACAAAGCTTTTTCTTTGCAAAACACAAAATGAAGTACCATGGTGGACTGACACTTTGCAAATACGTCTTCCCTCAATTTAAGATGTAGAAATTTAGAATAACAGGAATTATTTCTGGGAGAGAGGCAATAATTTCATGTGAAGTATTCCCAACTTCCAGTGAATATGCTGCAATGCAGCAATACTTTTTATACATACAAATGTTTGCCCTCAAAAAGGAAGGAAATTTGCCCAAAGTTGGAGAAGCAAAAATCTGTAAAGTGGACAGTAACATAAATGGTAGTAGACAATGTTCTCATTGTGTATGTATACAAAAGCAAGACAGACAAATAATTTTAAACGAGAAAATATTAAGAATCATATGAAGAAAATCTATCAATTATTGTAAACTAACCTGATGTTAAAATTACTTCCATATCAAATTAAACCTCCAAACAAACAGGTAAAGAAATGAACTTGCATTTCAGAAATAAGTTAAAGAACATCATACGTTTAGCTATTCAATAGATTTTAAGACTACCCTTTCAATCATATTCAGATGATGTGAACACATGAAGAACTGAATACTCCAAAAGGCAAATTCAAGACAATTATGGAAGTGGTTGTTCAAGTTCCTCAGCTGCCATTTAATATATACTCAGAGCCCCAACCTCTTGCTTCTGATTTTAGCTTTATATATGAGAGGAGCTCTCAATTTTGCTTGATCCTCACCTAGCTAGCAGAGGTGGTATGTTAGTCCTCAGTATTCAGAATAATCTTTCTTTTTTGCTCTTGCTGAAATGAAACTTATGCCCAGGTTACTCAGTGGTTTATCCAGTTGGGTCTTGAAAACCTCCAAGGATGGAGGTGGAAGAACCTCTCTGTGCAACCTGTTTCAGCGCATGACTGATCTCATTATGAAAAAGCTTTCTTTCATCCAGTCTGAATCTCTTGTTCCACATTATGCCCACAGTCTCTTGTCCTACCACCATGAAGAAAGAGTCTGAATTCTCATAGGTGCTGAAAGGTTACTATCAGCAGCCACCTCTTTTCCAGGCTGAACAAGATCAGTTACCCCGGCCGCTCCTCACAGGGCAAGTACTCCAGCCCCCAGACTTCTGTCTGTGCAGTTTAGTGATGTCTTTCCTGAACTGAAGCATCCAGAACTGTATAGAAAGTCTAGATGTGGTCTAACAAGTGTTGAGCTGAGGTGTTAATCACTTCTCTCACTCTCCCAGTGATATAATACAGTCCAGGATGCTGTTGGCTGCCTTTGCTCCCAAGTCGCACTGCTGGCCCGCATGCAGCCTGACAGGCCCCCTCCACCAGGACCCCCAGGTCTGTTCAGTGCAGCTGCTTCCCAACCTGTATGGCTGTTGGCAGTTCCTCTTTCCCAGGTGAAGGACTGCTTTTACCCTTGCTGAATTTCATAACGTTTCTGTTGGCCCGTTCCTTCAGCTTGCTGAAGTTTCTCTGGATGGCAGCAGTGCCTTCAAGTGTATTGACTGGTGTCATGCCCCTCTGCCTCCCCCCTCCAATTTGGTATCACTTTCAAACTTGCCAAGAACACTTTTTATACTGTGCTTTATAATCACTATGAACAAAAGTAGGTCACCTATGTAAATAATGCTTCCCAGTTTCACCTTATTCTCTGGAAATACATTATCCAAGCTAAGCAGCCCACAACTAAGTAAACTCTAGACTCTCATATCCACTCCTATCTCTAATTAGTAGCTAAATCATATTTAATTTTCAAAAGTCATGTAATCTTATGCACTAACCAAAGCTTTACATCCAGCTTAAACCAACTCTTAACTATTACAAAAGAAGCTGAAGTTACATGCCTTCTCTGACTGGCTGAATTTCTGCTCTTCGTGCTTACTGTACAACACAATACCATTAATTGATGTCACAGTAGAGGAATTTTCCTCCCCTGGAGTCACATATTCTAGAGAGGCGAGCATTCAGGACAAATACCAAATTCAGCACCCAGTTGCAGGTTCATATCAATAAAGACTGAAAAGAAGCAAGAAAAAATACAGCTATATTAATAATCACAGTAGTACTCCACATAAAAAAAATATCTCTGTAGTTCATAGTCACACTTCCTCACAATGTGAAGTTAGAAGTGACAACGGACCAAGCCTTCCTCACTGAAGGGAACTTGGGCAGAAATACCAATGTGTGGTGCATTGAGAGCAGCAATGCAAGAAACAACAGGGGTTGAAGGATTAAAAACAGTTTGAATTTAGACAACAAAGAAACAGACAAAGATACCAAAAGAATAACTTCACATATTTTTTTTTTTAATATTTCTTAAACCATTATTCAGTGATCCACTGTGTGCTACTTAATTCTTATTTTAGTATGAAGAAAAGAATCTCATCAGGGTAGGTATTGTGATGTGGAATTCAACAAAGTATTGTCCACAGACATTGTCTATTCATCTCTGCCACCTGGTTTTGAATCCAGTCTCACTAATGGCAACTAAAAGCTTCTTGAATTTAAAAGCTTTACAGACTACAAGTGGAATAAATGTATACAGCCTCAATGGAGCTTTAACCAAACAGGGATTTGTGCTGTATTTTAAAGAAGCACGGGAAGTGGCATGCTTGGATTGACCTGAAGAGAGGATTTTAAATTTCAAGAACTGCAGAATAATTATTCTACTATTCTTAGAAATCTAGTAGCAAAACAATTATATAAAGTACAGTTGTAATAGATAATGTCTCTGATTTATGAGATAGAATGCTTTTATACCTTGTTGAAGGATACAGTAATCATAACTTCTATTTTTAAACAGTTTTCATTTCAAGACTTCAGTTAACTCTCTTCCTCTTTTTACCACACCCACAAATATGTTGACATTTATAATTTCAAATAAATATTAAGAATTCCAGTGTCAATGGCAATGAAAAAATCATCCAGTTGAATGGCAATAAGAAATTGTGAGAGCAATATTTATAATAGTCATTGCACAAAGCAAATTTTTTACAAAATAGATTACGATTTTTTATTCCTAACTTAGTAATCTGGTTTGGTTTTGGTGGATTTTTTTGGCTTTTTTGGCTGATTTGAAGATCCAAACCTTTGAAACAGAATTCGAACTTTTTTTTTTTAATGACTTGGAAAAGGGAATCAGGCCTCCTTATTTGGTCTGGGTACAGATTGTCAAGCTGTTTCTGTTTCTCTACTAGGGAAAGAAGTGCTTCTAAGAAGGTAAGAGCAGGGAAAGAATTTCCTATTCTGATTCTGCTGCCTCCTCTGCCACAAGGAGAGAAAAAGCTTGAAGGACAATCTATGCTTTGCTCATCTATTTGTACACTCCCTCTCTATCTTCTCTACAAAGACTAGTTTCTACAGTGATTAAAAATCAGAAATTTTTTGCAGGTGACATGGAAGAGAAGGAACACACAGGGATCAAGTAAAGGAGACACAACATGCATGAGCCAGTGCTAATGACGGAAAGATATTGTAAGAAATGAAGGGATGAGTGGGCTGCAACCATCCTAACGGGTTGATAACAACACAAAAAAGACTCTCACTATTGCGAGGAAAACAGAGAAAGAGGGGAAGAGGATGATAATATGACATCAGAATGGTCAATCAGAAGTTGATGTAGGAAACACTAAGAAATAGAACAACTCAGATTTGAGAAGCAAGGAGGGAGGGGGGGTAACACAAATAAAACCTATTTTCAACTTCATCAAAACAGTTGGTTTATCTCAAAATTTTGTCAAAAGGCACGAACCAGAAGCCACAGCTCTGCTTACCTTGATTGCCCTGCTACTTTACCACATGAGGTCACACCTAGGAAAAAAAGACAAAGCGCAAGAGGCAACCCTGCACTAAAAAAAAATGTGGTGGGTGCTTGGGTGTTTTTTTCTCCTAATATGACAGCATTCTCTCCAAAAGTTTCGTTCTTTATTTAAGTGCACCTACACAGAACTCCTCCTTCTGGACTTAACCATATCAATTTATTGAGCATGATTTACCGTCCTGGTAATACACTCACGGTTTCAAGTCACAAATAAAGGAGTAAAATAAACTTATTTCCCTGAAATAATCTAAAAAGCAAAACCCAAAATCTATGGAAGCAGTCCAAAAATGACAAATCAAACTACAAAAAGAAGGCAAACTGGTAACCAGTTAAGTATTCATGTTCTAACCTTCTGACCTAAGTATAGGGTCTAGATGACTCAGTAAGTCAGTCTTAATAGAATGATTATTCTCAATTACACAAAGAAACGTGTCTATAAACCAAGTATTTTAACCCTATACAATAAGACTTATAAAAACTAGTTAGGCAACCAAATTCCAAATACTTCAGTGTGAGCTGTGTGTTTTAATTACTCCAAAAAACCTCCAGCCCCAGAAATCATATTTCCCCTTTTAAAACAGTGCACGCATACATCTCATTGCTACTTCTTCAGAGACATGAAGTGTTTGACTTTAGACCTATATAACTGGCGCCAATTTTGTTCTCACACACTTTTATTTCTAACGTTTATAAAAGTTCCAGATGTTATTAAAAGGATTCCTAAAAATACAGACAATAATAGAAGAAAGATGATTTATGTACTTGTTTTATTAGAAACTTGACACAATATGCATTGCAGTGTATCATGATCCTGTACTAGCACTTTATAACCAGAGTTTACAGTAATACTGTGAATTTGAAAGTTCTCCCAACATGCAAAAGATGTGTTTCCTAACTCTATTTCCTAGAGACCTGGGATTTTTCCAACTGCTAGATGTCCTTAACAGATTACTGCGATTTCTACAACCACAGGGTTGTAGACAAAAGATCAGCTGTTCCTGTGCTTATCCAAAACCTAAACTACTTCTGAAGATTTCCATCTAAATTCAAAAAAGATCTTTATCGACTGTGTATTTATATGGAGTATTTCTGAACAGTAGTCAACAACTCGTCTGTTTTATTTTTTGTCTCTACTTGTCATTAATATTAAGAAAAAAAACCAAACAGGTGCTCAAAACTTTTTATATAGAACTTCAAATTTTAAATTGGGTATCTGCTAACATAAAAATGGTGTTCAATTAAATATTTTTAATGCCAGTAACATAAAACCTGGTCATATTTCCTCACTTGCCAACTCAAGTATTGTATTAAAGAAGAAGAGTTAAATTAATTATAAAAACACTAATAATTTGCTAAAATTTTCAAATCCAGGGGATGCAGTCACAGAGTTCATATTAATTTTATGCAAAATCCACATGACTTTGAAAACATGAGCAGGTTTTAACTACAGGATAACTGCTGTTTCAGCACAGTACATCCGCTTCTCACTGAGTAATGGTTTCAAGTTCTTTTAATCTATTATTTCCAACATCTATCAATAAAAACAATGTCAGGGATTTTGCTGGCTAAATATAAACTACCATCTCCTTAAAGTAATGCCACATGTCTAGCTCATAAGAAGAGGTTATAGATGTGCTGCTTATTTATATTTCAGTTAGTGATGCAAGTGGACCTACATTTTGGCTCATTGCTATTTTCATAAGTACCTGATATTTAAGTGTTAAGAATAATTTATTTAAATTCCTTCAGAATATGATAAGCCAACATCTTCTCAACAAGTTTCTGAGCATCTCCAGTTTCCGCTGTCATCAACATAAGCAAAACACATTCAGTAATGTGGTGCAATTTTATTTGCACTACATACCTAAACTTGTTTAAGTCATAGGAAGTACACATGCATGTAATGAATGCTTATAAACAGCAACAAGTACACAAAATCTAAAATGCTAATAATATGAGCGATTGAAAGATTTAAATTTATTACTTTTATTTCTACCTTTTCAAAATATATTTGAGCAACAAAAGATTATGCCATGTCTCTTGAAATTAATCCTGCAGCCACATATACTCCTTATAGCTATGTAATTTCAGAAACAATAGTAAATCTTAGCAGTAAATCACCTTCAATATTTTGCATGCCTTTGGTATTGAATTTTACATCTGCAGTTAGGAAAAAAAAAGACAACCATTTTGCTATTACTCAGCAGGATACAGATTCCTTTTTGTAAGTGGAATTCCAGACATTCCGTCTGTTTCCCATAAAAGTAGAAAATAGTTGGTATTAAAGTAGATCAGTAATAGTCCATCTAAAAAGTGTAGGTAGAAACCACATCCAGCCAAACAATACACCTATAGCAAAAATGTTTCTTATTCTTTTATATGAAATTCATGCATTTGAACAATTATTTAAGCAAAGATATTATTTACATATCATAACCCTGATATTTCTTGACCAGTAAAGAGATAAAACAAACTTTTTAAAGTCAGATGTACAAAATGACTGAATATAATAGACAACTACCAAAATAGAAACAAAGGAATATCTATCCTGCTTTCACTCTCTTTTTCACTGTTTTCACTGGTTGTTTTCATAGCCAGCCATCTCAAGGGGCTATAGCTACCTTGCAATGTCTCATTTGGTCATGTAAAAACTCTTTTCACATTATTAGAGTTATGCATCTAATTTATTATGTATACAGAATGGCCACTTTCCTATTGTGAAAGCAAATCTCCATGTTACTACGTTAAAAGCAGTAACAACATATGCAAACATTAATTTGCATGAGAATATGACTCTGCACACAGCATATGTGCACTATGCACAGTTTAGTGATAGGATGTTTTCAAAATTTAGCCTCGGTTTCTTTTGCCTGACTAGGCATTCTAAGCAAGCATACACACCTAAATACACACATATGTGTACAAATCTCATCTGATGATAATTTAAAACTACAAACACCTCAGACTTGACACATAGAACCATCATGATATTTCTGTCCAGTTTTTAGTGTAACAGGAGCAAGCTCATAATTAAGTTACTGTCGTAAAGAAAATGTAAAATCAAACTATTGCACTTACTATATGCAACAAGAAAATTACACTTTTCTCCTAGAATTATGCATTTTTACCATGTTAGGAAATCTCTGAAAAGGTCTAAGCCTTTTCTTGAATTATATAAAAATATTTTCTCCTGGGCATAAGCCACAGTAATGAATTATGTTATTTTTCTGTCACTTCCATAATTTCCAGTAATGCAAATTACAGAACTAATGCTAAATACACACAGAACAAAATTCAATCATAAATATTTCTTTGAATTCATATTACAAGCATGAACCTGCAGGATCAGGCTTTATAATATCAATTTAAGTAGTGAAGAAAGAGTGACAAACCCTAAAAATATGGAATAAGTAAAGCTTTCTTTGTGTACTCGAACAACCTTAAGCATGTGCACATAATTACGACAAACAAAACACCCATTTTATCACTTCACAGTAAATGCCAGTACATCATGGAAACATCTATAAAACATGTACAACAGAAGCATTCAAATACACAAATACTGACCACATATTTTAAACAGAGCTGTTCCATTTATTGTGGTGAAGAAAAATAACTGAAGAGGTAATAGCTTATAAGATGAAAGAAGTAAGATTTAGATTAGCTATTAGGAAGAAAGTCTTCTCTGTGAGGGTGGTGAGGCACTGGAACAGGCTGCCCAGAGAAGCTGTGGATGCCCCATCCCTGGCAGTGTTCAAGGCCAGGCTGGATGGGGCTGTGAGCAACCTGGTCTAGTGGAAGGTGTCCCTGCCCGTGGCAAAGGGGATGGAACTACACAATTATTGACAGTCCTGGCTAACTGGAGAGGTCCCAGCAGACTGGAGGTCAGCCAGCGTGACACCCATCTACAAGAAGGGCAGAAAGGAGGATCTGGGGAACTACAGGCCTGTCAGCCTGACCTCAATGTAGTCAAGTGGATGAAGGAAAGGCTGTGCATGTTGTTTACCTGGACTTTATTATTTGACACAGTCTCCCACAGCATTCTCTGGGGAAACTGGCTGCTCACAGCTTGGACGGATGCACTCTGTGCTGGGTAAAAAGCTGCTGGACGGCCGGGCCCAATGAGTGGTGGTGGATGGAGTTACACCCAGCTGGTGCCCGGTCACAAGTGGTGTTCCCCAGGGCTCAGTGCTGGGGCCAGCTCTGCTTAGTATCTTTACTGACAATCTGCATAAGGGGATCGAGTGCACCCTCAGCCAGTTTGCAGATGACACCAAATTGTGGGGGAGTGTTGACCTGCTGGAGGGCAGGCAGGCTCTGCAGGGGCATCCGGGCAGGCTGGACCCGTGGGCCGAGGCCGGTTGTACCAGGTTCAACAAGGCTCAGTGCCGGGTCCTGCACGTGGGTCACAGCAGCCCCACACAGCGCTACGGGCTGGGGGCAGAGCGGCTGGAAAGTGCCTGGGGGAAAAGGGCCTGGGGGTGCTGGCTGACGGCCGGCTGAACGTGGGCCAGCAGCGTGCCCAGGTGGCCAAGAACCCAACAGCATCCTGGCTTGTATCCATGTGGCCAGCATGACTTTGTCCCCCTATACTGGGCACCAGTGAGGCCGCACCTCAAATACTGTGTTCAGTTTTGGGCCCCTTACTTCAAGAGGGACATTGAGTGGCTGGAGCATGTCCAGAGAAGAACACTGAAGGTGGTAAAGGGTCTAGAGAACAAGTCTTATGAGGAGCATCTGAGGCAACGGGTTGTCTAGCCTGGAGAGGAGGAGGCTCAGGGGAGACTTTACTGCTCTCTACAGCTGCCTGAAAGGGGGTTGGGTTGCAGGCAGTTGGGTGTCAGTCTCTTTTTCCCAGGTAATAGGCAATAGGACAAGAGGGAATGGCCTCAAGTTGCACCAGGGGAGGTTTAGCCTGGATATTAGGAAAAATTCCTCCACTGAAAGGGTGGTTAAGCAATGGAACAGGCTCCCCAGGGAAGTGGTGGAATCACCATCCCTGGGGGTGTTTAAAAGACACATAGATGTGGTGCTTAGGGACATGGTTTAGTGATGAACGTGGCAGGCTTAAGTTTAAAGTTGGACAATATGATCTTAAAGGTCCTTCCCAATGTGAATGATTCTATGAAAACATTCTTAGCAAAAACATACTACATGGAAGAAGAACCAATCGTATTTTTTTTTTATTTGATACTATGTTGAACCAAAATATTTGTGATGTTTCATGTTTGAACAACTCATATGTTAGCAGCTCACTAGAGAAGGCCAAGATACGATACCACTGTTTCTGTTGTCACTAGATTCGTGTTGCAGAATTCATTGTAAATACTACTGTGCTCAAACAACCTACCTACAAAGAGGAAGAAGATAAAAGTTCTCAAGAAAATTTATTCAGTTTGGAATCTCCTTTTTCACATAGATATTATGCTCTTTATCACAACAAAAACATAACAAAGAACAAGGCTTTTGAAACTCCAGCTTGAGTATTTATGATGAACTCTGTCCCAAAACCCACAAAGATTACAGCCCATCAAATAATTAGCTAGTTTACCTGTAAAGATTATTTGCCTGTATAAGTAAATAAAATTGTTGGCTTTCAAAAGAAGTAGTAATTCTGAATGACTAATCTACAAAGCTTTAAGAAAGCATAAGAATCAGCAGAGTATCACTGGCTACCCTCCCCGCTCCCCCTCTCCCCGCCCCCTGCAAGATATTCAAGATGATCTTATTTTAAAATCTGTGCCACAGGTAATGTATTCCATTTGATTCATTCAAGATTTAGACAGGCAATAAATGTTGAAGGAAATTACCACATAAATGACATTCCTTGAAACTAGATGGGCCCGAGAATGAAAGAGTTGTTTTATCCAAGCAATAATACTCATCCTGTACTCAAAACATAGAATAACAGTATTCTGCTTAAAATGAAAGGGCAGCTCTCTACTTTCTAGTTCTTCAGAAGCTAAGTTGGTAAAAATCAGTCTAACAGACTTTTTAATGTTACTAATGGCAGTCATGAGCATAGATTATGACTAGCTTTAGCTTAGAACTGTAAACTGACTTAGACTTTAGCAGGCGCCTTAAACATATCAAGTACAAACTATGAAACTGCATGAGGCTGGGGGTTTTTTTGCATACCTTTTAGGCAACCTGATGCCCAAGCACAAAGAGCATTCACAGACAGCATATGAATGCACATGCAGGACTATGGCTACGTTAAACTAAATGAATTCCACTTTCTTGCATTGTGAGCTTGCTTATATATCAAGATTTTCTATAGCGATCATTCCCATTATGATTTAAGCATTTATATGTATATAATCTGAAACAGATTTAGTGTTTTAATAGAATATGAATTACCAGATCATTCCGGGGAAAAAAAATCTTAATAATCTATGGGAACAAAATAATATACAGACTTACAAATTAAGGGATCTCCCTCTCTGAACTTACCTGACACTGACACCTGCCTAACTCTCTACATCTACACTTAAAACCTTCCAAATAGAGCAATATGCATAAGCCGCTTCGCTTTCTGTACATAGTTGTTCTGTGAAGGATCTGGCAGTACAGAGAAGTTTGGGCAGAATTCCACTTTCTTGACAAAAACAAACTCAAAAGGCTGAAAGAACATCAGCTTTCATAAGTATGATCTTAGTACTAAAAGAAATCTAGTTTATTCTTGTTTTAATTCTTGTTTAATTATTTGCAGACTGCATTTTTTCATGCCAATGTAATACTAGTTTACCACACTGAAATATGCATGTTAACTACTTTAAAGCATTTTACACTAGACTGCTATGCAAGAATGATTCAAAGAATTTTCCTGCCATTTTAGTCCAAATTAATATTTAAGTGTGATTTTAGGAAGCTTTTTCTCTTTTTTCCTAAAATAACACATAATAAGAATTGAGTGTTTTGCTTCAAAGTAAAATACCTACAATTTTCCACGGTGGCTGACAACAGGCTGTTGTGTAGATGAAGCAAACTCATTGCAGGGGGCATTCATTTCACAAAGTTGTGTTAATGATTAATTAGACTGCACTTGAAATGCTGTCCTATAGATAATGTTTAACTAGTTCAGTCAGACCAATTGTTAAAATCACTAAACTCAAAATTTAGCTTGCTATACCACAAAACCCACAAGAATGGACATTTTTCAATCTTGCGTAATATATTATACGATGCTGTTTTACTTGCTTCTACCCTCTTTTAGAGCTTCTATTAAAGACATGAGTGGTTTCATTGTACTAAAGAGCTCAAAGTCATTCCCATCTTTCCTTTGCACAGTTTGTTTCCTTTTGTCTACATCACATTTGGCCCCATTTAGAAGAGGAGTGTAGACTTTAGGCAACAATTTTTCTTTTTTTGTGAAAAATGGCCTAGTAAGGCCTAAATATGCATGGAGATGAATCAACACAAAACTTGACTGTTCTCTCTAGCTTTCATCAAAATATAAGTAAGTTCACTGTATTCTGCATGAGATTCTGGTATCCTGTATCAAAAGTGTATATCAACAATACTCAATTTAACCTAACCTTAAAGTTTACATAGTAAATTTACACATCACCTGGCAGTTTACAGTTTCAAATAATTTATTACTAGGTAAACTACAGAAATGCTTTAAAATGCAGAAGATTTTTTAAAAAATTGAATTAGAAAGTGTTTGCTGCATGCTATCTTCTAGAAATAACATGAGGAAAAATTATACATTGAGATTAAAATGGTACATTAAAACCTGTTGTCCTCACAGTGACATTTATTTTCAGGTTTTTGCATGCTCCATGGAATTTATAAAAGTAAAAAAATATTACTCCATGCTAACTCCAGATATTAAGTTTGCCAATACTTAAACACATTTTCCCCCAATAAACATTATTTCCCATGTTTTTTATGTTTTCCTGGGTTTTGGGTTTTGTTGGGGGTTTTTTTTCCCTCCTCCATGGGATTACAGGGAGGTCAACTGTGAAAGTACAAGATTTAGCCTAATCATTTTCTCTCTGGCAAAAATCCAGACAGTAAGTCAAGTAGTATAATATAATTAGTAGCTCGCCGTTGTTTTTGTTGTATATATTTGCTTGTGAAGCAAGCTCAACAGCATATCAAACTAAGTGTAACACATCTCTAATGGTTAACTAAGGTATCCCCTTTCTATATTCTCAGCATCAGTTCATTGTTTTTATCCACTATTAGCTGCGTTCTCAGGTGATTTCTGTCAAGCACAGAAAATACTTCTGTGAAGGTCTTACCAAACCAGACATTCCAAGCATGGCTGTTAAACTAACCATTTACTGAAAGGTCTGAGAATCAAAACCAAGTAGCATCTTCAGCATTAAATTTTAAAATTATTCTGCGCAGGCAGATCTCTGTGACCACTCATACTCCTCCATGAATTCCCAAAAGATTCCGTGGGATTACAGCATGCCTTCATTGATTTAATCATTAAGAAAATGTAAATAAAGAGCTCTAATGAAGGTAAGAATTAATAACAATGCACAGAGCAGACACACATACAGAAGCTATTTAAAGAGTTTCTCTAATTTTCTCTTTTCCTCAGAAAGGATTTACAAAAATGAGAAAAAGATAGGATTCTCTAAAACAGGAAGTGTCATTTAATGTCATGTACCATCTGTCTGGTAGATTGGAGGTGCCTCTTCTCCTTGTTTACGTATATCAAAATGTGTTCAATATGCTCACACACAGAGGTGACCCTAATATTTAAGAATTCAAATATTCAACAATTCAAAATCAAGCTATTCAAATAACAGCTTAATTTTACATAGCACCTTTATTCCTATAGGCTATTGAAGTGCTGCATGAAACTACCTAAACTGTCAGTTCAAAGCATATGTCGATCAACTGTTGAGCAACACATATCATTAGAAAGAAAGAAAAGAAAAAAATCCAAACAAAACAACATACAACTGGCAGAAAAAAAAACCCTGACACCAAAGAGGTTAAATTGGAATAATAAAATTCACTGAGCTGCAATTGGTTCTGGCATTGGTGTTTATTTCTACTATAGTTAAATAGAATTCTGATATTTAAAGATTAAAAATCCTATTATTTCAGTTCTGTTTCACTGTTCACACTGCCATGTCAAGAATGTTAAAGGAAATCCAAATGTTTTACTTGAAAAAAAGTCACCAAACCAGGGAAAACAGGTTTTATTCCAAAAGTACCTTGAAAAGATAGGAACTGTAATTTTATTCTGTTTTGACTATAATAAAGATATTTTTTTATAAACGCAATAACTGCAACTAATATCTTGTAACTTATCCCTCAGAGGTGAACAGCAAGCATAACAATCAAAATCCTTCATTTTACTTTCCATCTTTTTAAAAGATCAGAAGTTATCTCTGAAGCAGCAGCTTTGCAGATTCACATTTTTCTATAGAGAAAATAGTCTAGCAAAGCAAAAGATAATAAATTGTAGCCTGACACTGATGGCATGAACTTCTGCTCTAGTTCTTTCCATGACACCAAATTTAAAAGAAGAATTTAAATCAAAAGATTGCAGTGACATCATCAGCTTTGCCACCAGCTCAGCAAGACCCTGGCCATGTCTCTTTGTGTCCACTCCACCATTCATAACATACCCAGTTCTCTAAAATGCTTTGACTTCTGTAATAATATACCGGGGGGGGGGGGGGGGGGGGGGATAAAATATATAATACACTATTTTTCTTTTGAGGTTTTTAAATTCCAACACAATTTTTCTGATTTTAAAAAGCATCAGTCATTCACATCATCTTTATTTTCTTTGCCCACTCTTGACACATGCAGTTAACTTATTGCATGGAGAAATATGTCTTGTTTATCACTATCACCAGAGGAATTTGCATTTGGACTCGATTTTATAACTTCCAAGGCTTCCCAAATGAGCAAAATTCACTGAATTAGGAAAAAAACCACAAAGCAAAAGAAACCAAATCCAGTCATTTTAGCTCACTTTCCTAGACTTTCCATAGTAGTTTAATCCCATGAAATCCCAAGTAAAGCCTGTTGGATATAAAAGAAAAGTGCAAAGCTCCTAATTTAAGGACTAGTTATAACTCATTAAAGTAAGGACACATATAATTTGAAGCATTAGAATGTATGCTGCAATATAATTAGTGGCTATGAATCAAACCTGGATGGATTAAACTAATTCCTGAAATGCTATTATGGCGAGTACCTTGTGGAGAAAGAATGATCCTTCTGTTTGCACAGCAACTAAACAGCTTCAATTTACTTTTAAAATTGACTTGAATAGAGATAAAGGGCCAGCATTTCAAAATGTGGCCTTCTAAATATAATCAGCCTGAATTATGCCTGTTTCACACTGCAGTACTTGCAACCTGGTTACAGGCAGCAGGGATAAGGCTGCACTCAGCTTATTTCACTGCTTAATTTATATGGTAATTACCACACCACAGCCAGAATGGAGAGCATCTGCCAAAACTGAAGGCCCCAGAATAATAAAACTGACATGTGCTGTGATATTGTTGAAGTGCTGACTAAGAAGCTTCTTTTATCTCCTCTTGAAGCTATAAAATGGTATTCGTGTTATTACTAGCAGGGAATTTTAACAGCCTTGCATTGACAGCAATTATGTAACACATGCACAAAACAATAGAGTTTCACATCACTTAATAAATCCTTGAGCTCTCTTAGCTCCAGATCTCTCGCTGGCTGGATTTTATGGTCTGGTAGTTCTATCCGACCTTCAGAACACTGAAGTATACAAACCACAAAAGCACTAGAAAATTATTAGAAACAACTGGCTTTTCTCCCTGATAGATCTATTTAATGAAGAGGGCATGATGCATAATCATGGAGGTTAATTAAAAGATTTGCTCACTCACTCTTCTCTGTAGCTAAATGCTGTTGCAAGCCACTGGTATTACAACAAGGAAGATACAGATACTACTTTTCCTTTTAAGAACATCCTCTTATTAACACTCGCATTAAAAAAAAAAAGCAATTCCTGTAGTATGTAACAATAGAACAAATTGAATCTAATTTATCTTCTGTTAATTTTTATGAGATTAAAAACATGCCATTAATGTAAGGAATCTAAATGTGCAGCTGATTTTCCTGCTGATACTATCAATTCAGTTTCCAATACTATGCTTTGTTTGTTTGTTTGTTTTTAGCTTTAATATATTGCACCTGCAACTCTGGCTTCAGTACCAAACCTAGAAACATCTAAACAAGTTAGAAACATTCTATTATAAAAGTTTAAAAACCAAATTGTCAGATAAGGAAATATGGGTAATAGAAAAATAAAGAATACAAAGAAAAGGTAAAAGGCCACTTCTGTATCACAACTTATACTAAAAGATTAATTCACATGGCACAACTCTTCCTCCTCCAAATTATTTGCTAGGTGTATCCATTCAAAAGCAAGCAACACTTTCGCCTTCAGAAACAAGACAGTTACAGAAAGTCACCTGGTAATAAGGCAGAATAAACCAGCTATCAAATTATTCATACAATAATTTCTAACACTGATAATTCAGTTTTCCTACTATTTACAACTGTAAAGGCATTTTTTTGCATAATGATTGTCTGCACAAATTCATTACACACCACTTCTCACTTCATATCAATGCTCCTGATCTATCTACAGGTTACATTCTGTGTATCACTTATAAAGAGTTTGATTAATATATACATAATTTTTAATTTATATTTTTTCTCCACAAACCAGTCCATAATCTCTACATTCTAAAGACTTCTGTCATTTTTTGAATTCACATAATTCAGGTTTATTATTATTGTGATGTAAGTTCAAGTTAAAGACATGCCTTTCTGAGAAAGTACCCTGAACCCATTATCACAATGTACTTGAAATTACTCTTACAAACAAGGCCATAATGCCTTCCTTTGTACACAATACCAAAAAGGTCACTGTTCTTTTGATGCTTTATTACACTAAAAACTCTATCTGCATGTTGCTACCACTTTAAAGTCACTTTCCTCATTATTGCTTTCTAGCTTTGTCCCTATAAATACTAGTAATAAAACCACTTGTATTTACACTGGATTTTATATCCCAAATCAATTATCTTAAACAAAAAATTAGTATAAGATATTGCATGAGTGACAATTCTAGCAATAAACAACTCTAATTACTTTCCCAATTACACAGGTATATCTGTTAAATATATGATAAATCAAAAAACTTTTTAAATGTGCTACATTTGTATGGAAACCTTATCCTAATATGTGAATCTTCAGATTATTATTTTTTAATAGAAATAGTACTAACTACGAAAGTCTGCATTGACAAGAGATCCTTCAATAAGATTCTGTGAAATTGAGAAAGTAATACATGTGGCTCCAACAAAACGGGTGAAGTCCTGTGGACTGCTCCTCACAAACCAGGGGCTTCCAGCACTCTCTTAATAAGCTTCTATTACAGTTAAGCCAATAGCTGAGGACAGGCACAAAATGTTTATTTCCTGTAGAATGAAGACTCCCTGCTGAGAGACACCACTTTTCCTTGAGATTTCTTTGAGGGAAAGCTTTGATTTACAGAAAGAAAAGCAGCTAGGACAAAAAAGGTCTGCTACAACCAAACGTTCATGTTTGTATAAGCAGTTATCCAGTTTTAATCTTTTTTTCTATGAACATCCCAGAAACTGAAACCATTCAGAACATTTAGAGTTGAATACTCAGCAACAAATATTGTTTAGTGTTCAATACATACATATATATACACACACCCCACAGTATAATTACACTGTTTTTCAATAAGGCATTACAGAAGATAAATTCACACAGAATAAAAATACATACCCTCTAACCAAAGACTATCAATAGTCCAGGCAGAAAAGACCACATGACCAAGATATGAACAAAGACTAGATCCCACCAGAAAGGGATGGGGAGCCCCCTGCATGTCAGAAAATTAAGACAACACATGAAGAATGCGGACGTGCTCTAAAAAGAGGGCAGTCGCAGGGGGCATACAAAGGGAGAGTCTTAGTACAGAGGTGTGTTTAATTTTGACTGCTCTTTGCATTTGGGAAAAAGAATTGACTACACTATTTGATTTAATCTTTAAATGATAACAAAAAATAAAGAAAAAAAAGAGCCTATGAAGATAGTGCAAGTACTCTTAAATGAAGAATTTAAAAGCGTGGCACTTCTATGGAAGGAATTAAAATAAACCTATTCTCTCCTAAAATACAATTGGCAGAGTAATAAAATAAAAATGGGTCATATCAAGAACTTGAGGAAAACATTTCTTACAAATCCCAGTCAATATCTTGAGCCTTCCAATGTCAACTTATTATAATGGGCTTCTTTTTTTAGGTACTACCCAAACAGGTGAAAATAAAGGTAACACACCATTTAATAAGCATATCTCCATGAATAAGTACTCTAGAAATGAAAAATTGTAAAGAACGGTCGCTATCATGCAATATTATATACCAAAGTACATTTCTCAATAATTGTAAGCAGGACAGTGCCAACATGAAGAGATAATGGGGAGAAGGGAAATCAAACCCGAAACTAATCAGACAACAGAAAAAACAGCCAAAGAAAAGAGCCTACAACCCTGCTTCTTCCAGAATCAGAGGACTGTGTTAAAAGATTAGGATTAATCACAAAGTATGCAGCCATGCCTCTTAGGTACACACATTCAGTTGTGTGATGGCAATTACACTTGCCCTTCGTAGTTATAAAAGTACATGCCCAGAAAGTGATTTCGAAGTCTCAATATACGTCCACTTTTTTATGAGGGGACACCTCAATGACAAGGATATAGGCAAGTCTGGAAAAAAAACTCTCTACCACAGCCCTGAAACAAACCACTAGGAAAAACAAAATTCATGGTGTTAGAAACCATTCATCTAGATGAAAAATGAGATGGTCGCCTGCAAAAAGTTCCTACTCCCCACACAATAATCTGTTTATGTATTTTGCACAACACAATGTTCTCAGAATGTTATCTTTTCTTCCAGAGGAGCTTCCTCCCCATCACTGGCTAGAGAAATATTGTCCCTCAAATCTGTGCTGGTTTGGCCCTGAATTTTGTGTTCCTAGATGAATATCTTAACTTTATCACTGGAGAGATTACATGCTTCCTCATCTCAAAGTTACAAAAACTATATGTGAAGGTTAGGTCACTCTCTTGCATGAAGAAAAATGGAGACCAAGCTACTTAGATGAAATTGTTGACATTGAAGGAAGTGGCGGAATACTGTAAGGCAGATGCTAACTTCCTAGGTTATGTTTCTGAAAGAACACGGGCATAATCGTGATCATGACTGGTAACATGCTTTGTACTTATGGCTGCTTGGGCGTATTGGCATGCTCTGAGCCCGTCTAGTAAACGGAGCCTGTGGACAAAGGAATGCTCGATCTGGGAATAAAAAAATATAAACTTAGGCATGAGACAGGCCACGAGATGCTCAACTCTGCCAAACTGGCAACCAGTATGAACACTCAGCAGCAAAGTGTTAGGTATCTACGTATTTCTCCCATCAAAAGTTTATATGCCCTTAGCTCTTCAGATTCCTAATGAGAGGAATATTTTAAGTAAAGATCTGGAAAAGTGACATCCCAACTTCCTAAGTACTTTTTCATACTGGCCTGCACTGTGCAGCATAACTAAAAAATATGCTGTGTAATTAGACTATTTAGATCAATGAGACAAAACTTTCAAAGCATTTCTGAAACCTACTTTGTTTGACTCTGTAAACAGGATTACAGTGTTTCTGAAAAGAAAATTATTGCATTCATGCTAGAAATACTGCTGTTGTCACCTCAGGAATCTGTTTTGTAGGAGCCAAAAATCCATCAGAAATACTTCTAGTTTTCAACTAAGCTTTGTTGTAAAACTCTGATTATTGGATTTATCACAGTATGCCATCAGTTTGTGTTAATATATTAATTGCAATATCCATCTTATCTATAGATTTAATAGAATTTGTATATTCTTAGGAATCATACCAAAAATAACTTTTTTCTTTAGTATTACTGTCTTTTAAGGTGAACATGCATAAATTATTATATAGCTTAAACTGAAATATGAGAGTCAACACTAAAATATTACAAGTATTTATTATAAAAGTCACATTGTGCTATGACATTTAAGATGTTTTTTGGCTTAGAAGTCCCATGTGGCTGTCAAATAGTTTGATGTAATTTACAAGAATATCAGCACCCTGTCATTTGCTATGTGCTTTACATCCTTCACTTTTAGAGATGCTGTTTGATTACACATCCATCCTGGCCTAACAAGTTAAAGTGTCTCAAGAAAAGATTAAACCTCCACTACACAGTTTGTACATGCAGACACACATGTATAAGAGAGACTCACAGCCAAAAAATGCCTATGTTTACATTTATTGCAGACTACGTTACACAAACACCAACCCTGAGATGGAAAGATGCACTTGTATGCTACTTATCAAAAGATCAAGACATTAATACTCACCCACAAAGTACAAACTACACCTGCATACATGTTGCAGAAGGTTTCCTCCACCACTGTCCTGTTGTTTTTCTTCTCTCATTTTGAATGGGACATCTTAGGGCAAAGAAGAAACATAGCCTTCCCCTACAACACTTGCGGAGAAAAAGAGGCTTTTTCCTGACTATTTCTCTTTAGTACACAGATTGCAAGCAGGCCAACAAAACCAAGGCTTCTTTCCTACAGAGATTAAAGAACAGTGCTAACTAGCAGCAAGGAATGAGGAACTCCTAAGTTTGCCAGTTGAGATGTGTAACAAGTAAACACCTTCTCCTTGCCTCAGAAGGACATGCAAACTTCAGTGATAAAAATCTTACGCTGTGGACACCTGTACTAACCAGAGAAATTGTTCATTATTATTTTAATACCAGTGCAGCTAGAAGCCATAGTCATTGCATTGCACTGTGATGCTAGATGTACAGACACAGGAAGAGAAAGGAGAAAAAATCCCAAACAAACCTGTAAGTATATTCATACAAAAGCTACGTATACACAGATAGTCAAGTACTAGGAAAACACTGAAACGCCACTGAATATGCTTGACCGTCTTAAACAGAAATACAGTCCTCATCAATTCACTGAAAAGTATTTTGAAAAGACTTTAGGCATGAGGGAAGTGGAGCAATATGCAATTGCTTAAAAATATAACAACTGAGTGATGAAGAGCACTGTACTGCTTTGAAGCCATGTATTTATCTCAACCATGAACTGAAAATGACAGTTTGGGAGAAAGGAGAGTTAAGAAGAAATGAAAAAGGGTCTTGCTAGTGGATACACATAACCTCATTTAGACATAATTGTGGGAGAGGTTGGGGGCAGATAAATGGATGGCACAGTAAAAACAGTAATATGCAAATACAAGAACACCGTTATGTCATATTTGCTGAGGTCAGAGAGTGTGACAAAAGGATATACTGAAGGAATAATATAAAAGCATAGAAGCAAATCGGTTTTCATGAACTCTCTCATTGTCTAAGACAAAACAGATTTCTACTAAGAATCTGATGGTGTTGAATACCATTTATAAAAGACAATTAAGAAAGTAGTGCTGTTACAGTTAAATTTAAATCATGTTAGACAAAATGGAAGATCAAACAATCACTATAAATAGCAGTACATAAATTTAGAGATAGTGGGTAGTCAAAGATGGTTTGTTATTTCAAGATGGCAAACATCATAATATAGAGGAGAAAAAAAAAGGATGGGAAAGCTCAACTCTACAGAGATCATATGCAAGATATGGGGCAACAGAAGAGGAACAAATATAGAGGTTGAGGGGGGAAGAAAAAAAGGCTTCCTTTGTTCAAAATTAGCTGAGAGAAGTACAAGAAGGGAAATGCTTCTCAGTTTTCTTCTACATATTCTGGGGCAAGTAGATTGACAGTCATCATCTTAACTGGAAACTCTCTACATTTTCAGAGGAGGATCAGTACATTGAATGGACAGAGAATTTGATCATTCTTATCTAGAAACCCAGGATGTTTTAAAGAGGTCTCATTTCAGGTATCAAATTCCAGCAATGATTTCTTATACAGAGTATCAATGCATAAGTAATACTTACGATGCAAGTTGGCAATATTACTTACCATCATATGGATGTAGTTCAATTTAACAGGCTCCAGCATGTATATAAATATTATTTTAATAATTTCCCATATAAACTAGAAGCATCATTAAGATTGTAACCGATGAATAAAACTTTAACATTCATTTAAAAATTATTGGATTCTATTAAGTCTTAATGCAATATATAGTTTTCAAATTATTTATCATAAATACTTTCAGAAGCTGCTTCATTCTTGTTCACAGTACTGTGAAAAACAATCAGATAGGAAATTTATTTTAATCGTAAGTGAAATATTTGAATTTTAAGCAATCTGCTATTAATCTTATTGCTCTTTTCATGCATGTAGTAGCTGTTAAATTAAGAAAATAAGGTGTTCACACTAACATTCTCTCCCAGATGGAAATGCTACCACATTTTATTCTGAAACAACTTTGGATAATCACATAATGAGAATGAATTCCTGTAAAACTTGAAGATCTGTATGAAGCTTGTGAAAAACTTGGCAAGTGACTTTAGAACCTGGTAGATAATTTCTGAAGGAATAACGTAGAAATTGGTACATCTCAGCCTTCCTTTGGTGAGTTGTCCTTTTCCCCTTTATTTGGTGCAATGAAATATGTTATGAAAATGTTTTATTAAACAAGTTCTGCTTGTATGGACAAACGTATGCTTATTCAGAAATGAGCCACCACATGATATTATGTGAATTCAAATAAAGTTGTTTGCTATTTGTATGTTGCGGCACAGCATCCCAGAAGAACCTAGAGGACTACCAATGCACAACGTGGTCAAAAAATACAGCTATATTCCTGTGTTCAAAAGTATTAGCAATTAATTTCTGCAGACACTGTGACTGAAAACTATATTATAGGATTGTCTAGCTGACAAATTACTCCCCAAATACATGGTAGGACTTCACCTTGCGCTCTTCTTCCCTTTAAAGGGGAAGATAGGAATTATGGTAGAAGTCAGAAACAAATTATTCTCCTTTTCTCAAAGATGCCTAATACAGAGTCAGGATCAGGTGCACTGAATTCAATCAGTTTCAGGGAAAACGCTGGAATAAAATCATGTACAACAGCAAACCCGCTCATCATCTTGATGCAAGTAAATGATGAAAAGGTTTGTGAGAATTTCTCCAGCACTAAACATTAATTAATTTTATCCTAAGGTTTCCTTCCCCACAGATCAATAAGATAAGAATCATGCCTTTCAGAGTAAGCTCCTGCAGGTGATCAAGGCTCTTGACACCATCAATATATTTACTAATTTTTTTCCTGCATCATCCACACCAATTGTTCACCTTCCTGCAAAGTTCAGCTATTCAGGTAACAGAATATGTTTATTTTCATATTATCAGATATATTAAAAAAAAGACCTCAATAACTGACAATCACATACTGTATTTGGCCACTAGATTGCATAAATTTATGAAAAAATAATTTCCAGAGATGCATGGACATCTGATGATAAATTTAAATTTAAGACTAGGCAAACCAGATTTAGCTTGTGTATTAAAATTACTTACCACAAATAAGCAGACTAATTTTTTTAAAGTAGGTATCAGTATCTCAGTCATGCTAAGAGGTAACAGTGTTTATACATATGTGTGTATATACATACAACTACATGCATATATATTTAATATGCATTTGAAATATTTTTAAATTTATATATTTAACCAAAACCACAAAACAGGCATCTGTGGCTAGATTTTGGCAGGGAAGAATCAGCTTCCACTTGAAGACATTTGAAATAAAACACATATATTAGCCAACAAAGGTGAAACTATCTTACTGAAAAGCTCGCTTGGATGGGTATCTAAACCTACTGTGTGCCATGAAGAAATTCAACACATCATCAAACACGCTACTGGATTATCACAAATGGCCAACTACTAGAAGCCACAATTGAAAAATAACTACCTTTATTATTCTTTCTATATAAAATTCTTTTCTTTAATGCTCAGCAACAGGCATTTGGCAGCTGAACATTTTTTTTTGAAGCAGCAGTTAACAATGCAATTCACAAAACAAAGATAAGCTCAATGGTTTCCAGGAAACTGAAAGATGAAAGAATGTGGAGAGAGTCAGCCATGGTTTCAAATGAAGAAGTAGTGAACTAAGGTCAAACTAAAACCTAAAAGAAATTCAGCAAGGGCCCAGAAACCACGGTACAGATACATTTGAGTTGGATTGAAATTTCAATGCATACAATACATTCTTTGGTATATTAATTCACTGGGGACAGGTTTTTTCAAAATAAAGGAGGAACTCAGAGTCCAAAGCCCTTAGTCTCATTACTTCAAGCATAATACTTAGCAGACTTTCTGTGTTTTTATATCAATTGTAAAGTATGTTAAGGTCTTATCTTCCAGCTTTGTTTTGTGTGCTCAGTCCCAGACTTCCCTGAAACAATGAAGTCCCACAGCATACATGAGGTAAAGTGTAATGGAGGAATTCATAAATGTTGTAATTTCAGATGCCAGCACCTACTAAAAAGACTGCTCAAGAAATATGATGAATGTGTTCCCCTTGAAGGGGTCAGATTAAAGCTACCATTATACAAATACATTTGAATAATTAATTTTGCAGTAGTGGAGGAAATACAGCATTCTACCATACACAAAAAAATATATTAATAAAGTTATCTTTATATCTACTGTAACTTACTCCCTAACACACAGAGCTAAATTCTGCTCTAGTTAAACTAGCCATAATTTCTACCTAGGAAACAAAAATAAACAAACAAAAGAAACAACAACAAGAAAAGCTTCTATCTGAGGGATTTTTTTTGAAGTACATTTTAAAATAAGTTGTCTCACAAACATTAAAATTGTAAAATACTATATTTTAAAATTATAAAGCCCAGTATAACCACGTATTCAGAAATAACGTTCCTAACTGGTGACAAATCACCTCCTCTACTCAGAGCAGAGAATTTATTTCCAGTTTTACACAGCAAATTACAGTGGTTTAGGAAAGAGTAAAGGAGAAATTGAAATGCAATGTGAATTTTAAATACATTAATTTTAAATAGACAATTGAATTGTTTAATTAGCTAAGCTAGAAAAATAGCAATGTTAAAAGCTGCATACCTGGAGTCTGGTCAAAAGTGAGAGGCAATCTCTCACAACCTGTATTTCATACCACAGAAATTGCAATGTTTTCACCAGTAATAATATCTCCTAGAACCATGCCCAGGCATTCTTCCTCTGACCTACAGCAAAGAGTGCCACCTATTGAATAACAAACAGTATTTCCAGATATCATTAAATTATTCTGGAAACATGCCACCTACATATTCCCACACACACACGTCCTTAACCCAAGCATTCTATTTAGCCTTTCATCCTGCAGTTTCCTGGCAGAGAGCAGTTTTGCTGCTAACATTGTTACAGAATTGATGGCCAAAATACTACTTTAGTATAGAAACAAGGTGCCCAATCCACACTGCATAAGTCACCTGATTTTTAGACGTTCCCACACCAAATAACAAAAACATTATTCAATTATGTATGTTGCAACAGAAGGAGATACCTTCTACTCTTATTTCTGGAAAATACAGTTATTTCTAAAGAAGACTGGACAAAACAGCATGGTATCAAGGACACGAAACTAAAAAAAACCAACAGTATTTTCTGGTGGCTCTTTGTTGTTCACACAAAAAAAAGTGTACATTTTCTATATGTTTTACTTTGCTGTTAGCAGGAAAAACCTACCTACATTTAGAGTTGAATACTTCTTAATTTAAACTGGCAATCAAAGTATCTCACGGAGGACCTAATACAACATATGAATATGAAATATTTGTGTGATCTTAGAGTCATGCTACAGAGCAGCAGCTGATTAAGATGACACAGTATGTCCCCCTGAAGAAGCCTTACCCGATGCTGCATAGCACACAGCAACGCTAGTCTGGCCATGAGTTACGCTTTGGTACAGACAACATACCCTATGTTTATAAGCACTGTAAATTAGCATTGCATTCTATCAATTCAGAGTTTTAAATACACACAATCTAGCCAAGGAAAAACGTGTGGTATGTTGCAAGACTCTTTGTGTAATGTGAAACCAAACAATACTGCTATAATCCAACCAAGACTTGGAACTGACCCATTTATATACAAAATATTTGAATGAGTCAGCAGCCCACTGCATTTCCCAGGCCTGCCGTAGACTATCGTACAGTCCCAGACACACTTCCTCAGATTGTGTTTGCCTCATGAACAAGGTCAGCAGTGACAAAAAGTGATATAAAGGTCAATGACTAGGAAAAGATGACAATGAGCCAACTTGATTTACCTCTTTGCCTATTAACATATAAAATATACTGAAGTTACACAGAACTCCTCTATTTATTTGCCCCCTCATCTTTTACCTGTTTAATGTATTAAAGCAGTGTATTAATATGAAGTTTTACTATTATTTTGGAACTGTGAAAAAATCAGAGTTAAAAACGCTCCCTAACTTTAGTGACACACACACCCCCAAGTGAACAGCCTCTAAAGAAATCACTGCCTCCTTGTCATAGAATCAGAGAATCATTCAGGTTGGAAAAAAAACTCTAAGATCATAGAGTCCAACTGTTAACACAGGACTGACAAGTCCATCACTAAACCATGACCCTAAGCACCACATCTATGCATTTTTTAAATACCCCCAGGGATGGTGATTTGGTGATTCCACCACTTCCCTGGGCAGCCTGTTGCAATGCTTAACCACCCTTTCAGTGAAGAAATTTTTCCTAATATCCAGGCTAAACCTCCCTCGGTGCAACTTGAGGCCATTTCCTCTTGTCCTGTTGCTTGTTATCTGGGAGAAGCGACTGACACCCAGCTGCCTGCAACCCCCTTTCAGTTGCTCTCAGGTAGAGAGCAGTAAGGTCTCCCCTGAGCCTGCTCCTCTCCAGGCTGGAATACCCCAGTTCCCTCAGATGCTCCTCATAAGACTTGTGCTCCAGACCCTTCACCAGCTCTGCTGCCCTTCTCTGGACACACTTCAAGAAGGGTGTTGAGGTGCTGAAGTGAGGGGCCCAAAACCGAACACAGTATTCAAGCTGCAGCCTCATCAGTGCCAAGTATAGGGGGACAATCACTGCCCTTGTCCTGCAGGACGTGCTATTTTGGATACAAGCCAGGATGCCAGTAGCCTTCTTGGCCACCTGGGCACGCTGCTGGCCCACGTTCAGCCGGCCGTCAGCCAGCACCCCCAGGCCCTTTTCCCCCAGGCACTTTCCAGCCGCTCTGCCCCCAGCCCATAGCGCTGTGTGGGGCTGCTGTGACCCACGTGCAGGACCCAGCACTGAGCCTTGTTGAACCTGGTACAACTGGCCTTGGCCCATGGGTCCAGCCTGCCCGGATCCCCCTGCAGAGCCTGCCTGCCCTCCAGCAGGTCAACACTCCCCCACAACTTGGTGTCATCTGCAAACTGGCTGAGGGTGCACTCGATCCCCTTATGCAGATTGTCAGTAAAGATACTAAGCAGAGCTGGCCCCAGCACTGAGCCCTGGGGAACACCACTTGTGACCGGGCACCAGCTGGGTGTAACTCCATCCACCACCACTCCTTGGGCCCGGCCGTCCAGCAGCTTTTTACACAGCGCAGAGTGCACCCGTCCAAGCCGTGAGCAGCCAGTTTCCCCAGAGAATGCTGTGGGAGACTGTCAAAGGCTTTAATAAAGTCCAGGTAAACAACATGCACAGCCTTTCCTTCATCCACTAGGCAGGTCATCTTGTAGAAGGAGATCAGGTTCATCAAGCAGGACCTGCCCCTCATAAACCCACACATGCTGGGCCCAGTCCCTCTGTTCTCCTGCACATGCCGTGTGATGGCGCTCAGGCTGATCTGCTCCATAACTTTCCCCGGCACTGAGGTCAGGCTGACAGGCCTGTAGTTCCCCAGATCCTCCTTCCTGCCCTTCTTGTAGATGGGTGTCACGCTGGCTGACCTCCAGGCTGCTGGGACCTGCCCACTTAGCCAGGACTGCTGATAAATGATGGAGAGTGGCCTGGTGAGCTCCTCTGCCAGCTCCCTCAGTACCTCCAGGTGGATCCCAACTGGCCTCATAGACTTCTGTGTGTCTAAGCGGAGCAGCAGGTCCCCAGCTGTTTCCTCCTGGGCTGTGGAGACTTCATTCTGCTCCTCGTCCCTGGCTTCCAGCTCAGGGGGCCGAGTACCCAGAGGGAAGCTGGGCTTGCTGTTAAAGACTGAGGCAAAGAAAGCATTAAGTACGTCAGGTTTTTCCTCATGCTTTGTGGCAATGTTCCCCCACACATTCAATAAAGGATGCAAATTCTCCTTGGCCCTCCTTTTGTTTCTAATGGATTTGTAAAAGCATTTTTTTTATCTTTTAGAGCAGTGGGCAGCCTGAGTTCTAGCTGGGCTTTTGTCTTTCAAATCTTCCCCCTGCATAACCTCGTGACATCCTTACAGTCCTCCAGAGTTGCCTGCCCCTTCCCCAGAGGTGGTAAACTCTCCTTTTTTCCCCGAGTTCCGGCCAAAGCTCTCTGTTCAGCCAGGCTGGTCTTCCCCACTAGCTCATCATTTGGCACATGGGGACAGCCCCGTCCTGCACCTTTAAAATAACCTTCTTGAAGAACGTCCAGCCAACCTGGACCCTGTGGCCTTTCAGGACTGCCTGCCAAGGGACTCTGTCGACGAGGCTCCTAAATAGGAAAAAGTTTGCCCTCTGGAAGTCCAAGGTAGCAGTTCTGCTGACCCCTCTTCTTACTTCTCCAAAAATCAAAAACTATCATCTCGTGATCACTAAGACCAAGACATCTGAAGTCTGTTCCTATACTCCATAAGTACTCCATATTGGCTGTGCAGTTCAAGCACTGCCAGCATAAACCCTGCATATGTAGATAGTGGCTGAAGTTTTTGCAGCTGTAGCAACAGTTGTATGAGGAATTCAGATTATACCACTGTGGTTATGGCACTGTCTGAATTACAAAGCTTCTGATCTGCACTGGAGATCACTTTGAGAGCAATAAAAGACAACTAGAACAGTATTTGTCCTAACTCTGATTACTGCAGAAGGTAGCCCTACTGCTGAATAAAGACCTCCACAAGCCAAGGGTAGCCTACACAGATTTTTTTGGTCTGACGCAACAAACGTAGTCATAAAACCATAAATACACAAGAAAAACACTAAACATCAGTTACACACAAAAAACACATTCCTAAAATGCACAGTCTTACTATTTTTCCTTCAGTGTAGTTATACTAAAGAAAGATAACCACCTGAGAAATGCATAAAATATCTTGATCTTTTTCCTTGTAGAATAAAAAAAATCATCAGACTGGGAAGGGTGAGTATCAAGAGGTCTCTAGTCCTACCTCTTGCTCAAAGCAGGGTCAGCTATGAGATCAGATCAAATACCTTATGGCTTTGACCAGCCAGGTCCGCAAAATTTTAAGGACGGATATTTCACAGTCTCTCCATGCAACCTGCTTCCCATTCTCAGTTACCCTCAGAGGTATTTTCTTGTTCTTTAAATTCAGTTGGAACTTCCCCATTTCAATTTATTAATATTGCCTCTTGTTCTCCCACCATGTAACTCAGTAAAGATACTGCTGCTCTGTCTTCTCTGTAACACCCTCTTTATTAATAGGAAGCTACTGTTACGTCTGCCTGAGCCATCTCTTCTCCAGGTTTAGCAAACCAAGTCTCCTTAGCCTCACAGGTGAAGTGCTTTAGCCCCAGATCATCTCAGTGGCCCTCTGCTGAACTTGCTAAGGTAAGTCAACACCTTTCTTTACTGGGGAGCCCAAAACTGGATGCAATACTCTAGACCAGTCTAATGAGTACCCGGCAAAGGGGAGTAATTAATTCCTTTCATCTGTTGGCTAAGTTCATGTAGGTACGTACAGCCAAGTCCACTGTTAATCTTAACTGTTAAGCCACTGCTGGTGGCTCATGTGTAGTCCGCTGCCCACAACAATGCCAGGTCCTTTTCAGCAGGGCTGCTCCCCGGCCAGGCAGGCTCCACCTTGCACTGTCAGAGGGAGTTATTTCACTCTAATGCAAAACTCCGCATTTGTCCTTGAATTTCACACTGTTCCTGTCAGCTCCCTCCTCCAGCCTAACTCCCAGTGAGTGGCAGCCCTGCCCTCCAGCTTACAGAGCAGATCTAGTCATTTTATCAAAGACAGCAATCAGGCTGGTCAAGCATGACTTACTCTCGGTAAATCCATGCTCATTATTTCCAGTCACCACCACCTCCATTTGCACACCTCTTTTATGTCAATTACCTATACTGATGCCTCTTGCTAATGTACCAAAATTCTTGGGGTTTCCTAGTAAAAATGCAGCTTCATCAGGTCACCCATACCAGCTGTCATCTCACCTGCCTCTTGTACACAACTATACTAGTTTGTCTTCCCCACATAGCACATTCCATAGAGAAACAAAAGCTTTCTCATCCCAAAGCAGAAAAATAACACTAAACAAAGACGTTAAAATCTTAAAAATACATATATATATCCAGGTTTTAATGACTACTGCCAAGCTACACTAATGCAGTGATGTTCTTTTAAGTATTCAGCAGTTTCGTTCCTGACTTCACCTAAGCAAGGGAAACCTTCAAAGATTTATTAAAAAAAAGCAAAAAAAAATTAAAAATTGAAAGAGATTTTCTTCCTGTGCTCTTAAGATCTATGTGAGATCCAACATAAAAAAACAAATACCAGCATTGCCTTTCATGCCAAACAAAGGACAACTCTATCATCTTAGGACTCTCCTTTTGAATTCATCTGTTTTTAATGTATACATTTTCTCCCTAATTCTCTTCTGTACGGGTTGCTTTGTAGCTCTTTCAGCGCAGATCAAACAGCATGTTTACAATGTATATTTAAAAATTAATAAAAAGATTCCTGAAGGCCTTCAGGTTCCCCAGCGCTACTTTTTAGTTAGATTTTGTTATTGTAACTTGAGAGTAATTTAATAAATTATACTCGCTGAAAGAGAAAAGAATAGTAGTATATTACCTGAGAAAGGCCCATAAGTTTTGGTTTGTGAGTCCTGGCTCTATGACTTAGAAATAACTTAGGAGGCAAAAATTATGTTTAACGATCCTCTTAGATTTTAAATTGCCTTTCCTTACCTGCTCTTACTCAAAGTAGTAAGAAGAATGAGATGCGATGTACTTATTCTAAAACAGTAATGATTTTTTACTACCATTTTACTTACGTGATCCTATTTATAGGCCCTTGCACCTATGAAATCCAGGTATTAAATGAAAATTAAGTTACAAAAATACACTAAATGAATTCAGCAAAGCTAAATCACCCAATAACTTAGTGTATACAACATTCCCACCAGACCTGGTTCTTCAAAGAACACAATTATATGAGCCATAAAAAAAAAAAAAAATCCTTTTAGGATGTATTTATATATGATTGTTTATGCTATCTCCCTCTGGGGAGGAAGAGAGGAAAATAACTTCTTTCACTCTGAAAAACACTAAAACACTATGTTCATGGGAAACAGGCATTACAACTGAAAAAATTTTTCTTAGTCCGGGAAACATATATTTGAGACTTTTGCTTGTATATTTCTTTGGGTATTCCTTCAGGAATTTACACAAGGTTGCAGAATTAGATTTTATTTTAAGACACATGGAATGGTAAACTCCAAAGTTCTCAAACCAAGAGGAGAAAAATATGACAAAAATAGGAGACTTACAAGATTTCTCTCTAGGGATTTCAGCTGATGATCTATTTCTTTCAGACGATTTTGTTGATCCCGTTGTTCCTTATTGTCTCGCAGAACCTTTTCACCTGGAACTGCTTCTAAGCTTCTGTTTGCATAAACCAGAGGCTCCTAACAAAAGGAAGACCAGGCAGAAGTTAAACATATGACTTTATACTGCTTCAAAACCAGACAAATGTTCTTTTTATTTCTATTAGGAAAAAATTTAAATGTTTAGAATAATGTGTCAATTTCAAATTTCACAGATGTTAAATTTTCATTATGCACATTTTCAAATACAATAACTAAACACCACGCTGGACTTATTTCAATAAAAAACTTCTTTCTCTTCGCATTTTAAGAGGAATTTCTTAGTCTCCAGAGCTAAGATTTTTACGCTTAAATTTTACTACAATAAAAACATGAGGAGACTGAATGAGGGGTTCAAAGCCTTCTCCTATTAACCACACTGGGATCACAATTAGGCCAGAAGGGAAAGGAAGAACTGAACTGAAATGACTCTGTGTTTTGGTTACTAGAGACCATGGTAAATGAGAAATAACCCTCTCTAAGTTGGAGCTGGATGCACAACTGTTAGTAAAGATTTGGGTTACATATTCTTACATCCTTCAGTAGCTTTGGATCAGATCCTGAAGTTTGTATCAGTCCTGAATCACAGAATGGTTTGAGTTGGAAGGGACCTTAAAGATTATCTAGTTCCAACTCCCCTGCCATGGGCAGGGACACCTTTCACCAGACCAGGTTGCTCAAAGTCCCATGCAGCCTGGCCTTCAACACTGCCAGGGATGGGGCATCCACAGCTTCTCTGGGCAACCTGTTCCAGTGTCTCACCACCTTCACAGTAAAGACTTTCTTCTTAATATTTAGTCTACCCTCTTGCAGTTTAAAACCCTACTAAAAAGTATGTCCCCATCTTTCTTATAAGCCCCTTTTAGGAACTGGAAGCCTGCTATAAGGTGTCCCTAGAGCCTTCTCTCCTCCAGGCTGAATAACCTCAACTCTCAGCCTGTCTTCACAGCAGAGGTGCTCCAGCCCTCTGACCATCTTCATGGCCCTTCTCTGGACTTGTTCCAACAGGTCCATGACCTTTCTATGTTGGGGGCTCCAGCAGTACTGCAAGTGGGGTCTCACAAAAGGGGAGTAGAGGGAAGAATCACCTCCCTCGACCACGCTTCTTTGGATGCAGCCCAGGATATGGTTGGCTTTGTGGGCTGTAAGTGCACACTACTGAGCCACGTTGAGCTTTTTGTGCACCAGCACACCCAAGTCCTTCTCCTCATACAGGGAGGAGAGCCTCCAATACATTCAAGGTTTAATATTACACATATTTAGATCATTAAGAAAACAAGGACTGGCCAAACAGCAAAGTTATGTTCTAATTGGAAAAAAAAACAGGGCTCTCTCTTGCAAACCAAAGATCCTATAAAAGAACCCAAGGAATCCAAATAATGGTAGAGGAGAAAAAACAAAAAATACCCATGCCTTTTAGTCAATTCAACCCAAAGGAACATGAGCAACCATCTAATAATAATATACTCTATTTATTCTTATTTTTAGGAGCAGCTCAAGCAATCCTAATAAAAACACACAGGAAAAGATTTTTATATAGTGTGTCTAACTGGAAAGAAAAACAACCTTTGCAATTTAACATTGAACAGAAATTCCCAACTACAATATAGAAAAAAACTGTCAGCATCTGTAAACAATTTTTTCTAAACATCAAACAAATCTATGAGTTCTGATATTTAAACATATTAGTTGCCTGAAAATAAACTTACTTTTAACACAGTACAAATCTTTGAATATATATTTACAATCAGCAATAGCTGGCAGTACCACAGTGTCAGTAAATTTTCCTATGAAAGACAGATATCAACAGCACCACCTATTAATGACTAGAATCTCTCCAAACTGGATTGACATTTAATGTGGGCCACCTAAGGCCAAATTCTTAATATTGAATATCTAAAGATAGGCTTCTAAATACACAGTTTTTTACATTAAATATGATGCCCAATGGCAAGAAATCTGCATGACTGACATCTATACAGAACATAAAAACCCAAAGGATTTATTTAAACTTGTGTTTACTAATACATGAAACAAGGATATGACCTTTATATCTGCAATATAAATATAGAGTTCGCAAAAAAGCTCAAAATATAGCAACTGAAGGACCCGCTAATGAGAATTGCTTTTACATGGCATTGTTCTTCCAGTAATTTTACATCTTTAATTGTTTAACTGTTCATGGAAGGGCAAGGAGGAAGATGATGGCCTATTTCTTTTTCTTTAAAAACAGTTATCACTGTTTCTGCAATGATATCTCTAAATCCAATCTTTTGATCATCTGGGCATATATAGACACATTACCATGTGAGCAGTTAGTGCTCTGCATGGACTAGAACTGCAGTTATGATTTGTTTTAAAGAGTAATGTTATGAATACACCTATAAGAATATGCAACTAGTGGTACTGAGAAGTCACTATATACTATATTACACTTCTCAGTGTTTATTTTGGGATTTGTATGCATGGACTACTGTTTGATATTTTTATATGAACTCAGCCTTCAATGAAGAACAGAGCTCAAACTGCACACAGCATCTCTGAAAAATATTATGCTGCAGTACCAGCTAGATTAAAAAAAGGTGATAGTGAGAGGAGTCACAAAATCAAAAAAGTTATTAACTTCAAATTTTTTACTTTCTTTCCCACACATTTCTGAAGCAAAGCTTTATGCAAATCTCTGTCCTAGTCTTTCAAATAGTTTCAGGCATACATGTTTCATTTTACAGACAGCTCAGCCGCTGCAAGCACTTATGAGTAACCTCTTCAAACTTTAGGAAAACTAGGTATCACCGGTTATTTTACCTTTTATCACACTCAGTATGATTTTAAGCCGGTTGCTTCTCTAGCAAGACAATATAAAACTAAATTCTTAAATGGGATTAAACATGACAACTTTATTCTCCATAAACTTTTCTTGAATATTGAGCTCTGCCATGATACCTAACCAATTCTTATCAGAGAGTGCTGGCTAGAACTTGAATGACGAACATTTACCAGAAACAGAAGTACTTGGTTCAACGTTTCTCCAACATCAACATCCACTACTGATACAATTTATTTAGATGAGATGGTAAAAAAAATAAATCTTACTATTTACTCTCTATCAGCATGGTTTTGCACACTTGAGTCACATTCTTTCTTACTCATTTTTTCCAAACTCTCCATAATCACTCATTGCATAGGAGCCATTATACACATCTGAGCATTCTGGTAATCAGTCTTCCATTTTTTCTGTATTGGTTATGACATCTGGGGATCACAACTGGACAATAGTCAAGCTATATGGTATACTACAGATGTGTAGGAAAGCACAGTGATACTTTCTGATTCATTTTGTATTCCCTTTCATAATTGTTCCTAATAATCTATTTGATATCTGACCAGTATGGAGCATTGAGCTGTTGCTTTAATGGAAGACTACTACTTCTCTCATTCCTGAATAGTAACTGACCAGAACCACATAAGCAGAGTTAAGACTTTTTCCCAGTTAAATAATTTTTTAAATATTTTTCTTAAGATAGCATTACATAAACGTAGTTAGTATTGTATAATGGAGAACATTTTATTGTCAATGTTTCAAATACTGCAAACATTTAATTTTCCATTATATAGCATGTGTACATAGTAGGAGTCCATCTGAGATTAAAGATCTAAAAATCTTAAAGATAAAGTAGAAAATAAAGATGTGAACTTCAATATGTTACACAAGCAAAGATATAAGCAACAGCGAAAGCCATAACAATCATAATGCAAAACAGAAATATCCAGTATGTGAAATGGCTGAAGTTATTTGTTGCACTCCCTTTTCTCCAAAATTCCATAAATAAAAACAAAATCCCACCTAATCAAAGATATTAGTGTCATTACAATCTTTTTGAGCCACAAAACTGGCTGATCAGCTTATTAATCTGCTTCTAACCATGTCCTGAAATAGACGTAATCATTAAAATCATCTGTTTTGGTGAAGTGCAGGCAGAAGAGTACACACTATCAGAGAGCTTGTTAACTGAAATGTTAGTGTATCTTCAGAATTTTTTATCATTTGAGTATTTATTTAGTCTTAAACTGTTAACTACAGTCTATTGCTATAACTGAAAAATGGAGTATTTTTCTGATAAACGAAACCCAGTTAGTTATGAAAGAAATCATCAAGGTAATACACAACATTAAAGTAATTACCTTTATAAGACAATCAAGCAGAGAGATATTAATGTTTCTTTAAATACCATCTCCGTTTTCTTTTATTTTCAGGTAGTTTCCCTGTTTTTCAAGCTGGTAACTGTACTCCACACACAGTCTTACACTTCATATTCTTCATCCTACCATTTTCATGTCTCTTTCAGGATTACATTCAACTCAATTTGTTCTTCCCCAGAAATATTAAATAAGACAGAAGCATTTTTAAATATTTAATTAAGTTGGCATCAGAACAAAGAAATGTTTCAGAGAGAAATACAGTTCTGATGAGAAACATTTCCATGTAAAAGAGAACATTAGTCATGGAAAAGCATTCTGAATCCAGCTGGACTCATTGCACAAAAAGATGAATCTGTAACAGCTCAGTTATGGTACTGTAGGATAATTAAAGTCAGTTGTTAAAGATTTCGAAGTCAGAGCATAGTTCCTATACCCTGCCAAAGCATCTATCTGTGGCAGAAGGCAGCTCTCCCATTGAGCCAGTGGTGATCAAGTATTCGCATTTTGAAAGTTATACCTAATGCAATTCTTAGAGGAAAAGAGTGCATAGCTTTATGATACACAACACTAAGCTAATTTTAATTACTTCTAAATTATAAAGGAAAATACAAGCAGATGATTTACACACTAACAATTTTTCCCAATGCTCACCATCACTAATGCATTATATCCTTCACCACCACAACAGACGAAATCCATATCTGGATTCAGGGAAATCAGAATGAATTTCAGCACAAATTTTTAAAAGAAAGATTAATGTCACTTACATCAGCCTCATCTCCAAAGGAAAGGACATCCATGTTCCAAATCAGACTTGTGTCCCATAACAACTAGACTCATTCAAAATAAATTCTGTGCATTCAGGATTTTTTTCAGCCCTCTCCTGGCACCTTAATTTAAAAAGCCAAACTTTAAAAAAAACAAATTCCTAAGAAACCAGTATTGCAGTGCATTCAAATTTGCACCCCAATTGCATCTGTGCAAACATCTTTATCTAGCAATTAGGTTCATGGAATTTACCTCAGTTAGAGGAAAAGCAGTGATACAATCTAAGCTGAAACTCTGAATAAAAGAAATCAATAGAAATTTATCTTAGACTTCAACAATACTAGACTAGCACTATCAGTTTTGAATACTACAAATTCCCAGTCTCACCAACAAATATTTTGTCTTTCACAGTGTTCACAGAATATGTGTGAGGGTGAATAACTAAGGATAATTGCCACTTATTTAATTCATTCTATTAGTAAGTTAAATGTGTCCCACTTCTAACTGCTTTTACAGAGTGTAACAGCCTTCTAGTGCTGACAGCTCATTTACTTCCTCCTTTAGTTGCTGTGGTCAATTGAAGAAAATTGAAAGTCTTGCCATTAAACGCTGGAAATTAAACCCAACAAAGTGCAGACGACCAGAACTCTTAGTGCCTTTGTCTTGCATGAGGCATTCATGCTAACATATCACAATACAATACCTTCTTTTAGCAAAAGCCATCATTCAATTTATTTCCTCAGACCCTTTCTGGTAGGGTATCAGTTGCCTTTGTTCAGGTAACTCAAAAGACATTGATTACAAAGAATTCTAGTATCTTTTTGTGACCTACCTATTTTCTGATACCAGAACTGATGTTTCAAGAACAAGTTTTTTAAAAAGCAAATTAATTAAAACTTCCATTTTATAACAATATTAGGGGATATTGATCATGATAAACAAGCCTGTTTTAAAATAGCCATGAGCTGCAATGAACTTAGAACAATTTCTTGAAAAAAAAAAAAAAAAAGGTCATTTTTCCTGTCTTTTGACAAGCTCTCTAAACTCAAAATAGTCATTAATTTCTCAGCTACCACTGCACATTACTTCCCGTTTTTTTGAAAAAGCAACTGTTAAAGGAATTTGAAAGCAAAAGGTGTTGAGATTTAACTCACATAACCAAATTCAGAACTTGACCTGTTTTTATTGCTATCTATGAAAAGTGATTTTTTTACCTACCAAAACAAAAAAAAACCATAACCTAGAACACAGGACTAAAGGCTAGACCCGGTATGAAGTTTCCACAGTAGGCTGTCAAGATCAGAAGATCAGACAACTATTTAATCCTCCACTTACCACCCAAAAAAAAAAAAAAAATAAAGTTAACAGCTGAAATTCTATGTAAATATGAACAGTGCTAGATACAAGCAGATTGCACCTATCGAATCAGACTTCATGAAGAACTTAACACTGGCTTGCCTAAAATCTGGACCACAATGAAACTAAGACAAGCACTAGACACCCTGTCCTCTGCTGAGAGGAGCAGCTCTGGACAAGCAAAGAAACAGGAATGAAGGCACCTCCGGGATTTTGGAGTCAACTGGGAAGGCACCTGGAACTCAAGACACTTCTGGAATTAGAGAGCTGCAGAGTGGGAGGGTCTGCTTTTATTGTTTATTTTGTCGGGTTTTTTTACATTAGTTTTGCATTTATGCAATTAGTGTCTTTATAAATCCAGTTTTAAACAAGTAAAGCCTCCTACTCAATTCAATTTATATTTCTTCTGCTTAGCTCTTTCTCTAAATTTATAAAACCACCTTTAAATAGTCCTATTCTTTGGCAGCCTTTATTAAAATGACTCACATGCTTAAGCTTATCTGAACAACAACAACAAAAAACTAAAAAATTAAAAAAAAAAAGACAAATGGAATCCTGTGTTTCCTGGAACTACAGTGTCTGAAAACCCTTCACATGCTGCAAAGCAAAAGTTGAAGGGCAACTGCTTTTCACTAATGAAGGGCAAATTACAGAATTAATGATCTCTTTTTGGTTGTTAAGTTTAACACTATTCAAAAAGATAACGCATTACTCTTTAATAAGCATACACATAAATGCCAAGTTTCTATTCAAATACCTCTCAGCTTTTACCCGAAAAGGAAGCAACAACCACCACTTGGACAAATGTGCCCAAAGAGAGCTCATTATCATAGGCAGTCGCATTAACTTCAACCTGATGTCTCACAACCGCGAACACAAATCCAGCAGCAATCATCGGCAAGCTCAGGTCCCTGAACCTGGTTACCGGGTAACTGCACTTCCCTAAGCCATTAACCACTAGAGGGGGTCACGTCTCACACATTAAATATCCCACTTGGTTAGTTATCAACATCAAGATGGGACTCCTCGGGAACTGTCAAGAGCAACAGCAAATACTACTATAAGTAAAACAAAACCTGAAGTTCAGAAAGAAGTCAATACAAAAAAATGACATTAAAGTGTCTTTAGAAAAAGAAAAAAACCGCACAGGTATTTTAGCCATTCAAAGAGATGTTTTTCATACAAAAAAGTGTGTTTCTCATACACCAGCAACTAAAAACACAGTTTTGCCAATGTACACTCTTACACTATGATATACCTGTTTTGGCTATAAACTTTAAATTTTACAGAAGTAAACAAGTCTTTTGCAAATTAGTGCAAAATAAGAATGGTGGTATTTGATCTTTATTTCCCCCATTATAGCAGGGGCAACATTACTGCAGCAGGGGATAAACTGGAGTCATCTATGCACAAAATTAAAACAATCATTTCTCAAGGCTGTGACCTCACAGGTTCTTCATACTGCTAGCAAGGGGGAAAGACAAAGGCCATACAATTTCAATCTATTTTCTACAGTCTTCAACATGCTTATTCATCACTTCTTTATCTTTCAGACCATAAGAGGCATTTTTGGAATCCAGAGATTAAAAAAAACTAATTCTAATTCCCAAAGCTGAATTATCATGGGCAATGTCTTGCTATACTCACTAAACCACTGAGGCCCTCATGCAGTTAAAAAAACATCTGAGTTACCAATTCCTGCATATTAAATTTCTTATTGAAAGTGTGGAATCAACAAATGTTAAAAACAAGACAGTCCTTGAATTATATACCACTTAAAACAGCAACATATTATTTTTCCATATGATTTCTGTAGCCAAAGATTTCACTTTTAACACATACATTTGAGAACAAACAGACGATACTAAAGAAAAACACAAAAAAAATTACAAATATAGAGGCATGCTGTATTTTCATTTACATCAGATCTCAACACACACTTCAAACAAGAAATCTGCAACATAAAATCTGTTCTGTACTATACCTGATATATCTGGCTTGAAGGTTTTGAGCAAGAGCTGGAAATTGCAGAAAAATCCCCATCCGATAGCAGTACTTGAAGCTTTATGTCTATCTCATTTAGGTGAAAATCCATCAGTTCAGGTGTATACCCTTCTCCTGGTGCTAGCCAGCCAGACAAATCCTCCTATTGAAAGATACAGAAAATATTTAATCCTCATTCCCACAGGAAACAGATTGTAAAGGCAATTACACATCAAGTGTATTTTTCAAATAAACTGTACTTAAGAACAAAATTATAGTTTTCATCTACCTCAGTATATAGCTGAAATCTGCCAAATATTCATGCACCTAGCAGACTCAAAAGCAGATGTGGACAGAAAAATTAGAGACATAAATTTTTCATTTTTAAATATAACCAATCAGCAACTTAAATATACATATTTAAAATCCATTTATCTACATCTACATGCATTATTAAAATGTCACAGCAAAAAAGGTGTTGTGTTGACCTAAACAGACTTCTGCTATTATTTTATTTATTTCTATAAAAGTCCAAAGCCTGTATCCTCAATGACTAGCCACTCGGAAGCCCCAAAATGAAATGGCTTAAAGCCAGATGCTTTGCCTCCATGCCAAAGAGCAGATAGGTCCCAAGTTCCCCATCCGTTCTTCTGAAGGTATGCAACTCTCCTGATCAAGTTCTCTTATGCCCAAGAGAGACACTTTGGATAGCTAACCTCTTTTTTTTTTTTTAAGTCAAACCTTTAGAACAGCCTCAGGCCATGTATATCGTAACTCCCTTCCATGGATGCCAATTCTTCCCTTGTTGCAATTTCTGTGTATGTTCAGCATGGCAGTCCCAGCTCCCTTTTGAACGGCTAATTGCTTGTCATGGTCTAACCTGCATATAGACCTTGCTGTTCAGTGCTGCACAGAAAGCATCATTTTTAGATGCCACTGACATGAAAATCAATTTAGGAGTGTTGTGCTCTTCTGCAAGACGGAGGAGAAGATAGAGATGAGGAGGAAAGTGTATGGCAGACATAGATCCACCAGTCCTAAGACACAATATACAAAGAATATGCTATACACTCACATCTTCAATGCTAATATGGAAGTGGAAAAGCACAGCCCTCAAACTGCACTGTCCTCAACATCATCCTAAATCACTTCTGTTATGCCTTGTGTCTCAGCACTCCTTGTTTGTACCTGGAGGCACCATATTACAGCTTAAGTCCAAGGAACTGTACAGAGAGTTGACCATATACTGAACTTGAGATAACAAGATATTTTTTGCTTTTTTAAAAGACAAATGCAAGTCAACAGGCATAAAAATGAGACATTCTCAATCACGCTGAACACATCTTGTTAGAATCCCCCAACGAACCTGCATCTCACAGTCTGGCAGCAAATGCAGAGACTCACCTATTGCGGTACACACCCAATCACACCTGTACACTACTCCCTCCTGTCCTCTGAAAGAAGTGGAAGCAACAGACTCCCATGCAAGTCAAAGAAGGAAATAAAACCAGCAGCTATGTCTAATAGGACAACTGCTTTCCATCTGATAAGGAGTCAAAAAGAGAGAAAGCCTGATCAAAACCAGACTTGGAATGAAACTGCAGAGGTTCATGCTATGGAAGAAACCACCTGGAGCCAAATCTCAAAATGAGGATACAAGACATAATGTGACACTTGCAACGTATCACCAAAGAAGAAAACATGGCATCCATAGGAAAGTGAAGGAACTGCTCTGAGAGAAGTAGCTGCCGCCCTTCTCCACCCTCAGTGTGCTATCACAGAAACACTGGGAGAGACAGAGCACAGAGTTCTTTTCCTGGTTGTGCTTTACATGACTTTTTCCTCTTGATAGCAGTAACATCTGACTAACCAACATGAATATGTGCTCCTAGCACAGACAGTTGCATGTTATGAGTAAGCTTGGCCCACTTAAACAAATGAGCTTGTATTCACAAACAGCTGCAGGTTCTCCACAGCAACCTGGCACTACTGTCTCACACTCAGGGAAGAAAGTCTGCACAACCACCATTCACCAGGAATGACACTAGAAGATTACATCTCTGTCCTGACTGCAAAGAAACACCAAGTAAGACCTCAGAAGGGCAGCGCAGGGGTGTGGGGAGAGGACATGAGTGTATTGCTGGTTTTCTTTCTTTTTCCTAACAGAAGGAGGCCAGCACCTTGCCCTGAGACTTCAACATCTGTCTTGCAAGGGATTCATGTCCACCACTCCTTTACAGCTTCCAGATTAGTCCTCTGGCTACTCAAGCAGCCACATCCACACAAGAGCAGGAAATATCAGCTTCTAATCACAATACCACTGCTATGAGGTCATTCCTGGTTCATTCTCACTACTCTAAAGCACACTGGCTGCAAAAAGAAAAAAGCATACCCCAAACACCTGTCATACTAAATAAAATTAAAAAAAAAAAAGAAAAGGGAGTCATCTCTTTTGTGGGGAAAAAAAATAATCAGTTCTTCTAATGCTGTCTCATACAAGTATGATGATGACACAACTAGTAAGCCTGACTGGACATGACCCGACTCAAGAAGAGCCACTCAGAAATGTCTCTAGAAGCTTGCCAGCTTTGTGGAAGCATCTGTTTAGATGGGACAATGACCATCATAACACAAGTATCCAGTGTGGTACTACACTTGTGCCATGTTAACTACTTTCTCTTAACGAAGAGCACAGTGCAAACACACAAAAATGACTGTACGGGAGTCAGTTAAACTGCAGCTGGGCTCATTAGTTACAGCTCAGTGTCCATATCCCATGCTTTCATATCCCATGCTCCAAGTAACCAAATTACTCCAGTAGCCACTTCACTCCATGGTTAAATGGACTCACACATTCCCTTTTGTATTTTCAAGATGACTTTGCTTGGAAAATAAGCTTCTGTCCTGTCAATGTTTCCCGTGTGTTAACTCAGAACAATACTTTTATAATAGCACAGTCAGTGCTTATTACTGTGGAACATCTGAAACAAATTATACCCCTACAGCTTTGATGGTCAGCATCATTATGTACTTCTAAAATATTTTAAATACTCGTAAAACACTTCTTTAAAAAAAGTGAGAATTGCTGTTTGGATATTTGACATATTTAGTAGTACAAGTCAAATGAAGTTATCTAATCCATGTTCCACTATACAGAGGAATTCATACAACACAGCCAGCTCTGCCTTGATTGATAACCTCCAAAACATTGCTTTAGCCAATGTGGTTGCACCAGCTTTTTAAAAGGCAGAATGAAATCAGAGAAAGGGGCCATCAGCTGGACAGTTACCTGGGCCAGCTTGAAGCAGTCTAGATTACTCATTAGCTGATAATTTCCTTATGATCTTTGTTATAAAGCAGCCACAGGAAATGCCTCACCCATAATATAATTCAAATATGGGAGAGGAAGAAACCATCTCCAGACTAGACAGGTTTAAGTAACTATTATCCTTTCTTTTATTCTCCTTTGGCAGTAGACTTAAGAGCTGTTTTCTTTAAAGAGATGATCTAGTACAGACTAGACTAATCCACAAACTACCATTCCCATTCTTGTCCACTGTATGAAGAACATACAGCAACATACATATCCTGTGTAGTGATCTATTTAATACTTGATATAAATAGTAAAATCTCTACAGATACATGCCCACAGGATAGTGACATGAATCAAATAAAACATTTAGATAAGTGTTATACTTTTCCGTTGCCTTGATGCCTTGAGAATTAGTGGGGAAAAAAAGGCATACATTGCTAGTCAGAATTTGCATTACCTATTCTGGTTAAGTACCTCTAAATTTTGTCAAGGACACTAGCTTAAAGAAAAAGAAAACCTAAAAACTATGTATTGTGAGAGAAGTCTTTTGCAATCAGTAAAATAATAAATTATTTTAAAAAAGACACTCCTCTCTAGGTCAGAATGCTATGATGTTTACTAACAGAAGGCTGTTTAAAACATCTTCAGATCTTTAAATGTTGATATTTATCAAATGAAGGACCATCTCCTCAAATCGAAACACATCCTTGATCAGGAAAGAAGAACAGAAGAGACAGTATAATTAATCAAACACCAACCTTTCCAACAAGAGGAGGAAAACAAAATAAATAAACAAAAAACATCACAAACCCAACACCACAACCCTCTCCCTACACTTCATTCTTATTCAAAGGCTGAAGTACAATTTCAGCTGAATATTTTTTCACCCTTACATGGGATCATAATGCCAAACTTGTTGCAAGCAGATCTAATAGAATACCTTGAATCTTCTCCTAAATGCGCAGACAAAAGATTAATTAAATAATTAAATAATGATCCAGTGAGCTTTAACTTCTTCTAATACGCAACAAATTAAAAGTACAATAAAAATCAACTCTCCTAACCAGTAGGTCTACATTAGACCAAAGAGATTTCCACTGCATTTTCTTAAACACTAAACCACACCTGCCAAGCCAAACATCTCTGTGCAATGTCATTAACTGATGAGCATTTTACAGATAAATAAGTCAACCTGCAAGCTTACTGTTCATGCCCACAAATATTAAATAAGCTATGCAAAGCAAGGGAATAAACATCAGGACAACAGGAAAACTGGTGCAATCTTACAGAAGTTGAAGTTTTTAATCTCATGAACACAAGTACTCATTGTGACTGATAGTTTAAACCTTTGCATACCAATGATCAGCAGAGGTTATGTCTTCTGTGCTTCTACTTTATGTTACTAACTGTGAAAGAACAGTTACTTTTAAAATACTGCACATTTATATAATCTTAGTAATTTGTCCATTAGGTTTTCCTGACTGATATGGACAGACTCCACTTTTATCTGCCCTACAAAGCTCCGAAAATACCAAAACATAGTGTACATTTACTAGTTTCCCTAGATTAAAGTTTTGGACCACAGACCAAATGAGTTTCAATCTAGAAATCACACTGAAGTTGGGTAAATTGCACATTTGTTTAAGGTCACAAACCATGGGTTGGTTAGTTCTCTGTTTCCATAACCAGTTTGGATTCAGATAATGATAATCTTGAGCTCACCTCCCTACCCCATATCCTGAAATGGTAATTTATAAGGACAGATTTTAGACTCATTTTAGAAAAGAGTAATGAAGAGAATCACCTCTTGGATGTCTTTACCTCCTTATTAGAAAATAACCCAAAATAAAATAGGGGAAGAGATAATTTTAAAAAATAATACATTGTATTTGCTTTTGTTTCTTTCTCTCACGCCTAAGTTCTTATTTAACATACTGAAAAATAATTTAGTCCAGATCATTTTTAGCTATATACATTAAACATAAACAGGACCTTGGATATATTTTGTTCATTCTACACAGAGTTCACATCTTTCTTCTTAGGCACTGTGATTCAGTGTATACTTACAAATGCTGTGAAAAAATTTGTAACATAACTATAGATGTCACAATGTACACTTTATGTAAAACAATTTAGAATGATTATCTAATTTCTTGACACAAAGCAAGCATTTTCCCAATATTTCTTCTTGTTTATTAAAATGCAGGTTTCTTGAAGCATTATATCAAGTTTACATGTTTGAGGATGTTCATTCTATGAAAACATGTATCTTTAGCATGTTTAATAACATATATAGTTAAAAAGTACTGTAAGTTCCTAGCAGAATTCATTTTTCAAACTAAATTTTATCTTCCCATCCTGGCAGCCTTATGATTACTTCTGAAAAACAGAGCCCCCAAGAACACCTTCACTATAATAGTCCCCTCAAAGCAGTAAGAAATAAAGACCATCTGCTAGTAACTGGGAGATCAAAAGACCGTTTGATGTCTTTATGTTACTGGGAATCATTTTGTGGCACAGACTCTCCTAGAAGCAGTGACTGGTGGGACAACCAAGCATTTTTTTACTCTCTATGGGGAAAGGTATTTCTATCTACTTCAGCTCTTGCTATCCACTGCAGTATGCAGACTGTATGCTGTTTAACAACTTTACGTTAAAGCATAAATGCCTAATACTTAAGCAGACTTTGGCTCTTCTGTATACTTTTAAGACTGAGTTGGAAGCTCCACAAAGATATGTTATCTTTCTAAATGGACACATAAGCTCCATATTTCCCCAACTGTTACATTCTGAAGTTCATGTCCTCACAAAACTCTTGGAGTTTTTTATAAGTAGTTGCTGGCCCTTCTACCTGAGGCTAGCTACTCAGATTGATAGGCCCCAACTTCACTTTTTATGTAAAGAAAACAGGTCATTGTCTTCTAAGTGTGCTTCTAAGGCTCCTTCCACTGTGTCTAACTTTTAAGTTCTGCTATTTTTCTGAGGCCAAGTGTGTCCAAGTGCTGGTAAAATGAACAAAGCCACCAATGAAAATTCATTCTTGGAAACAATGCCAATTGGATTTGTTCAGCTATTCTCTCCCATCTCAGCAGATTAGTTCATGGTAGGACTAAAATCAAATCAAATTTAGATTTACGACAAAAATAAGCCAAATACAACAGGACCGGACAAATTAAAGTTGCCATACCTCAAGACCTTGAAATTCAATTCCATCTTCTGTATCCTTCAATAGTTCAACTAGCCTTTTCCTTTCTCTCTCAAGCATAACAACCTGGTTTCCTGGATCTTTTGCTAGCTGAAATATTTAGAAAAATAAAAAACAGACTTTAGAACTCCATTAGCTCAAACAGCACCAGAACAAAGATTTTTAAAGCTTGTCAAATTAACATCCAAATCTTGCTTATTGGCATAATAGAAATTATCCCTCTGACAGAAAAATCTAGCAGCCTACATATAATAAATTGATAATCTTGTAACAGTCTTTGACATAGCAGGAAGGCAGATATTTTTCATTGGATGAAAAATCATTATAGCTACTAGGTCTTACAGGAAAAAAAAAGGGGGGGGCATGAAAATCAAGACATCTATTTTCTGTCATACAGAAGTCCTCTGTAAATAAGGGTCCCACACCTACTATACATGAACAATCTGCATACCTATGCATAAGAACATCTGCCTTTAACTTCATGGGAAATACATTTAAGGAAAGTCTTAGGAGATATTTGCCTTCAAAACAAGCTATACCTAGGCACAAACAGAATAATTTTATTTCCAGTACTCTAGCAAATTCATAGAAGCAGTATTATCCCCACCAATATGAACATTCAGGATGAGAACTATCTTATACAATACTCCACTATGAACAACACTTTTTACAGCAAGATTTTTTTTCATTTATGCCTAATTAGCTTTTAAGTTCCTGGTTTAAAAAAAAGTCTTCAGAAATACTTATATACTATTTTTTAGTTAACATTTACCAAAATGTTTATGAAGTTATGCTTTAATGCTTACCTCAACGTTCTTTTTAATGAAATCCTGATTGCCTTTATTTTTGCTATGCATGTTTTCTGCTTGATTAAGAAATTCATTTCTTTCTAATTCACTTGGGTAATCTGAAGTTTGAGGAAGAAAAGTTGCTAAGTTATGATCATTCCTTTTCTGATTCAATGAGCACTATAATAACAGCAATCCCATTTAAATCTTTAATAAACATATAAAGTGGATAGATAAACCTTTTATATGCTGTTTTCATTATTTAAATAATCTATATTGCTATATTTAAAACATAACTACTGTCAAAATCTAATCTCACTTTTAAGCTTTTATTATATGAGATCACTCAGTGTTGCAAAGGCTAAAATACTTTTGGATTCCCGACCTCAAAAATGTTAAACATGGTGGCTTTAAAAGCCACAGCATTCCTTTGAACCCTATCATTGTTTCAGTTTTATCATCAGTACAAAATCAGACAATAGTTTTTTTGAAAACCACAGAACTATTTGGAGACATATCAAGTACATTTTTTAAAATAAAACAGCTGAAGAACAGATGATATAGTTGATATTATTATAACACAGCTTATAAAACATTTTTTTTAAAAAATAAAATTCATCATAGAGCTGTAAAGCTACTAAACTGCCACATGATATTCTGACAACATCACATGTATGGGTTTTTTTCAACAATGGGTTTCTATCCATCATACAAAAATGCGTACAAGTTCTGTTTTTCAGAGACTTTTACCAGTTTTAAAACAGCAATTCCCTTTACAAACAACAAATATATATCATATTAAATAAAAATTCTAAGCAAATACAACCAACTTCTAAGTCTCAAAAACTACTTCAAAAGTAGGATGGTACATTTTGCTTTTATGGAAAGTAGAGAATTGAAAAATAGGTGGGGTATTTGCCTACAAAACCCCCCAATTCAACATGTTAGATAACAGAAGATAGACTACGGAAGTTTACATGGAAGTAACTACTTCTCAGAGTGAGGAGATTGAAAGCAGACTCCCAAAGCTGTTAAATAAATTTCATGTATCCTTTTACACGCTATGGATAAAAAAATCTGTGTAACATTCTTACCAACCAGACTTACTCTCAAATTGCAAGTAAACCCTAAAGGACTGAGGTGTTGGATCTGACCAAGAACACCCTGTCACAGTTCAAATGCACAACTGTTTACTGAGAGCATTCCAAACTATCTATAACATTACCAGGTAACATCGCGAATCTATCAAGGAACTGGATCATTTAAGAATTTACCAATCAATATAAATATGGCAACTTCTATCCTGAAATGAGCAAAACACCACACCAAACACCAACACAACATGCAACATACATGAAACGTTACTTCTAAGCTACTCTAATGTAGAATAAGCTTTTTTTTTAGAGGGATGTATCACACAGAACAACTCAGAACATTCAATAAAGAAGGGACATACAGGGATCACTGGGACAAGGAATACTCTGAAGATCGCCATGGGTAAGTAAAAGAGAGGCTGCAGCTCAACAAATTTTGCATATGAGTTTTGGTAGCTTTGGTACAAATTTCAAAGATTTGGTACAAATCTTGATGAGGCTGCTAAAGTAATATTATAAAACTAATAAATACATGCTTCTTCACAAGTTAAGCTCCTCTTGTTCAGGGTCTGTCTTTATGACAACTGTTAGACATCCAAAAGCCACCAAAAACATGTCTTAGCTATTCAGAAACTATATCAAAAGTCTCCAGAAGAAATAGTAAAAGTCAGTTCAATAATTTATTGTTCTAAGTTCTCTCCATTACATGTGTTCCCACACCAGGAGAATGTAGAACATCTCAAAATGGTGCAAACAACAGCAACTCCCAACCATGCCTCTACCAGGAACTTCAGAAGTCATCGCTGTCCTGCATACTAGCAATGAAACCTGCCATTGCTATTCAAGTACACTCCAGCACAACTCAGAAATTGTGAAGGTGGAAGCTGAGAGTTGAGCTTTGTTTTAAGGGAGGAATGAAGACACATGGCAGGAAGACAAAGAAATCAAAGCACAGTGTTGCTCTGACCCAGTGTGAAGAACATTTAATAACACAGAGGTAACATACTGATGAACTAAGACAACTGATAAAACGATAAGGGAGCTGAGGTCCAGGTTTAAGAATTAAAACATACAGTCACATTCTAAAAAGTGCAGAGTTTCTGCTGCCATCAATGGCTCAACCTTAAGGAATGCCTGTGTATTATGTCCTTGTCATGTTAGCCAGTCACCAGGAAGATAGAGTCATTCTGTTTACATAGAATGGTAGATGACAAAGAAATAAACAATTGCAGCTGATAGCAATGGCAGCTGAAGCTATTCTTCTTATGTCACAACACATGCGAGAAGTTACTCAACCATACAAATCTGAATTTCAAATAGGGAAAGAACAGAGGCACAAAAGCACAATTCCATTTATTTTAAAATGTTGGACACACTACACTAGTACCAGCATCTGAAACCTCTATACGGTGCACATAAACAAGTGATGTCTAAAAGAATCAGTACAGATGTTTCATTTTTGCCAGAAAGTACTTAATCCATAAAAGCAATGCAGCCTTTACAATAATCACCATAACAAAATATAAAGTTGTACAAAGATCTAGGTTTCTCACAATGTCCATACAAATTTCCCCTAAAAACAGAAGTTACAGAACAGTTGAAACTGTACACAGCACCACTCTTCATTTTTAGATGGTTTCTTGAATATAAGCCTATTAATGAAAGTTGCAGTACCTTAGAATAACAGCAATGACAAGTTTTTAAAGAATTTCTGTGAAGAACCAATGATACATTTTACAATGAATCGGTTACACACCTCATCATTTTACAATGGAAGATTTTTATAAACAGAAAAGTAAGTTTTCTTAGCATATCAAATAAAACATTTTATAAGTCACAAAAAATTATTCTCCTTTATCATTTGTAAAATAAAAACTGTTGCCATTCCACTAAGCAGTCTTGCTTTTTCTGATTTCATTGGCCTAGCCACAAAGGCCAAGTCATCTTTATCAACCCTTGTACATGTTGTTTTGCCATATCTCAAAATATAAACTACACAATTAATAAAGCTTACCATGATTATGGTGGGTTTCATGGCAATCATAATCTTCTGGATTAATTTCTGTGTGAAATACTGAAGTACATATTTCATCTTCATTAGCATGGGAGGGATCTGCAAAGAATTTTTTCAGTAAAATTTAATTAAAATTTATTTCAAGAAGATCTAGTTTCATGTGTATCATACTATAAGGTCTCACATGTGAAAGTTAAAAGGAATTTACCTGGGTAAGTTACATAACCACCACATTTCTCAAGAAATAAAGACAGGGTGAAAGTATAAGGTGTCTCATGAATAGTTACGCTGTTTCACATGGCTGTGTTTTGTTTTTAGCAACTAGTCCCCATACAGAATAAATGATTGCATTCTAGAAGATACAGCCCAAGGCCCTAAAGTTCAAAAGCCTCTACAGACACCATGTGGTAAGCCATCTAGAACTTTGAATGAGAAGAAAGTATCCACATTTTCACAGCTGGTGTCTGCCTGTGCATGAATTATTAGACTTCCAGTGGCTTATGTCAAGGTTATAATCTAGGGGGAAAAAAAGTGTTCAAACATCCTAGCATGCAAGAGTTATTTCAGTTACTCAAATAAAATATCATGACTGATTTTGACACATATCAACTGAAAAGTATAAGTTAGACCATTAACTTGCAGTCTATACACTTAACCACTTACAGAAAAGGACTTCTGTTGCAAAGAACCATATATATCACATATGAAAAATGTGTTTTTCACAATGAAAAAAACCACCAACATCCTGTAATAATGAAGTTTAGTCGATTCAACTGAAAGTGTGGTTTTGTTACACAGAATAGAGAGGAATGAATTTAAGGCCCTTTAACTCCTAATTTACATTTTTGCCATGAGTATGTCAGCAGGTTTTTTTATGCCTGAAAGGCTGGGACACAAATCATGAATTGCATTCCATTTCAGTATCAACCAGGGTAGCTGTCAGGGCAGTCATTTAAATAAATAATTCCTGAAAAGTAAGGCACCGGCATGTCACAGAAAACTCAAGATAAAGATCAAGCTGGAGGAAAAATATAAATCGAAACTATGCAGTTTTGCCTGTACGGTACACCAGAACCCATCTGATGTGCATTATCTCTACAGCAAGGAGTTACCTTTGAAATAAAACAGGAATTGAAGCACGAATTCATTAACCAGTCTTGCTTGCTTACTGGTTTTTTACTATACCCTGACACCTACTGGAGACTTCTTAAATATCACACATGTCAAGTTCTGTGTTCTTCCTTTAATAACCCAAACTTTAGCACAGAAATAAAAGGTTACCTTGTAATAATTTTTGTTTAAATGTTTTAACCACACATTGCTACCATTATTATGCACATATTTCCAACATTCAAGTTGAGATTGTTGCTCAACAATAACCATGCAGATCTCAAATCCTTGTTCTCCTCCAAACAAGAAAAAACAAGATGCACCACAATTTGGTTTCCTTTCAACTGAAGTAAGTATACTGATGAAGGACAGGATGCAAAATGTGTATATGACTGACACATCTCTGAGAACTCCAGCACCAGAGCATTCAAACAGCAGATTTTTTTTAAAACCACACTTGAGCAGGTATGACACGGCCTGGTTTTGTTCCCCCTGCCCCTCCCCATAAAGACACTGTGATCAGAATGTCTACAGTTTGTTCCAGTGTCTCCCGCAGCAGGATCCTAGGCACAGAAAGAAAAAGGACATTTAAAAATACCCACTGTTTTCCTTTTCCAGGTCTCTATGAGCATGCACATCCTCTGTGCGTTCCTGAAGAAAGTTATCAATACTTCAGTCAGAACACGCTTCAATGGCTTTAGAACTCCAACAGAATTGGGTCCTTCCGACTCAGTAGAGAAAACATTTCTAAGTAGTTTTTTAACTTTTCTTTCGCAATTCTATCTATAGTTTTACATTATTGGTATTCACTGTAACTTTGATCATAGTCTTTTTTTGTTATGTATCACATTTCACATTTCTCTGTGTCATTATATGTTTACTTTTCCTATTAAAGAACTCAATCCTTCATTAGTTATTTATCTGCTTTTAATACAGCTATAGAATTTGCTGGTTTAAATGCTATTTAAGATGGAATTTATTTTTATTAAAAGAGTAAAATGAAAAAAAATATTTTTATTGGTGTGTTCATTTCTACTTTGAATATTTTTGTCTTTATTGTCATATCATGGTAAAACTCATAAACTATCTTATCAGACTTCCTGGTCTTTTCTTCCTAGGAATAGTCTGCTAGCATGTCTTTAACATTTGCTTTAAAATAACTGCCATCTATCCTAAACTTCTTCTCCTAGAATTCTCAGGAAAAAAGCTGATAAAAAAAACCTAAGTTCATGTTTCATATTCACACCTTTTCCTTAGAATCACACTTTATATGATTTGATGATCCCTTTTACTCAAATTCTCTCTCACATTTTGAATCTTGAGATTCTTTTAGAAGTGAATTAAATGCCACATAATCAGTATCAAATTTAACGTAAATGACACATACTCCTTTTTGGACCATCTTCCAAGACTTGGGCTGTGCACGCATCTTCCTGTATTACTTTCCAACATATAACTCAGTAGTTTGTATCATAATTTGGTCCCATTCTTTTGGTTCTTCTGTTAACAATTCCTAAAAAAGCTCGGGGTCTCCCCTCCCTCTGGACCTGTCATATTATGAGATCCTTACCATGATATTGACATTGCATCCTTCTCACTCTCTCACCCATCTCCATATGAAAATGTTCTCCAAGATACATGTGTGGCAGGGCCCACATCCTTAGAACTTCTAAGTAACATTTTTAGGCCTAATACTTTTTAATTGCCTGACCTTCCTACACCAAGTACTCCAGCCTGACAAACCCTCTATGACCACCAGCAATCACACATCAGTAACTTCATAATTTTGTTTGTTTACCACAGCAATTTTGAATTCCTCACTTAATGCCAAATATTCAAAAATGGTAAAGACGTCAAGTTTTTCAGCAGGTTTCCACTCTTAACTTTCCCTATACCTGCTATCATTAATTTATCGATGTTATCAGTCATGAACCCTTCCTGAAATATCTGTTTGCCATCAACTTTCAAAATGCAAGCTTTATTTATCTGGATTTGTACCCTTCTAGAGTCACCAGTTCTTTGAAAAAAATTCAGTTTCTATAAACAAAATTAAAAGTACAACTTCTACATTTGTGATAACGCAAACATTATTTCAGTTAATGTTTCAAATATTTCCTTGATGTACTTTCACATGTGAAGACTATTTTATTGTAAGGGTCTGAAAGCTTTATTTCTATAATATCCAACAAAAATATGAGTTTTAATCAAAATACACAATAATTATATCAGGGACTTACTTCTCTTTCTTACTTACTAGCTGTATCCTGCCATGATGAGTTCAAAGCTAAAAAAAGTTTTGTGTTTTCTACCTCCATCTGGCTTCCAGTGGTTCTGATAGACTATTCAAAAGAAATAAAGCATAAATATACAGATACATACATATATTCACTTCAAATACTGTAAAGCAAAATATGTTGTCTGCTTATCAGGTCTAATGAACTCAGACCCTATTAAAATTCCTTGTTCAGTGGCAACATTTACTTAACACTTTATTTTCTTCTCAAGACTATCTGAACAATCAATACTAAAGTTATGATAAAGACATGGTGGAGCCTCTGTTATATATTGTCTCTTACATGAAAACACATTTCACAGGACAAAGTTCTGTGATGTATATATGGTTCTGAATCCAAATCCACAGAAACTACAAGATGCAGTCCAATCAACTGCAGACATTTGTACTCACGTAAATTGTACAATGCCTAATCTCAGAAGAAATACTAACTCTCATGTTTCAAGGCTTAAACTGATATTTAACTGCCAGAGACCAGGATAGGAATAATGTGAAGAAATTTGTGCTGTAGTATTTTTACAGCTTCTTCAGGCAGCATCTCTAATTTCTTCAATAACAGACAGTACTGAAATAGATGGGCCTAAGAATGGTCACACTAGAGCAGAATAAAAAGTCCTGAGTTCATAGGCATTACCTCTTGTCATGCCTTATCATACCTGCAAGGCAGCAAGCTCAAGCATTAACACTAGTTATGCTAGTAAACCACATCTAGACAGCCGTATATTTGGCTGTTGGTCATCTCAGTTTTTAAGGACCACAGCCTTCTTTCAAAGCCAGCCAAGCCAATATATTAAAACCTATTCAAAGGTACTTTTTAAGATCCATTTATTCACTTTGATCAGCCAACTGAGTTATTTAATAAAACAATGTGCCTGTGAAATATGATAATCCTGGAAGACAGTACTCTGAGGTATACTATTTACAAAATAGGCAGAACACTTCTAACCTGAAGTTCTTCCCAGAGCTTTGCCCTCATTTCTTTGCCTTTGTTTTTAATTGCTCTCTCTTTAAGATGTATTTTTGCCAGTATTTTGTCAAGTTCATTCATTTTCTTCCTGGATGCTTGAATCTGAGGATCTACATCTGTTTCTTCAGAATATTCCAGGTTGGAAGAGTTTGCTGTAGAATATACTTAAAATTAATGCTAGCTTGAAGCATTTCAAAATTTTTAAAAAAGCAAAAGTAAAAAGCAGTACAAGTAATTTGATAAAAACCATAAACAAGAGTACAATTATTCTCAAGCATATATATCATGTTCAGTTCTAAACCAGTTTGTAGCAGGGAAAAACATAGAAACCTTTATAACAGAATGCTGAATCAAACCGAGCTGCAACAGTTGGTTATGGTGTGGGGGAGGAAGAGACCCTGAATTTTGGGCAAGTTATTAAATTCAAATTTATAATGGAAAAGTTTCAACATCTCCGCAGTATCATCAAAAATTACAGACAAAATAAGCTTTAAAGTCAGAAATAATTTCTTTAGCCTGACCAGTAGAATACCTGTTGAAATGTCATTTATTAAAACTAATAATTCTGGAGTTGAGAGAGACTCAGTAATATCTCTACTTTCAAATCTTACAGAAGTTTCAGTCTCGACTTACATCTCAGCCAAACAGATTCTGATATCGGTTCTAGAAGAATGTTGTTTTGAGAAATACAAGCAGTGATAAATTATGGAAAGTTCCATTATTTAATTAAAATAGATTTCTCTATTGCCTCTTTTTTTTCCTGAACATGCAGATCACAATTTTGATTACTTTCGGCTTTTCCCCTTCCTATAGCATCCTCATGCTCTGCCCTCTCTTCTGGTCAAAGTTAGCTTTCATAGCAAGAGCAAACACTTGTAGTGCTGTCCAGTTCCCAGAGACTTCCAAGTTTTGGAGTCCAGCAATACATTTCCATTTTCTTGTCTTTTGATGTCAAATGCCTTACAAACCCATGGATCCCAGGCATTTACTATGATGCATTGGTCTACTTCATACCAATGAAAGAGATGAGTAATACACCAAGGGGAGAGCTATAAAAATCTAACTGAGCTCCAGGGAAGCCCCAAGGACAGAAGTTAAAAAAAAAAAAAAAAAGAGTACTTATTCCAACTGGCCTGAGCCCAGCAGTTGATTCAAACCTAAAACTACTGAGTGAAGCTTTGAAGTTGAGTTATGTCCAATTTCTGTTCTGAAACAATGAGTATTACCTCAGATGACCAGCACAGATGCACTAGATAGAATCACCACTGGATTCTGCCTTTTGGCTGAATCTATCCAAAACTCAAATACTACCATATCATTAGAGAAAGTGAATACCCTTTAATAAAATAACCTTTAAATAAAAAATTCATCCAACACTTCTTGAATATCATAATGCATATACATTTTTAGTTTGTAATTTTTTTTATAACTATATAATATACACTCCAATACACTATGCTCCCAAACTCTCCTAGAAGGATTAATGAAAGGTGGGTGGGGTGGAGACAGGGAAGGTTTTATTGCACTGTTCATTTTATACACCTGAAAAGTAATACCTGCTTTTGCACTACTTAGTTTTCCTTGGGAAGGTTCACAGAATTCCAAAGTCTGTGTTCCCATGCTATCATCTCCAGAATCCAAATCAAAGATACATCCTGAAAGAACACAGGAAAAAGCTTTTCACAATAAAATAGACATAAGATAAACTTTTAAATATACTGTTTGAAATGTTAACAATTAAGAAACAAAAATACATTTTTGTCAGTTAGGGATCACCACAGAGCCTTTGCAGTGGGTTACTGTTTAAAAAACTGTATGTGCTAGTACACCAGGACTCATGTTCAACACAGAAGCAGGAATCAAGGGATTTCTTTTGACGCCAATTCTGTCATGAAATTTTATCTAAACTTGAAGAAGGTATCCAAACTTTCTGCTTCACATACCGGCCTTTGCTCCTCTGATTTTAAATAGCCAGAAGTTCTAGAAAGTTAATTTATTACCATTTATAGAATTCCACAAGAATGCCATTTGAAGCACTTCTAAAAACGCTTTCATTAAAACGAGATACTGCATATTTATATTAAATTATATTCTTAGTATTAGCATTGTTCAGTTAAATGCAATAACTTACAACCATAATCTCCAAATTTTTGGACTGGTGGACCATTAATAGGATACAAAGTCTCTAACAAATGATCGTGATCTCTGTGAAGTCTGATAAAAACACCTTACTGAAAACACTTTCTAAGACAGTTCCATGGAACACATGCACATGGTTTGTCCTGATCCTTGAGGTAATCACCAAGGTGCGGGTCACAGCTTAGATGCCACAAGACATATGCTGTAGTGGCAACAGTAGTAATAACACATTTAGAATTATAGAATCGTTCAGGTTGGAAAAGACCTCTAAGATCATAGAGCCCAACTGTTAACACAGGACTGACAAGTCCATCACTAAACCATGACCCTAAGCACCACATCTATGCATTTTTTAAATATCCCCAGGAATTCTTATTCTACCACTTCCCTGGGCAGCCTGTTCCAACACTTAACCACCCTTTCAGTGAAGAGTTTTTTCCTAATATCCAGGCTAAACCTCCCCCAGAGCCACTTGGGGCCATTTCTTCTTGTCTTGTTGCCTATTATCTGGGAGAAGAGACTGACACCCAGCTGCCTGCAACCCCCTTTCAGGTAGTTGCAGAGAGCAATAAGGTCCCCTCTGAGCCTCCTACTCTCCAGGCTGGAACACCCCAGTTCCCTCAGCCACTCCTTGTAAGACTTGTGCTCCAGACCCTTCACCAGCTTCAATGTCCTCTGGACACACTCCAGCACCTCGAAGTCCCTCTTGCAGTGAGGGGCCCAAAACAACACAGGATTCGAGATGTGGCCTCACCAGTGCTGAGTACAGGGGGACAATCACTGCCCTGGTCCTGATGGCCACACTCTTTTAGACACAAGCCAGGATGCTGCTGGGGCCACCTGGGCACGCTGCTGGCACATGTTCAGCCGGTCATCAACTGGCACCCCCAGGTCCTTTTCCATCAGGCATCTTCTCTTCACTATCCTGAATCCCATCTTTGAAAGAAGTCAAGGTATAGATTTTGACACTTCCTTCTCTTCTAGAATTTTACCTATTTGCATCCTCTTTTGCCTCCATCAACAAAATTTTACTGAAACTATACAGACATCATGTTTGGTCTAGCCACAACACAAGAAAGCATTAGCCATTCCCACACCTGATAACTCATTGGGTTTCAGAATACACATGTGAAGAAAGACGGTTGTACTCTCCACTATGGTTTGCTGATCTGTTCTTACTTTCCTGACATCAGATTTCTCTCTGTCATCACCTTTGTTTTCTTCTGGACAGCAGTCTTCTAGACTGCCTCTTTGATGACTAGCAGCCAAAGTGACAGGTGAATCAACCTATGAAATGCAAATTAATTACTACCATAAAAATAGAAATCTTCCAGGGGAAAAAAAGATAATCGGAATTTATTATATACCATCACAAAGGCTAACAACAATTCTATACAATACTGCAGAGTACTTCTTAAATAAAAGAACCATTTTCAGATTTGATACAGAGTTCTGTTTCTTAGATATCACATTGATTCTCAAGCTCGTCATTCCACAGACTACCAGATTTGGAATTGCCAAGGTAAGGAATGATTCCAAAGGTGTACGTCATTTCTGCTGCAGCAGACGGCACAGCCAACTAGTTCAGAGTCTGTGTGTACAACAGCACCATCCATTTCCTGACACCGTAAGTGCTCTGCACCAGGTAGCATCCCAATCTCTTGCTCATACTATATTTATAGTCTAATTTAAAGGGCTGAAAAGCTTCTGCTTCACTCAATCTCAAGAGATTAAATTTTCATGTAATAGCCTATGATGCTTAGGTCAGAACTTGGATTCAGAGTTATCTGATGCTAACCTTAATACCTGACTGTGAACCTATAAAAAAAATACTTCTGTGAAGCATCTAGGTATGAGCCCATTCTACAGACAGGTGAACAGAGGTTCAATACAATTGGACTAATTCAAGAAAATCAATCTAAATCTCAAATTCCCAAGTCCCAGTTCCTACAACCCAACAACCATATCATACATCCCGTTCCCAAAATTAAGTTAATACCCAATATTAATTTGCTCAGAGGATGGATGAACATCTACTCCCAATGGACTTCGTTGAATCTCTGGAGCTGACATATTTCTTGGAATACTATGAAATATTTTTTTTAAACTTGATTCAAACACAACCTGAGACCACCTTACAGTCAAAAATTCAACTTGTGAGGATTGCTCAAATGCTTTCTTTTAATAAGCAAAATATTTTTTATTCCAACTTAAATTTAAAAGCACAAATGGGATGGAAGTGGAATTATATACATACTGGCTTATGCATCAACAGCCTATAGCTGTGTATCTACACATTGTTACCAGAATGTCAAAAGTTTTTTCTTAAAATTGAGTTTATTTAATAATCTGGTTAACTGTAAAGACAACCATGTTTTCTAGGTTGTAGTACTGAATAACCCTTTTTGTGGCAAATAAAAGTAGCACAGGTTCAGAAAAATGAAATTAAACATCATTCCACGCATGCATAGGGAGCACCCCACATTCATGAACTTTCCCATAACCCCTTACAGCACACCTGCAGAGCCAGAACTCTACATGAAGCTAAAAAGCAGAATCTTACTTCTTTGGCATTCTACTAAGAAGAATTAGGCATAGAGTTTCTAACCCAATGAAAAGAATTACCTTTGGCACACATGGCTCTGGTGTTAATAATTCCAGGGATGTATGTAAAGATCTACAGATAGGACAGGCTCTTGAGCTACATGCAGGCCTCCTTGAAATTTTATCCAAGCTCACCCTTGTAACATCCATTATGACCTAAAATTGGGAAAAAAAACCAAACACAACCTTCCAATCTGTCGGTTTCATAATAAAGCAACACAAGCACAGTAATGTTTCAGACACAGATTAAAAAAGTTTCAAATCCTTTCTAGCAATTTGAGAGGTTCTTCTAGAATAGCCTAGCTTGCCACTCAAGTATAATTTTTTTAATGTTTGTACAAAAACATATTCGTATCATCAAGCCAATCAGAGTATTCAAATTTGCTTAGTGTCAAAGAAACTTCAAATGGCTTAAATATTAAAAGTAATCTCACAACAAAGGAAACTGCATAGCTCTGGTTGTTTTTTTAAAAAAAAAGCATGGGACTGGCAAAGTTGGCATCAACAAAAGAGTGAGGGTATGTTATAGACATTGTAAACATCTCAGATAAAGCAGCCGAAAGCTTTTTATAGTCGGTAGTTGTAAGCGGAGGGAGCTCCTGAATCCAAAGAGTCACTTTCCCAGTCCCAATTCAGTTTTGAGTTTTAACAACAGAAACGCATGGCTTTCTGCAAAAAACGGCGTGAATTCACGTGAACTAGACACGCGAGTATGTGACAGGCACTGGTAATTTTCAGAAGGCCCAAGTGAATACAACCGTTTATTTCAGTCCAAGAAACCGGGACAAGCCGCCTCCCGTCTGCGGGTCCGTAACGCGACACAGCGCGGAGCGGCGGGAGCGCAGAGCGGGCAGCGACACCCCAGCGCTCCCGGCTCCCGCAGCGGCGCCCCCGCCCCCCCCCGCGGGGGCAGCCCCGAACCCACCGACCCTCGGGCGAGCCGGGGCCGCCCCCAGGCCTCTGCCAACGGCGGCGCCCGAGGGCTGTTAGGGCTTCTTTCACTTTCGCGGGGCGGGGGTAAAAGTGAGTGCAAAAGACCCAAAGTAACATAAACGAAGAAGCCAGCGATAAGCAACAGGTGGGCCCCAAAGGAACAATAAACCAAACGCACACACGAACAATAATCTCACAAGAGGTTTCAACCGGCAGCCGGGCAGCCCGCCCTTTCCCGTGCCCGCAGGAGGAACCCCGAGCGCTGCCCCGACGGGGCTGCTGTCCGGCAGAGCCGCAGCTCCCACAGCCCCACGTGGCGGGAGTGCGGGCGGCGCCCCTCCCCGCTCGGGAGGGCGTGTGGCCGGTACCCCCGGCAGGGCCCGGCACCCCCGTGGCCGCCCCGTCCTTACCACGGGAGGGCGGCAACGCGGAGGCCAGCGGTGGCAACAGGGCCGCCGCCGCTGCCGTTCCCATGACGACCAACTCACTGAACTCTCGCGGTAGCTGCATGGCTCCGCCTTCAATTGAGGCGGTACCATCGGGAGGTGGGGGAAGAAGAGGGATAATGCGGGAGTTGTTCTTAGCTTTTTTACAGGGATGCAACTGTCATCCAGCTTTCCCTTGCTTAGGAAGTCTGAGCCATTCTGTAACCCCACAGAAGCCTGTCTTCTGCGTCATGAGAGAGACAAATGCTCCGTAGAGAGCGTCCTTGTCCTCCCTCCTTCCCGCAGGTAGTTGGGTGGTGCTGGCACCGCTGCTGAGAGCGCCCGGGTCAGCGCGGCGGGGCCGCGAGAACGGGGGAGCCGGTCTCGGCGCCCGGCTGAGCGCGCCGCCTGGACGGGACGCAGGGGGATGGCGCCCTCCCTGCGGGTGCGGGTGTCGGGGCCCTGGGGAGGCTCGGCGGGGGGGCGCGGGAGCAGGAGCGCCTTCAGGCGGGGCAGGTTCAGTGAGCAGCGCTGCCCGCGGAGGCTGAAGCACGGGCTGCCGGGGGGCGGGGCGTGCTCGCCGGGCTCGGGCCTGGCCGGGGCGGGGGGCTCAGCAAGGGGGGCCTTTAGAGTCGGTGTTAAAACCTGCGGGTGTTTATAGCCGTGAGTTGCAGCCGTTTTCACGGCAGCGTAATTCTCCCTGCTGCTGCCTTCCCCCTTCAGTGAAAGAGCCGGGTTTGAAATGTCTAACCCGACAGAAGGTGGTTACGGTACTGAGCCTTGTAAAGAAGGTTACCTGTGCTGTTACTGTTGCTTCTTTTTGGTCGTCTGTCAAGTCTCCTGCATACATTGTGTCGTGTTTACTTGTAAACAAGGATAGCTGGATGACTTTTAAATAAACTCATTAAAACTTTAATATTGTGGTCACCATTTTTTACCTGAATACTTGCTGGTAATAGGGAATTTAATTAAATTTTTAATTAATTAAATTAAGGAGAGTGTAATTACCTTCACGATCCCATCCCTTTTTATTTCTTCATTTAAATAGGATGTGGGGATTCATTCCTGTGTTCTGATTAACTTGTAAGAACTGTAGAGAGAGTTACTGGCCCCTTCAACTTCCTGATACCCATATATGTTGAAATCAGGTTTTCATTGGTGGTAAAATTTTACAAGAAAGTTTAAAGAAACAAATCTGATCTTGTTCAAACTGACAGATTTTTCTGCTAAAATAGAATTGCTGTCTGCAGTAGAGGTTTTTATTGAGGCTTACAGAGCACGGCATTTTACTGTCGCATTAAGAACAACTTTTCCTGGTATTCAGTGTACTAACGGTGCAGTGTGGTTTACAGGTAAGAGCTGAAGACAAAGATAGAAAATAGACCAGTGAACCACGTGTGTTTTTGCCTCCTCCCTAAGCATGCTGAACTCTAGGTATGTTAGAATTTTTAACATAAATCCTGCAATTGCTAATGCAATACCATAGTGGTGTCTGGAATGTATGGTGCTTTCCAGGTGGTGCAGACCACGAATTGAAGCAAAAATAGGAGACTGAATGTTTACACCCACAAATTGAGTATTTAAGGCCAGTAATGACAGTGAGAAAGCAGTAGAATGGACAATATAGCTCAGAACTCCCTAAACTAAAATCTGGCTTTTGCTGTATTAGGAACTATATTGGCTACGAATAATGATGTGTGGAAAGCAGCTAGGTATAACTACGCCAATATTTATTTCTACAGTAGAGTGTGTATGTTTAATAGCTGACAGAGTTTGACTTGCTATCAGCTTCCCATATTGCAGATTGCCTACAACCTCAGAAGAGCCCAAGAAAGGAGACTGTCCAGCTCTGCATTTGGTAACAAATTGACATAAAATGACTTTGAAAGTGGTGCAGGAACAGGCTCCTTACTGCTGCTTGTCCACGTGGAATCAGTGAAGGTTTTCTATGAGGCTGTCACACCCAAGAGTTAATAATAATGGCTTAGCAGGGATATCTCAAACCATAGTTGATCTTACGATCTATTGGTGTTACGTGTCCTAGAAGACCCAGAGAGGAAAAAGAGGAGGTTCGTATCTCAAACCCTGCATATGAGGCTGCAAGTCTCCATCTCCAGTAAGAGGACTGAACTTTGTAAACATCATTAAATATGACAAAATCTCAAATATTGTTACAGGTGGTAGGTATATTTATAATTAAGGTTGAACTAGAAAAGCAAAACAAAGGGTGTGATTTCTTTTTGCCTTTCTGGGAATAGGTCAGTTTTGGTTCCATGATAAACTAGATACTGTATGATGATTATTAAAAAAAAAACCCAAAAAAAACCAAAAAAAAAACCCCAAAAAACCCACAAGCAACTAGGGATGAACTGGAGAAAACTTCTATCTAGGAAGGGCACAGCAGGAAAAGCATTCCAAGAGCTGCCTTTCATCCTAAAAGACAGGTTACAATATGGAGGCAGTGCATTTAGACAAGTTGTCCTGATACTCAGAACACAGTCGCCGTAGTAACAGAATTCACGTATCCAAAACACTTTCATTGCTTCATACAGGTTGGAGGGCAAATTATCAAGAATTTGTTTAATACTTATTTGTCTTTGATATTTTTAATATTCTTTTGTATACTCACCCAAAGTAGCTTTTCTTTACGACAGACAATATTTTTAATGCAGACAGTAGCAGTTCTAGTACTCAGATCAGGACAAGCACAGCTAATTTTCATTTTATTAATTCCCCTAAATGTTAGGGAAATAAACTGAACTTTTTCTTGCAAAGGACAAATAGATTATGTATGAATATCTTCTGATTAGCATATGCCAAGTCAAGGGCAAAAAGCCAAGAATTTTGGGCCATATTCCAACTTTTCCAGAAGCCCTTGGTGAGGATGAGTAGAGTTCTGCAGTGTGCTCCATCAACAACAGTGATACAGCATAGTAACCTGTCAGTTGAGGAAGAAACGCTGAACTAAAATGCAAAGTCCAGAGTCAATGGTAAAACTTCCACTGTGTTTAATAAAAGCCAGGTTTTCATTCTTTGACTTGCATTGGGAAAGGTCCTGCCTAGACAAGACCATCTTCAATGCTGCCACCACCTCCTTCTGCTGAAGAACACCAGAGTTCAGGAAGCATGAGCTCAAAATGGATTGTGCTGTGCTGAAATGTCTCAGTGCTGTGCAGTAGTGTGTTGGGAGTTTGCTACTGGACACGTGCAAGGCGACCAGAAGAATGAGATCCTACAAGTGTCTAAGGACCTGCTGTGGCTTAGGATATGATACAGGCAAAAGTAGAGGGTTTAGTTTTACAGAAGATGAAGGCAAAGAAGATAAAATGCTGCTTAGGGAAGTACTGTGCACAAAAAATCTTTTTGGAGTAAATCACCATCTCAGTGCATTGTTTTAGCCACAGGGAACCTCATAACGCAGAACAGCAGCAGTGTAGGGAAGCCCTAGTTTGCATTAACAAATGTGTATTCAGAAATTGCATCTAACCTGATATTTCTTGTGCTTTCTTTAAAAAAATGCCCACTTTTTCCTCACAGAGAAGAAACAAGAGAACTGCTCCTATGCACATGCAGAGAGGCTTTCACTGACATGAAGAATGCTTCTACCTCACACTTTTGTATTGTTGTCCCTGAAGAAAGCAATCAGAAAAATCAGCCTCTACATACTCTTCACCACCTTTGGCTGGTTTAGCAGCTTAAAAACAGATGTGGAACAAAGATCACTTTGGACTGGTTCCTACTGTTACCACTCTGAGTCCTCCATGGGATGGGAGGAATCAACTTGCTCATGAGTGCAAGCATTTGCATCTGGAGTTCTGCAATTTTCTGCAAGATGTGTTTTTTTGTGTTGCATTGTGTTTTCCTAAACTGTCCTTGAATTACAGATTACTAAAGATTGCAGTGACTAACCTTGTGGTCCCAGTTTGTTGGTTAAAGACACCATTATAACTCATTTAGAAATCCTGCTAATATCCCTATGTTGCACATAGAAAGTCACTTCAACTAAAATAAGCAGTCTTTTGAAGAGGTAAGCATGTTTTAAGTTTGAAAGCAATGACTTCAACCATATCTTTTTCAAGGGGCGAGTCCTTTATGGCCCCAAAAAAGAAAAAAATCCTAAAACCATAATCTCATACAGACTCCTACGTAGGTTAACACAATGACACAGTAACATATCAAATAAGATTAGAAGGCAGGGATTTTGCTTTTTTTATGTTTACATTCTTTATCAAGTTATGCAATGCAAGGTCAGGTGACAAGAATGAGAGGAACTACCTGAGTTCTGTCGGATGTATAATCACTTCCAGAGCTGGTTACCTTCACAGCAACTTATGGGACAGCTCCTGTTTAGCTGGAATGAGCTGCCAAGTCCCAGTTCTATGGATCTGGAAAGACAGCCTGACCTTCCTCACCACTGATACAGGAATATTTTCCCAGGAAACAGGGAGCAGAATAGAAGAAAACTCACTACAGAAATCCCGCCAGCCTTTTCTGCAAAGTATTATCTGTATGTGTATTTTTAAAACCAGAACAAATGCATTCATTAAATTACCGCAGCTTCATAACAATTAGATCTGTTACACGGTAGAATACTTGGAGAGTTTGTAGAAAACAACTGCTTTTGTCTGGAAGCTTATCCTATTGTGCAAAATATACTGTTGCCAAGTAGCCAACAAATAAAGCATTATTTGGTGCTGAAGGACTGTGGGGTTTTTTCTTCTTTTAATTTTTGTATATTTTTTACATGATTTCTTGAGGATGTCTAGGAACAGTAAATTGGCATTGTCTCCATAATAGTATTTTCATCCTTTTTAAAGGATTTCTTCCTTTAATAGGAGCTCCATTTTCTATTTTTCTCCCGTAAGTGCCTGAATAATGAGTTTTAACTTTCCTGCAAGTTTTCCTCCAATAGTAAGATTTAGCTTTTAAATCTATTTGCACAGGCTGAATTACCCCAGGCTTTCACTTCTTCATTTCCCATAGCTTTGCTTTGTACTTTTACTTTCTTTTATCAATAATCTGGAAAGAAAAAATTATCTTACCAACACCTGTGGTGGTTAAAAACAACCATCTAAAAAAACCCAAACACACACCACTTTTGCTGATGTTTAAGGTGATGATAAAGAAGAAAAGTCTTGAGATTTTTTTTTTTCATATTGGATGCTGGAGAACAGTTTGCCCAGTAGAAATCATTTGAACAAGTCAACAGACAGCAGTAATGGAAGTTACCACTGTCTTAGATGAAGTCAAATATTCCATTTTGCATAAAGAGATTCCTGAATTAGTGTTTTCTGATGACAGTTCTAGCACAGAGCCTGTACTATGAATTTTACACAGATTATTTTTGCTATGCAAAGATGGGCTTTTGTGGTTGTTTTTTTTTCTTATTTCCCTCAAACATTCACACGGATAAAGTGTTGGAAGAGGGACTAAAATAAACACTCCCAAATAATTGTTCATATATGGAAAACCACCTTAGTTAATTTCTTGGTGAAAGGTTTCAATGTCTTCAGATACAATCTGCTAAAAAAAAAAAAAAGCAAGTTTTTACATGTGTCCTCTTTAAAAAAAAATACTTGCCTCAACAGTCAAAAAACATTACAAACCCTTTGCTTTCCAGACATGATAGAACTAAATTCTATGAGATCTGGCTTTTTGAATTTATCATTGGCATTTCATTCAACATGAGATTTGAAAAGGACAAAACTAAGTTTGCTTTCCTCAAAGGAGTTCAGATCCGAGTCACCATTTATCCACATTCATTAATCACAGAGACTTTGACCACTATCCACATGTAAGTGGGCCATAAATATTAAATTTAATCAAAATTCTTAAGGAAACTCTAGCTCCTACTTTGTTTTTGAGGTTTTCAGAATTTATGAATAACATCTGTTCTTTCAGTAACTTTGGGAAAAAAACCATTATTTTTTATCAACACGTAACGTGTCTGCTATGGTACTACTCTGCCTCTGCCACAGAAGGAACATCTTTTCCTGGAATATTTCTTCTCTCTGATTTCAGGCAAGCTATGTCTGCCTTCTCATCTTTGTATCTAAGGACCATGGTGGCTGGGGTTCCCACCACCCGTGTGGACCCACTGAAGACTGCTCCTCACTCCCAAGCTGAGAAGTTCTTGAACTAGCACCAAGTACACTTAAACTAAAGAGGAAATGGATAAAAACATAGTTTACACAGTAATTTATAAACTTTTAAATACATTTTTATTAAAACATTTGCTTTTAATGCCTTGTAGAAATCTACCACCTTGGAGCCATCAGAAGCTGCTGATGTTCTTCAAACATAGAATCATAGGATGGTTTGGGTTGGTAGGGACCTTAAAGATCATCTAGTACCAACCCCCTGCCATGGGCAGGGACACCTTCCACTAGACCACGTTGCTCAAAGCCACATCCAAACATGACAAAGGAAGAACAGGTACATCTCCAAATTCTGCTTCAGAAGAATTTTTTCTCACTTTGAACATTAACCAGTTGGATTCAGTAAGTTACTGGCAACTTGGCAAGATTCTTCTCCTTGTCCTTTTAAAAGTATGCTTCAGAGAAAACTACTTTCATACACAGAAGTTAACTACAGATACAGGTTCAGCATATACCAAAGGGCTAAAGCACAGGCGGAACCACAAGGAGTACATAGATGTTACTAGATGGTGCTTTTAAGAAACTACCCACAGAGACTACAGTGAATGCAGATAAGGAAGAAGGAAAGACTACTTGCAACTAACTGAACAAGGATTAAAATGCCAGGGTTACAGTAGCTTCAGGTCATCTAACAGACCAATGTAATTTAAAATTCACACTCAGGACAAACGAGACAATATGCCCATGATGACGCAGAGGAGCAAGCTGCAGCACAATGCCTGAACTCATAGAAAGGCTGGTGTGCTCATACCAGGGACGGCATCACTGATTCACTCAGGAGTCAGGCACCAGATTTGAAAGTCTCATGTTCATATACTGGCTGGTCTACTCTGTGAGAAAAGTGAAGTAGGATGGTTGGTATCTACATCTGTGACGGTAGAAGGGAAACCCTACCTCTGACAATAGTGAGCAACAGCATTAATAAATCTTGCCTTTTGGGGTCTGTTATCAGGTTTCTCACTCAGCAGTTCAGTACAAGGCTACCAGGATTTCTGACCCATTTCTTTCTTTTGCTAGCTTTCCCATAAGAAAACAGCAAAGTGCACCAGCAGATGAGTCTATTTTAAGGTTGACTGCTTGGTTAGTTACACAATACACACATTACACTGTGGAGACATTTGTATATGCTCTTTATCACAGGATCAAAGTGTTCTATTTATGCCCTTGGCACATACATACTTGTTTACTGGAGTCAGGATTTGTCCTGTATGGTCTCCAATCCAGTTTTTACTTAAAACTACAAGAATATATGTTTTTTTAAAAAAACATCTTTCTTGTGTTTGACACACGATGATTTGGGTATCCTTGGCTTTGTGGAAGTTTAAGCCAAAAACCAGTGGTTTTAGCTTTTAAAAAACTTTAGATGTTTGGCAGATACTTGGTAACTAATTTGTGTAAAAAGCCCAGCAAGTTTTATTTTTAACACTGATTTAAGAAATGATCTTAACAGAAAATAGATGTACTTAATAAATAGTCCATCTTACTTCATTAATGAAATGTGCAGAACCCTGCTGTGTCTATCTAAAAGTGGTCAGGACTTACCCATTTTGCATGTCTTCTACTCCCCTACAGCCCTACACTTGTCCCCACTAACTAAAGTTACTTTGATACCCACAGTGTGTTTTAATATAACTTGAGGCTGCCCAGCAAACTGACTGCCATATTTCCATATTTCAGCCATAAAAAGTGTCCCCAAAGCCATATATACTTTTTGAAAGTTAATCAGGCAGGTATCATTGTAGGAACTGCACACATAAAACTAGGAAACACCATCTTTTGATACATTATTTTCATGAAAACATATTAATAAGGAACACTTGTATATACGCTTCCCTTTTGTTTGTTTAAATTATATTTGGGACAAAAAAAATCAGCCTGTAACAAAGATCCATGGGATCACACAAATAATAGAAGGGGACCTTCCTCTGTCACTTAAAGCTCCTGCTCTTACTAGGAATCCACCTTGGGAAAGATACTGACTTTATTGTTTCTGCTGATTTTTCTTTCTGCTTTACACTTAGGCTGTTTTGTCTGGATTAGCTCTTCGGGGGTATTCCCCAAAGGAGGCAGGAGTCGCTTCTTACTGTTTCGGTTTTCTGAGAGCCACTGTGGAGGCAGCTCAAAGGGCCCAAAACCAAACTGCATGGAATACTTGTCATTTAACATATCAGCTTCTGTGGGCACTACTGGCACCACCTGTGCTGTGGAGTCTGCAGTCATCTGTGGTATAAATTTGTGAACCAAAGTCTCTCCTACCTCTAAACTGGTGGTGGGAATTTCTTTCCGTTGAAAGTCACCAGAGCCAATGGATTTGGTCTCATTCTCCTCATCTTCCATTGGCTTGAAGATCTGTTGTTGCCCGATATGAAACATCTCCAGAAGCTGGCTCCCTGAACGGACACTGGGCTCCAGATTAGTATCTGTAACACCACCCGAGTTGACAATGTTTCTCCTGCTATACCTTCGGTGCAGCTGTACTATTGTCCCCACTAAGCACTTCCGTACCGATTTGTTAACAGTTAAAAATAACAAAGGATTGGCCAGCAAAGAGACCTTGGGCAACCAAATGGCAGTGAGAAGCAAGAAGACTGAAATATCTGAAATATTGAGTATGGTGCGATAAATCACCAAAGTCACATAGGGAACACTGCAGAAAATAAATATCATAACCATGGAAAGCAGCATGGCATGAAGCTCAGCTTCTCGCTGGGAGGCATAAGGAATAGAAATTGTATTCTGAGGGGTCCTTAATGCAGCTATGATGACCTTTTTCTTCTGGCTGGCACTCAGTGCCCTGCGAATAAGGATCATAAAGAGGAATACCACAGCCACTGGTACAATCACAGTGGTGATGTTATAGATAATGACGTATATCAGGTGGCCAAGGGAGTAACTCCAGGATTCAGAACATGTGGACATGGCATAAATATCAGAAACATTGGTCACAGCAAATACTGGAATGCTGGCCACTATTGCGTGGGCCCAGATATAGATAACTAGGTCTCGGGATTTTGCATCAGATATTTTTCTTTCCAGAGGGTACAAAACAGAATAGTACCTGTCAAAAAAAAAAAAAAAAATTACAAAATTGCAACTGATACAATGCAAAGGGTGAAGTCTACAATGAGCATACTGCTTATGAGAAGCCTCTCAGGAGCTGTCTGAGCATAACGCCCCAAATTTCTAACTGGGTTGCCAAATGACTACCTGCTTATGAGAGAAAAAACCCCACCCAACGGCCTGCCTTTGCAGGTCTGTCTGTAGAAAAAAAGCTGACTATTCAAACTTCAGGATCATATTATTAGTGGTGAACAATTCTTTCAGTAACTGGGACTATATCACTTTGGCTGATGTGTATGAACACTATTTTGAAGATTTCATCATTTTCTTGTAAACTGGACAGTATACTGCACACAGCACAACATTTCACAAAACATGATGGAGGTATAGGTATGTCACATTGAAAGGCCAGACCCATAGTTAATTTGAAAAGCTGCTTTATGATAGATTTTTTTTCTCTGGATATTTGGAAAAAGCTGTTGGTCACAAATTACATGTATGCATCTACTGGAAGTACAATGGGGTTTTGTTTTGTACAAGTTCTGGTTGGCAGGGCCCTAAGCAAAAGAGTAGTCAAACACTGAACATTCTGTGAGCACCAAAAAAAAAAGTGCATCTCTGACATGCACTTCAAATTTCAGGCACTGATTCATTGTCTGCTTACTAGTATAGACTTAAGCTCACCGAATTTTCACGAGAGACCTATCCTTTTACACTTATCATTATTATCAGTAACCATTTGCACTTTTTGTGAGGAAAATCACAAATTTTACTGGTGAAGGGGAAATTATATGCTGTTCCAGCAGCAACACTGGCATGCATTACAGATGGTGATACTGCATTTATCGAGACGTTAACACTAAAGTAAGGGACATATCACTTTATTAGGTATACAGTTTCTTTTTGTAGAGATAATTATTCTGTGGTGAGACACAATAACAGACTAACAATTTTATCTAACTTGTATAAATCCACTGTTTTACTGTATTAAACCAGTATGTACACTTCTCTAAAAAGATCTGACTTAGTTACTGTCCAGATGATAGAGCTGTGCATTTAGGTGGGATCAGTGACCACTAATGACAATAAGCAAAATTAATGGAATCCAAAAACTTAAGACAGTCCAAAGGGCCACTTTTGGTTTAGACTTATCTATGTACAAAACCTCTCTGAATTCATTCTGGCTGTATAAATATTGTTTGGGGTTTTTTTAAACAAATCTACATTTGAAATTTGAAACTGACAGACAATCTACCTCAGGCATTGGTAAATTCTTCTAACAGGCAATGGCTTCCACAGTTAAACTTCCACAGTTAAAAAAGCGCACCTTGTTTGTAGTCTAAAGTTGTCTGCAGTCTAAAGTTGTCTGCTTTCAAATTCCATTACTCAACAAAAATTACTAATGGGAAGAAAGAAAGGACAAAAACTTCTCTGAAGACAGATCTATTGACTCAAAGTCCTTTAAATGTCCAGAGATACCAGAGTAAACTGAAAAATAAAGGCTTTTAATGTTAGAGAAGAATATAAATCCCAATAAATTCTAGAAAGAATTCTGTACATTGTGAGCAGAGCACTGGAACAAGAGCAAGACCAATATGAAAGGGAGAAAACGGTTTCAAAGGGAGAAAGAAGAAAGAAAAACCAGGGATATAGGCACATTTGCTCTCTTACCTGTCAAGAGCAATGGCTGGAAAACTAAGGATGGTCACTGAGCAGAAGACTTTGTGCAGGAACTTGGCAATTCTGCAGAACAGCATCGTATAGATCCACCAGCAGCAGTGTGGACTGGCACTAAGAGCAATGTCAAAAGGCACACAGACTAGGCTGGCACAGATCCCCGAGCAGGCCAAATTCTTAATGAATCGGTTTGTTACAGATTTAAGTACCGATGTTCTGCAAGTTGACCATAGCACCATGATGTTACCTGCAAACAGAGATAGGAAGGCTAAACAAAGCAAAAAAATAAACAAAAAACCCCAAACAAACAAAGAAACAACCAGCCCCAAAACACAACAACAATTTTAACAGATCTGAATGTTCCCTAGGACTGCAATTCAAATACTTCTTTGTGCCAGAAGTCACTGATTTGAACCATCACACTACTCAAAAAGTCTGTAATAGCTAGTGGCTTTATAAATCAGATGACTGGAAACAACTACTTCCCAACTACCTCCTCCCAGCTTAGAGGAATGAATGAATTCGGGAATTTCAGAGGCAAATGCCTAAGCAGGATATCCAAACAATGTCTTTAGATGCTTATGTTGGCTCCTGTGTAACTTTTTTTAAAGTTTAAAAAATACTGTAGGCAAATATAAGTGTAAATAAAACATAAATATAAATAAATGGGTTTAATCTGTTTGTCTTTGTGTGTACATGAATCACAACAGCTTGCTCTTCTTTCCACTGGCCACTTCATTGGCACAGACAGGCCTGTGTGAAGCCACATCCAGAAGAAATTTGTCTTTTGGTTTTAGGTTTTTTTTCCCCAAGAGATTCTATATATACATAATAACATGTAATTAAACAAATGGGACAGGAAAAAAAAAAGACTCTATTCACATAACTTCACAAAAGTACACACAGAATGCAACCCACTGTTTTGGATATTCAAGCCCTAAACACATGTTACAAATAGGGTGAATGGATGGCAGTGAAACAGAAGTACAGAGAGAAACCAGCATTAGCTACGACAGTATTTTTCCTCTATTGTTGTAGCTTATTCTAGCCAGATCTCAGAAAGAAATATCCTATCACAGAAACAAATTTTCAATCACAAATTTCCCTATGATTTTAACTCACACAGCAACAGCACAAGAGTAAATGCAGCCATCTGTTTTTACTGCATGCAGGTCTGGGCCCCTTCTAATGTATACCAAGGTGCCAGAAAACTCACACTCAGAATATAGGATTCTTTTTCTCTTTAAAAAACTGTCTTTAGCAAAATGTTTGGGGTTTATATTTTTTTTTTAAAAAAGAAAGTGCTAGTAGGGAAAAAAAGGCTTAACAGAACTGAGCAAAAATGAAGGTTAACTGAATATTAAAGTCTTATCTTGAAAGTCATAAAACACCCACAATTGTCAGAACTTTTGCCACTTCCAATTAATACTAGTTAAAGACAATACTATAGGTGAGGGAAATGTAGGCATTCACTTTATGACCGCAGAAATGCTTCCTTGTCCAAGTGCAAGTCCCTCCCAAAGACAGGTCTGCCCACAACAGCTGGCAGTGAAAATCACACCTCTACTTAATCACTTACTGCAAACTGCCTGGAGTATAGTGAGCTCCATGGACCTGACATACGTGGAAGTACACCACAGGCTATCTCAGCAACAGCTCTTTGTTGGTCTGCCTTGGTCTGCTCAAACTGAAAATCCCTTTCCCCTGTGTCTGCATGGGCAAAGGGGAGTGATCTTAAGGAGGGAGAGGGCACTGAGAAGCAGACAGCCCATTGAGGCTTCCCTGTTCCATCTTCTTGGCTCTGGCTTCACCCTCCCAGGGCAGGTGATGCCCAAGAGGCAACAGACTTACACCGATCAAACACTGTGGCAGACACTTGCTGTGGCACCCAAGCACATGGAGACAGTGCAGAGCTAAGAAGGCAGGAGGATCTCTGCTAGCACACACATTCTACATCACGTAACCCGGTCCTGGCTTTCCACCCGTGTCTCCGCAGGCACCCTTTTGGCTCAGGCTCCAGCACCTAACACTGGAACATTTTAGCACCACCTTTGGACACTGAAAGCGATAGGAAATATAAACTTTCAAAGTGTGTTAAAACTGGAAGGCAGCAGATGAATGTTCAAGGCAACCAGAGCAAGTTAGAAGCACACTTTTTAAAGATACACACAGATCATCTATTTCTAAGCAAGCTGCCCAACTGAAACTGAAACATTCCTAATGTTTCAGCTAAATGTTTGTCGCATAAAAATAAAACCAGCACAAAAACATGAAAAGTTTTCTTGGAGGTTTCACGAGTATTCTTTTTAGACTTACAAGGCATCAGAGTTATTTTCAGAAAGCATTCATTCTTTTATGAAATGATCTGACAAAGAAATGAAAGCGAACATACATTACAAACTTCCCCTAGTAGTTCTTCACAGGGGTTTTAATGGAGAAAAAATTCTAGTGAAGCACATATCTCTTGATTATACTATCCCCTAGCTCAGGAGTCCTCAAACTACAGCCTGCAGGCCGGATACGGCCCCCCAGGGTCCTCAATCCAGCCCCCGGTATTTACAGAACCCCCCGCCACCCCCCGCCGGGGGTTGGGGGGGAAAACCAAGCAGCCGCAGATGGCTGCCTGCCACTGCATCCGCGCACTGGCCCCTGTTTAAAAAGTTCGAGGACCCCTGCCCTAGCTAATCAATTCTAATGTCATTTATTAAATACCTCTCTTTCCATAAGACACTAAGCGATAGACAGTCATTAAATCATCTTACCAGACAGCAAATCAAGATAAGAATAAAATGTAAGAGCTCAGTGCATGAGACTTGATTAAACTATATTTAAATTTTCATACTGAAGAGATACCACCATCATTCTTTGTTATCCAGTTCACTGTGCACCACACAAAAATTGCCCTGAATAACAGGTATTAGTGAATTAATAAAATTCTCAGCATTAACCAAATTACGCAGCTGTGCTGGGTGCCTAACTCGTGTGTGAGCTAGTTGTTTTGCACTAGCATTAACTACATGGTAAAGGCCAGTATGATCTTAATAAAATGTCATTCTCCTTTATTTTATTTCTTCTGAAGACATACTGTGCAGTACCTCCAGATCAACCAAAGCATAGCTACCAACATAAAAATATTTCTTGACAAGACCACTCCATTTACTCTGCTGCAGCTGGACAGCATGCAAAGTAGAGTTCAGCTTCCTGCCTCCAAAAAATGTTATGTTGTTGTTACTGCAGACTATATCAACAACCACATGTTGTTGATACTATATATTGTTGACACTTACCAGAAGCTCTTTTGAGTTGAAGTGTAATTGATTTGTGAGCCAGTCAGATCTGTTAGTGTTTTTGTAGGGTACCTACAAATATACACAGTGAGAGAAAACAGCATCTTAAGCTCCTGATAAGAGTTACGAAAAAATCACCTGCAGTCCCTGCCACTTTCCTCTGTTGACACTACCAGTCTTCAGCTTGATTTTTCCTCTAACCAATTAAAAAAACCTAAACTTTTATTTGCCAAGTAGTGTTTTCCCAAGGCTGCCCACATAAAATGCTAGCAAGATCGTATTATTGATCATATGGCCAACATGTATACCAAATGGCAAGTACCAAGAAATACTAGAAAGTCAAGTTTAGCTTCTTGATAAAACAGTGCACTGTCTGTAATAATGCAGCATTAACTTTAAAATCTACCTCACAGATGTACTACTTAGGTCTGTGGTACTTGAATGTCACCTGGAATTCAATTTTCTATATATTGTGTCATGTGTCTTATGCAAATTCCTTTTAGGTAGGTGAAAAAATATTGAGTTACCTATTTACTATCTGATGTGTTTTGAAGAATGGAATCATCATCTGGTTTTGGCAGGTGCTTTGGGCTTGATGATATTTTCCACAGGCAGTATTCAATCAGTTGTATTTAAAGCTTCCTAAGTTGCTAGGAGATACTCAGTCAAACCACTTGCTTTCAAAAATATCTCTAACTCTCCAGTTATTAAAGTATTTCTCACATAGTAATGATACATTATTACAATGCCCTGGAGTAGGGGAGAAGCTGGGACGTTTTGTTTGGTTGGGTTTGGCTTTGTCTAATTTAAATCTTTCATCTGGTTTGAATTGCATTGATTTTATAACCTTACTTCCAAAGCAAGTTTCACCTCCATTAGAACTAATATAAATGAAGAATGTAAAAATAAAATAAATCAGAGGGTTTTTCATAAATACTTCAGAAGAGAAGCTGCTAGAGAACTTCTGAACTATTCTTCAGGGTCCTACAGAGGAACTTCATTCAAGACTCCAGGCTCTCAGCTGTTGAATTGCTTCTACAAATTATGTCATATTGTCATTTATACATCAGCTGACTGATACTACATGCAAGTGGAAAGAATGAAGCATTAAAAAAAAAAAAACCCGAAAGGTTCTAAGATAAGGAAGAACTCTTTAGAGAGACAAAGTCAGAGCCTGAAGGGGGAAAAAAAGGATAAGCAGACAGAAATATCCACTTGGAACAGCGGAAAATTAGTGAGTGGATATCCCTCAGGGAAACATTCTTTTTCCACTTGCAACTATCAGTAACTTGTGTATTAATGAGCTACTCTGATGAACCAGATCAGCTTCAACATAGACTGGTAGATCTTTCTACTGATGCCTTCAAATCAAGTATTTCCCTTCATACATCTCAAAGTTACCCACTCAGAGAAAAATTACACCAGAAACTTTGCACAGCATTAAATATTAAGAAGCTTCAGAACAAAACTGTATACATTTCCCATTTCATTGCTACTCACCTTTCCCCAGCATCTCCTTTCCTTGGAAAAGGATAACAACATTCCAGGCAACAAAGTAATTCAACAAGCATTATAGCAATTACACTCTGAGTCTTTTCACAATGTCTAGAGGCACTTTTATGTTCTGTACGTATTAGTCATTCACTGTCCAACCCGTGAAAGACACTAGTCTAACACCAGTATCTTCCTTGGCTTAGAACTGTACTAGGCTGTTGCACATCCTCCTGGTGGGGCAAAGCTGTCACTTTCTACCATGGGTTAGGTTCTGAGGTGTTTCTGTTGGATAACATCTCTTGGGCTACAACCTTGGATTCAAACTTTGTAACAGGACTGGGAAGCTAGGAGGCATCCAGGGAAGTTGGAGTGAACTAGCAGCTGGAAAGTTTCCTGTAAGTCAATACTGCCTGGGACATGAGTGTCACATATAAACAATCACATGTGACAAAGCATATCCCATACTGGCTGCACAGAATTCCATCATTAAAAGCAAAAGATTAATTGTTTTTCATTTAAGAAGTGTATCTTTGGTCTTCTCAGACAACAAGCTATGTTTATGTAAAACCCTTACTACAACTGACGTTAGTTGACAACCTTCTCAGTACACAGACTGAACGAGCAGGAGATAAGTATTCAGCTTGTCTGTGCCTCTGAAAATTTCTCCAAGTAATATGAGGAAGAGGAAATACTAAAGGTAACCGCTGCATGAGTAGCAGCTCTTTTCACGTTAGAAACAAACACGCTTAAAGCCTGCTAAACAAGGTCAAACCGAGTTCATTTTATCCTCCTTGCCACATAGCAATTCCACTGTGCTCAGATGGAAGGACAGCTGTTTCCAGTCATCCCCTACACTATTTTTAATTGAGAGAAATATCACAGATAAGCAGCCACACAGTACATGAAGCTGCACAGAAGTACATTGAGAAAGTAAATACAACAGTCCAACACTGCATGCTGCCCAGATGTTCTTCTAGCCTTTATGGTATTTCAAGTTCACTGTACCTGCAAGGAGTAACACTCTCTGAGCATGAAATGTTATCAGGCTGCATTAGCCTGATTCAAACAAGCAAAAAAAATTTTTGCTCCTATTCCAAGTTGTACCCTCCTCAGATTTCATTGCCAGACACAAAGTATTGATGTAGGCATCTACAGCTGAGATAGTTTTAAAATACTAGCTCTTAGCAATAACTCAAATAACGTGAAAGATTCTTAATAGTACCTTTAACAAGCAGAAGGACGATCCCCATAGAAACCAGAGACTGTTACCTAAAATGAATGCATGTGCTATGCAGTCATTAAAATAAAAAAAGAAGAAATAGTGCTCTTTGTCAATTAACTCATGGAACCCAATCCATTAGCTGGGCATGACATTCATCTTACCTTTTTGTTAACACTAATTAGCATGTAATTGAATCAAAACAAGGTCCACACTCTAGCAAAACCCTCCTCCTCACAGCCTGCCTTCCTTTGCTTGCTGGTTTCCCTCCCATCCAGACAGGGGTTCTCAGGATCGAGCCAGCCTTCCCAGCAGAAAGCCTCTGCGTACCCCACTCACGCTTCACACAGTGTTACAGGGAAGGAGCTGGCAGCCCTCTTCATAAAAAAAAAAAAAAAAAAAAAAAAAAAAAAACCAACCAAAAAAAACAAAGCAGGAAGCAATGAAAAAGATTAGAAACTGGGCTTTAGCCATTAAAACTTTCCATTAAAAACAACTGAAAGTCACAGGTTCTGTCAATACGGTAAACAGAAAAAACTTCTCTTGTTGAAAAACCAGGATTATTACATTCCTAACCCTCAAACTCTCTCTTTTTTATTATTTTCTGAGGTATTTTGAAGAAGGTGTTTTCTGCAGAACTTAACACTTTTAAAAGAAAAACCTCACTGAAAAAGCAGTTCACTGGAAACATTTTTGGCAACCTATGATAGCTAGCTATCAAGTACCCTTAAGTTTAAAAAGTATAGTTATCAGACTGACAGAATTGCCTGTATAGATAAAAAAAAGCCACAAAACAAAAACAAGAAGTAAACTTCCTGAAACCAAATCCAATCTTTCTTAACATTCTAGCTACCAACTTCAGAATTCAGTGATAAAATAACAACTGCACTCCAGTTAAAAAAGACTGGGCAATAATTTCATTTTTTGTTTTAACATTTCTTTCATTTTTGGTTTGTGCACATGTGCAACCAAACATTTTATATCCAAGATGAAGTGTCTGCTGCAAGAGAACTACCTTGAAACAAGGTTTGCTACATACCGAACAATTTTTTCCTTCATAAAACAAGTGAGCTTAATTTTAAGGTAATGTTTCTCACTCCTATTCTTAAGAGTTCTCATTCACACGTTCCTACTTACACCATAAGTATTGATTTAGAAGTATAATTATGTAAAATATTTATAAGTATGGAGCTCTGGTCACCAAACTCAGCCCAACTGAACTACATCAAGCATGAATTTGCCCAGTACAAAGTAGTTACCTGTAGAGCGTTTCAGCATAGATGTAAATTATATTGCAAGTCCTTTAGAGTGTGATACTTGTCTACATGTTTCTGTTCACAAGAAAGTGTACAGTTACAACGTAGAAAACATTTTAGGGAAAAAGCTAGTTATGCATAGCAGCTTAGTCCCTGAAAGTAAACGTAAGATTTCCTTGCAGGAACAGGTAAGTCATTGACTTCTGTTGCAGTATTGCCTAGGACTAGTCCAAGGCCAACACCTGCCTACACAATCCACTGGCAGCAGCTACCATGAAGTGAAGTTGTGAAGATGGAGTGTAGTTAGAAAACATGTATCATGTAATATAAGAAAACATAAATAAAACACAAAACTTTTCTTACAGCAAGCCTAACTTGTGTGATATGATGGTATTTGTAATGTCAAAATTACTATGGGAAATGATCATTAACGTAATTCCATTTGTGATGTTTTTTACTCTTGTCCTCAGTATTTTATAAATCTACTGTCTGTAAGCAGATTCTAAAGTAACACCATGCTAAAGTCTTGGATATATTGTTTCTCTCAGATATACCTATCTGAATGGAGATAAGAAAGTGCTGGGCTGATAATTCTCCAGTTCTTCATACCCACTGCCACTTTCTCCCACCTCACTTTTTGTAGTTACTATCTTGTTAAACGGACAGAATTTCTGGGCACGAACAATAATTTTCTCCCTTTCAATAAACTACAGTCCTTCCAACAGCCACCATGATCATTTCAGCAAATCAAGGAAATAACTAAACCTGCTTATTTTGAAGTACACTTGACTTGTTGAATTCCTTGCCTCTAATTTAAAACCAATGTCCTCAAAGACCCTGAAACTCTTTAAGCTCCTTGGAAGGAAAAAAGTTTAAAGAATTTACATCTGCAACATCAGGACCTTGGACTGTTCCCATTTCAAGAAAATGTGACCACTGTATAGCATTACCTTTGGAACCTAAGCTAGGAATGTCCACATTTACTTCTGTAATCATAAAAGGAATATAAATCTTTTCAGTTATTAACTTTTTAAATCACAGTGCCTATGGGACCAGCTTGTTTTACTTACTGAAAAAATATAACCGAAAATTTTTAAACCCAAGGACTTTACGTGACCCCCATGATGGTTTTATATGCAGGAAATTGAAATTAAGGAAATAGATACAGAAGAGGTAAAAACACTGGATGTCCACATCATCATTAGCAGAAGTACTGGATCCTACATCTCCTTTGCCAACCAAGTATCACATCTGGTAAAACATGTGGCCTTTCTTACACCAGGCTTTGTGCCAGTTCCCCTGTCCAGGTTTCAGCTGGGATAGAGTTAATTTTATTCTTGGTAGCTGGTACAATGCTGTGTTTTGGATTTAGTATGAAAATAATGTTGACAACACACTAATGTTTTTGTTGTTGCTGAGTAATGCTTACTCTAAATCAAGGATTTTTCAGGTTTCCCATGCTATGCCAGTGAGGAGGTGCACAAGAAGCCAGGACAGCTGACCCAAACTAGCCAAAGGGATATTCCATACCATGGAATGTCATGCTCTGTATATAAACTGGAGGAATTTGGCTACGGCCTGCCAATGGCTGCTTAGGGACTGGCTGGGCATCAGTCAGCAGGTGGTGAGCAATTGTATTATGCATCACTGGGTTTTTTCCCTTGGATCTTACTCCTGTCTCCTTTTCATTATTTTTTTTATTTATTTATTTCAATTATTAAATTGCTCTTATCGCACACCACGTGTTTTACTTTTTTCCCTGATTCTCCTCCCCATCACACAGAGACAGGTGCTTAGTTGCTAACTGGGTAGGGTTAAACCATGACAATCCTCAGAGAGCAAATCTGATGTCATTACTGAAACACTACAGGGCCTGTGATGCAAGCAAAGCAGGCAATTTTTCTGAACAGCCCATCTCTCTGTTCTTCATCTTCCTTAGTAGAAGAGGAACAGCTTTTGTAATTTGTTTTATAAAGAAAAGGGCCATTTTGAACCTGTATGTCAAGAAATGACTGAAGGGATGCAATAGTGGTACTTCTTACACAAGGGGATGTCAAGCAACACAGCAACTGACTTCAGCTTCCCTGACTGCTGTGCTGAATCTAATTGTAAATAGCAGTCTTAACACAAGGAACAAGTATGTTCAAGATTCGTTTTTAAGTAGCAATGTTTATTTGTAAAAAGCCTGTAGCCACTTCTGTTGGTAGCCTCATATGTACGTCCAGGCAAATGCTTCTGTTTTGTCTGACTTTGCCCACATGCACCTGCAATTCATACGCAGGCGTGCTGGTGCTGTTAAGGAGATGTGATTATTAAGATGTGACTTTTCACATCACAGATGTGGCTCAGCTTTGCTTCATTTAGAAGGCCAGCCCCAGTCCCTACTAGGTTCTTCCAGGAGAAACCTGAAGGACCCCTGTCCTCTCTGCACAACATGCCAAGGTCAGATCCAGGAGGAGACTTGACAGTTTTGCAGTTGTGAGGCTGTGGAAAAACTTAGGTCTTTTACAGCCACTCCAGCATCTGCCCTGAGCTGTAAGCTGCTCCAGCATCCACAGCAGACAGGAATAACTTTCTGCCTTCCACTCTGGTCCCGACAACCTCCTGTGCTGTTCAAGAGTCCTACTCCCTCCTGCCTTCACACCTATACCCATACAAAATGCTACCAGACCAGAATGCAACACAGACATAGCCCATAACATTGTAGTTGTGCAAAATTAAGTTTTTTCTGTGTCTAATACTTTTCCAGTTGTTCACTCAAGATATTAAGACAAAACATAAAATAATTTAGTTGCTGTGCTGTATCGTATTATAGTGGATATTTAAGATCTGTACTGTCTGATAGTATACAACAAACCGGACAATTTGACTAAATTACTAGTTAGCTGATTTTCCCTGGCTTATTTACTCAGGAAAAAAGCAGAAATACACACAACTTAAAACGAATGATACTTAACAGAGGAGCACAACTTTAAAACCCTGTGGTAATTACTAGTAGTTGGAAGACAGACTTTCTATTTCCCTTGGTAATTGAGGCCATCTTGCACACTTGATTAAAAAAAATTATTCCTCTCCATTAACATCAATTTTCATCCTCTGTTGCAGCTGAAATTATAGAGTTTGTAGCTGAAAGCCACCATAATAACAGCTATTTCATAGAGCAGAAATTATTTCTGGCCTACCCCACAGTCTTATGGCACTTTTTCTCTTTTTGCTTTATACAAGTAAGAAATAGCTGATGTCATTTCTGCATCAGTTTGACTGTGCTTCCCTCTCTCCAAAGTGCCAGGTTATCAGAGATAAAAGTTTATTCTTTATACAATTTTGCCATGTAGCCATTCACCAGGTCACCTACTGGCTATATTTGCTCTTGATTCTTTATACACAGATGTCTTCAGACAGAAATTACATATGCTTAATATGTCCTGCACAGTGAGATTAATTTACATTATATTTGGAAATAAGCTTTTTTCCCCTCCCTCCCTCCACAGCTGACACTGTAATGAATGGTTGTCTCCACTCCTCCCAGCCCTGTGAATGGACTGAAACAATACTTGCTAGGAAGAAGGAAGTAGAGCTGGAGACTCTGACACACATCTGAAACACCATGAGTTATAACCTGAAAAAATCAGTATGACCGTAAATCAAATACTATAAAAAATAAAATTAAAAAAAAATGTCTAGTTACCAGAGTGATGCATTTTACTGAAGAAATATGAATTTACAGAGCCAAATCAGATTTATTCCAACTTGCCAAAGGGAAGAAGAGATGTGTTCCCATGGGATACCTCAGGGCAGGCAAGGTGCTTCACTGTCAAGATCACATTGACATTTCTGGCCTTACTGAATACAAGGGGTGGTGTTTTGGTTTGGGTATTTTTTCTTAAAACTTACCCAGCCCCGAAGTAAAATTTGAGATTTTGTTGATCAAGCACTTGACTTACAAAAACTGTTCTTGATTAAGACTCTCCCCAAATTTCCTCTCATTTTTCTACAGTCCCCAACCTATAACAGAACTCCAGTATAGGTCTTTTGTAGTGTCCACTCTCCAATCTGCTTTCTTTTACTCCTGTAATACTGCAGTTCCCTTTTCTTTGCTAAAAATCCTCCCAGCAAGAAACACTGCTGTTTCTAGGCCCATTTTCTGCAAGAAAGCACTGTTAAACCCAGAACAGCATTAGGCTTAGTGAAACGGGCCACAATCGTTTGTCATTTGAATCCCTTTACAGAAAACACTATGAAAAATTAGTATTATTACTCACCCCTTCCCTTTTATTAAAAAAAGTTGGAAATACAGCTTGATCCACGTTTTGTATCTCCTCAGCAACGCCAATGATCACCTAATCAAGACTGATGACTCAAAATCTAGAAAGACATGTAAGTGTCCAGGATTGACTGAAGTAAAGCAAGCCAGATTCAGTTACACAAACTGAAGAAATACTGACATTTTTCTGACATTTAACAATAAGAAAAGGTTTAAAAATTCTAGGTCTGAACACCCTCTAGCAACAACATAGTTCAGAGGGTAAGACAAGCTATAAAACTGCACAGCATTCACCCCAAACATACCCCTGAATGTGTGGAAAGAATTTTTAAGCTCTCTTTTAACCTTCCAAGAATCCAGATGACTGCCCTACTAGAAAAGGAAGATAAAGGAAACTTACAGAAAAACAACCATGTTAATTCCCTAGTGTTAGACATACAATTAGGCCATCCATATTTGGACTTCATAAGTTGCTGGGCACAGCAGAAGATACGCTACCCTGAAACCTGCCATAACACTGCTAAGACTTTGCCATATGTTTCCTTGCACACTGATGACACAAAGTGCCTCATCAATCATCCATATGCCGCATAAAATTTTAAACTTGTATTTTGCTGATAGGTGCCGCCAAAAAGAATCTTTTTGCTGATATATGGGATTTTCAGGTCTATTAGCATATTAAAAATTCAGTATGATTTTTCAATATGAAAAAAATTGGTTCAAAGCTGGGACAACATAACCTACAATTAGGTTTTAAGTTTATTTTCTGAAACTAAAAAGTTATTTCATTGCCTTGCTACACACATATAACCTGATAAGGTCTACCATGGATTAACCATGCACATACAAAAATTAAATGAACATAAGACACATGTAGCATACAACTAACCCCACTAAAAGGCAGCAGTCACCATCAGAAACAAGAGAGAAGAACCATGTATGTATATCCTACCTCTTCCACGAAAGAGAACTGCACCCAGGCAGTGACTTGCTTGATTGGGGCGAATCAGCGTCTGTATCAAATGACCTACAGCTTACTGTGTTTTCCTATACACATATACCAATACATGCTCATTAGCAAAGCTTGACAGGGTTCTTATGTCTGTTCTCTGCAGTCATCTGTTAACCAACATTTCTTGTTATGATACAGCCAGTAAACCCACAAATAACCAAGATGTTAGTTGCTCTATTGTTGACCTCTGCTTATTAAACATACAACCCACCTATTGCTACAAATCAAGGCATGTATTATTTCAGCAGTTTTCTTCTGCATTTCTTACTTCTCACCCACTAGACATTCTCTGAATGTATCCTCTTTCTGCCAAGTGTTACTTTTTTGAACATTATTAACTCAATTTACTGACTAATTTTCCATTTTTACCCTATTTGAATTGTTTATGGTTGTTTGTTGCGTTTTTTTAAATACATTTGAAATATTGCTAAAATTTTATTCCAGTAGTCATGCACATTTCATGGAATTGTTCTACAAGAGAAGTCTTTGTCTCTTTTCAGAGGATGAAGCAGAAAAAAAATCTCATTTCGTTACCATTTCGGTACTACAAACACCCACAAGAACCACAGCTCTGCAAAGTAATGAGAGGCAAAGACGGTACAGGAGGCAGTATCTTATATTAAACCAGCTGCAGAAGTTGGGGGGGAATAGAAAAAGAAGCTTTCAGGCTGAAGACAGACCTCTCTTGTACATCAGAATTGTTCATTACTCTTTGATCTCTATTATTATTTACAAGAGCTCTTTTTTATCTGGTTTAGCACAAACCTGGAAGGATATTTCTTACATTTACTGAAATGCAAGTAAACAAACTGCAAAATAAAGCAGAGTTTATGACAAATGTGAATACTAAGTGATCTTCAAAGCTAAGTTTTGTGACTCTAATGTGACTCTTTGTGATGCTGTTATTGAGACAAATACTGTGTTAACACTGTAGCATGTACACAGCTCACCTGTGTTGCATGGAATAATATTACTCAGCTATTTTCATAGGCACTTTCCAGCATATTTACTTAAAACCTTTACTTTAAAATCCTTTAAACTTAATTTTATCTATTTGGATTATCATTGCACTTGCTCCACACAGTATTACGCAGCATGCAATCAGAGCAGGTGAAGGTAAAACTCCAGTGCAATTGCATTATTTTTGTTTAGTACCAGTGGCAGGATCATCTGGAGTCCTCTATTTTTCTTTTTGTGGAAAAAAGTGATTTACACTTTCATGATCTTTAGCAAAAAACACATTTAAAAAGCACAAGAGAACATATAACAATCAAATTATTAGGGAAATCTCCCATATTCTTCACTCCACACCTTTCAAAATAAAATCTTGCCATATTTACTGGGCCAAGAAAGGCTTAGTTCTGATCATGCTAACTCAACTGAATTAAGAATAAGACACTGAAAATAAACTAACTTGATTAAAGATAACCTCTAACCTCCTTTTTACCCTTGAGAAGTTGAAAATACACAAATTGACAGCTTTAACAATGTTTTCTAAGAACAAAATTTCCTTTATCATTAAAAACCTATACAAACACAGAAAAATGTCCTAATAATGCTAGAAAGGCAGGTTGACATTGCTTTTTTTAGAAACTTTAGGCCACTCCAAACTTCATTAACCTGCTGGAACATAAGATCCTTACAAAACAAGCCCTCTCAGTACTGCAACATGATACAAAGATGGGGTTTTTTTGCAAGAAACAGCCATGAGGAGTCTAAACGCTTGGTTCTTAAGCACAAATCACATCTGTGACTTCATACTTCTGGATGCAAAGGATGATAAAACACTTTCAGCATACTTCCACTCTTCTTTGAGTCCACACAGATGGGGGACAGCAGTCCCATTGCTCTAGGCATGACAGAGTTTCTTGACACCTACCCATTTTTGCAAGGCAAACCAAAGCAAACTCCCATACTTCGTTACAGTTCTGAGGTCCAGGTTGGACCCATAAAGGAAAACTCAGATCTGCCAACAGTTCCTGAGCTCAGATGTTACAACAAAATATCAGCTGCTGTCCTTTTTAGAAGCAGTAAACAAATAAAAGGTTAGCCAGTTATAAAGTCACATTTATAACTTTTGAGCACCTGTTCTATTCTGTTCTGAAAACATTTTGCTCTGATGACTGACTTCCCTATAAATATTCCATGAAAACCTTCATGAAAAGTAACCAAGGCCTTTAACATGAACCAGACAAACACATGCAAGAACATAGAACCTGGTATAACATCCCATAAAATAGGGTGGCCAGCAACTTTATTTTCCTAAGACATTGATTTGTGGTAATAGCTGGTAGTAAATCAGCAAAATGTTTCTTTTCCAGACATAACAAAAATACAGGGATCTCCCTCATTCCTACTGAAACATCACCAATACATTCCAGCTCCAAATAACAACCCCATCCGGTCTTCTGCACATACTTCTATTGCAGAAGGAGCCTCTCCTACTTCAACACCCTTTCTCTCTGCACCTCACCATAACACTGCTCTTTCTGTGTCACTTGTTACCCAGTGTAAGACTTCTCTTCTTAGGTAACAGAGCACAGAAATCTCTCTCAGCCCTCACCGTGATAAATAGTGAGAAAGCAAGCCATGTGGCAGGCGCTGGTTTCCTCACCCATGCACGGGGGATTCAGCACCCACATCACCTCTTGAGCCGTGCCAGCCCCGGCTCAGCAGTGCAGCTTGTGCTAACCGCTGCACTGAGATTTCAGTTGCTTTCTTTTACCAGCTACTAGAAGGTACAAGATGTTGCAGAGAGTGGAGAACACTTTTTTCCTTATCGGGCCTGAGTGACCAGAGCAGGGAGAGGCAAGCATGTTACAGATCTGGGTGCACTGCCTGATGAGTTTTCAGCAAGCTACTGCACCTATCACTTTTCTTAACTTTTTAAGTAGGGACAGAGTCTGGGAAAGATTGGGCAAGAAAGGCAAACAGAAGGCCATCCTCTACCAGCCAAAAAGGTGTTCTGAGAAGCACTAACCACTGCCATTAACACTCATAGTAGGGTTACACATACCTTCATACAGACATAATGTCATATATTAACATTAACCTTGCTTATGTGCTTTTTGCACATAACTGTAAAAGTAAATTTCACCGACAATGAGGGCCTTTAGTGGCCCCAACTGGCCTCATATGGGACCCCCAAACCCCTGCCCATGGCTCCAGCAGCTGTATTCAAGCTTTGACCTGGGCACAGAGTCCTGCTATCAGCTATGCTACAGGTGCACCTGTCTCCCATCTCTTGCCCTGTCTCTCGGTGGATCTCAGACCTACATCACTTCATCTTCCAGTTAAAAAAATAAAACATTGCATGCTGCCACTTTCCTCCTCCTTAAGAAAGAGAACATTAAAAAGATGGCAACTATCTCACACAGGATCTACTCTTAACCTGTACATAGCTTAATTTTTTGGTTTGACCAGACAAGCTCCCTCTCTATTCCAGCTGGGGTAGCTGTCTCTATGGCAGGTTTCCTAACGTGAAAGAAAGCTAAATACAATAAATCAAAACTCCTCATTTATATTGAAGATCAAACCCAGGTTCCCCGCTGCTTCACTGAAATATATAGCACTTTCTAACACATGTTTCTTGGGTAAGTATTGCTGCAGTACAGGTCTATAATTTCATATTCCCTGCTGACTGCTAACACAGTACTAGTATCTGTGACTGCTATTACATGCTGCTATTGCAGTAGTTACCATGCCAAAAAGATAATTATCAAAAAAATATCTCTGATTGTACTCAGAGGGTTTAGCAACAAAACAGAGTCAAAAGGTTACAGGGAAAAGGAGACGTGAGGAAACTCTTCAGTCTGACTGCTGTCCTCTCCATAGAACAGAGTAATAGCCTATAACTTACGTCCATAACAACAGTCAGATTTCAGTCTTTATTCCATTTTTTATAGGCTTTAACTGTCAGAGTTCAAAACGCATTGCATAATTTTTGTTATTGCATGCTCCTGTGATGGTCTCAGTTCATAATCAATCTTTTGGGAACCCCTGAGCAGCAGCAAATTGTTCAAAAGACTCCCCCAGTCGTGGCAGAATTATTCCACACAGTGGTAGTATCCAATTAATCAGAACAACTGAAAGTACTCAACAGCCAGCACGGATTTTCTAATTAAGACTCTTCCATGTAGTGAATCATTTTGCAAATCGAAATTGATTTTAAAAATAACTTAGCTGAAGCAATATAGAAGTGGGGAGTTTTTTGTGTGTGGTTCGGGGTTTTTTAAATCAAGAGTACAAGAAAATTTGATTTCCAGAGATTCCAAAAGTACAGCCTGGCCACTGTCTAGTGAGAGACCAGAAATGAAATTAAGATCACAGGGTTCCTTAAGTAGCCACGTTACCTTTGGAATTCACTTATGGCCCAATTTTGCAAGAGCAGATAATGATTCTGCTGCTTCACATCCTAAGCCTGATATTCAGGAGATGGTGAACACACATCTGTATGGCTTCTCAGGGCAGACAGCCAAGACTCACAATTTCTGACCATTTCAGTTGTATGCACATATATGCACATCACAACCATTGCTCCTTCTGCTATAACCATCACATGTTCTAGCTTCTTTTCCTGCTTCCTTTGCTCTTTGGACTTTAGAAATCTAAATTACAAGTTCTTCAGACAACTTCAGGCAAAATGAAAAGTAACTTATACAGACATGTTGAAGGCTTCCAAATGTAGAGGAAGCACAATTCCAAATACTGATCTATAATGAATAATACAAGCTCACCTTGAGTTTAAAACTTAACTAAAATTATTAAGTCAAGGAAAACCAAAAGAACAGTAAATTAGCTCAAGACATAGCTAAGGAAACCACTCTAGAAATCAGAAGCTTTAGAGACATGAAGCAGACCGTTACAGCAAAAAGCAAAGTTACATAGTCTTGACTAGACTGAGCCTGGCCATGTCTAGAATGAGAGACCAGAAATAGGTTTGGAAATTTTGTGGTGTCTGAGCAGTTTCCATTCACTGCCCCAAGGATGTTGACACTGGCTTAAGTGCACAAAACTTTATTCATGGTGTCCACAGCTGATGACATACATGGACTTCAAAGTTAATTTGGAGATTAAAAAAACAAAGGCGAGAAAAAGAGAGAGAAGGGTAATACAAAAAACTCTGCCCTGTGGTGACATGGAGGGGAAGCAATGGGGTCTCAAGACAAATGTCCTCCACTTGTTGCCCTTGCCAGTGCAGCGGGTGGTAATGGTGAAGATGATAAGGCTGATAATGACTTTCACCATGCTCTTCCCTAGTAAAAATAGTACTTTTAATCAGGACCAACTCAAATGCCCTGTTTCCCACACATACAACACTCAGTGCTGCCTGGAGCATACCTCATCAGGTGTAAGAGCTGCACAACACTCATTGCCACACTTTGTCTACATAAACAATTGAGAGATTCTTATCAGATATTTAAATAGCTATTGCCTACTTGGATATTCACCAAGTCTTGTTCTTTTCTCAGTGTTTAAACTAAAGGTTACAAAACAAGAGGTTGGAGAAGGCAGAGGAAAGAAGGGGAGATTTTTTTCTGTTGGTGGCAATCACTTGTGTGTGTGAAATTGAAGATGTTAAACAAGTTTAATGATAAAGGTATCAAAGTTCAAGAGCAATGATTGTGCTATGAGATTAAACTGATTAAAGCACCTGTCACTTAATAAAGCCAGGCACCAAAAAAACTCAGCACACTATGCCAATATGCTTGTATCCAAGGTGTGGTAGTTTCGTAGCTCAAGTGCCTCCCCACCACAGGATGGTTGGTACTTCATCAGGTGTGAAAGACCATTTGAACATTAATTTCATTTTAATCTGAAGAGAGGTCCTGACACTGAGTAAGAGTGATCATTTAAAGCAGGTTTATGTAAACGAATGCAAGTAAACATGGGCTTACAAATGAGAACATACAAATTACCTAGCATATTGCCTGAATAAGAGACACCAGATAAAAGCTTTGCTCTTAGATATGACAGGTAATGTATTAGGTAAATAATCTCAACTATTACTTCGCAAAGCAAAAATGTGTACAAAGATGGATACTGCTTTTTTTTCTTTCTTTCTTTAAACAGCAAATTATCCCAAAAGGCCAACCTTCCTATCTCCCAGAAAACACATCTTTAAAAGACGAGTAGATAAACAGATTTCATTTGCTGCACAGCAAAAGTAGGTTCTTCTTTAGTGTGCCTGGATAAGTCAGTGGTAGAGCCCAACACATCAAGTCCATGTCTAAAATAAAATAATTTGATAAATTCTATTCCTTAAATAAAATAAAACATACTTCATTTGAAGAGCTGCTGCTACCTTATACAGATCATGCTGTACTTTATGCTAGTAACTGAGAATATATGGAAATGCAATACCGTTTTTGCCACCTGAGGCTCCAACACAGACTGCATAGAGCCATTTATTTGCAGTATGATATGTGCAGTATCAGTTTATGTTCAGGCTATTCTTATTGCTTGGGTTTACCCATTCTTTCTACCCTGCAGCAATGTAAGACCCAAAGCCATCTCAACCCAGGCTGCCACACCAGTCTCAGAGATAACCTGCTTTCAGACTGTAGCTGGATATACGGGTCAGAAAGCCCACAGAGTCAGTTTTCAACAATTAAAAAAAGGAGTGGTCTCATTCTTCCAGACTAGTATTATGATATATATATATATAATTATATATATTAGACTTCCACACAACATATGAAGATGGCCTTGACTGAAGACTGAAGCAAACTCAAAGACCACCTGTCTTCCAGTCCACAGAGAAGCCTTGCAGACAGCCTGCAAGCAGCCTAACCCACCCTAATTCACCCAGGGACAGACTTGAACCAGGTCTCCCTCCACCCCTCCAAACAAAAATCAAAGAAACTATCTTTCAGACATCAGTCTCAGAACTGTGAAATTATCTGCTCTCTCAACATAGCAGAATGTAACAAGAGTTCATCAATGATGCAAAGATACGTAATTGTAACATTATTAACAGCCTACTATGCAAATAGCTAGCACCTTTGTTAGCTCTCTACATTGTATTAAATGAAGAAAAGATCACTTGGTAGCGACATTGTAGTGCGTTTGCATGGCAAGGTTTTGGTAGCCAGGGGGCTACAGGGGTGGCTTCTGTGAGAAGAAGCCAGAAGCTTCCCCCACATCCAACAGAGCCAATGCCAGCCAGCTCCACCACAGACCCACCACTGGCCAAGGCCAAGCCAACCAGTGACAATGGTAGCACCTCTGTGATAATATATTTAAGAAAGGGGGGGAGGGGAAATTGCACAAAAAAACTGCTCTGGAAGAAAGGAGTGGGACTATGTGACAGAAACAACTCTGCAGACCTCAAGGTCAGTGAAGAAGAAGGGGGAAGGAGGTGATCCAGGCACCAGAGCAGAGACTCCCCTGCAGCCCATGGTAAAGACAATGGTGAGGCAGGTTATCCTCCCGCAGCCCATGCAGGTTAACAGTGGAGCAGATATCCAGCGGCAGCCCATGAAGGACCTCATACCAGAGCAGGTGGGTGCCCGAGGGAAGCTGTGACCCCATGGGCAGCCCACACTGAAGCAGGTTTGCTAGCAGGACTTGTGGACCCATGGAGAGAGGAGCCCAGGCTGGAGCAGGTTTGCTGGCAGGACAGGTGACCCCACAGGGGACCCATGCTGGAGCAGTCTGTTCCAGAAGGGCTGCACCCCGTGAGATGGACCCATTCTGGAGCAGCATGTGAAGAACTGCAGCCCTTGGCAAGGACTCATGTTGGAGAAGTTCATGGAGGACTGCCTCCCATGGGAGGGAACCCCACACTGGAGCAGGGGAAAAGTGTGAGGAGGAAGGAGCGGCAGAGACAACGTCATGACCTGACTGTAACCCCCATTAAGGAGGTAGAGAAATCAGGAGTGAAGTTAAGCCCAGGAAGAAGGGGGAATGGCAGGAAGATGTTTTTTCTGATTTGACTGGTAACAAATTAAACTAATTTTCCTCAAGTTGAGCCTGTTTTGCCCATGACAGTAATTGCTGAGTGATCTCCCTGTCCTTATCTCAACCCATGAGCCTTTTATGTTCTCTCCCCTGTCTAGCTGAGGAGGGGAGTGACAGAGCGGCTTTTGTGGGCACTGGCATTCAGCCAGGGTCAAACCACCACAAGCGTATATAGATACGAGGTTGTAGGACTCTATTTGCCATTCCTAGACATTTCCACATATAATTTCTTTGGTTTAGGCCCTATCCCACAGAGATATCTTTGACCATGTAACCTGCGTTTTTGGTCAGAAAGTAATCACCTCTAACCATCGGATTAGCCTCAGCAAATATTAAGGTATTCTGAGACAGCTACTTATTCAGATCTGTCCACATTATGCTCTAAGAAATTCTGGAGAAACAGAATCCAAAGAGTAGTTCAGTGTTTTTCAGCTCCTTTGGAACCTGAAGTACAATTTTACATTCTTAAATGCTTAAAATAATCAATATAAGTCTCCAGAGGCTGGTACCACATCATGCAGTATCAGCCTTTGCCAACTGCATGGGTGTTTTAGTATCTCCTTTAACCATACTCTTCTCTTCTGCTGACGGTATTTTAAAAACTGAGTAAAACAAAAGATGTCTTTGCTGTCCTTTACAGTCAGAAAAATTTTAGTGTGGTGGCAATTTATTTCTTTGTTCGAATTAAACTGCAGACATAGAATACTGAACTTAGCCAAAGCTAGCATGAACACCAGAGAACTGTACTGGATGAAAATAAGGATAATAGACAAAAAAAATTCTAAGTGAAGTAAAATAGCATTCTGTAATACACCTTTGAGTTCTGCAGCTTTTTCTGTAAGTATTATAGTAATTCTGCTGACCTGTACATTATGTTCTTTGCAATGTTCCATTTTTGTATTAATGCATCAATGTTTAGGTGGAGTGGGCAACATAACAACTGTATCTTTTAAAACATGCTCAAAAAAAAATATGGACATGTTAAACAACAGTATAAGTCACAACATCCCACTATAATTTCCTGATGATTCGTAGTCACATACCATACACAGTGTCACTGTACACATACGTGTGGTTTCCTAGACTTAACCCACACAAGATGGAGACACGATGTATCAGCAAAAACCAGATGGATGTTACATCCAGCCATCACAGGGTATCTGTGCACTCCAAACAAAATAGGATGCTTATCTCTCTGTGGTGGGAGTACATATAGCAAAAGGCGACTGAATAGGACAGGTGGCACAGCTGTTTTGCCCAGGAAAGACAGGAACACCAGGAAGGCAAGCAAGATTGGCGAGTCTGGGGCTGGTCTGTTTCCTTTGGTGGCCACATGCTTTGGCTAAGTGGAAGTTTGCTGAGGCTGCTCTGAGTGTTTGCCAGGCGACTGCTGCAGACGATGTGAGAGGGTGTGATGCAAAGAGGTCTGCAAGGTAGTCCCTTGATCCTGACAAGGGGGCTGAGTGTACCTGGGATGGAGGCAACAAGAAGACAAAAAGCAGAAGCTAAATAACCAGAGGAGTGTAGCGAACAGAGGCAGCCAAGATGGAAGAGTGCACTGGAAGCCTGCACCGACAAAGATACAGAGGAGTTTGCTTCTACACACACACTCACATGTGCACACACTCACTCAGTTTACCTCGTATAGGCTACATTTTACTTCACTGCTAAGCATCTTACAAAGGGTACAGTACCACACTGGAAAAAAAGACAAGCTAAACTAATAATTTTTTAAAAAATTAACATGTTTAGCTCAACATGCAGTCAAAGTTCAGGAACAGACAGACAGTGCTACTGGCCACAGCACAGCACATGTGACTATCTATTCAGGGACCAGTTTTCTGGGGGTAGAGGTATGTGTATAGTACAAGGAGTTCCTGGTCCTCATACTCTTCAGGTGGGAATGGCCAAACAGGAACAGCAAAGAGAAATTAAAAGGTCCCAGATGAGGCCTATAGGAACACTTTTGCATAGTCTCACCTCCACCGCAGCAGCTCTTGTGCTGGGGATGCAAGTCTCAGGGAAGGACAGCATCCATCTGGGCAAGAACATGCTCTTGCAGACTGGATGCATCTGCAGTAGAAAGGACTCCAAGGACAGAAAGCAGCAGTGGCAGGAGGTTGCTTTACTAGGCACAGAGCTAGCCAGCTTTGAGACACTGGAGAAGAACTGCGCAGTAACTTACGTGTAAGATGTGAAGGAAGCAGACCTGGGATCTCCCAATAGCTCACGAGGAAGAACAGGGTCAATAGTCAGTCTGTATCAGCACTGGCCACACAGGGAAGTGTCAGAGGGATGTTCTGGAGGCTCAGTTCAGATGACCAACTAGGATACTGAGGACCAGGATCTTCATAACCACTGTCATTAAGAGACTTATTAAGAGCTGTATATGCTAAGAGCAGGCAGAAATCTGGAGTCTCAACATATGAATAAGATGGTGATGCTGAAAAGGGGGGTTTAATTAAGAAATTAAGAATTAAGAAATGGGGTACCTTTCGGGATAAGACAGATCTGTAAAAGGAGGACAGGCTGGCTGTACCTTCACCAAACTGGAGTCAGGCTGAAAATTACAGGAAAACATTTAAACTAAAAACTAGGGAAAGCCAAAAGGCACAAAGGAGCACCTGATTCAGACTGACACAGTCCCAAAGCGGTTACAGCTAATGCTCCTCTGAAAAGGCTAAGGGAAATAAACAGCTTAATACAAAAAAATAGAAAAGGCAAATCAGACATCCAGTCACTTAGTTAAACAGCTCTGGTTCCCAGCTGTCATTAAAGTGTCCACACAGAGACAACAGACAGTAAAATGACTGGTACCCATCAGTTTCATCCTAAATAGCCATCAGTTTTAACATCCTCAACATACACAATGTCTAAAGACACTGGTTAATGCCCAAGCACGTGTATGAGGAACGCTCTAGCATGCAGTATCCCCAGAGCATCAGGCTCTTGTATTTCAGGTATAAATCACTGCATTATTTTCCCAGCGCCTCTCTTTTAAAACATGATGGCGATATCCGAGCAGCCCCTCAGCCGATGCCAGACAAGGCGCCTCTGCAGAAGCACAGGAAGAAGAGAGGTCTCCATAGCAACAGGGGCCACGGGGGCTCTCACAACCCCTCTTCTGCACCCACTCCCCAAACTCAATTTTTCTTCCAAAGAGAATTGCTTAGTAGTTCACCTGAAAACACATAAGACCTATTCCAGACAGACTTCATCAAGACTGCAACCTGAACTGGGTTTACTGCTGAAGGGTCCATTATTCCTGAGGCTTGGAACCACACACACAAAAATGCAGGAGGAAATTATTTCCATAATGTTATTATACTGTAATATGTTATTACTATGCAATCATTACATGCAAATATTACCACTCATATAATTAAATTTGTCTGATGCTTTTTATTAGACTTGTTTTTCAGTCACTTTTTGCTTTGCCAAACTGTAACTATTCCAGCTAATCAGCAACAAAGTTAATCTATGCAAAGTGCCTGGTTTAGAAGATTTCATCTAAAACAACCCAAATTTTTCCAAGGATGACACCAGCAGAAACAAAACATCATCCTCCCCATCCCCAGACCTTCCCCCCCTCCCCCCCCCCCCCCAAGATGGTTCTACCCTTTTTGGGGGCAGAGCTACAAATTTTTGCTGGAGCTGTTGCAGACATGCCCCTCATTCTTTAAAAATTCTCTCAGTCCAGTCTTTAATCATGTACCTGCAGTATTTTTTACTGCAAGATCTCCTGCTTCATTCTTTATAGAAGATGCCTGTGGCAAACCTCACTGGTAGCTATTCCAAGCTACAAATATTTATTCCTTATGCTAGTATACATTTATCTTTACAAACACATTACCTAGACTGCCAGTTACTTTAGGATTGTATCTTAGAAGGGACCTATCCCTTTATAAATGAGGTGCTGTAACAATTCCATTTTACATCTCTGTGCACAGGTGTCAAGGCAGGGAGCTGAAAAATCAGTTTCAAGGGCAGGGAGACAAACAGCTCATGCGAAATCCTCAGGAAAAGGGGTAAGCCTGAAGCCTTTCCTCTTCTTGTCCTGCAGGCCACTGGGAAGCCAGCACGAGTTCACTTTTCACTTGGAAGTCTGGTACCTGTTTAAAAGCGCACTGTTTTCTTTCAAAGGACATCTCCCTTTGATATCATCACAGCATGGTTAGAAACCAGGAGGTGACCAATCTAACCCACAGCTTCCAAAAAAGTACTATAACCACTAGAATAGAGTTCAACTGTATCAGAGCATCCTCAGCCTTTCCAGTAAAATTTCTGTGTAAGACAGATTTGGGAAGACCAAAGAGCAAGTAATAAATAATTGGGGTTTGGGGAATGAGGCTCTTTGAGGTGCTGATCTACAAGGTCTGGGAAAATTTCCTGGATTTGGGGTTATTTGGGAAACTTTCTGTGCATTTTTTACTCACTGTAAGAAGCATATTCAGTTTAGCAAGTAGGCACTGGCACTGTAATTGTAATTTTCATCAGGTGTCTAGTGTGGGGACTTCTTCCTAGAAGCCTGAAAAGAATGATTTTTTAAAAGAAGAAATTCATTCATTTTTATCTACATGGCTAACAGGAGCACATACAGACTCTCAGACCTGGGAAATACAAAATACGAAAAGAATAGAAACTACAACTCACGGTAACAGGATATAATCTCACCTAAGCCTAACATGACATGAACTACATGGTAGCACATATACATCAGTAAAAGCACAGCTCATATAAGCTCTGCCATTTAACTACAGTCAACGGTATGTAAATAAATGAACTGTGGAAAAATCCATGTCAAGAGTGACAGCTAACATTCTGATTGCCCTCAAAACTCTTATTCCTGGTCTTCCTTCCCCTTCTCCTGAGAATAACAGGAGGTGCTATTGTCCATTGCATTTTGCAATTTTATCCCCCTTTCAAGCTAAGCTCACTGTGCACACTGGCTATAAATCCTTGGGAGATCCTCTCCTTCATTTCCAGGATGCCCTCCCACTGCTTGCACTCAATTGAAAGCAGCTGCAGTCACCTCTAGCAACCTTTCCCCACCAAAGCTCAGAAGTAATACTCCCTCTTCCTTCCGTCAAAGGTTTGGTTGCTGTGCTAACATAGTAATTAGTCTCTGCAGATTGATTACCTCTAATGGCAAGAGAAAAATATCCTTTGTGGAGCAATATTGTTCTATTCCTATATTCACTGCTAATCTGATCTCAAAAATCTTCTTTGATAAAAACAATGCTATTAAAAATTTACTCACTTTTGACAAGGAGCCCTATGTCATCCCCAGCTTTAAAAAAACAAAAAAGCATCTTCGATTTGCCATTCATCAGTCTGTCACCTATTTAAAAGTCATTGTCCACGTATATCCTATTTCAAACTAGTGACAGCCACACAAGTAAAAGCAGTAACTCGTATTCTTCTGAATCAAATAGCTCATTTTTTTCACAGTTACCATGTTCAAATAGTCTATTTTCATAAACTGTTTATTTATTTTTGAATAGCAGCCAAGAATATACTAGAGCTTTCTGCTGTTTTCTTTTCATGCTGGAGGAGGGGGTAGAGGGAAGAAATTATTTGAATTAAAAAATACTGTTTCAGGTTAAATCCAATGAAAAACAACCTGTAAGCTTTGCTCTACCCCTTTGACCTCAGACTGAAAGATCTGAAGCCTCTATTTCTTCTGACTGTGATGAGTAACACCAACAGCATTAGTGATCCCCCTTTGCAGCCTGGCTGCTCTACTGTGCATTACTGAAACACACTGCAGTGCTAGTTGCAGTCCTACCATACTGTAGTTAATCCACACAGCATGTTTTCTATACTAGAAGCCCAAACAGCTTGAGATATGCCCCCAAAAATGGAATTGAAACCACTGCATGAGCTCCATCTCACTATATGGTCATCATGATAAAAGAACGAACCAGAGAAAATTTAGAATGCACCCAGTTTACACAGGTCTCAGGAGGGGAAGAACGGAATTAAAACCCAAGAAACAGTTTCCTAGGGTAATATAGCAATTTCTGTGCCGCATGCTTCTCAAATGGTGGAAATTTCTTTGCCTTAGGGTCCTCTTATCTGTAAAGCTAATGCAGATACATCCACACAGCCCAATGTAGCTCCCAGTCTATTAGTCACTATGGGAGAAGCTAGCAGAGCCTCACTTCTCTGGCCCATGGATCTCAGTCAGCCAAATCAGTCTTCTCTTCACCCCAGTAGCAGGCAACAAAAACTGGTTTCCCCTTGAATGGATCCTGAACTTCCTGGTTTCTGTGCTTGCCCTGTGAGAACAAGCAACAAGCCCTACCCATACAGAAAACCTAGCACAAGAGCGTCATGGGCACAACCATCAGCAGCCTGCATTGCTCTGGGACATGCTGACCATTATGGTAACAACAAATCATCAAAAGCTGAAGTTTAACTATTCTCCAGCAAGACGAACCAACTTCCCATGGGCATGAGAACACCACAAATTTTCCTTCTCTACCATTCCAATGGTACTTGTCAGTCCTCTTCCAAATAAAACCCTACACAGTCAGCAAAACCCATCAAAACTCTTTCTTTGATTTAAAGGAAAAAAAAAAGAAGAAAAAAAAACAAGCAGAACTTCACTCCTGCTTTAAGAGGAGCAACTTCAGAAACTGCACAGAAACATATGCTTTTCTTATGAAGTTGTATCACTGATGGCACTCTGCTATTACAAGGCCTTCTAGCCTCAAACATACTTGGTACCTCACCTTGTGCATTTGCGAAATAAGTTCACCAACCTGTGCGAAGCAATTACGAAGGTCCCCGAATCGATTCCCCAATTCATGCGCTCAGCTAAGCACCACAGACAGAAATGGATTGCAAATCCTGAATAAACTGCTAACTTTTCCTTCACAGAGGCAAACGGAGCTGCTGATCAGGATAACTGCATTGACCAAATTCCTCTCTCCAATGCCTCGTCTTGTGCAGAAACCTCACAGTAGGCTACAGCCAAAGGAGCATGCAACAGGTAGTACTAGTTGGGTTCAAAGTACAGAGATGCAGATTTACCCTCTTTTATTTTTCAGCCTTTCAAGATTAAAATCATAAGTGGTCTGCCAAGCGAGAACTTCCACAGAAGCAGTGGAAGAGCAACAGCAGGAAGTTTGTGCAGACTCAAAGTCACATGAACAGCTATTTAAAACTGTAGCATTTAAGCACTTTATAGCCTCATTAATTCCGTAACTCACGACCAAGTTATATGAAGAACTCTCATCCCTAACTGCCCTCAATTATAAGAGATTTTTACACTCATAATTATGTTTTGTCCATTCCAAACATGGAATAATCTGATTCTTTACAAAATCAGCAATTTTTAACAATGAATAATTTCTACAAATTAGGACAAAAAACAATAGAAAAAAATCTGCCGGTTAGAAGCCTCTTCTTGATACTTCTGGTTGGTTCTACCAGTCAGATCCTCTGAGGCAGGTGTTAAGGTCACACCCTGGTTCAAGCTCTGGCAAGCTTGTAACAACTGCATAACCCCTTTCAAAGACAAAAATTCTAGAATCTAGTGTTATCGTTATTGCTAGCTAAAATAAATAAATAAATTGAGGATGTGCTTTCAATATATTGTAAGGTAACCATACAGAACAGTTTGACTCTTTCTTGCCTCCAGCAGGTATCATGAAACACTCACCATAGCACTGTCCTTTCACAACTTAGTGAAAATTAACACAAAATTTCTCCTACTGTTACAAGCCTCCCTAAAAGTCTCTAATAATGGTCTTAAACAGGAGGAAAAAAAACAGAGTGTCCATCTCTCTTACAACTATCACTATCACATTCTTCTGCGCAGCAGAAACCCTAATTAAATTCACAACCCTGACTGTGACTCTTCCCTCTTGTAGGACCTGGAACTCTCCATGCCATACACTGCTGAGTACTGGGGTCTGACATAAACATTATCCAGACTGAGGCATATACCCACACATCCTGCCTCCCCTATCTGTGCTTCAGGGGGAAGGAGAGTCCTAATTCCCCTTGAAGGGTTTCCCCTCTGCAAAAAGAAATCTGAGACTTCCTGGACCAAAGAACTGCTATTCCTCCACTCAACTGCAGGGCTCACCTGATGGAGAAGAGCTGGATGCCACCCACGGCTCTAAGGACCATGGCAGTAGAACAAATGAAGAGGAAAACTTTAATTAATGGCCTTTGTGTAAGCCTAAGTGTGAGGTAAATATCAAGTTATTCTCCCCTACTGATGCAGAGATAGTGTGCAGCATGCCCACAAGCAAAACTTCTGGCACATATAAGGGTTGAGCATGCAGGTACCAAAACCCTAAGACCTTCTGAAGAAGGGGGCTTCAGCTTCTTTGTGGCTCTGTTTCCATTCAGTAAAGAGGGAACAGCCATACATTCATAGGGGTGATATGGGAAGACATTTTTAAAGACCTCAAATTTTCAGCTGTTACAATAGCATATCATAAATGTTCTTAAAATAAGTGTTTCGGGGCAGCAGGGAGACTGGAAAAGAAGGTAGTTTGAAAAAAATAGTTGCTTTCCATCACTGTAAATTCATGATTTTTCCATCACATGTAAATTCATGGAAACACTGCTAACATCTGTCATTGATCTGCTGCGTTTTCATATTTAAAAAACAACATGATTTCTCTCCTGTTTTGCTCTTTGATAGGCCTGAAGAAATTACTGATCTGGAAGCTTGATCAGCCTCCCAGCATCCAATCTGCTGATAATCCCCCTGTAACAGGTCCAAATCTTTTCCCAGAGTCCACCTCTCAAAAGCAAATTGCTGGAGTGCCAAACCATGACTTACAGTAGTCTTGCAAAATTTATAGCTATGGTATTTTTTGGTTGGTTGTTTTTTAAGAACTCCTAGCTGCTGAAGGCATGACTACACAAGAGTGTGTGCTTTCTTCTTCAAATAAAGTTGGAGGATCCATGCTCATGAAAGTAATACTGGACATATGACCCAAATGACTCTTAAAGCTCAAAACCCAAAAAGTAAAGAACTACAATTCTGACTTTTCTCATCCAAATTGTTATTTTTAGGACACTATTTGCTGGCTATCATTTTGCGTCAAGCACTACCCAACATACAGAAAACAAGAGTCATTTCCCCACACTACCTACGTGCTAAATAGAAAAAAAGCAAGAACCATGAGGATTACTCCCACTGTACAGAAGAACAGCTGAGGCCAAAAGTCTCAGTGATTTACAGGAATAATCAGTTTCGCTGACTGAGCCCAGAGCTCAATGCTGTCCCAAAACTAGGTTTACCATCTTCTTAGCAACAATTTAAGTGATAATAAATATTACCAAGAAGAAATGGGTATTAGAATTAATTACCATGACTACAGAAACGGATTCTAGCATTACTCAAGATCAGGGAAAGCAGAAACAAATCCTTGATAATAACAGCCAGTGACCATCAGCAAAGTCCTACTGAACTCTCCTGAGAGAGCTGGAGGCTTTCCCAGTCAAGCCTTGTGTGGAAAGCCTCATCATTTCCAGTAACCAGCTTTGAATGATTTAGATAGTAGTGGCATGTTACTGAAATCTGCTCATTGATCTCCCAAACAGTGCTAACTGGAATCACCATAAGGCTTATTTTGCATTTTTTTTTTTGTAAGAAATGCACATGTATTCATAACAAAACTACATACTATAAGCACCTTGAAAGCAAATGCACACACGCATTTCTAAAGTTATATGGCAATATATTGCTAGTTTACTACAACATACTTAAAGTCAATGATTTCTACTTTAAGGCTAACAAGTAGACAAGATTGGATATGGTTACGCATATTTACAGCATAAAGTACTTCTAAAGAATTAATTTAAATCTGCAGGACACACAGAACTAGTGCAGTGTGAAACAGAAATTCAGTAAAACTTGTTTAAAACACTCCACACCCTTTTCTATAGTAAAGAGAACAGATCCCGTTACAGCTGAAAATAAGGAGGTAAGCAACCCACTTAATTTTTGCTTATTTAAGTTCTGGTAGAAAAGTTTGCTAAGTAACATATGCATGTAATGTACCAGTTCTCATCTGTGATGAATAACATTTCACAGTAATAGCTTTTTACACATCAAAAACCCACAAGGAACTTGAAATCATACACCTGAGGACCTAAGATGCAAAAAGAAGAGTCATTAAGACAGACAGAAAATCATGCTAGTTAGTTTGGTCTGCAGTCCCTGACCACAAGGATAAACAAACCACATGAACAAAAAACTCCGGTGACACACACTCACCCAGCAAAGAGCCTACGAAGATGACAATTTGCACCGTGGTAGTGAAAAGCCTGTAGGTCTGCTCTTCACCGTGCTCCTCACGCTCCACGGCGCCAGCCTCGCTGCCATTCCCACCCTGCCACACCATTTGCCCAGCCGAGGTGTTCCTCAACTCCAGAGCTCTAGTGACAGCCTGGTATGGGGCGTGCTCGCTTCCGTTCCTCGAGATCCAGCTTTTGTCGTACCCCATGGCCAAGTTCCTGCCTTCCCTGCTGCCACCTAATAACCACAGGTTATGGAGCCCTTGCCTTTAATGACTCAGTGGAGCCAACCGGCAAAAAGGTTCTTCTAAGGATAAAGCCCCATCTCTGACACTCCGTGGCACCTTCACATTTCTGTGTCCCAGAAGGCAGGGCTGGCTTTTCACATTTCTACCTTACAAATCGTGACAGCCGGTACAGAAAAGCAGAAAATAAAGCAGGCTCCTCCTTGCAATTAGCTGTCCCATATTTCTCACTTCACCACACCACAGCGTTTCCTTTGCACGTTTTACTGCGATAAGGGTGAACGAGGACATTACAGTCCCCACGGCAGCTCGTCTTCCCAACCCCACCAGAAGGTCACCTCACGCCCGCCGCGCACACGCTCGCGCGCTCACGGACTTACTATACGTTAAATCCATTTTGGAAAAGTTGATGGACCGCAAGCTGTGTCCCCCCCACGCCACTCTCAGCCTTGGCGCTAGCCGTTCTCACAGCCCTGGCAGAGGACAGACACCTCTTTCCCCGCTGTACATCTCCTAGCGCTCTCCTCCCTCCTGCCCACTCCTGTGGTGAGACATGGCTCCGTCCCGCGTCCCTCCTTGCTCTGCGCGACGCTGGACGCCCAGAAGACCCTTACACAGCGTCCAAGGAAGTAAATGACCGCTCAATGGCTTCCACTGCACTCCAGCTATTTCTCGGGGAAAATTAATTTGGTTTGGAATCCCAAGGCGGGGGGCACTCGAGCCCCCAGTCAACCAAAAAGCCTCCGTACGATCCCGCGTGACCCGCTCTGCGCGCGCCCGGCACCGAGCGCGGCTGGCGGTGGCAGCCCCGCTCGTACGTGAGACAACATCGCGGCCCGGCCGCACAACCGCGCGCCGCCGCGCCGCCGCCGCCGCCCGCAGCCCCGCCGCTCCACACTGCGGCCCGCCGCCAAGCCCCGCCGCCCGCGGGAGGCGGTGGCCCAGCGGGGCGGGGCGGGGCGCTGAGCTCCCGCCTCCGCCGCGCTCCCCAGGGGCGGGGGGGCCGCCATCACGTGGGCGCGGCACTCGGAGGGGCCGGCGGGGCCGCCATTTTACTGGGGAGCGGTGGGGTGGTCGCGGCTGGGTGGGCAGGGCGGCCGCAGCTTGGCGTCGGTGGGCGGGTGGTGTCTGGAAGTCTCGAGTTTCTAAACCGGTATTGTAAAACGGGTCCGTAATTCTGAGGACAGAATTTCAAAAGACCGTGCTAGCTTCTAGATATATGTATTATTTGTTAAAATTGAGATTTTTTAAAATACATAATGCGTCGGAAAAACGCCTTCGTATGCATAATGGGTTTGGGCTTTAATTGTGTAAAACGTGTGCATCCGTATAGTGGGTGCACATTCGCCTTTAACCTGAAGATTTTAGGAGGATGGCTAGTTAAAAATTGAGCCAGAAAGGGGTTTTCAGCTTTTGGCCGGCGAATCTGGGAGCGCCCCCCCGAAGAACGGCTGCCCGCGAGCATCGCCCCTGCACAGCAAGACCCCGACCTGACAAAACATACTTCTGTGAGGTGTCTTGTTTCCTGAGATGTGAACTGGGATGATAACGGGGAAGGGCTGTGTATTCTGCCACAGGTTCAGTGCTGACCTCAGGGGAATGGGGACTGCCACTGCCCCATCCCACCACAGGCCCTGGAGGCCGTTGGCCAAACAAACCTCCACCTGCACCTCCGTGTGCTTGGGCCCTGCGCTTTGCAGCTTCCTCTGTGGGTGTGCAAGTGTCTCAGGTCTTTGCTCCAGGCTCTTCTCCAGTAACTCATGTATTCCCCACTCCCAGCCTGGCCCCAGGCTTACTCACCCGCCTACCCTTCCCTCTTGCCCCTACTCCCAACCCATTCACCTTGTCCACCCAGTCTCAGTTTTTCCCACATTTCCCAGGCAACATTCATCAGCTTCCACTGTGCATTTCCCTCATCTTCGTTTCCTGGGACTCCTGAACTGGCTTCTTCCTCCTTTTGGTTCCCCCAACGTTCCTGTGGCCATTTTGGCCAATCTCCATGACCAGACTGACCTTCTCCCAGCCACCTGCAAGGCACTTTTCTTCACAGGGCCACCCCTTTCTGCAGCTCCTCCCTCTGGGACCCTTCCCCTCTCTTCTGCACTTCCCCTAGAGAGACTCACCTCCCCTCAGCTGTGCACGGGGGGAAGTGAAAGCATGCTCTCACATCGTTAAATTTTAATAACTAGAATTACATTTTAATGTTGTGGGATATGAGGGTTTGAAATTTTCTCTTAAATTTTGGCAGGGTAGCTTCTGTCCCGATGCAGTCTGGCACATGTTTAAGGCAGGTGGCTCTCCGGTAATTGTTCACTGTAGTCCCATAAATCTGTGCAGAACATGTGAATATTCACTCCCACCCCCACCCCAAATAATACTTGGTTTACTTTATGCAGGTTTTCACAAGGCTAGCTAAGCAAAGCCACAGCACTGAAAAAAGTTATCTCTTCCCCCTCACCCATCAGATTTTCACACTTCTGCTAGCGTGCAAGACTTCTTAAAAGAAATTCTCAGAATGTTTTTATGATGATGTTATTTTTCTCTGGCTTTCTTCTTAGAAACATCATTGTAGAAGAAATTAAGAGAAAAAATAAAACAGCCTGAGGTAGACATCTGGTCTAGAACATTTAATCCCAACTCGTTAAAATTTTGCCAAGTCAACGAAGAACCAGAACAGTTGGGCAGCTATAACAAGGCAGAGTTACCTGACCCACCCATTGTCACACAATGTAACAGGGGAATAGTTTCCCATGTGCTGGGCTGTGTGCCTTACGCAGAGTGCTTGGAAAGCATAAACCCATCAATTCTGTTAAAGAAAATTTTACTGAAGTTTCTTAATTACTTACTGCATCATTATCTCAAAATTAGCCATCCTTGCTGTGTCTTTGTGTGGGAGAGAAGATGAGTCTGTGACCTAGAAACTTTTCTTTCTAGTCTTTAACACAGAGAGACTATTTATACAAATTGATAGATGAGCATACCCAACTGCACCAGTGGATCAACTGTAGCAGTTACTTCTAAGAAGGTGCAAGAAACTCTAGTGGACATCACATTTGACTGCGTAGAAGGAGATCTCTCTTGTTGCTAGATAAACACTACACAGCTTTGGTCACATGTTTCCCACACACACTCAACACAAAAAAAGATAAGACAGAAAAGTGCTGCTGCTGAAGGTACATTCCAGGTCCCAGGCATGGTAAGGAACAGAGAACAGAATCAGAACAGCGATACAATTTAAGATTTGGGTTTTGTTAGATACTAATGACATTATGAAACTACCAGTTATTAAATAAATTATAATCCCAGATGGGACCATAAAAATTCAGTTTAACTGAAGCTGAAAAATAAACAAAAGTATGCATGTAAGAAGCTTTCAATTTCAGAAGATCAAAGAGAGGTCTATAGAAACTATTCATTAGACTAAGTCCCTCCTTAAGTGGTCTATTTATAACAAAAAGTCAGTTTCCGAAGGTCAGGGAGTATAGTAAAGATCACCAGAACTCCAATGATCAACAGACCTGTCCGTAAAATAAAGAGAAGCATCAGAAGATTTTTCATGCAGTTGCAAAAGTAAAGAAAAACTGAGTCCATTATACTGTAACAGTAGAGATTTAAAATAATGCAAGTATGGCTGTGAAACCTATTTTATTTGTTATCAATTAAGATGATGGAACTTGATCTTTAGGGAAAAGGTAACTAATGGGGATCCTGGTATGGACATGACTAGGTCTAAGGCAGAAGGAAAACTCCAAGATTAATTTCATTCCGTTTCAGCAGTTCACACTGGTTTCCTACATTTTATAACAAATGAAATCACCTAAGTATAGTATATGGGTGCATGACAACAAGCTGCAGACTACTGGAACATTTTTCTTTGCCTGGAGGTTACACACCTAATTAGATAAGCATGTATGTATGAATGATCCCAAAACTTTGAAGGCTACGTCATCCTGTGACAATCCTTCTGTCCAGTAGATACCACACGAAGTGACTGAAGAAAAGCACGTTTTTGCCCTGCTCACCTGTACTCGCCTCACAGCCCCCAGCTGCCTCTCCCCGGCAAGTCCCGCCGGGGGCACCCAGGGGCTGATGGAGCACTCACGGGGTCTGGCCTCACTCAGTGTTGGCGGTTCAACCAGCCAAGGACTAAGGGGCTGCTTGTGC